>NC_062286.1:134601901-135238248 GCF_902655055.1 Lutra lutra | reverse complement strand
CCTTCTTGAATGTGTTTTTAACACCAGTTCTTCAAACAGGTCATGAATACCTTCACAATCCCCTCTCCTTCCTTGACAGACATTTTGACTGTTGCCAGAAACTACCTTTGATGTGTTCCTGTAAAGAATAACACAGACTTTCCTGTTTGTCTCAAAGCTACTGAACTGAAGCTTTAACTGCAAAGGACAAAATGATCTGTATTAAAAAAAAAAAAAAAATCAGCATATCCCACCCCCCCCCACACACACACACTCCCTTGTCATTATCAACCCAGACTTGGCCTCCCCAGGGCTCAGGGAGTTCCTGTTGTTACCTTCTTGGTTGTTTTAGTAGGATTTACCATCATGCTTTCCCCAATCTCTGCTCTCTGTATCTCAAAACAGCAACAGTAATTACCAAATTGCTCCCCCCGCCCCTTTTCCATTCCTGGCTGAACTGGAGAGCCTCTGAGAGTTCCTCCCCAGACCTCTGAACCCATCTGAGGTTCGAGCATCTGTCCTTCTAAGTCAGCAGAAGGGGGAACACAGGAAGACGGTGCCTTGAGCTATAAAGAAACCTGCACAACCCCCAGCTTGCGTCTGCATCTCCTGAGGAAACTTCATAGAAGCAGAGCCTGGAAGAGACCTCGAGAGATCAAAAAGTCCTGAAAAACAAGGGTTCTAAGAAACCCAAACTCAGACTATTAAAAATGGAAAAAGCTATAGTCAGGGCTGGCCTCCTATTTTTTTCTTATCTAAGTTCAATTACTCCCATTATTTCCCCTTTTCTTTCACTGCTCACCCCACTTCCTGGCCCTGAAGCCAGGGTTAACCCTTTCTTTTTTTAAATCATCTTCTTGATTTTTGTTTTATCTCATAGTATCTGTGATATTTTTAATTTTTTTCAAAATTGATTTTAAATGGATTTGTTTTTTTCCTTTACATTGGATTCAGCAATAATACTCATGAAATCATAGTTTTAATGGACTAGTTATACTTTCCTTGGGTAATACACAGAAAATTAAAACCATAACTATTTTAAAAAGGCATGATTCTACCACCGAAAATTACCTTGCACACAACTGTTCTATGTGCATATAACAGGTTGAGAAAAAATCTCTAAACAGGACCAAACTTTGCCTATAAAGAGCCAAACAGTATATATTTCAGGTTTTGAAGGCTAAGAGACAAAAGCAAGGTGCTTAGGTAACATGAGAGAGAAAAAAAAATTCTCTGTCCCCTCCCCACCACCAAACATTTAAAAACATAAATATTATCCTAGCTCATAAATACTACAAATGCAGGTGGTGAGCTGAATTTGGCTCATGGGTCATAATTTATCAACCCTGCTCAGAAATCACATATCTGATATTTACTTGAAACTTCTCTGAAATTCCCATGACAGCAACCAAGACAATAAAGGACCCATCTCCTAGGATGGTCGTGAAAATGAAAAATAGTTGAGTCACATTCAGGGCTTAGCACACCACCTGGACCAAGGCAGTCATTCAATTAATATCCTCTAGGCTTTTGTCCTTGTCCCCATCGTCTTCTGTCTCAGGGAAGTTGGTGTGCGTCACTGAGTACCTTGCTGGGCACACAGTAGGCACTCAACAAATGACAGGTGGTGTTATCATTCCAGCTGGTGGGAGCACTGTTTCTCAACCTTCTATGCAGATCAGACTCAACCGTGAGGTAATTTTTAAAAACATATGCTGAGTCCTGTTTCTGGAAATCGTGATGCTAAAATTCAGCCAAGAAATAAGCTAAGCACTTGTGTTGTTGGGTTTTGTTTTCTGTTGTGTTTTGAGAGTTCTAGAGGTATTCTCATGATTCTAACCACAACCCTGGGGCTTAGAGAGCATCTAGCTTCTAGACAACAGGGTCAGAAATTCTAATTCCCAAATCAGCCCATTTTTCTCTGCCCTTTTATGGTCAGACCCCTTCTGAAACTCCTAATCCCATCTGTCAGTCTGTTGACAATGGATGTTAATTGAACATCCATTATGTGCCAGACCAGGAGCTCCTTGCTGGGGATACAGCAGGGAAGGAGGCAAAGGGCTATAACATGAGAGTTCCTCTTCCTCATCTCTACCCTTTGGCCATGCTTGGTTTTTCTTCTTCGACCTTTCCACCACTGTGCATCTAAAAACGTATGTTGGCTCTGCCCCATGAGAGCTGGGTCCCAAGACATTTTATCTACTGTTGTTCCTCGTCTAGAACAGTACTTAGCACACAGTGGGTGTGTTCAATGAAGACTTATTCTAACAGGGAGAAGAGGGAAATCTGCACCTCTTAGGGAGCCCAGCTGGTGGCCAACCCAAGGCAGAGAGCATGTTATCAGCCTCCTTGGTGCTGGAGTGATAGGCGGAACCTGTTTTCTTATCTTGCCACCTCCTTGTTGTTTAATCTGAATCACTGCTTTAAGCCACACTTCATTCATTGGGTCATTCATAAATTTGTAAAATGTCGTATTAAGTAGGCGAATGCTCAATATGTGGTTGATGTTTAATAAACAGCAGCTCTGTTGTTTCATGACCTGGAATCGAGGCAACAGAAGGCAGTTCTAGAATTTTCTGACAGTTCCTAAAGAGAGACACCGAGGAGCAAGTCACGTACCTCTCACAGTCCTCTTTCGATAGCCTGAGAACATGCATCTGTTTATTGGACAAATACTTTTTGAGCTTCTAACGTGTACTGGATACAGTGCCAGGCCCTCAGGACATGGGAATGATGGAACCAGGCCTCTGCATTCATGGAACTTCCTGTCTGGGGGATGGCAGGAGGGGGTGAGGGGTGGGGTGGGCACAGAGAGATGGATGAGAATCAAGTAAACCAAGAATTGTAGAATGTCAATGCTGAACAGAAGAAAGCAGAGATACATGGTACTTTGGGAGCCAACATGGAGGAGGGGGGAAGGCTCCATATAATCTAAGGGGTCAGAGGTCCCCTGATCGAGTGATATTCCAGCCAAGACCTAACCATGTGAGGTATCAGTTCCTGAGAGGAAGGAGCAGCTGCAAAGCAACGGGGGCGGGATGCAGCCAGAGCACAGGAGAAGAGGACACAAGGACATCAGGCCGCAAAGGCAGGCAGGAGCCAGCCCTGCAGGGGGCTCTAGGCGAATTCTGCTTAATCATTACGTGCTCACGAGTCCCCTGGGCATCTTTGTAAAACACTAATTCTGAGTCAGCTGGGGTTGGGGCAGGGCCCGAGAATTTACATTTCCAACAAGCTCCCAGGAGATGCCAAGGCAGCCAGGCCACAGACCACACCATGAGTATGAAAGTTCTAGGCCCTGACTCGGTCCTAAGAGCAGGGATGGAGTAAGAAGAGGGGACTTTCCTAATATCCCTCTGGACTCTGTGAAACCATCCTGCCGCTGTCACCAAGCCTGGGAATCCTGCAGAAGCCTCTATAATTCGGCTGGACTGGGGACTCCTTCCCTGCAACTTTGCTGACACTTGTGTGGCGAGGGGGTCCCAATCCTAGGCGGTCTCACCACAGAAACCCCCTTGCTTGGGTGCTGCAATTCAGAAACTTTGGGGCATGACAGCCCACATGGATTTATTTTTCTCTAACCAAGATGGGCTTGCTATAAAAAATATATGTATACATATATATCTGTATAGACACATCCACAGATAATCTTTGAAATGCAATAATAGGCAAACATAGGACTGAAATGAAATCTTGCACACATTCAGTCTTCGACATTTAGTCATTGGAGGGATGGATTCGTTGGTGCTACAGGTGTCCGGGCAGACCCAGACTTCTGCCTCCAGGGGCCCCAGGATTAGATATCTCAAGACTGCTGGTCCCTGGGACAGGACTGATCCTGGCGGTGGAAGTGATCAGTAAGGAGCCAGGGAACACGCCCATGCTGAACCCCCACGGGGAGACGAGCCCATGAGCCAGGGCTGGGGCGGCGGAAGCTGGGGAGGCGAGCGCCCTCCAGAGGATAGAGGGAGGAAAACAGCTTCGGGGCTCTCTCCCAGGTGGGCTGATTGTAAGACAATCTGGGTGACAGCTACGGCTGGAGAATCACCACCTTGTAAGCAATCCCAGCTGCTCCGAACGATTGTCCCCAAACAAAGGTTGCACGCCGCCCCCCATGCTTGCTGCTCAATTTAATTACTCACCTCTGCAGCTTTAAATCAAAGGTGGCCCCTATTAAGCATAATTACCTTTGCCAGCAGCTTGTATAACACAATAAGTGAGGGGCTACGAAGCAGGAATGGTTTCTTCAGGACATTATATATGCCTCGGACTAAATCAACAGCAGCCTGGACCCAGGGCTTCGGTTCCACATATAATTCAGCCCCAAGCAATTGTACGCTGCTGGGAGAGCGTCGCGCACACACGTAAACACAGTGACTCCTTCCCATATGTCAGCAGCCTAGAAACACCACAGTGCAGGAGAATAAACTACAGGAGAAAAGGCTTCTCGAGACCTTGAATGCACAATATGTGTTGCTATGTCAATTTTTCCGCAAGAAAGCAAGTTGCCATCCAACCAGCTAGTCTCCGAACAAGTCCCAGATACGGTCAAAGAAAGCAGACAATCTCTCACTTTCTCAGCCGCGGAGTGTCCGTATTTTACCACGTTCTTACCCCGGGAAAGCAGGCAAGTGACACCAGTCTGGCTGATGCCAACACAGACGTTTTTCTCCCATTCAACCTTGCCACGTCCTTCTCTGCTGACATACAAAAACATTTTTTTTTTTTAAATCGTGAGCATCTTTATCATTTCAGGCTCTTCAGCTCCCATGTTGCCTAATTAATAAATAAATCAAAACTTGAAAGGAAATGAAAGGAAAGCTGCTAAGAACTTTTGGCCTTAACCAAAAAGAAGCTGTGGTGAGCGAGACGTCCAATGCGGTCCTTGCAATCCTGTTGACCATTCTGAGAGTTCTTTTTTACCTCCACTTCTATTTTTTGTAGGCCTGTTTGTTTCACGGGGTGCCCGGAAGCATGAACGTCTCCAAAGACATTTTCCTGATAGTCGCCAAATGGTTGTCGGCGATCACCTCCATAACCATCCCATTAACTAACATTTATTGAACACATACTACGTGCTGTGTGTGCACTAAGCACACTAACATACACAGCCTATATAATCCACTTGGTAACCCAAAGTGGTATGAGGATAATTATTTTCAAAACTGACAACCTAGTGCTTAGAAGCTAAACAACTTACCTCAAGTTGGACAGAAAGTAAGTAACAGCCTCGATTTGAATCTGAGTTCAAGGCCGTTGGTTGGGACCCTTCAGGGGATATAGTATAAAGCTACTGACTCTGTTGGCCTGGTACGCATTCTCCCTGATTTTGGTAATATCACCTAGATTTTGCTTTGGCAAATTGCCACTCGCTGCTCCTGGCTCTTACAGCTCTGGTTGGACACATGGGGAAGGCAGGCCAATCAGAGGCCTGTGATTGCTTCGAAGGTGGTCACCCAAACCCATGTAGGCCAGTGTAAACCCCAGGACATTTTCTGCGTGTCCCCCAAAGGAGTGCTTTCTTCTGCCAGAAATGCTAAGTCAGACACTGCCAGGTGACCACTGTGACACCATGTGAGAGAAGGAAGGAAGAGTCTCAGAGACAGACCTGTTCCAATCCCAACACTTAGGTCTCTGTACCTATAGGTGCCAAGGCTGAGGCTCAGCTGAATCAGGCAGATGAGGTATAATTCATGACAGGCTACATGATTCATCAAAATTTCAGCATCTAAAGGTGCCCAGGTTACATGCCGGGTGTGCCACTGGAGCCCAACACACCTGGGTTGAAATTCTGGTTGTGCTATATATTTGCTATGTGAGGATATTATGTAACAGCTCTGTGCCTCAGTTTTCAACCTGGAAAACGGGGATATGAGCGGTGTGTCACCTCGGCAGTTGAGAGTACAGCTAAATGATATCAGGCAAATGTAAAGCATTTGGGGCAGTGCCTGGCACGGAGTAGACTCTCAGCAAATGTCAACACATTTTATTATTATTTTTCAGGAAACAAAACAGAGGAAGGGTTATGGTGAGCAGTGAAAAAGACCCAGCATTGCAAACCAGGGGCCAATCCAAGAACATTTACAGCAAGTTATTGCCCTAAGAGGTGAGCAGCGGCTAGGGTATACAGGCAAGAAGGGAGCTGGGTTCAGAAATGGTTCAAGGAAGAGATCAGGGAACTATCGCTGAAGGAAGGGTCAGGGGCTGTCTGGGATAACATCTTGACACATCAACAATTAGACCCAGAAACAAGCAAACATACAAACAGAAAGGAGCTTGAGTTTCCAGTAAATCACAGACGTCTTCATCCATCCATCCATCCAACCATGTATCCATCCAGCTATCACTCCCTGGCTTTGCTCTGTGCGCTCTATCACTAACCTGTGAAGACAGAGTCTGTGCTTTATTTAGGTTTATAGCCCTGGCACACAGCACAGGGTCTTGAAAACAATAGATATTAATAAGTATCTGCTAAATTAATAAAAGAATGACTCTCTGGGCACCTGGGTGGCTCAGTCCTTTAAGCATCTGACTTTGGCTTCAGTCATGATCTCGGGATCCTGGGATCAAGCCCACATTCAGCTCCCTGCTTAGCAGGGAGTCTGCTTCTCCCTCTCTGCCACTTCCCTTTGCTCATGTGCTCTTTCTCTCTCTCTCTCTCAAATAAATAATAAAAAACTTTAAAAAATTAAAGAATGACTCTCAAATACAAACACTCCTTTCATGAACTTATCTTCCATGAACCCACGTGATCCAACCAGCCCTCCTTCCCTGATGTCATTTCCATGTCTCTTTCATGTTATTCCCAGATTGAGGTTCATGCCCTAGAAGATCTCCAGGCAGCATCCATGTCTGCCCAGCAAAGTTTCATGCTCAAGCCCTTCCCCCACAAATCCTCCTTTGCTCCTATGGAAGCAAGAACTACTCTTTACTTTTACTCCGTGTTCCTCCCACAGAAAATTAAAACATGTCAATCTACAAATGGTTTTTTCTGAGTGGTTTATTTGCCGCAGCTGTTTTCATGATGCAAGGACTATAGGAAAACCTTCCCCTTATTTCAATGAAACATTTTTTTCTTCTCATCAAAAAATGCTGTAAGTTTCCATTGCTACCGTTTTATCTTGGAGGACTCGCCATTAACTTGTCCAAGTCCTTCCCTTGCAGGAGAGCAGTTCAAAGTACGTGCTCCAGAATTCAAACTGGAGTTACAAACAAGTATTCCTGTTTATTTATCGGAGGGCAGTGGCAGACTCAAAAGTTAAGCCAGAGCACAAAAGTCTTCTTGTGGAGTCAGTGCCCAGGGGACTGTGGTCTCAAATGAAAATCAGATCTTTTTTTTTTTTTCTTAAAAAACCAAAACAAAAACAAAAAAAAAAAACCACCTCACACTGTGCATTGTTACACAGTTGAAAACATCTCCATGTTGCTTAAATATTCTGCTTGGAGCACTAACAGGTCAGTCCACAGGAAATGCAAGAATACGTTATATTTTAATCAGGGCACATAAAACACTGTCTAGAATGTTATGTTGCCCGCGGGAATGCAGTGAGCAGAGAACATTTACAAACTCCAGGTCAGTCCCCCCATTACATCACCGTGAAAAAAAGAAATTTATGAGGTTAAATTATATGGATGTTATATATTGGAACTGTTAGCCCATTCCCAAATGAGAATGTTGGCTGAAATAGCCAGATTCCCTGAGAGAAATTTTTAAGTATTTCTATTGTGGATGTTTTTATGGCAACTTTCTACAAAAAGAGTAAAGACCTAGTCTTTGAAGGTCATGAAATGAACAAAAAAGAAGTCTCACAACTAAAGAAACGTCCGAAGTCGAAAACAGAGGGTACCTAAAAGAGTTACTTACATTCTTCTGCTCCAGAGATAATAACACAGAAGTTACGTTGTGGAATTTCTCCTGATTTATTTGATCTGTTCCTCGTCTAAGTGATTGGAAACACAGATGTTGATGCCATAACTTTGCTTCCAGTAAATAATTCCTCAAAGGACTCACATTTGTTTAACCTTCGTCACAAGATGATAAAACTTATTAAACATTTATGGAAGCAGCCCCGCAGTGCTGTTGGTTTATGTGTTTGGCAAGTTTTAGAACTCCTACCCGCAACTTTGGCACCTTCCTCTCGCCTCTGTAAAAGAACAGTATCTTCGGGGAGGTTCCTGTACCTGAATTAGAGAGATTCCACGATCCACCCCCCCAGCAACCCGAGCCTCCTTCTTTATTTCTCCTTTTGTGGCTGCAGTTTGACAATAAACAGAAGGGCTGTCGTGCTGATCTCAAAGAACAATAATTAAACCAAAGGGACAGCAGACAAGGTGCTCCCGTGGGACCGCCAGAGGAAGAATAAAAACCACGCCAGGGAACTGTTTTCTTATGATTTAGAGCCTGCTTCAGAGATAAGCAAACATTCACATGCGCAACGTGTGCGCGTTCATTTCTCCATTCAACATTTACTAAGAACCTACTAGCTTCAGCCCCGTGGGCACCCATCATCCGGGTATCTAAGCGCGGCAAAGGCTCCAGGAACCTTGGCTAACCCTTTATTCACTCATTGATTCATTCATCTGTGTATCCAACGGGAACACCTACTGTGTTCCAGGTACCGAACATGAAATGTTCCCCACGATCTGAAGGCTCAACCCCCGACGTGATGAAACACAGACCAGGAAACGGCAACCGAGTTTCTGGAGCCTGCTCGCCTTCCTGCGGCATCTGTTACTGACACCTTCCATCTAGTGCTAATTTTGCCGGGCAGGGAACATGGGCGTAACTATGGTTCGCTTTCCTTCTCCCCCAGGGCAGGGCCACAGACAACCCCCGGGGAGATACACCGTGATGCTGGCTTCGTGTTCCCGGGGAAAATCCTGCCGGGCTGGCTGGTGATTCTGTTCATAGCTGAGCAGTGGTGGGAGCGCGTGCACTGGCCATGTGCACCCCTAACACAAAACTCATGCACAGTGAGGGCTTTCCACCCTCGCCCCTCACCCCTAGACACACACGAAGCCTCACAGCATACGTAATTCAGCCAAGGCACACAAAAGATACACAGTCACAATTTGTCCCCACAGTAAAACAGAACCATAGCATACACGTGCACACTTTCTAAGGATGCTGCTGATCTAGGTTGTGAAAAGCATCTGGTACTACACAGACCCTCTGCATCACGAGGTCCTGTCTTATTAATATTTCTACCTCCCAGGACCAAGTGGCGGGCCTTGATCCATGTTTGCTAAACTGCGTTAAAGCTCAGTTTCACTACCTAACTCGCCAAATTGCACAAAGTCTGTTGTTAGGCTTCCACCTGTGACACTGCTACACAAAATCCAAGGCCCCCTTCTTTCCTCCCACAACCCCCTCGTGCTGGCCACCCCCTGGGGCTCCAGGATCCGGACGGCAATGGTTGTCCGACTCTGAAGCTCCATCCAGCACAAATCTGAGGACAGATGCAATCTCTGGGACGTGAGTCACGCGCTCCTTTTTGCTTCTCTCTGTTCCCCACTCCACCCGGAGGCAGCTCATGACCATTTTCTTGACAGACTTGGGATTGAAACCATGTAGATGGCTGTGTCTCAGTCATTATTGGGATTATGGACATATTTTAGTTACTCAGTTTACTTATTTTAAGCAGACATTTTCACAAATGCCAATTAGGTGCAAATGAAGCAGTTACATTTTTTGGGTAAGGGAAGTGTATATTTCAGTAAAGACACCAAGAATATTCAAAGGAGGAAGTATTCACTGTTCCCATAATGTTTACTTTTCTCAAATGATTTTCTTGCTAGGTGCAGAGTCATATTCTCACAACTGCTTTTCTTGATGTAAATTGTTTATGGGACAATTGTAAAAATTCCCAAGAACATTCAGTACAAGATTGTATGTAGTAATAAAAACTTTAAAATATACTAAGTGTCTATTAACAGAGGAGAGTCGATAAATGAGTAAAAAATCATCGTTCTTATGGCGGAATATTATAAAACATATGAAAAGGAATTCACTATATTTTTTTGATCTATCATCTCCCTCCCCCTCTTTTTTTTTTTCCCCCTCCAGCTGCTTACTTACCTACTTGGATAGAACCTACACACAGAGTTTAAAAAATCAATGTGTAAAACCGTGTAAAAATATTTACATAAAATATTAAATATATACAGAAAGATAATAATGCCCCCAGCTACATGTATATGCAGGTAAAATTACAAATAATGAAGGATACACCACCAAAGTCTGAATTATGCCTGTCTCTGGGGAGAGAGTAAGGGGGGGAAATAATAATATTTGCTGAACACTTATTATGCATAGGGCTCTCTTTCAAGTACTAATAAGTATCTACTTTTTAAATCCTCAAAGTGGTGCTTGGAAGTAATTGTTCTCATTCATCCCTATTTACAGTACTGAGGCACAGAGATTTTAAGATTGGCATTCAAAGATGATGTAGCTTTATCTGTAAAGTTTAATTCCTTTATATCTGAAATTCCCCGATCAAGTGAAATAAGTTCCTCTTATTGTGGACAGCGCTTTCTTCCATTCCATAGGATTGACTATCCCCATCCAATATTAATAAAGAAAATATTTATGTTAAAGACAATAAAATAAGATGATAATTTCAGTCCATTACTCAATAGAATAACCTCAAATCAGATAGCTAGGCAGTTTGCCAAACTGTATCATTACAAAGGTTTGTTTCAAAATGTCACCCACATTTAAAAATTAAAAAAAAAACAACAAACCACAAAACCTTCAACCAACAACAACTACCAACAACAACTACAAACAACTGTTAGGGTTTTTAAAATTTTCTCCAAAGAAAGATCCTATCATGATTTCTGTTGTAAGCAACATTTTCCCTCTGAGATACAACTCCTTGAATTTCACGATCATCTTTTTTTCATATTATTCAGAGTAATCATTTAAATGTTACCTATAATTAAATAGTTACAAGTAAGAAGCACCTTCAGGGACCTTGACCATAAATATCATGAGGAGCACTAAAAGGGAAATCTGTGAGGGTAGCTTTCATTTGCTAAAATAAATAAGAGGGCAGCGTCACTGCATGTGTTCCATATTTTTGACGGCCTGGAAGAGTCATGGAGCCTACAAGAGATTTATAGGGAACAGATGAGCAGTGTCTGACTTTGGGACACATCCGCAAAGATGCTGTAGGAAGTGGGTGAGCACAAATACTTCTTGAGACACCCCAGATGGACTGTGTTCCTGGTTTTCGTGGTTTTTTTTCCCCCCTATTTCAGTTTAATGAAACAGGAATGGACTTAAGAAAATGCTATTGTGGAAAGCTCAAGAGGTTTCAAAAATCCTATCCATTTCTTTTAATCTTCATAGGTTCCACTTTTAAAGATGGTGTTTTGGATTCTGATAAGCAGGATGGTAACTCCTTTTTTCTTCGCCACAATGGACTGACTTCAACCTGGAGGAAACACTACATTTCAGTCCGTCGTCCGAATGTATCTACACTAGACTATGGACGTTTGTTTACGTGACTCTCTGCCATTAAGCCTTAAATACTGGGAGAAACAACAAAACACAGTGTCTGAGTACTATCCCTCGGGCAGGCAGAGCCAGGTTTCAGTGTCTTATTTGAAAGCCTGTGTGATCTTCAAGCTATTTGACATTTCCCCAAACTTAATTCCCTTAGCTCTTCAGTGGGCCAATGATAATCACATCTGGCTTTCAGGGTGTTGTGGGGAGACACCTGTATGAAGTCAGTGCCCTGTGAACATTAACTAGTAAGTGTCGACTGCTGGATTTAGAGTCATTCCGGTTGGCAAGCGGTAGCCATTATGACAAGTGACCATTATGACTAGTGTCCTCTTCCTCATCGTCACCGTCATCATTTTGATTCCCTTCACCCATAGAAGCACAGCTGCTAGACAGAAGGGCCTTGGAAGTCTCATTCCTGGGAGAAATCAGGAAGGAAAAAAAGAGAAAGAGGGACCAGAGGAAAAAGAGCCACGAAGAAAGCAGGAGAAAACATGAAACGGAGAAAAAGAAGGCAGAGGTGGTGCCAAAGAACGAAGCCGGGTTTTCTGCCCTCCCAACCCGTAGCGTTCCCAGAACTGAGGAGAAGTGTAAGAAATAAAAAATAAAGTTCCAGAACATTCCTTTTGTTTCTTTCTTGTCTCTTGACTCCAGCCTCCAGGGTGCCGGCCAACTCCCAAGCAAATGGAGCCCCTGTGAGATATTTGCCAGGTTGCTTGCCTTTCTCCTTAACTGAGGGATGCTCTGGGCTCTGATGTTTGGTGCCATGACGAGGTAGACAAAAGCGTAAATGGATGCATTTCCTTGTTGAAATGCATTAGGGAAAATGGTCCCCACCATTGCTAAAAACAGGCAATTGCAGGAGAGAGGGAGAGGGGAAGAAGAGAATACTTCTATTTTTTCTGTTGACTAAAAGCCCAAAGTGGATATGGATCCCCTCAAATGATTTTTTAAATGCTTAAATGTTTTGGCATTCAGAATTGAGAGAGAGCGAAAGAAGGAGGAGGAGGAGAAGGACAGGTAGGGGGTGGGGGAGAAGATGAAGAAAGAAGGAGAAAACTGAGCTTTTCCCCCTATAACCTGTAATTCAAAGCCATGGTAGGTGCTTCAAATGCAGATTCACAGGCCCCGACGCTATCCCAGGGAAGCAGATCTTCGAGGCACTGGCCTGGGCATCTGGCAAGGCTGCATTTTCTTCTGGTGACGAGGGCACCAACTGAAGGTTGAGAACCACTGCTCTATCCCAGATGCCAAACCAGAACATTATTCCCAATCCCTCCACGTCTGCAAAATTTCCTCGGCCAGTAAAGACTCTCCAGAGTTCCTCTCTGATATCCTGCGAAGGGCAGTTCCTCCGGGTTTTCAAACTTTTTTGAAGTTTTCATGAAAGCCTCCATTTTCTGGGTGTTTCTTTGACCCAAGTGTGACTTGGCAGTCCTTGCTCACAGCTGCTCCACAAGTCCTCGGCCCCGCCCAGGTGCTGGGCGCCCACGGGGTCCTCCCTTTTTTAATATATTCCCTTACAATGATTCCCTCTTCTATTTACCCACATAATTGCCTTTTAAAATGAAACTTACGTCACCACTGTCAGTGAAAAACCAGCATCATTGGCCTCAAATGATCAGAAAATGAAAATCTAAGGGTTTATTTTTTCTTTCACTGGCTACTGTTACTGGAAAAAGTCTCTGAATTTGAAGCCTGCTCTTTCTGAGAAACAAGCATGAGACAGGTGTTTAAGGAAGGCTAACAACAAATCCGACTTTCCTCCTGATTAAATCAGAAGGGTGGACACAGTGTTGGAAAAGGGACATTGTTCATACTTTGTGCGTGACTCGGAGCTACTTAAAACTCTCCACCAAGGGTATGGCAGTCCATAATCAAGCAACTCGGGCTCAAAACACATGCAGGGATGGGCTTGATTTCCTCACTAAAACACCCCATAAAGCTCCCACACTCCCTGGCCATCAGGAGTGTCAACTGGAGGAGATGATAGTATAAGTCGGTGGTCTCGGCCCCGCCTCACAGAGATGCACCTTTGTCTTAGGTTTCCTTACTCTGACTCCTAATAACCATGGCACCATCATTCATTGTATCAAATCACATTTATTGAGCATCAACTATGTGCCAGGCTTTGTAGACAGAAAGCAAACAAGACATAAGATCCCTTCATGGTCATGAGCTCAGAGTCATGGTCCTAATTTTAAAATTGAACACGTGTTGATCTCTGTGTATGAAGCACTGTGCTTGGTGTTTGGTCGTGTTCATACTTGGCTCCTCCCAACAACCCAAGAGGGACTCTGTATTATCACTACTTCACCAGCAAGGAAATCAGGCATGGAGAGGTTTATTAACTTGTTCCTGTCATGACTACAATGCATTGACCACTTACATTGTACCAGGCATTGCCCTAAGCATGTCGTCTGATTTATCCCAATGAATCCTACTAAAAACCCAATGAGATGAGTCCTTCTATTAGATCTATTTTACTAATGAGGAAATTGGAAGTCTAAGAGGTCCAAGTACCTAAGGTTATACAGTGAGGAAGTGACCCACTGGAGAGAAATCGACCCCTGGTCTGCTCCAGGGTCACTGCCTTGCCTTGACACTGTGTCCACTGGTGGGTGTGCAGAGAAGAGTGTGGGGGTGTGGATTCCAGGACTTCATGAAAAGTGCTTTGAAGCGTGGCCTCTTCCCCTCTATAGTCAATTCTAGAGTAAATGCACCTTCAAATACTTCCCTTGTTTTCCCTCTGGCTTAGAGAATGATACACTGATGACTTTCAGTAAGAGCCCTGTGTATAATAACTAGAGGAGAGAAATAAAAGCACAAATGAGAGAATTAGAATTAAGAAGATAAACACAGGCCCATGTTTCAGACACACCTCTCGGTCTATGCCCCAGCCAACTGCCATTCTCAGCACATCTTGTCATCTGACTTTGGACTGTGTCTCCCACCTCCCCCGCCGTCATTCTGGTTCAAGTTGTCGCCAGCGTTTGACCAGACTGGTGCAGGAGCCTCCTACAGGGTCAACGGCATGCAGCCCTGGTCCCTGGTATATCACATGACAACCAGAAGTGTGCTGTAAAAACCTAAGTCAGGTCCTGTCCACCCTGCGCCCTTGCCTTCCAAGGCTCTCAGGTCAGCACACTGTTCCTTACTAGTTCCTCGGTCCTGGACGCTTGGCGGCTGCCTGTCCTCCTGTCGGGAACCCCACCCCACTCCCCACCAGGGTTCCACCACCCTGGCATCCTTGCTGCCCACCAGCCCCCGCTTGCTCCAGGCCCGCACTGTCAGCGATGCCTGCGGCTGCCTCCCCCTCCGCCCCCCCCCCCCCCCCCCCCCCCGCCCCTGCGTGAGCTCGGGCACACTCCTCTCCCTGCTGCTGCTCTCAGAACCCGGTTGCAATGTCACTTCCAGAGAGGCCTTTCCTGGCCGGCTCATCCGAGCTGGCACACTCTCCCTCATGCCATACCCCCGGCTTTCCTCTTCAGTCTCTCCCTGGCACATAGAACACGCTGGCATGATGTGACATAGGCACCTGCTCGCTTGTCTGTGACCTGTCTGCTACACAAAATGGAAGCTTCAAGAAGGCAGGCCTTTTGTCTCCTTGATTCTAAGCTCCAGCCCCGGCACCTTCCACGGTCCCTGGTGCACAGCAGACCTTCAGTAACATTGGTTAAATAAAGAACCCAAGGGACGCCTGGGTGGCTCAGTTGGTTAAGCAGCTGCCTTTGGCTCAGGTCATGATCCCAGCGTCCTGGGATCGAGTCCCACATCGGGCTCCTTGCTTGGCAGCGAGCCTACTTCTCCCTCTGCCTCTGCCTGCCATTCTGTCTGCCTGTGCTTGCTCTCTCTCCCTCTCTCTCTCTGACAAATAAATAAATAAAATCTTAAAAAAAATAAATAAAGAAAGAACCCAAGGCAGGCAGCAAAAACTCCCAAATGCTCGCCTTGATCCCAAATCACTTTGTCCTGAGATAGAACTTAACAGGCAACAGTCAGCCTCCCTTCGCCCCTCTCCCAGACACTTATCTGAAGGTGACAATTAAAAAGTGGAGAAGGCGTTACCAGGAAACAGCCTGTAGCCTTCTCCTATTAGCTTAACAACCCCTATAAGCTTTGCTGCCTTGGGCCTGAGGGGATGAGCGCAGGTCTGTGGTGGGGGAGGGTGTGTTGCCAAACCCTGGGAGGCTGGGAGCATCTGAAGGCTTCTGGCACCTGGAGAGGTCAAGCTCAGGGGTCAGAAATGAGGATCCCCAGCTCCTTCACCAACATCAGGGGGGCTCCTTCTGGGGGGTCTTGGCTTAATGAGGAAATCTACTAACTCACGTTATCAGCAAGCACTGTCTATAAGATGCTAAATAATACAGCAAAAAAGGTGAAATCACTGCTCTTCACATGAAGGCAGATGACGTCATGATAAACATATTGCAAGTGTATTACCGAAATCACTGTCTTTTCATCATTAATATTTTTTAAATTGATAAGTACTCGAGGCGTAGTTAGGATCGTGATCGGTGCGAAGGTCTGCCAAAAAATTTTAGATGCATAAAAGAGATCCTTCTACTCAAAAGTAATTAATTAGTATACAAAGTAATATGCTCATTTGAGTATTTATTCATTTATTTACAGCCTCGTTTATTCGCTCATCAGGAAATATTTATTTAGTGCCTAATAGGTACCAAGGACTAATTCAAGTGCCTAGATTTTTCCTGGAATCCCTTTAGAAAAAAGTAAAAATGACAACAGGAAGGAGAATAAAAACATTCATTTGTTAAAAAAACAAACAAACAAACAAAACAAAACCAAAAAACCTCCATGCATGCCGGGGGCTGTGCGGAGGGTTTTCTCTACATCCCATCAGCTACTGGTCCCCACCACCATGGGAGGTGAGCCATATCGCGTGCCCACTTGACAGATGAGGACACGGAGGTGCAGGGAGTTGAAGGAACTTCCCTGAAGACCCCGCTGGCCAGTTAAGTAGGGAATTGCAACTGGATGCCAGATTTGGTTGGCTCTGAACATTTGTTTTTTTTTGTAGCCTCACCGATGTGGCTCCCCCAGCACCAGGCAATCCCTCCATGACGGCTGGGCTGGTGTTTTTAATCTCCACGCACCGCCTGCCACCTCCATCGTTTTGAACATCCTACTTACCATCCCTGAGGGGTCGGGGTGCGGGGGGGCAAAAAGACCCAAATCCTCTACCACATTTGAAATACTGACTGTGAAATGTTCTCTTGATAACCCAAACAGATCCCATCACTTCCCTTCTGGAAACTCTCCATCCCATCATGATGAGACCCATATTGAGAAGATCACACAAGATCTGCCCCTGTCTTCTTCCCCTGCCTCGTTTCTTATCAGCCTCTCCCCCCATCTTACCTGCTCTGGCCACAGCGGGCTCCCACATGTTCCTCTAACATACAAGTCAGCTCTGGCCTTATGTGCTTACTGCTTGGAATGTTCCTCCCAGATCTGTGCTTGGTTAGTTCCTCACTTTTGGTTCAGGTCTGGTCAAGGGTTAACACCTGAGGAATACCAGTCCTGACCACTCTATATAAAAAGGCAACCCTCTTATCCCTCTTCATTCCATCAACCCTGATTTATTTTTATGAAATGCAGTTAGAACTATTTAGTATATTTATTTGTTGATTAGCTTTCTGGTCTTCCTCACAAGAATATTAGCTGTGTGAGGGCAGGGTCTTTTCTTACTGTGATACCCCAGCACCTAGCTCAATGCCTGGCAGGCAGCAGGTGCACAATGAACATCTGTTGAATGAAAGAATGCATAAACGCACATACACACACAAGAAGGAATATTCGAGAAAAAACCAACTTCATATATGAGAGAGGACCCGAGATTCTATTTGGCGATGCCACTACGGGCAGCATCCTCTTTCGGTGTTTTCAATACCCTCCCTGCAGGCTTAGACATCACAACAGATGCAGGGAAAGAATAATAGAAGCGGGTCCTTCCTTGGCAAATCACTATAGTTATCCTAGATAAAATATCACAATAGATTAAGGGTATGGGCTTTGGAAGCAGAGAGTTTAAAACCCAGCGTGGCCACTGCATGACCTTGAACGAGTTGCTCTCTCCAGGTTTCTTAGATCCCCATCAGTAAAATAGGGATTACACCAGCATCTAACACATAAGAATGTAATAAAGATAAAACTTGGCTCAGATGTCCTCTCTAGGACAAGTATTCTCCGACCTTCCACACTTGCTTTGCCAAACTCCCACTCCCCAACTTTTACTCTTATAAATCTGTCATCATGGAGCTTTCTTCTCTATGAAAATTATCTTTTTTTTCTTTGTTAATTTTCTTGTATATTCTCTAGCTTCCCCCTCCTGGAGGGTAAGATCCCCAGGGATCATATTCTTCCTATTAATCCAGCCCCTCCACCCCCGCCAGGATGCAGGTGGCCAGAACAGACCCTGGCGCATAGTAGGAACTCAAGAAATAATTGCTGTTTAAACAATGGGAATATATGAAACACTTGGAAAAGTGCCTGGTATATAATAAACACTTACATCCTGGCAGATATGGTTATTACTGTTGTTACAATTGTTGCTGCTAGTGTTATAATTACTATCTTTGGGGATAGAAACTTTTTTTTGAGCTGGCGCAGGTCTCCAACCACCCAGGCATGTGTCAGCCTCAGAAGAGGTTAAAACACTCTTCAGTGACTCTATTTCCAGTTTTAAAAACCAAAATGCACCCATGTCTGATTTCTTTCAAGCCCCGATCCCCTAATCTCATGATGAACACGATATAGGTTGCTCATCTTCCTTCCAGTATAAATTTCTCATGGTCTGGCCATTCAAGGTAAAGACACACTACCACTGTCAGCTTTGACCCCTAAGAGTTTCAAGGCAATTTCTTAGTCCCAGGCTCATGTAATCCTTTCAAAAACCTGGGCCTTAAGAAGAACTATGACTATCCCCATCGTAAAGGTTGGAAAGTAGGGGTGGGGGGCAGAGATGTGAGTGGCTTGCCCAAATCTTCCAGGCAAAGAATAGAAGTAGACCTAGGAACTTGAACTTGGGTCATTCTGACTTCTGAGCTCATATTCCTATTCCTGAAGTAAGAGCTTGCCCAGGGCCATATAACGAGTGTGGGCAAAGCTGTAAGAAGAACCCAAGTCACTTCTTCCTGTTCTAGGGCTCCACTCACAATCTCAAGCCTAATCTCTGGAGGGAAAACAAAAAGAAGTACAAAGCCATGTACTCAATTTTCTAATAAAGGAAACTAGCCGAAGGCAACTCTGATATAAAACATGCTTATAGCTTTTCATTTTGGCATTTCTTCTGTACCAAATGGTACTGAACGCCTAGAGTAGATTTACCTCTTCTCTACAGCATCATCTTGGCCCAGAAGCTATTCGTATCTCCCTTGGGGTATGAGAAAGAGGTTTCTAAATTATTGGAAAATTCCAAGAATCTGATAAATTCAAGTGATTTAAAGTAAGCCCCTTGCAGTTTAGATAGAAATATTTATATGCCATTGCTCTAGCTTATACAAGTCCCTTCTACCCTATAGAACACCTTGACCTTCTGCTTCCTTTTCCTACCGTCCACGTCACCGGATTTCACGGATTTTTCCTGCTGCAGAAAAACATTAGGGAAGTTTCTTCCAAATTCGTTACAAACAGAATGGCAGCCAACTGTTTTTATCTCCTTCTGCCCTTTGTAACTATTTTCATTAAAAACAATAACTATATTCTGCCCACCTTTGTATCTAAGCTGTGTAATTTCCATAGAAATGACTTAGATGTAGCTTTAAGAAGAAAGCTCAGGGGTGATTCCAGAGTATTCATTAAGTTCTGAAAGCACTCAACTAATTAAGACCAGTGATCTTAATTTTTGTACTAACAGAAACTGTAGAACGTTGCCTTTTTTTTTTTTAAACCCACCTTAGCGTCTAGCAGCTTTATGGAAACATGAGGTTTTTCCTTTAGCATAAATGGACACTACAGCTTTTCAATTAAATTAGTCTTTGGAGACAGATGCAAAAAGAGCTAAACAGCGCCTTAAAAATCTTTCCTGCTCCATTGCCTCTCATGTGCCAAGGGGAGATGTGTAGTTAAAATGCAGTGCTATCTTCTTCTTACCCTGCCGAACAAAGTTTTGGATCTTGAACCTTGAGTGAGCTATAATAGAGAGCCTGTTGAGATTCTACTTTTATTTTGCATACCCACTTTTGGTTTTCTAAAGCGATTTTTTTTTTTTTTTAAAAGGGACCTGTAATAGAATGTCCTGTATCATTGTACATCCGGAGAGAATTTTATTAGACCCTGTTTGAGGTTGGGTTCTAGGTATGATGATACTGAAACTGTTATGTTTTTGTTTTTTGTTTTAAATGACACAGAGGGAAAGAGCACTCTTACTTCAAGAAAAAAATTCAAGACAAAAGCTTTCAAATATGATCCAGGGATTTTTTTTTTTTTTTCTGTGTGATTTCTCTAAATTCACTATCTCTAAAACTTTTGCATTGTGCATTTATTTCCCTGTTGTTAAGCAAAATAATGCTGATATATTAATAACAGGATTATCTCGCTGTGTCTCCTGCATTTTAATTTCTAAAATTTTCAACAATTTTAGGCATTGCTTTAGCATCACAAGGTACTGGAGGATGCCCAGAGGACATCTTTTTTTCTGCAGAGGAAATGCAAAAGATTCAGAGCGGCAATAGCCGAAAATTCTACGTAACTATTTTAATGACGCTCAAATCTCTCCCAATTATTTTATCACTTCACCCATGGAGTTTGCTTTGGAAAAAAATATATCAGCAATTCCCACTTGCATCTCAGAGGCCTCGTCTGTGTGTCTGTGCATGCAGACGGTGTCCTCAGAGGGGACCTAAGTCCTACACCTTTCTCTGCAAAAATACAGCCACGCTGCGGTAGCCCCTCCAGGCCAGTGTCCAAGTTCGATGCCAAACCATGTGTTTACAGAGACTCTTCCCTGTGAGTCTGCAGACAGAGTCCCAAAGTGGATATTTGGGCTCTAAAGTATCTAATTTTCATTATTATTTCTTGAAGACAAGCGTCTCATGACACTCCCTTTCAAAGCTATCCCAGCCCTTCACCTAAAACAAGCGACTGAAAGGTCAGTAGTACAGAAAAAAATGAAAGAGATGGTAGATCCAGTGAAAATCAGGTTATGTGATAGAGGCCGGTAAATATATGCTGTGTGTGTGTGTGTGTGTTTTTCTCATTGCAATATCCAGGCAATCAAGCAAACTCTCTCAACGAGTTTATTTCTTATGTGGTTTGAATGACTAAGTTCATTTATAATCAAAGAGCGGCTCACCAAAGGTCACCCTAAGGAACAGGAGAATTTCTAACTTTAAATGAAATTTATAAAACTTAAAATGATAAAAAAAATAAATATAAATTGTTACACATTACTGAAAAAGGAATATGAAAACCTCTTCCAGGATGAACAGGATCTAAAGAGGCAGGAGGCTGAGATCTTCCTGATCCGACGACAGGAAAATATATTCTGTATTTGTCACATTAGAAAATGAAAATAAATTTCTCCCGAGTAAATAAAAATATAACAGCATTCTCAACTTGCAAAGCAATAAAATTATTTGTGTGCCAAGCTTCTTTTAATACCACTGTAATTTTTTTATAAAAGTCGCTCAATTTGATTGTAATTAAATATGTAATGAAAAAGCACTGCTTCAGGGAAGCGATGCAAGACACTCTCTGTTAATGTATTTCCAACTGACTTTGCATCAAACGAAAATTATACTCTGTGTATGCCTGGTCTTAACAGAGAATTTGTTAGGTAATTCTGTGCTTTTTAAAGGGAATTTGGGTGGACGCAGGCTCACCTTTGAAATAGTGGCTGAGTCTTCCCAGACCATGACATACCTAAATAAAATGGAGGGTACACATGCAGTGATGGAAGGGATCTACTCTGGTCATTTAACACATGTCAGCTAATTACAGACCTAACACAAACATGAACAGGTTTCCTTCCTGCCTGATTTTCCGAAGCTGACTTGCAGGGATGAGCAGAAGTGTATCGTTTTACACGGCCTTGAATAATGCCAGGCTCAGTGCCCCTTTAAAACCTGCTCAATTGAGAGTACAGTCCCCAAGCCACTGGGACAATAAATAGATCAACCCAGGTATTATCCAGTTGGAGAAATTCCGTCAAATGTGTGCGAAGTCACCTGGGATAAAATGAAAACAGAAGCCTCTGTTGGAGAATGTGACAAAAGGCAAGATGCTTCCAGGGACAGATCTGCTAAAGATGCCTAGGAGGTATTTGTTGGGTGTGAAGGTTTCCCAAACGGTAGAATCAAGGTGAGTGGGAGACAAATCAATGTAAGGTGGTAGAAAAATAAATGCACAGTAGTTCTGAGGACGGTTTCTATGACCTCCTCAAAAGTAGCCTCCAATCTCTAACCCCCAAGGCTCAAGAAGATTTTCGTGGCACAGAAGTTTCTCAGAGCCCCCTCTCCCTCACCTACTTTCCACTAGAACTCCCTGTCACTTGCAATCTGCTGATTAGGGCTAATGTATTGTGTCCTGATATGGCAGATTAAAAATGAAATCAATAAATGCCTAAAACAAATGGGCTTTTGAGATGTCCCATTCAATCTGGGTCTTTAAGGGTGAGGTGAGAGGTGGGAGAAGGAAATCAGGAGGGGAGTGGGGAAAGGATCACTTAAGTAATCAATTTCCATCCAAAACGCCGTGTGCAGGATGTGATTTCGGGGGACCTGTCCTTCCTTTTTCAGGGATCTGCCTTAAATAACAAGAAGAGCCAGAACAGTTCATGCTGCTCAGGCCCCTCTGGGGTATGTGTGTTTATTTTTTCCATTCATCTGTTAAAACCATAACGTTTGGGTAAGTGGATGGGGTCTAGAGCGTGCAATATTTAAATCTTCAAAATGTGAACTTGTCTTTCTGAAGTATGTTTCAATAGGGTGAGAGTGCCGGGGTCCAGACTCCACCCCGATTCCTCTTCCCTCTCGAATCCCATCCCACTTGTCAGTAAATTAAAGGTGAATTTCCCCCTGAGCTGCCTGCCCCCACTCCCTGCCCTGCTGGTGGAGATTCCTGAGACCTCCCAGGTTCACCCAGGCACCGTTCTCATGAGGCTGAAAAGGAGATCGCTGGGGTCAGCTCTGCTCCATTGCAGGATCCAGAACTGTCCCTGCTGAATATGCTTCCCATGTAAATAAACTATGCCATTAAGGTGCAAATTGCAACTTTTAAGTAATGATTGCTAATAGTCTAATGTTTACTGCCACACAAGGACATTCATGAAAACAAAATCTGCATTATTCATCTCCATATTAAATAAACAAAATAAATTGAGGGAGCTGTTCTTCCCTGCAAGACTTTCCTCAGATCTGGATTATCAGATAGTTGATGAGAGTCAACAAGAAGGAAACATTTAATCTCTTTGGGCTGGCAGAAGCAGATCCCTGCAACTTATGTATACATTCGATATTCACAAGCCCCAAAGATTTTGCATTCTAGTACACTTGGCTGGCATTATATAAAAACAATAGTTCAGGGTGGTAAAATAAAATATATGTATTACACATGTCTGTGTACAGAGGCTGTGACAGATTGTAGAAAATAGAAGGGTTTGCAGCGGAAGTCTGCAATTTTAAATTTTTAACTACTCGGCATCCTGCAAAATACAAACAAATCAAAACACTGCTCTGGTTTATTTTACCTTTCTGCCATCTTCTCTATCTGCCCTAAAATAGGGGGGAAAGATGCTGATAGAAAATTCTGCAATATTCTCAGGTGAAAATGGATACGTTTTAGCAGCGAGTCAAACTGACGCCCAAGGAAGCCGGAGCACACACACTCACACATACACAGACCCCTGGGGTACTATAGGCTGTTTTCTGAACTTTTTTTCTTGCCCAAAGTAATAGTATGGTGGAATAGTGTAGCTGTAGAAAGCCAGAAGAATGACATTTCAGAGGGAAATGTTCTGACTTAGCTGTTTCCTTAAAGAGAACTGCCTACCTCACATCCCTTCCCTTAAAGGGGGCTGGGGAGGGGGGGGGTGGCAGAACATAACACATAAAGACTGAAATTTCCCATCACTTACAAGATCATCTTGTTCATTCCAGCTGCATACCTGCTTTATTAGAAAGTTCTGTAACTGATTCCTTGAAACCTGGAACTTCAAACTAATAACGCAAAAGAATCAAATTGCCTCGAATGGTTCTTGGGATAGTCTCAGCTCTGATTCACTCACAGGCTTCTTCTATCTTACATTATCCATTAATCAAGCTAGAAATCAAGCTTTCAACATCGGTCTATGGGAGTAATTACTTACAGTTGTGCATTGTTTTTAATTTCAGGCAGTGATAAAAGTACGGCCACAATCCTAGAACCCACGTTGGTCTCTTCCCTGTATGTCAATGGGCTCAAGAATCCCAAAGGGGCTAACTTTCCTCGCGAGTCCCCACCTCAGCTAAAACAGAGGACAGCATCGATGACTTTGGAGGAAGGAGACTTTGCGTGAAAAAATACCCGTTTTATTAATATGTGTGCAAATAAATAAATACTTAAGAGGGGCCTCACTGTATACAATATGCATCATTCCCTTCCGGCTCCACCAGACTTTCTGCTTTTTTCAGTGAAAAGAATAAAGCCATGAAAACAAACATATAAAGACAGTAGGCATACAACAGGCCAGAAATCTGAAACCGCAGTCACAACTTTCTAACACACACACACAAACTACAGTAAAGAGACAAGCCAGGTCCAATAGATACGAGCTTAATGAAAAGGATCTAATTTAAATAACGTGATACAGCATTATGTTACATACACCTGGATCCTCATTGATCAGAGGATAATTATAATCAAAGTAGTGCAATTCTGAGCAATGCACTTTTTATAATGAGCTTACCAAAGGAGACATGTCCAGTCATTCTGGGAATTTAAATTACTGCCTAGTTGTTGATGGCCTTTACCGGAACAACAAGGGGGGAAAAAAAAAAGTAATTTTCAGGGCAGTATCACTTCTTGCTGGACGGTTGCCCAGGTTTCTCTTTTGGGACAATAAGGACGTTATCTCTAATAATCTAGCTACACGAAAACTTGGGTTGCCAGAACTAGAAGGCGCACGCTACTTTTCCTGGGTCTAGAAGCCCAATGCATACCCCAAAGCTGTCAGATTGCAAAATAATCTAAGTTTTTTGTTTGTTTTTTGTTTTTAAATAAGTGAGTTAAATGTAGACAGGGATAGAGGCAGGGGCAGAAGGGAGAAACTGTTTTCAAAAGAGGTAGCCAAAGTTGGAAAAAGTATACCACACTGACTAGGCAGGTTGTAAATATACATAACCCCGAAAATATTTTAATTATTTTGCTCTTAGGGAAACAGTTGGAAAATACATGAATCAAAGCTTTATAAATGATATTTCCGCATGCAATTTGAACCAATCTACACATGGTTACGGAAGAAATTCCGCGCTCTGAAGGGAAAATAATTATGGATATTTCAAAGCACATGGACTGCCGTTCAGGCTGGAATCAGGCCATGATGGAAGGTGATGCTGGTGGTCCAGCATGTTCAGACACAAACACCCACTTTGCCCAGATCTGTAACTAACTTTGGGTTTGTTCTAAGGGTGGCTTTACAAAGTTTACAGAAGTGTTCCACTGAACTTCTCCCTAACGTTTCGCTCATGTTACAACAGAAGGAAATGTCTTGTTGGGTCTGCAGAACACCAGCCCTAACGAATGCCGCTTAAAGCACTAGGGTAAAGACAGAGACTGGGAGGGAAAAAACTTCAGCTTTTCGCTAAAGCCCTGATTCAACTAAAGGACACAAAGAAATAAAAACGCCCACATTAAAAGCCAAACAAGATAATAATTGTGCATGTCTGGCTCTGAATCTAGAGGGCAAGGCTTGCGTCACTGGTTCTCTGAGTTACCATGGTGAGTGATTTATTGATATATATCAAGAATGAATAGATCAAAGGCAGCGAGATGACAGGTGATCAATCAAATGTCAAATCAAAACTAGCAATCAAGTGGAAAGCTGATTTTTCAGTGGGTGGGTCTGGCAGGAGAAAAATGAACTTTCATATTACACTTCCGAGAAACAAAACCCCAGCATACTATTAAAAAAGCAATTAAGCAACCCAAAAGGAAAAAAAAAAAAATCCTTTAGAAGGTCTACTGTACCGATCCATTAACCTGTTCCTCTCTATTTGGGGGGAAGGGAGGGGGGCTGGTAAGGAAGGATTCGGATGGGATACCATACAAATCAATTTACAAAGTTTGCAACTCTCTCTGGGCAAGGAAAATCCAGAGCTGTTTCAATGTTCTTTTTTCCCCCTTTTTAAAGAGAAAGAGCGTTGATGAGATTCCCAAGCGTAGTTAGAAAACATATTCAAAGGTTCATTTCTTTCCTGGGGTGGTTTTTTTCCACCTTGGTGATCAAAGTTAAACTCTCACTGCTTGCCCCAAACCAGCCTGCAGCCCAGGGCTTGGGCATGCCTCACACTTCAGCGCCCCAAACCCCAGCAAGAGGAGACGCTGTCCCTCGAGGCCAGAAGCCACTGGCACTGACCACGCGGAGGGATGCGGGGGGGTGTCAGGACCGTCTCCCTACCCCCGCACCCCAAATCCTCAACCCAACTCTGGCCGGAGAGGCAAGAAACACACTGGGAGAAAGTTAGGGGTGGGGTAGAGGGTGGAGGGAAAAAAAGTTTAAGGAGGGAAGGCTTGGTGGGATAGCTTCCCCCCCCACCCAACCGGAGCCTGCACAGGGGAGGATTTGGGAGACGGAAGAAGGCGAGAGAGAGAGAGAGAGAGAGAGAAAGGATGGGGTTATTCGCGGGGCAGAGAGGGGCGCCCCGAGCGAGCTCCCCCCACAGCTCAGGGGGTGGCGTCCTGGGGCACCCGGGGGCTAGGAGGGCGGGCGAGGAGCTCGGCGCGCCGGGCAGCCCCGAAGCGGAGCCGGTTCTCTTACCTGCCGCCCGCTTGGGTGCCTGCTGTTTCCTCCTTGGCATCGCTCTACTTCGCTCCAGTCCCACTTCTGGCGCCCCAGCCCCGAGCCGCGCGCGGGGCCCGCTGCTCTCTCGCCTCTCTGGGTCTCCTCCGCCTCCTGCCCGGTGGCTCCTAGGGCGTCACTCGGCCTCTGTCCCCCTGGCGATCCCCCCTGCAACTCCTCCACCACGGGCCAGAGACCCCCCTCTCCGGGTGGCAGACACGGGTGGCTTGTGCCGGCTGGATTGAAGTAGAGGTTGGTTCTGCCTTGTTTGTTTGTTTGTTTGTTTTGGATTTTTTTTCCTCTCTCTCTCTTTTTGTTTTTGCTTTTTGGAAATTTTTGTTGTTTTTTTTTTTTTTTTGGCTTTTTTTTTTTTTTTTTTTTTTTTTTTTTTTTGTGACTGTTGAGACACTTGATTTCTTTATTAAACATCCAAGACCGCGTTCGGATGGAAGGGACGAGGGGCGCACACGCGCCACACGCACACGCGCGCGTAAAGATAAGGAAAAAAAAAAGGCAATCCCGGGAAGGTAGTGGTTTCTTCTTTTTCTTCTTCTTCCTTCTCCTCTTTCCCTCCTCCTCCTCCTCCTCCTCCTCCACCTCCTCCTCCACCTCCTCCTCCACCTCCTCCTGCTCCTCTTCCTCCTCCTCCTCCTCCTCCTCGCCGGTCTCTATGGCGGACTCGCGCTGGGGGAGAGAGATCACTCACTGTAGGTTTGTGGCTGCTGTCAGATCCCCGTCTGTGAGTGATATGCGAGAGGACAGGAGCGGGTTTGGGAAAGACAGAAAATCTGGAATTCACTCACTCACACACACACTCACACACACACAGACACACACACACACACACGCACGCACTCGCGCTTCCTCTCACACACACTCACACCCCCCACATAGGCGCGCACGCACACACACACACACGCACACTCACACACTCACACACACAAGACAGGGCGAGGCGATGCCAGCAAACATCGATCCCGCTGAACAAACTGAACATTAACAAACTCCTCCTCCTCCTCCTCTCCCCGCGACCTGATGACAGGGAGAAATTTACTCCCCAGCCGCAGAGCGCCAGGCAGAGGGAGTCTATTAAAGGGACAGTGTCCCGCCGGGGAGAGGGGCTGGGGGCGGGGACCGGCGCGCCCGCGGCTCCTCGAGGCGCCCCCCTCGCCTGAGCGAGGACGTGCCCACCGGCGCGGGGACACCCCTCGAGGAGGGGAGGAGGGGGCGAGACGGGCAGGGATGCGGGAGGAAAGGGGGGGCAGGGTGATGGCCAAACTCCGCGGCTGGAAAGGGACCCGCGGGGGCGGGGGCAGGTGAGCCCACCGGCAGGGCCATTAACAATACTTATGAGGAAGGTGAGAACTTAGGTCCACTTTGGGCAGGGAAGGGGGAGGACACCTTATCCATCAATGACCTCCATCCTCCAGGTCTCTTAATCTGACCAGGAAGATGTCCTCCCCACCCCCACCCCAAGTTTCATGCTCCTGCCCCTCCCACCTTCCTTCTATTCAGTGGACGGTCAGAAAAACAAAAATCTCCCATATGCCTCCTTGATACTTTAATCACATAGTCTCTCTGTTTAAATAGCATTTATTGAGCACCTACTATGTGCTTTTTTCTGGAGACACAGCAGCCATAGAGAAAGGGAATGTCCTGACCCTCTCCCTGTTTCTATTTTGATGGGGAGCAGAAATGTCACTCTCAGATAGCCACTCTTTGCATAAATGTCACTTTCTCCCAGAGGTACCGTACTTAAAATTTTCAAACACACACACACACACACACACTCCCTATCCCATTTCTCTATTTTATCTTTCTCCACTGGGCTTATCAATAGCACATACATTATATATAGTTTTCTATTTTGTTTATTGGCCTAGTTCCTTTTTAGAATATAAGCTCTGTTGAGAAGAGGGATTTCTGCCTCCTTTGTCTGCTGTTCTATCCCCAGCGATGGTAAGAGACAAGACATCTAGTAGGTATCCAATATAATATTTGTTGGATGAATGAAAAGTAAGCAAGCAAAGAAACAAGATAATTTCCAAGTAATAAGCTCCAAGAAGATGTTAAAATAGGGTCTGTGACGGCATCTGAAAGAGGGGGTAGCTCTAGACTCAGTGAGGGACACGCCACTGGAACTGAAACATGGACGCCAGCATGTAATCGCCGAGCCAGGTGTGGGTCAGGCACATGCCCAGGTGCTGGGGACAGGTCCAAACAGGGACCCTCTCCTCAGGGACCTCTCCTTCCAGTGGGAGAGACAGAAAAAGGGGCAAGTGATGTGTGATGAGGCAGGAGGCAATGAACTGGGACATGGAGGAAGGGAGGGTGGTTTTGAGGCGGAGCTTCCTGGGGAGAGTGAAGTCTAAGCTGAGGCCTAAACGTGGAAGAGTCAGGCGAGAGGGGAGCTCAGAGAGCCAAATCCTTAGAATAAGAAGGCAGGCACAGCCTCATTCTTCACCGTCAGGGCTCTGGCTGCCTGTACCCTGAGGCCCTCATGAAGATGCACACTCCTAGGCCTTACCCTAGAATGAGAGGATCTAATCCTAGCCCCATCAACATTTGGGGCCATAATTCTTTGTTGTGGAAGCTATTCTATGCAATAGAGAGACTTTGGCCGCACCCCTGGCCTCTGCCCACTAGTAAGCCAGACCCTGTCCCCTCCTTGTGTCAACCAATTGTCTCCAGACATCGTTCAAGTTCTCTTGGGGGGAGGGCAAAATCGCCCTGCGATTTGAGGACCACTGCTCTTGACCTTCTAACTCAGAAACTTCAGGATCAGAGCTTAGGGAATCTGTGTTTTGAGCAACTGAGTATCCTGCTCACTCTAGTTCGAGAACTTCTGCTAAAAAAAGCCTTTGTTCTTTTGGAATGAGACATATCCAGTATCGCTAACTATAAAACAAACTCAACCATAGATACTTTATAACTTAGGCGTTCCAGGTGTAGCCTGTTATGCGGTCATTGTGATGGGCATTCACCTGTGCCTAGTCCTTGCTACCTGCCCCCCAACCATGTACCCGCCACGAGGAAGGCCGGCCCAGTATAATCGGACCACCTCCCACTTACAACCTGCTCACCTACCAGTTTTGCCCTCACTCGTGGGGAATGACCTAAGGTGACCTGTTCCATAGATATTTTTCTGAATCGTTCTTTTGGGAGCTATAGGAAACATTCACTTTCCCCATCCTGCCAGTTACATGTTATCATCACATTTGCAAAGTGCTGTTTCATCTTTTTTGCTATTGTTTTATCACTTCTAACATCCCCACGCGGGAGGCACAGGCTCCTTCATGCCTCTCATGTATGTTACACAAGTTGTTACCTCATCGGCCTCCGTCACGCAGCTGGCCTCCACCCGTGACCAGCCCCACCCAACCCCAGCCTAGGCCCGAGGCGGCTGAGGCACAGAGGACCCTACTGCAGAGTCGACAATGTCAGCAAAAAGGTGTTAATTCTCATTAATTCTAATTTCCTCCCACACCTTTCCAGAGAGCTGTGCCAGGGACCATAGCTTCGTGAGTAAAACCTTCACTCCTGCTGGCAGAGGGACCACGGTTATAGGAACAGGATGTGCAAAGCCTGGGACGGCAGTGAGCTCACCAGCAAAGTCCATCCTGGAGAAGCCTTGTGCCTACTGACTGGGGGTTTGAACTATATCCTATCATTTCTTTAAAGATTTTACTTAGTTATTCGAGAGAGAGCAAAAGCAAGAGAGATCACAGAAGGAGAAGCATTGAGCAAGAAGCCATGACCTGAGCCAGAGGCAGACACTTACCCCACTGAGCCACCCAGTTGTCCCTCGCTTCAATCATTTAATAAGCATCTAGTGTGTTAGTTAGATGTCAGGCATTGTCCCAAGTATAGGAGATGCTGGGATGCCTAAGACAGGATCCCTGTCTTCAAAAAGCTTCTGTGAAAACGACATCCTAAAGATTTGGAACTGGGAGAGAAGGAATGTGGGGGCTGGACCCAGCAATGGAGAGGATCAGGAGGGAAATGGGCCAGAGTAGCTGATTTGGGGCTACAGAATCTCTCCACGCCTCTCTCTCCAGGATTCTTCTCTGAATTTTACTTACATTCTCACATTAATTTGTTTTTTTTTCCCTTACTGCTACTACTGAGAATATTTTGCTTAGTTATTAGCAAGGAAGATTTTGTCTACCCCAGTTGAATGCATAACACAATGGTGCCCAGATACTGTTCAGTGGCATAGACATGACATTGAAAAACATGAATCGCACAGTGAAAAGGTTATTCCCTTTCAGCTCTCTTTTAATCGGAGGATGTCTCAGTTTGGTGCTGGTGCGTCTTTTATGCCTAACAATCACTAACTTTTATTTCTCAACCAAGAAACCACAGATCTCAGGCTTAGGAGCCTGGGAGGGGCAGGAGTTACCTGGCTAGGCTTTTAAAAAATGTTTTGTTTTTATTGAATTCACTCTACGGTTACCTCTCTCTTAGCAAAAGATACTGCTCTCCATTCATGGTAGCAATCTAGAGTTTGATATAATTTATGGGTTTTAAAAATAAATATAGCTAAGGAAAGATAGAGGATAAATAATGGTTCGGGGAGGTGTAGAGATGGCCTCATGTGAGAAAGGTGGTACAGGCATGACTAGAATTTGCAGAATACTTTGCTAAACCACAGATTCTGGCACTTTTGGAAACTTCTTCCAAGGACTGACGGCTTAGACTAATACTATGTTTGGGTCTCCAGGGAAGTAGCATCCTCAGATCCAACACTCAAACTCGGGGATGTGTAAAGGCACGAACTGATTGGAATGAGTCAATTTTATCTTCTAGAACACTGATTCCCACACTGGCTCAACGTCAGAATCACCTGGGGATTTTTTTTTTTCTTATGATAAAGAGACAGAGGCGCCACCCTAGAATTACTGAATTAGATCCCAGGGTGGGGCCCGACAATCTGAAATTTTAAAAGTTCCCAGGTGATTCTGATAAGGTTCCAGGCAGGGGAATCTTGCCCTTGCAAAAGCTGAATTTTGTCACAAGTGAATCAAGATGGTAGCATTTGTTATGCACACAAGGAATTAGCCAGGGTATCTGTTCTTGGATTCGTTCAAAAGGGTGGTTGGTTATGGAACCTTCCAGCTGTACCCACAGAACCTGTGAATGCCCCATTAAAGCACATATCTATCACACTGATTTCTGTTCTTGTTAGTCTGCCTGTCTTACCACTAGACTCCAACCCAATGCAATTACAACAATCATTTGCCAAGTGCCTACCTTGAGTTCAGCACTGCCTGAATTAGTGGACATTGGGCAGTCATTGGGAAGTTGGTGGGGTTCTTGAACATAAGGAGAATGCCTCCATTGTTGTAATACCTCCTGTACCAGCTTCAGGCATTTTGCATCTTCTCCTCCCCCCAGTATGATTCCTCCCCCACTATGATTCCTCCTCACTCTAAACTTAAATGTCATCTCCTTTGCCCCCATAAACTGTCCCGTTCTTTCTCTTATCTTTCATTGCAGTTATGACCATCGGCATTTTTTTTCATTTATTTCTCCTATTTATTATCTGTCTTTCCTAATTAAAATGTAACTTCTACTCACCTCTATACCCCCGAATCCAGCACAGTATTGACGCTCAGTGAGAATTATGGAATGATTGAATATCTAGTTGAGCACACTTGCAAAGAAAGACGTACGGGGGGAAAAATAGGCTCACTGTAGGGTTTCATTAGACATGCGTATATAGTGTTTCAGCCTGTGTGCCTCTTTTCCAAATGATGCTCTCCTCCCTTCCCCAACTTCCCTCCCTTTCCTCTCTTTCTTTTCTCTTGTCTATTACCTCCTTCAAATCCTCCCTTAAATACTGCCTCCTTCAGGCAGCCCTCCTGGGTGGACTCCAAAATTCTCTAGTCCATATCTTCTCAAAACAAAGAGCCATTATAGAGTATGATTCCAAATATATGAGTAGACAGACAGGCAGAACTGATCTATGCTTGGATATCAGGGTAGGGGTTACCTTTGAAAGTGAGCATGAGGAGGCTCCTGGGTGAGCGGGTGGAGAGGGAGGGGCTTGCATTGTTTTTAACCAGGATGCCAGTTACTAAGTGTATTCAGTCTGTGCAAATTAATTCAGCTGCATGCTTATGATTTATGCACTTCTATACATGTACATAATGCTTCAATTAAAAAAAAAAAAACGGTGTTCTCAAACTTTGCTGTGTATCATAATCAACCGAGGTGATTTAAAAACTCAATGCCTGGGTCTTACCCCAGACTCATTACATCAGTCGGTGGGGGCAGGATCCAACCATCAGCATTTTTAAGGCCCCCAGATGATTCTAATATGTGGCCAAGTTTGAAAGCCAGTGTACCATATGATTTTGCCCTTGAGGATATAATTCATTGCCTTCCTCTTCTGTCATTTAACTCATTCGGGATATCCCTCTTCCCAGTAACTATTTTATAAAAACTTCAAGGTGGCCATCTCGGGTTATTTTCTCCCTTTCCATGACACATGGTACAGCATCATGTTGGGGTCGTGGGGGGAAGAACTAGACAAGAGGAAGTACCATACGGATCATGGACAGCAATACGAAGAAAACATGGTGGCATGTGGGGATAGAGTGTAAGGGGCAGGCACAGACCTATTTTCCAGTGGGAGTGGTGGAAAGCCTTTATGACAAGGATGCATTGAGACGGAGATCTGGAGTCCATGAGGCAGCCCCCCGGGGGCAAGTCCTGAACTTGGAAGAGACTTCTGTGCTTCCAGAACGATATAGCAGTCAGGGTCCAGGTTTCAAGACCCAGCCGGGGAAAAGGGAGCAGAAAGGATGCAGGAGAGGTGGGCATGGCTGGATCATGGGGGATATATCACGGGTCCTAATACCAAATATGAGTTTCATTCTTTGTCGGTGATAAATGCTGGTTCATTCATTTATAATCCCCAAACAGCTAGTCCAGTAGAGGGGGTCTGTTCAACCAGCATGGAAGAGAGCCTCTTGTGTTCTACTTGGTGGGAATTTGCTCTCTGGAAAGAGTTAAGGTGGATGACAATAAAGTCTGGAGACACTCAGGCATTGGCAGGCTTGCTTTTAAGAATAAATCCTCCAAAAGTTGTTGGGGTCTCTTTTCAAACACTCTTTGGATTTGGCTAGGTGTAGGATTTCTCAACAGCAATTAAGCATTCTGTATATCGGAGACCGGCCGATGGCTGAGCGGGCAGCTGGGGGTGTGAGAGCTATTCCATTTAACATACATCGCATTTCTCCCTTAGAGGTGGCTACTTGCCGTTGGTGACAGTGTTTTGCTGCCGCTGGAGAATCCAGACCACGTTGCTGGCCCAGTAATCCATTGCTCGACTTGATTAACCACAGGAAGACATTAAGTGAATGTAAGGACCGGAATAGCCCGGGAACCATGTGATCAGCAGCCTTTAAGTTCTGGGCTCTAGTATATTTTATGCCACCTTGACTGTGCATCAAGCTCTCCTTCCTGAACTCATTAGAACTGTGTGCCCAAAGGTGCCCCTCAACTTTCAGAAGCAAATAGAGAATGATATAATTCGCTCTGAGAACACCTTTCTGTCTTATCCGGAGCATGTCTTATCTATTATGATTAGGCATTAGGCATCCTATTGTCCTGAAATTTTCATGAGATTCTCCCCCTGCTTGCTAGGATTATGTCAAAGTGACTCGCCCTGGATGCTGTTTTCTCCCGTCAATACAGCTCGTCTCCTCTCCTTAACCATTGCAGGGAGGCCAACACAGGTAAGGAACCCACGAGCTGAAAACGGTCAAATTGTTCAAGACTGTTGCAAACCCTCTTTTGAGAAGGCTTGCATGTCTTACTTGTGGTCCCCTAAGAAGTGGACCCTGAGATAAAGATTTGAAAGTGAGCAGTTTGTTTGGGGAATGATGTTAGAAAACTCTAGTAGGAAAGCAGGAAAGTAAACATGGTAAGGGAAGGCTACCAGCATGTGGTGTGTTGTTAAGGAGGTGATCACCATGGATGACAGAACTTAATCCTGCTAGGACATTCTGGGAGTCAGTGTAGCTTACGCACTTCCGAGATACCCCTCCTCGAGGGCGAGAGAGCTGGGGTATTGATCTATCAGTGCCTGTCAGTCATCAGATGGGGGCTGTCCTTGGCTTTCTCTGCAGGCAAAGAGCCCCCGGTGCTGGGCATTAACTTGGAGTATGAAGAAATGAGCAGGGCACCAGACCAGGTAGGCGTCCAGGAAGAAAGATAAGTATAGATTTGAAATCAAGCAGACCTGCACTATTTGTTTGTTTGTTTGTTTGAGAGAGTCATTGCATGCCTGTGAGGTGAGGGAGGAGGGGCAGCTCAAGGGGGAGAGAGAGAATCTTCAAGCTGACTCCATGCCTAGAATGGAGACCAATGTGGACCTTGCTCCATCTCAGGACCCTGAGATCACAACCCGCGCTGAAATCAAGAGTCGGACGTTTAAATGCTGAGTCACTGAGGCGCCCAGAACTGCATCTTAAGAGGTATTTTCACTACTTACCAAGACTATGATCTTGGACAAGGTATTCAGCCTCTCTGAGCTTTAGTTTTCTCATCTGTGAAATGGGGATAATTATGTATACCACTGATTTCATTAGGGGCACAGACAGGAATTTTGAGCTAATGTAAAATCCATGGCATGACGCCCCACATTTTTAGCTTTTTCATTATTTTCTAAGTATTTGTTGATTGAGTATTGTTTACAGAGCGCTGTTAGATTTTTACGTGAGGTCTAATCTAATCCGTTCGGAGGGACAAAAGGAATCCCAGCTCAATCCTCTACTTGTGCAAGAGCACCCGTTTATAGAAGCGGGTGAAGGAGTCTGGATCCTCATGCAGAAAGCGTGACTGTATGCTTAAAGTCAAGCCCTGGGCAGCAGAGAGCTCCCGCCAGTACCCTCTTCCCTCCACAGTCCTGTCCTCTTTTCCCACTAACTTCATTAAGCACCCGCTCCAGGCCAGGCAGCAGAGAATAAAGCCCCTGTGAGGCTCTTGGGGAACCTAAGAGTCTAGAGGAAAGAAAAGCAAGTTACAGTGATGATAAGAGTCGCTAACGTTTAGGAAGCCCTTGGTGCTACGCACTGTTCTAGGCACTTGACAATATGAGCTTATTAATCCCTTAAAACAATTCCACGAGGTAAAGTGCTCTTGTTGTGCCCGTTTTACATACGAGGAAACCGAGGCACAGGGCAGGTAGGAGACAGCACATGGGGAAGGTGGTTCAACCCTTCCAGCTATGACTGTAGCTCAAGTGCTTCCCCACCACGCGTCACTCAGTCTTAATGCTGTGGTCACATCACACTGGCTAATTATCCCATGACTTCCCTGTTCCTATTCTGTGGCTTTAGAATCCCTGTGCTTGAGCCTGCCTGTGGCCTCCTAGGGAGAGTAAAAGCAGATTCCCAGGCTCCATCTCCAGAGCTCCTGCTTTAGTAAGTCCGGGTGGGGCTTGAGAATGTGTATTTCTAGCAAGCTCCAAGAGGGCACCGAGGCTGGATATCCACCGACCCCACTTTTTGAGCTGCTTGGTTTCCAGCACAGGTGTTTTCTTTTTTTCTCCCAGGGGACACATGACAAAGTCTAGAATCAGTTCTGATTCACAGTTCAGGGGGTCGAGACTGGCATCTAGTGGGTGGAGGGCTGGGATGATGCCGGACCAACCCCCCTAACCCCAGGGAGCCCAGGAAATGCCCTCACAAACAAAAACTAACCCAGCCCAAAATGTCAAGGGGGCCAAGGTTGAGAACACCGGTGTGGGGCACAGCCCCCCAAATGTTAACATAGCGAGGGGTCATCTGGGGATCTGGCTTGAAACACAGATTCTGATCAAGTAGGTCCAGAGTGGTCTCACGAGCTCAGACTGGCGGTGCTGAGACTTCAGTCCCAGGGACCATCCTTTGAGTAGCAGAACCAGACTACACCTTGCTCACGAACATGCCCTGAATCAAGGCTCGGGACACAATGAACTGCTAAGAACTAAACCCAACACCATCCCAGATTAGTTTGGAACAAAAGTCACTCTGAGTTTAAATCATCCCCTCGAACCGCCCCCCACCTACCCCCCCAACCCCCGCAAGCTTTCCCCTTACAAACAGACCCGGAGGCAGACAGGCTCAGAGGAAGGAAACCTCCATTCCTCTCTTGGAGGCAGTTAGGGGCTGAGTGCAAACAAGGAAGGACAGAGCTTGGTCAGAAGTGCCCTGCTTCAGTCCCCAAGCATCATCGAGCGGACTCTATTGTTGCCTGAAACCGTGGCTTCTCTCCAAGAGCCGCACACTGACGTCGAGGGCTGCCTCTGCCTGGCTTTGCAGGTCTGCGACTGTGAGATGAGAAAGTGGCTGTTTGTAAAATGGTCGCTCTCTTGGGAAAGGGGTGCGGGAGAAAATGGACTCCCCGCGCCCAGCCCTCCCGAGATGGCACCCCGGCTCCCGGTGATTAATGGCAGCATTAACAAGGTTTGGTGGAGAGGGGACCTGCAGATTTATGACTTCCTGTCTTGGCCAGCAGATGTCATTATGGCTGACAGAACAGAAGGCCTTTCAGGAGCTGGCTGGGGTGGAGCTGAGAGGAGGGGGAAAAAAAATAAAATAAAATAAAAGGCAGAAGCCAAAACTCGTGTTTGCTCGGGGGCGCTGTTGTTGATACTGTCCTTGGAGGGACGCGGGGAAGGTTTACATCAAACCAAACGTCTTGTGGTAGCTCTGAGGTCCGGCTTGGAAGACTGAGGCAGAAACTCTCACAGGAAGCACCAAGTTCAGCTTCCCTCAGAAGAGAAAACCTGCAGGGTTTCCTTCCCGGGCTGTTTGTAGATTGTACCCTCCGATGGAGCGAACGCTGCGCTCTATCAATGTGTATTTTACCCTGGAACATCATTTTGGTGGGTGTTTCAATACGTTTCTTTTACAAATTCAGCAGCCTATTCTGGAGTTCTTTGGATACAGAGATAATTTTATCCATTTTAAGAGTGTTTTATCGGATGTCATTGGTATTTTAGATTTTCTTTTGTTCTGTATCGAGAAATGGTAGAAACTTGGCATTATCATCGGCCCCCTAACCCGTATTAATACGTACAACTGGGAACACATACTTACCGGTAATTACAGGCCACACTTCCACATCTCTTCCTACTAATCGTTCCTTGCAGCTTTGCCTTCTGTAGGCAAAGGAAGCTTTTTTTTTTTCTTTTTTCTTTTTCCTTTTTTCCCCCCTAGCTGATTCTCCTATTTAATGGACATGGGAATGTATACTTTGGGTTCAGGGAATCAGTGCCCCAACTGGTGACAGATGCTGGGCTGTCTTTAGTCCTATCAGTAGCAAATCGTCCCCCATCGTAGCTGCACGACTAATGTGGCTTGGCAGAAATGTGCACTCATGGAGGACTTCATGGAGGAGAAGCACAGGGTCTTCTTTGCCCCTGGCCTCCTAAGAAACTGAAAGCCCACTTCAAGCAAAAATTTGATTGAGGGTCTTCTGTAATTAATGAATGGCTATCATCTTGTTTTGTATCTTACAGGGAACATCAGCTTTTCCCCGAAATAGCACTGTCAGTATGAGAAGAGGCACTGCCATAGCTCCTTCTGCAAAGGACGTTGGGTGTGGCAGCTGGTGATGGGCTTAACTAATCCCTGCTCTAAATTCTTTTTCTGGCTCTTCCACTCACTATCTGGGTTATTCTGGGCAAGTCACCTCAGCTCTTTCCTTACCTGTAAAAGGTGGACGATACCAGCACCATCTCTTAGCAAATTTTTAAATGAGGATTGAACTGCATGTTTGTGAAGTCATTAGCCACGTGCCCTGGCCAGGGTAGGAACTCAATAAATTAGCTACTGTTATAATGATTAATGTTAAAATATCTTCACTCTTTACTCTTTCACAGGTAGACATGCAGAGACATAGACTGATTCATGGGCCACCCAGAAAAGAAATCCAATAATTGTAAAAAACATTAATTGCAGCTGTCATATATTGAATGCATGCTGAGTGCCAGACACTGTGCTAAAGGCTTTCCATGCAAAATCTGAATTTAATCCTTATGAGAACGTTTTTGAGGCCAAGTAGGACCCCTGCTGTTTTATGTAACGGGAAGCTCTGATTGGATTATTTAAGACAATGGTTCTCAAACTGTGGTAGGCATCGGAATCACCCAAAGAGCTTGTTAAAACAGCTCGCTGGGTCCCACCTGCAGAGCCCCTGATTCCCTAGGTCTGCAGTGGGGATCCCTTGATTTCCACTTTACCAAGTTCCCAGGTGATGTTGCTGTTGCTGGGGGCCATATCCGAGAACCCTTGGTTTCATTAACTTGTTTAGGGTTTTACAATGAGTGACAGAATGAGTTTTCAAATTTAAAAATTTGAATTAAAAAATGCACATTAACTTAAAATTAACAAATACCTGTGACTTCAAATTTTCTATTATCAGACTTTTTTTTTTTTTTTTAAGAGAGAGAGAGTAAGGGGGAGTGGGGTAGAAGTGAGAAAGAGAGAGAGAGAATCCCTCATGCAGGACTCCATCTCGCCACCCTGAGATCATGACCTGAGCTGAAATCAAGAGTCGGACGCTTAACGACTGAGCCACCAGGCGCCCCTCCCATTACCAAACTTCTGAATGAACAGTCGGTGTTTGAATCCGTGGTGCACGATGGTTTGGATAGCTACTTGTTTGAAATGAATACCCCTACCCATGATGTTCACTAAACGGTTCACGATACCCCAGAAGGGAAGGATTTCAGGAACACTTTTAGGAGGAGCACGAAGTACTTATATCATCACCACTTAATCACCGGGACCCTCAGCAGTCCTGCTGGGGTGCAGGGGAATGCGAGGCCTGTGACCCACTCCAGCTGGAGAATTCATTAGGAGTTCCAAGATGGAGCCCAGCTGAGTAAGCCACACCAGGAGGCCGTCTGCGCCTAAGAGAAGTGTCTCCTCAACCTCTGACCTGAAAGGAATCTCAAAAGACAGCCCACCTGGACATCTGAGGGTCCTCGATATGTCTCCATTGAAGGTCTAAGACCTAGACTTTCCCACCGTGCAGCTGAGCCTCTTACAACCAGTCAGCCCAGGGAACCACTGATACAAGCTCCCATCTAGAGTAAGAAGAGCATGTACGTTGGCCCACACTGTAGGGTTTGGGCACACAAGAGAGAGACCTCCAGAAGCAGCTGGTGAATGGAGACAGAGGATATAGGCGTAGAACCAGGATAAAGCCCAAAGTCCCTTAGTGGGTAAAGGAATCCAGGAAAGCATCATGGGTACCTTCTTCATTTAGTTGCAAATGGAGTTCAAACACTCAGGCAAGATTCACATCAAGGAACGTACACACCCGGGGACTTGAAGAAAATGGGTGAACTGAGGGAGCAGTACTGCTGACAGAGGCAGAAGCTGGTTGTGGAGGGTTGGGAATTCCTATGGCCATGATGCTGGACAGAGGGACAGAGAGCACACTGCACTTCGATCAGAAGCCTGGAATTTTAGGGCTCTCTATAGAGAATGGCCCCACAAAATTTTGAGGACCCTTCCTCTTCTGACATAGAAAGATATTAATTTTTTTTATTTTTTAAAGATTTTATTTATTCATTTGACAGAGCACAAGTAAGGGGAGCAGCAGGCAGAGGGAGAAGCAGCTTCCCCATGGAGCAAGGTGCCCGATGTGGGGCTCGATCCCAGGATCCTGGGATCATGACCTGAACAGAAGGCAAACGTTTAACTGAGCTACCCACGTGCCCCAGATACTATTTATTTGTAGATTCAGTCATTCATTCAGGAAATATTGCTGAGCACATAGAATGGAGCAGGTACCCTTAGAGATATGGCGGGGGGTGCACAGACCCAAATCCGTGCTCTCACGAACTTTATTATCTAGTGAGAGGAGCAAAACAGAAAAAAAGGAAAAAAAAAAAACATAACAAATTATGTAGTATCTAGGTGAAAAGGGGTATTGGAGAAAAATGCAGAAGAGAAGTGGATGTGTGTGTTGCCGGGTGGTTCGGTGGTGAAATGGCTTGTTCCTATCCCCACCAGTAATATCAGCATTGATAAGTACCCTTTATTTGCAAAAAAATTAAGTCAAACTGGCTGAAAGACAAAAGGGAAAATTTCGACAGCTGTACTGCTCACTGCTGTTCTTCCTTCCAGCACTCTTTCCATTTGTCATTTCTGACATAACCCTAAATTCCATGCCAGTATCTAACTCTTCCCCATTTAATTTGTGTACTTCTGGATAGCAGACCCCCAGCCCCCAAAGCCAGGGCATAAGCCAATCAGCACGTTCCATTCTACCCTGATCACAGCGATTGGTTCTTGGGTGGGCAAACAGTCCCTCATAGCTGCATCTCTGAACTCCTGCTGGGCTCTTTCTTTTAAGGCACCAGTAGGGGAGAATTGTTACCGGCAGCCCTTTTGTAACCATGAGGAGGCCTGCCTTAGAATGTAGTAGAGAGACACGGGGCGGGAGGGGGGGGGCAAATCCCTAGGTTCTTCATGACAACATCTATCCACTGAATAACACGCTCTTGAATGAATTATTCCTACTTCTGGACTTACAGTTAAAAGAGTCAAAAATCCCCTTACGGCTTAGAACCCTGTAAGCTGAGTTTTCTATTACTTTAAATAGAAAGAGTCCTGGGGTTAACACATGTACTCCAGGAACACCTACATGCAAGTGCTCACCAATGACCTCACAGTTCTCCCTAGTTTTCCTTCTTTGTGAGCTTCCCTCTCAGCCCGGTGCTTCCCATGTGGACCTCCAGCAACCTCAGGCCCATGTTCTTTTTTGTGGCAACCCCTGGAAAGCTGTGTACTCATTCTGGCTGAGTTACCTTGGGTCGTGCATCCATCTCTGGACCAATCCCTGAGGCCAGGGGGATGGAATACTGCTGACCCTCTCTCAGGGCCTGGGATGCCACCTGCCTCACCAAAGTCTTGCTGTTTGAGAGAGTTGGCTCTTCAAAGAAAAATTAAGGAGTAGTTACCAGAAAGGGGAGGCATGGGCACTGAACAATCAGAAACTGTATAAATTCACTCTAATATCTAACTTTCTGGCTTTTGGGCTCACTTTCCCTGTTTATAAAATGAAGAGGTTGAGATAAAGTGATAGTCCAACACATTTTTACTACAAGGAACCCCCCACCCCTTTCCGCCCTGTTCTCCTCTGCTGCCCAGGGCGGCACCAAATTAAATTAAACTTAAAAGATTTAGCCTGTAATCTGTCCACTTAGCCTGAATACATCCACCTACCATTTGATGCGCTTTTACTGAATATCCGCCACCTTCCCGTCATTCTGTCCTAGCATTGGGATTACACGAAGGAGACAGATTACGAGGCATGTGATTCACTCTGTTCAATGCAAGATAAAGGGGAAGGGTGTCTGCTGGTGGTTTTCCTTCTGGGTTAGAAAGCCAGAACTACAGTAGAAGGCTTTGTGCTCCTGTCCCTTCCTCTTTTGCTTCGAATGGGGGTATGTGATGCCTGGAGCGGAAGCAAAAATTTGCAGCCGGTGGGGTGACCTGCATAGTTGCCCCGGCAGGTCTGGGCGTGGGGGTGTGTGTGCAGGAGGGCAGTCATAGTGTGGGGCCTTGAGGGTTTGCAGCCTCCTGGGACCCCTACATCAAACCCAGACTTTACGCATCCAGGTTTCTTGTTAGGTAAGATCATTCACATCTTCCTTGTCGAAGCCAGAATTAAAGAGTGTTCTGTTACTTGCAGTTCCATGTATTCCTAATTGACAGATGCAACAGGTGCCCCAATTATGGTACGAAAATGTCCAGTGAAGTGGTAAGGACCAGTGTCACCTGTGTCCTGGAGAAGAAGTAGAGTTTCTATGGGGCAACTGATCCGGTTACAGCTGCCCCGCCCCCTAGGGACGATATGGAGATGAGTGGGCGCGGCCGGGTGCCAACAAAACTTTATTTACAAAACCAGCAGCTGGTTCCATTAGCCTGAGGGCCTTACTTCACTTGTTGATGCTGGAATTTGACATCCGGACTGAGTATGCAGTAAAAACGGGCCATCCAAAGTAGTTTGTAATACGCCTATTAAAATACGGAAAATTTCTCAAAATTCTCCTTTCCAGATTTCCCCGTGCCAGGTCTTTAAGCTCACACATTCTGTGAGTCAGCGATTCCTCTCCAAAGTCTTCCTTTCCTCCCACAAATGGGAACTCAGGGGCGGGTCCCCTGGACAGCTGCCCTGGGGCCTAATCTATAAGGAGCTTAATGGGAGAAGTTGGGAAAATAAACATCTGCCTTCCTCTGATGAGAAAATAGACCACGGTGCAGTGAAGCAGGCCAGTACACCAAAAAATGCAACCTTGGTGAGTCCTATAATATTTTTTGGTGAGGATTTTTGTAACTAACCTACCCTGCGTTTGTAGTCAGCTCAAAGATGGCAGTTGTGGTTAGCAGAAATTCCAGAACCACGTAATGTGTGGTGTGCTGTGATTTACAAGGGATGTGATTTATATTGTGAATATTAAACCTTTTAATATACCTCCCAAGAAGTCACTTGGTTCACAGAAGTCACAAAAGAATGCCAAAGAGAAACTAAAACTGCAGAGAAGTTGGATATATTTCTTTTCAAAGAATAGTAACTCTGATTCAAACTAATGCAAATAAACTGTAAGTAATTCTGATTCTGAAAAAAAAGTCTTAAAGAAAATCAGATCCTCTCCACCCTCACTAACTATATCTTAGATTTTTAAAAGGCATGGGATTGAAAAGTCATTGGATTATTGATCCGTGTGGCTCTTATTATATTAAGGCCCTTGAGCTCAGGAACCAATACAAAATGCATCTCAGCTCTAGGGAACAGGGAGTGAAGACTGAGGCCAATGGGAGAGTTTATGCTCTGTCTAGAGGAGGCAACCTCTCTTCAAACCCTATATATGATTCCAGTCTATTGTTTTCCATCTTGGGAAGTATCTCTAGGTCTTTAGAAAATAAGAATTAAAACTTTCATGTAGCAAGTTTCCTATTTTACAAATTCTGTGCAAACCAAGTAAACCTGTGGCTCAATCATGCTTTTGATTTCAGTCTCTCTTTCTTACACACACACACACACACACACACACACACACACACACTCCCTTTTCCAGACAAAAGCCACACACTCCTTCAACCACCACTGTATTCAGAAGATGCTGGACAATGGTGAAGTTAAGCTGTACATCTTAACTGATCAGACTTTTCCACTCTCCCTTTCCCAGACAAGGTGAATTGTTGTAGAACCTGGCATCTCTTCCCATATCTCACGCTATGGATCTATTAGTGTCGCTATTTATGGAGAGGAGAGAAGAGAGTGATAATTTATACATACATTTGTTTTGTAAAAATTACACTCCTCGCCTCTGATTGGCTTGAGTCCCCCAGAATATCACTTCTCTGTGATAGATAATGTGGCTGGAAGGGGAAATGCTAAATTGTTTAAGAATTTCAAATTTTTGCATTGCTGCTGTAGCAAACTGTGTCATCTACTGAGCCTGCAGTTTTTCCCCCTTCCCAAAATGTCACAAAAGGAAAAGTGATCATAACAATTTACACATGCCAAACACGTTTGCCCAATCTACAACACAGAAAGAATCTTGATAGAACCACCACCCTGTAAAGAAACATTGTATTTGATCTGATGTTAATATTGAAACGTTGCCTATTGAAACCTTTTGTTTAGGCAGGAAACAAAGCTGCTTTGAAGGAGGGTGGTGACGATAATCCTGCTCAAGACATTTAAAAAGTTGGGAATTCTGAGGCACTTTGGGAAGAAAGCAAGATGCATTTACTCATGCTGAAGAAATGTTACTGCATTTAGCATAAAAAATGCGTCCAAGATGATAATGAATAAAGTAAGATTGCCAATTTAGGTGCAATCCTACATTGAGCGCCTATGTGCTTCAGGAAGATGCTTTGGGGCATTAAATTGCTAAACAAATGGGAGCCTGGGTGGCACAGTCAGCTGAGTGTCTGACTCTTGGTTTCCGCTCAGGTCCTGATCTCGGTCATGAGATCGGAACCTGCTCTGGGCTCTACACTCAGCAGGGAATTGGCTCGAGATTTTTCTCTCTCCCTTTCCCTCCGTTCCTCCCCCTGCTCATGTACACAGCCTCTCTCTCTCAATTTCTCTCTCTTAAATAAATAAATAAATAAATAAATAAATAAATAAATAAAATCTTTAAACTGTTAAAGCACCTGAATTGTTTGGCATAGCGGACCCTGGTTATCCTGGCTGTCCAACTTCGGTTTGTCTTTCTCTGTCAGATCACACCGCTTGGAGTTTGTCTCCCATGATCAGGCATGCTGGTTTTGTAGATTGACCCTTGTCCCAGTTTACCAGGCAGACCCTGACTGGCTAAACCCAATAATCCGATCCCATCCTATGCCATCTATCCTACTGGCCACCATGATTTGGTCCATGATGACAAAAACCCAGTCCAAACCAATGAAAACTGTGGAGAAGTTTTCCAGGGCCTCTGGGAAAAAAAAAGTATGGGTCTCTCCTCCTTGAGAGTCACTCCTTCTATCGTCTGCATTGTGTGAAGATATAAAGATATGAACAGCTTCTTTACTACTAAAGTGGACCTTGGAACTGCCAATGGGAACATAACGGAGGCTTGAAAAAGTAGGTGATGCTGCAGAAGGTAGAAAGGAAATGCAGAGAGGAACAAAGCTGGTCCTTGAGGACACTGGATCAAACCATACCTGAAGTTAGTCCTGCCCCTGGCCTTTTCAGTGATGCAAGTTTACACATGACATCATTCTTCAAACCAGTTTGAGTTGAATTTCCTGTCATTTTCAGTGGAAAATGTTTTAACACAAATTTTGGTTTTGTCAAATTGATGATGACATGTTAATACCCTTTCAGTGAGTTATACTGGGAGAATGGGGTCATACTGTGGGTTTCTGCTTCACTATTTTGTTTAGTGTGTTGTTCTCAAATGACTACCTCACCTTCTTAAATCATTTTCCTACTAGTCTCCTTGTCCACACTTCACAGGACACATCAAGTACCACCTTCCCTATGAATTAATTACTGAGCAGGAATTACGAACACTGGTCTTTTAGCTCTGTTGAGACTGTCCCAAGTAGTGGTTAAGAACATATGTGTTACACTACAAAGACACGATTTTGAACTCTGGCTCTATAATTCACTAGCTATGTGACTTTGGACAATTTACTTAAACTCCTTAGGACACTTTGCCCAACCTATAAAAATACTGTTAATAATAGCATCTTGTCTGAGACAATTTTTGTGAAGATGAAATGAGATAATTCATGCACAACATTTATCTTGGTGCTTGACACAGAATAAATGCTCCATAAACGTTGCTGCTGTGGTTATTAGTGTTATTACACTTATCAAGAAGTCTACCATATTGAAAGAGCACAATAAATCTAATCTTCAGTTATTAGCCCAATAAATATTTGCTATATGACTTGTTTAAAAATTGATGAATGGATAGTTGAGTGAATACATGAGTAAATTAAAACATGAATGAATGAATGAATGAGTGGGAACTGGAAACTGAGAGGCGAGACCATAAGTAGCTGGGCTGGGCCAGGGGATAAACAGGAGGAGGACAGAATAGAAAGCCACCCTGTGCTTTATGAGAATGCCCTTCCCATGATCTGTGTCCCCGTCAGGTAGAATGTTCTGCAATGCTGCTCCCTTCACACTCTCATTACTACAGGTCATCTGTCAGGAGTCTTTTGATGGGCAGCTTTACAGATAGCCATAAAGAAGCACTTATGGCCAAAGTCATCATACTTCATTGAGCTCTGTGCTTAAAGAATGTCCACATCATTTTCCCTTTTTCCTCTGGGTCCTAGTCACTCTGCGCAGAGATGGAATCTAGCGTAGAGAGCTTAATTCCTTCTAATGGCTGCCCATGGACTCTGAGGTAAAATTCAAAAGACCTCAAGACCCAAAAGGCCAGTACGAAGAAGTAGGATAATGTGGACATTTAATGAGTACTTTGTTTAGTCCAGACCTAAGACTTGCCAGGCTAAGTTAGCTCACCACTTTGAATGGACCACCCCATCCAACCTTTACAAGTGTCTATGGTGGCTACACTCATTAGCTCAGCTTTGCTGAGGAAGAAACAGAGACCCATCAAGGTTTTGTTACTTACTCAATTTCACAGAGCTAGGGTATGGGACTGCCAAGATTTCACCCCAGCCAGTCCTTACCTAGAAACTCTGCTCAGAGGGCTTTAGGCTTCATTTTTCTCCACTGCGTGTTGTCTCCTACACTGTTTGAGGCAAATATAGTTGTCCCTCTGCTTCCTTTAGAGCCCTCAACAATGAATCCTATAGAAGTGATTTCTTGAAAGAAAGTTCTTCAAGTGTGGTGACACTGGAGGCACATTGAGATGATTTTAAGAGTTCATATTTGGGGCGGCTGGATGGCTCAGTGGGTTGAAGCCTCTGCCTTCAGCTCAGGTCATGATCCCAGGCTCCTGGGATCGAGCCCCACATTGGGCTCTCTGCTCAGCGGGGAGCCTGCTTCCCCCTCTCTCTGTCTCTGCCTGCCTCTCTGCCTACTTGTGACATCTGTCAAATAAATAAATAAAATCTTTAAAAAAAAAAAAGAGTTCATATTTATAGAGATTTTTTTTAAAGAGGTGTGTTTTTTTTGTTTTTTTGTTTTTTTGTTTTTTTAAATTTCTCTTCTTATTCCACTGACCCTCAGTAGTCAATAGACCAATACTTGGATGCTTATTTAGACCTGGAATTCAAGGGAACATGTAGCATCCTCGGTGCTAGGCATCTGAAGGACCCATCTGGTTCTCACAGCCAGTTCTGGCCAGGCTGGCTTTAGCTGGAATTCTGTTTTAGACACACTTTCATCCCAAGTTGGCCAAGGAGCTACGTAATTTGCAGGGTCCCAGCCCCCAGCTCCATGGAGCAGATTTAGGGGAGGAATTTGGAGCTGAGAAACAATAGCTTAATAACTAGCACACTGGCGGCTCACAGAAGTTCTCTTAACTCTGGGAATGGGCTGCAGTCCACAGGGACGGGTCCTTGGCAGTCACATTGGTATTATGTGGATTTGTCCTCTACTGGACTGAGCAAGAACACCTGACTCAAAGGGGCCAATCACATTCTGTCTGCCAGGATCTGGCACTGAGAGACAGCAAGTTTCTGTCACAGAACCTGAATCACGTAACATCTGGGGCGGCCATATTCCACCAGCAGCTGTAGGGCAGAAGAAACTTGTCTTTCATGATTATAGTCTGGAGTAAAGAAAGTAAAGTAGAAATGAAAGGAAAAGAGAGTGAGCGAGAGAGAAAATATACCTAGATGACTTTTTAGTTCCTCAGTCCAGTCTGAGAATCAGCTATATCCTAGTCTTTTGTGTTCTCTGAGATACTCCCTTCCCTTGTAAAAAATAAATGGGCATTTTGCATCAGCTAAATAAATTGGTTTCTGTTACTTACATCCTAAAAGCACAGATTAATAAGAAAACCAAATCTTTTTATGGCTCAGAGCAGTTCCAAATCCTTTTTGAGACAAAGTAGCTTATAAAAAACATAAATAATGCTATGGTCAGAAAGATGGTTGGCTAACTTCCTTGAAAAACAGCAAGAAATAAACAGAGCTGTTTATTCAGTGTTTTTCGTGATGAGTGACAATAAACATTTCTAAATTGTCTCTCAGCTTCTAATTTCTTTTAAAAAATTTATTACAACTTATAATTGTTAACTTTAGGAAAAATAATGGTAGTGGTCAAGCCAGTTGGAGGAGGAAGAAGGTTAGAAATCACCAGAGAAATTAACTGTAATTCAAGAAGAAAAATGATGATTTTTATGGGAGTAAGACACACTTCCAGCAAATGCCTCACCTTCTACAGGATAATAAAGCTGCTTCTCAAGGAACCACACCCAACAGCCCAAGAAGGGTAAGTATGGAAGGTGGGAAGGAGAGGGAGTTCTGTGGTTATTAGAGAGTGAGAAACTGAACTTGAATGAGCTTGACAAAAGAGGAAAAGTCATGGCTAGCGCAAGCTTTGGGCATGGCTGGACCTAGATACTAGAACGATGCCACTACTGATCATTCTTTGCACACTTGGTCTCTCTCCCTTTTGCCTGTGCTGGCTTCATTCTCAAGCAGATTTTTTTTTTTTTTTCCATTGAGGATTGCCAGATTTAGCAAAAAAAAAAAAAAAATATATAGGACACCTAGATAAATTTGAACTTCAGATAAACAACAAATAATACTTTCTTAGTTTGAGTATATCCCATGCAATATCGGGGACACACTGATACTATAAAGTTATTAGTTTATTTGAAATTCTAATTGAATGGGGTATCCTGTATTTTATCTGGTAACCCACTCTCATGAGATGGGAAAGATGGCTGCCAGCACTTCTAGACTTATGTTCTTCTAATGTAGCAGGCTCAGGGAAAAGGGGGCTTCTTTTAAAAAATTCTAATACATATAAGTCCTAGGATTGTGTCCCATGGGAACAATTTGGTCGCGTGGCACATCTATGAACCAATTTCTGTGGCTTAGGACTTGGGGTCCTCTGATAGTTTAGCCACCGCCTGTGGCGTGACAGTGAAAGTGTGGCAAAATAATATTTATCCATGAAAAAAAATTATGAAGACTTATAGATAGCTTATACGTGGGACATAGAAATAATCTCAGTTCAGCTGCTGGCTTCACAGAGGCAAGAGGGGAGTCCAAAAGCCTCTTCAAAATTCTCCGGGCAGCGCAATCATGGGTGAATTTGGACCGGAATACCTACCTCCTACCTCCTCACCACTTGGAGCCCTCCCCATCCATCCATGTGGCCATCATCATTCTAATAGCCACTGGATAAATCAATTAGCGCTTATGAGGGTGCCCCCTCTCTCTTCTCTGTACACAAAATGAACAGGTAAAAAGGAAATGCTTGTCAAAACAAATCTCTATTTGGTTCTCTTCATCTATGGGACACTTTCTGCAATGTGTCAATCACTTTGTTGCAAAATAGCCCCTCCAACACCCAATCCTCATTTCCCGATGACACCAGCCTGTCAGTCTCTCACTAAATCAAAGCCAAACTCCATACCCAGCAAAGACCAGTTTGTCAATCATTTTTCCTGCCACACATCCACCAGAATCACCTGACAGCTCCAACTTTCTCCTCTCAAAGGGAGGGAGTCTTAGTTAAGCTTGTTTGTCTCTCCTAATTGAGTTCCTTTCAGGACTGGTAGCTTAGCAACTAATAAGTTATTTTCTGAGACGACTGGCTTAATTTTCATAGCTTTCTTGACCATTGCTACTTGTGAGAAAACTGTTTCCCCTCAAGTGGCTAAACAGCAGATGTAAGATTTATTTAATACCTAATTGTTCTATTGTTTCTAATTATAAGCACTCTCCTCCTGTTTAAAAGTAAACACAGGATATGTTGTCAAATAGACATAATTTTAAATGATCATAAACTGTCTGGAATTTTGTCCTGAAATTTCAAATTCCCCATTACTGGTAGCACTAAATATTAGAAAAAGGGCCAAGAAGATAAATGCCCAGCGCTTACTGGGTTGTAAATTATTCACAGGCACCTGCTATGAGTGAGTCTCTGTGAAGCTATGCACAGAATATAACCAGTGTTCTTGTCTCAAAGAAGTTCGTTGGGAGAGAGAGATGGCAACAAGTGCTAAATCCATTTCATGAGAATAAGAAGTATAAATATGAGAGAACAGGGGGCAATGATAATTCTAAAAAGGTATTACAGTATAGTCATGATCGGTATAGGAGGCCTTGTCATTTCTTTGATGGTCCGGCTCCTAATTTCCCTTCTTCCCCTTGGCGGACTCCTCCATCGCATGTAGAGTATGGGAGAGATCATGCCCTCACTTCCCATATGGAAGCTAAGGGGTTAGAACGTTGCTCTAACAACCCTCCAGCAGCCACAAGATTGAGGTTTGGCCAATCAGATGTGCTCGCCCTGCGTTTTCCTTCTAGGGCTGTGGGAGCGTTGGGAATGGCTCAAAGGAGCTCTCTGATGTCCGCGGGCAGTGGTGTCAGCAGCAAAAGGCACTGGTGGTGCTATCGTGGGTGGATTGTTCCTGCTAAGAGAAAAATGTTCAGAATCTTTCCTCCTGGCTCTTCCGGAGTTGCCATGGTTCTGACCGGATCCTGCAACCACTTGGCCGATTTGGGTCTCCCCAGTATACTTCAAATAAATTTATTTTTAAAATCTGAGACATTTCAGAATTGGTTTCTGTTGTGTGCAGTCTCTAAGCCTGAAGTTTTTAATTGACTTAGGCATGCGATAAAAAGGGTTCTCTGCCCAGTAAAGGCTGTAGCAATTTGGGAAGGCTCCCTAGAGAATAAGGACAGTACCTATACTTTGCATCAGGAGAGAGCGAGGGAGCAGCTGTTTCACACTGAACCACTGGGAGAGAGAAGCAGGAAAAGTCTAGGATGCTAAAAACAAATTCTAAATTGATTTTTTAAAAAAGGGGGTTTTGTTTATCTTCTTCATCGTTTTATCTTGACAGTGACTGGCAAATAATAGCATTTGTTAAAAGTGCTGAATGAAGAAATAAATGACAATAAGAAAAGAATGTCTAGATGAATTTGGCTACACTGGAAATGCCTAGGAGGTCGGTAAAAAGTGAGGCTCTACCATTATTAGCTTGGGGATTATTGTAAGGAACCTAAAAATTCACAGCAACTCTTTCTAATTTTTATATCAATTTTCAGCTATTATAATGTAGCACATACCCAATTATGCATAAAGTGTTAAATCAGAGCACTCCAGAATTCTGCAGAGACAAGGAATATATCCAGTATAGCAGTGGATGAGTCATCATTCTTGTGGTCTTGCCCAATGAAAAACAGTCTCAATCTGGAAATTTCTTTTTACTAAAAGATGACTATAAAGCTCCCTTTGACTACCTTAGGAGAGGCAATTCAGCAGAGAGAAAGTGTTCAGTGAGAGAGAGAGAAAGATGCTCGCTTTCTCCCAGAAACAGAGAGAGAAGCCATTCATGTGCAATCAGGAGCTGGCAGTAGGCATTTTGCAGAGCATGTCTTGGGATGATTATTTCTTCAGTTGCAGAGGCTTTCTGGGCTTGCATTTAAGGTGTGTCCTTCAAGCAATCACGGTCAGGGAATTCCCTGATATTAGTAATTGGTCTTCTTTTTTTTTTTTTTAAGATTTTATTTATTTATTTGACAAAGAGATCACAAGCAGGCAGAGAGGCAGGCAGAGAGAGGAGGAAGCAGGCTCCCTGCTGAGCAGAGAGCCTGACGCTGGGCTCGATCCCAGGACCCCGAGATCATGACCCGAGCCGAAGGCAGCGGCCCAACCCACTGAGCCACCCAGGTACCCCAGTAATTGGTCTTCTGATAGTTTCGTGCAGACTGCTCTGGCGTGGGAGCAGGAGGACTGGAGAATGGAGAATTTAAGCCAAAGAACAAGATAATTCCATTCCAGTTGGATAGTGGTTTGACCCATTTCTTAGTGGGGATGAATTGGAAGGGACTATCAGAACTTGAACTCTACATTGTTCGTGGTGTGGCCAACTCTTATGACATCATTTACTCTGTATGAAGCTTTGTTCTAAAAGCTTCCCCTGCATCGCCTCAATTAAATCCTTGTAACAACTTGCAAAGGTAGGTGTTGAAAGGGAAGTATTGATCAGCGGAGAAATCTATTGTTTTAGAGAGGATATTAGGTCTTATTAGCAAAAGTGGAATGTCTGAAGTCACTAAGCCCTTGTGGAGAGAAAGACAAAACAAGGGGGAGAAACTCTACAAGATTTACATTCCAGTGATTGCAAAATGGTTTGAGCCAAGGAAAAAGTATGACAGAATGGAGCCAGAGTTCAAGTAAGGTTGCACTCCCTTGCTCCACTTTCAATATCATTGCCACAGGACTCCTTCCTTGGGTTAATGACATTGCAGTAAGAAACACACACACACACACACACACACACACACACACACACGAAGAAAACAGCAGTAAGAGACAGAGCCACACATGATCATGTTATTTCCTCATTGGGCAAAGGCCCACAGGTGTTTGGCAAGGTTTTGTGCAAGTGAAAATGAGATGACGTCACAAAGAAAATAATCCTAGTTATGAAAACTCAGAGTGGTGTGCTCAAGAAAGCTTCTCCATCACAGAGCTGTGGCTTTCCCTGCTGACTCTAATTCAAGCCAGTGCTGGTCATAAAACCAAGTTGTGGGACCTGTTCTTCCTGTTGGACCCAGGAATGAATGAGGTTGAACACTCGCTCCCTTGGTGCTTGTGGATAGGATAGATTATGAGCATCGTATATATAGTCAAATTGATTGTTTAGATTTCTTCCCCTAAAGAGCATGATTGGGATGTAGGCAGAACTTACAAGAAGGGGAGTCAAGAGAAGATATTATTAATCTCAGTTTACAGATGAGGAAAATAAGGCTCGAAAAGGCTCAGTAATCCCCCACAATGCACAGATAGTAAGTGGAGCCAGGATTTGAAATCAGATCAGTCGGACTCCACAGCCCAAGGTCTTTTCCGCTGCAGTGTATGCAAATTCCCTCTGAAGGGGAACACGTCTCATGTGCCACCGATGCAAGATGCCAAGTAATTTTATGTGATACATAATTCTGGATATAAAAATACACATTCTTTCCCATTCTCCCCTCCCCCCCTTTTAGGACAATGCAATGCTCAAATATTAGCAGAGAACATGGTTGTCCACTTTGAGACCACATTTCCCAGTTTCCCTGGTAGCTTGGTTGTGGTGGGCGTGTGAGTGAATTCTGGTCAAGAGGCTATGAACAGAAGTGATGTGTTACTTTTCCCCCAACAACCACCCTCAAAAAAGAATTGGATGTGATTTTCCCTTGCCTCTGTCTCCTTTCCTAATGGTTGTAGATGGACAAGCCAGAGCTGGATGCCATGTGTTAAGTATTGTGAGAGACAGAAATGTACTTCTATTATGAAATAGATTTTGGGTCTTCTTGTTACAGCAGCTTAGGCCACATCCTAACTTATAGATGATATGATGTCTCCCCAAGGATTTTAACATTTCCTTGTGAGGAACTATAGGTTCCTATCAAAGGTCATTTAATACTTTATATAGTTTGATGTAAATATATATGCATATATTAAATATAGTAATATTTAAGTGAAGGGTTTAGACATTTCTATATAATTTCTATTTTATTCTCAATTCCTCATGCTGTTTTTAAGGAGATAAGAATTCTAGACTACATATATTACTCCAAATCATTCAGAAATACTGGCTTATCTTTGTCCTGGCTAGATCTAAGAGACCAGGGTTCAGCAAACTACACCTACAAACATGGGTCTAAAAAAAACAAGGTTCAGCAAACATATCTGGCCCACCACCCGTCTTTGTAAATAAAGTTTTATTGAAACACAGCCATGCCCATTTGTTCACATACTGTCTGTGGCTGATTTTTCTCTGAGGGCAGAATTGAGTAGTTGCTCCAGAGGTGGTGTGGTCCACAAAGACTAAACCATTTACTCTCCTGCCCTCTCTAGAAAAAGTTTTCTGACCCTTGCAATAGATGACTATAACCAGGAATGTGTTGTTTATAGTGGCAAGTCCAGGTAAGCAGGGGTGTTTTCCCGGTAAGCCGAAAGCCCTGATGCTTTCCCATCTAGCTATGATGCACGTTTCAACAGTACTTAAATATGGGTTGCTTCAACGTGAAAATCTATCAAGAGTTTTCTTAAGTGGGCTGCCGCTCTTCACTTGTTATTGATGACCTCGTATGAACCAAGAGACGGGCAGAAGCGAGCCAAGATGTAATACCACATGGGTACCGTTTTCTGTACTTCTCAGGTGTGACTGTGGGCCTGGGATTTTGGATAGAAGAGCCCAGAAGGTTTCATGTTGCTGCCCCAATCTTTCCATCTTGCATCTGTGGCTTGAAGGACCTGTTCCTGCTTGGAGGACAGCCACGATGGGATGGGATTCTGCAGAGTCTGTGAGCATGAAGGGGGTTCGTGATTTCAAACTGCTTTCTTCAGTTAGCACAGATTGGAGTGTGTGAAGGGAGGCGGGAGCAGAAGGGACAGGGGCCACAGGCTTGGGACCTGCGGGGCAGGGAGACACGGCGTGGGGGAACTCCCCATCGCCTTGGCACCTGGGCTGTGAATCCAAGAGGAGCTAGAGCTGGAGAATTGAGAGGCCGAAGAGTGTAAATATTATTCAAATAAAGGAAGCACAAGGTCAGAAGCAATGGAGCACTGGAAATGGTTTTCTTTTTGTCTTTCTGTGAGGTGGGGAAGGAGAGGGGAATCACCATCCCATTAGCTTATTGGCCACTGTGCGTGGCTCCCCATCTGTGAGGGACAGTTGAGCCAGTAACACCAGATGTCACCGTCCCAGCGGTGACTCTGTTCCATGCTCCCTCTGCTCAGATCCAGCCCGAGGGAGAAGTCGAGGTTTGATAAAAGACCCAGCTCTTAAAAGATGTTGCCTGAGTGACCATTGTCATTTTTGCTCACATCTGATGGGACAAAGTGAACCACGTGACCAAGCCTGACAGGAGGGTATCAACTTCTCCCAGGGAAGGGCCACACACTGCTGTTCCCCACTGCATCCCCTCTACAAACCTGGGGAGATCACTCTAGAGATTTCGCTACAGTGAAGGAAGCTGACACTCAGATCGAAGTTGCCCCATCTGACAAAAATACCAAGTTGGTGACCCTTCCCCATGTTGGAATTCAAATTTACTCTATGTCTCTCCCCAGCATTTTTAAACTACAAGCCTGTTTTCCCAGGTACCTATGAAAGACTGAATTAAAGTGTTTCCTTACATTCGACAAGAAAAAAGATCACCCGCCTTACAGAGACTAAGCCAGAACAGTGCTAGCTCTCCGCATCCCATTCCCTATATCACTTTCTAGAGGCTTGACAATGCATGAACGCAGTCAATGGTTTTGAAGAGTTATTTTCTGTAGGCCTTACACCAGGCTTTGTAAGCCTAATTGCATTGACTCTTGGCCAAATAAACAAATGAGAAATATAGTTACCCCAGTTTTAGAGATGTGGAACCTGCAGCTCAGAGAGGTTAAATAACTTGCCAGATAGACACCACCCAGCCAGGAATTTGGCTGTAATGAGAGCCCTTCCCTTCTTGTCCCTAAAGTTTACTCCCTCCCCTTTATATGTTCTAGAGGAAGAACCAGCTGCTCCCAGTGTGAGGGAAGACGGGAAAATACGGAGACTCTGGACGTCCAGAATGTGGCCCTTATTTATTGTGTGGGTTACTCCTGCCATGAAAGCACTGATTAAAAATACTTGGTCACCCAAATGTAATTAGAAAGGCCCATTTCCTGGGAGAGGTGGGTGGTAATGCCAGGAAAGCACTTCGGAACTTAAGATGAATGAGTTTGGGTTTAAAGATAATGCTAGATGCTTTGTGCCGTGTCTCATTTCCATTAGTAAACATAAAAAAAATAGAACTGCATACCCAACTGCACGTACTATGGTAAAGAGTATAATAACACATAAATAGATAACCATATATAACCTACTTGAACTTATATAAATATGCATCCGGATTCACCTGCCTGGAAATGGAGATCTGCTGGTAAATTTTAGGGCAACTTTTTTTTTTTTAAAGGATTTTACTTATTTATTTGAGAGAGAGAGAGAGAGAGAGAACACAAGCCGTGGGAGGGACCGAGGGAGAAGGCAGAACAGGAAGCCTGAGTGGGGGGGGGGCAATCCCAGGACTGAGGATCATAACCTGAGACTCAGGCAGATACTTAACTGACTGAGCTGCCCAGGGACCTTGCAAGACACCTTCTGATAAGGTGGTTGGAGCCATTCTGCAGGTAAGAGTGCAATCTACCATTTCTTCGACTGGAAAATGGGCATCATTCCATCTAGAATAGAGCCCGGTGGGAAGGGTGAATGGACCCATGACTGAGGTGGTAAAGGTGTTGTTTGTTAAAAACAAGGACAGTACAGATTTGGATTGGGGTGGCCCGAGGGGGAGGCACCATGTCTGGGTGAATCTCTCCTGGCTACCAGCCCTCCAAATGAGAAGTTTAAGGCTTGTCCAGAAGTTCACATTGCTGGGTTGCGCCGTAACTCTTATGGCCTTTATCTATGCCCTTCCCCCACATCTCCCTGGCCTCTGTCCACTCCTTTCTCTTGGCTGATCCCCATTCCTCCTTCAGGAATCTGCCCATAGTTTGGTACAGTTTTCTCAGCTGCAGCACTGTTACCGTGTTGAGCTGGGTAAGTCTTTGGTGTTGAGGGCGGGGCGAGGGGGTGTCGGAGGGTGCCTGTGACTTGGAGGATGCCTGGCGGCCTTCTCAGCCTGCACCCCACTGGACTCAGGTAACCCCTCTCTTCCCAGCCCTGACAAGCAAAAATGTCTCCAGACCGTGTCAACTGTCCCCTAAAAGCAAAACTACCCCTGTATGAAAACAACTGGCGAGGAGCATCAGCCTTTGTTGGAAGTCTCGTTAGACTGGCTCTGGAAACCCCATTAGCCTGGAACCCCCATTCTCGTAGGGAGCCTGCAGCAGCATTCGGAGCTCTGTCTCGGGTGTGGGCGTGCTACCTGGGTCCAGCAGACTCTCAGCAAGCGGTTGGGTGACTGAGGATGAAGCACTTGGAAATTTCCTCTGACTTAGAAAGCGAGGATAACTTTGCTTCGCTGAGTGAGCTAGAAAATTCCTTTATGCCCTTACTTTATGTGAAATGTGATTCTCACGGCGCACATCCCTGCAGTCTGATATGTGAAATCACCCATTAGAGAGTGCAGTCAATACTGCTGTTATGACTCTTGGGCTTTCTAGAAAGAAGCCATGAGTCTTGATTTTTTTCTTCCCTTAAGGTCTGGCTTAGCACCAAGGCACTGGAGCGAGCGTGGCCATAGTCCTGAGATTCATTTCCCCCCTGTTTCATTGCATATGGCCTTAGAAAAATTATTTTTTGAAAAATGACCTAAAGCTTTCCTAAAATCCTCAGGAATGACACCTGAGGGGAGCATCTGAAAGACTTCACATTCATTAACTAAACCTTCTTGTTAGGTTATGTTCCCTGAAATGCATTTGACAGTTAATGAAGTAGAAAAGATGGCAGTCGGAGAAAAAATAAAATTCTGTCGGATTCTGGCGATAGAACAGGGAGGTGAAAGTGCGGGAACCTGGGGAGGGATTGATAGATCAGCACCCCACACTGTGAGTGTTTTATTGCCAGGGACATTGACTCGGATCAGAGCCGGCTGCAAAGTTAAATTCATACCCCGCACACTGTTCAGATCCTAAGACCATACACAAGTCAGCCAACCTAGATAAGGTGCTTGTCAGGGCCAAAGCAGCAGGAATACGGGGCTGACTGGCAGGCATGTGAAACAGGGATCAGAGAAGAGAAAGAAAAAGGATAGACGTGTTCAAAAATATTTGTACTGCTTTAGACACCTTTCCCCATTTCGGTAGGATGGCAATTTAGCCCAAACCTTGCTTGAATACTCAGAAGGTACAACCAGCTTGCAGGCAGTCGAGTGAGCAGGCACAGACTTTCTCTGAAAACATGCAGTTTTAAATGACCTCATGGGATGTTATTCATTTCCTGTTCCCTTCTCCTCCGCCTGTGCCCTCTGCTGAGGTTCAGAAAAGGGGGTGTGGGGGAGGGGGGCAGGAAGAACAGCGACGCACTGGGGTACCCCTCTGCGGTTGCCAAAAGTATTATTTGGTTAATTCAGCTCAGTCCAGCCTTCCTGAAGTTGGGCAAACCTGTTTTCTTCCCTATGATGTATCACTTAGAAACACCAACTGCAAGGATTTCTTATGTTCTCACAAAAAAGGGAAGGAAACAGCTGGTAAATGTTTCACAGATGGCAAAGCTCTTGGCATCTCTCTCAAGAGAGGGCCACCCATGCAGATGGCTCATTATTTTAACATTTGGATTTTCATCTTATTAAAACATCTTTTTTTTTTCTGGTTTTATTTAGCATCATAAATTCTCTTACACTTTAGCAAGCGCCTAAGCGATTTGAGGACGTGTGCTCTAAGGAACATCCTTTGGCTAAAATATAGATGGGTAACAACATTATTCCCAGCTTTGATCTCAACGTGATGGGTTTCAATCTGATTAAAAATTCCAATGAAAGGGAAAGCTCAGAGTAGTGGATTTATCAAGCGAAAGTCCATGAAGTCCATATAGTAGCTGAATTATTCAGCAGAACGATAAACCGAGGGAAATTGGGGGGAAATAGTTTTATTCGATGCATAAAATCCCTATTACTATGCAATATGCATATATAAAAATAGACAAATGCACAGTGGGTGTAGATTCATAAACACACCCTTTCTACATACGGAGGGAGGCTTCTGTACGATGAAGTACAACAGCCAAGATTGAAACCGAGCCATGCTGATCCTTGGCAGATAGGAAAGGGTCAAGATTTCAAAGAATAGTTCTCTGCCCACTCAGGCTTTGGCAAGACTGAACACGCATCTTCTGTGTAAGTGGCTGTCTCTAGGTGCGGAAGCAGGAAGGTTGCTGGATGGCGAGATGGAGAGAAACCACCAACTCTCGCTGTCCTAACTTCGCCGGCAAAGCAGTCCTTGGGACTCTCCTTTCCGGATTGAGCTCTCAGGGACCAGAACATGTTGTGGTCACCTCAGCATCTCTAACTATTGCGCTGGGGTGCGGGAACCATTGGAAATGCAAATGTAAGGGACAAAGCAGGGTAATAAGAGCAAACCAATCTATTTAATGTGAGGAGATGCTGGCCTAAGTACAGGATCCGGCGCTGTGCTCTAGCAAATGGGCCTTATGGAGCCAGGTCTGTGCGTGCCGCGTTGTAAATGTTTATTAGCAACGGTACACGACGCACATTATGGATCCGCGGAGCTCAAAGCTGCCTCACTTTGGGGGTCGAATGTAAATCCCTGAAATGCTGAGAAAATGTTAATAGTTGCCAGCGCCAAGAATGTAGCAGTTGAGGCTGTACGGAGGTATCGTAAACGGAGGCTCTGTCCATCGACTTGAAATCACCTCTGGCACCTCTAGGCTGAAGCACTGGCTTGCAGAATGCATTCTGCGAGCGGCAGGCTTTTCCATCGGCCCGAAAGCAGGATGGGAGGTGCAGGGAGCGTCGTTCCGCAAAGATCTGCAAAGAGCCGTGCTGATGGAAGTATGTCCTGAGAGCTCGTGGTGGAGCTTTGAGGGAAAACCTTTTCACCTTAGTTCCCCCTAAGTGGATTGCTTCTGGGGGTGCCGTGCGGCTTCACGGTTTGGGGCATCTGTGGCACACCCGGTGATCCCAAGGGCGCACACGCGTCCTCGGGGAGAACCAAGCCTCCAGCGGGCAGATGTCACCCTCAGCTTCAGGCTTACTCCCTTTGCTCGTCTGAAGGCGGCGGCCCTTCAAAAGCGGTGCCCAGACCAGCAGCAGGGCCCCACCTGGCCTGCAGCCACACCTCCCAAGTGCGGAGCTCTGCAGGTGGGGCCCGCTGCAGGCGACTGCGCAAACCCTCCAGGTGAGGCTGACTGACGGACGCCCGCACTGCTCTAAGGCATAATAGTTTGTCACTCCACCAGTGTCCAGGAATCTTTCTGGTGACAGGCATCAAGCATGATTCCTGTAAAATCCTGGTAGCAGATTACATTTGTCTATTTAACTGCATGCAAAACGCTTGTCAAGAAGGTTCCGGGGGCTCTTTTTGCAGAAGCCGTCCTCCTTCCTGCACATACCCTATCCAGCTCTTTGGAGACGTACTGCGCCTTCCATCCAAGCTCCAAGGTTACAAGCCATTTTACAAGCATCCCCCCACTCCCTCACTCTTCATCTAATATTGGCAAATAAGACAGGGAACAGGGCGCCTGGTTTTCTGAGTCTAGCGAGAAAGACTGACAGATTTCATGACATTTGTCACAGGGTCTAAAACTCCACGTGGGAGAAAATAATCCCACTTAGTAAAAACATCTCACTGTACCTTTGAGTCAGAATGGAGAGGCGTAAGAAGTATTGTTCCTGGAAAATTACAAGGCATTTGGTGTGTGTTTTCAGAAGTGTGATGACTATTCACCAGTCTCTGGTTTAGGTGGCTGAAAGCCCCCCACAAAACTGCATAGGGACTAGAATACATGTACATCCCGTGAAGTGGCGTAAGAATCAAAGGGGAAATGAATTTCCTGTGGTGCAGATGAGCTACTTAAAGTCGCTCCCATCTGAGTACACCTCCTTCTCCTCATACGCATTGAAAACCATTTGAATAATGCACGCTATTCAGTTGCATTGTGTGCTCTGAAAGCCATTTAATGAAGGTAGACAGGCTTCCAAAAAGGTGCATTCTTTGACTAATGTAGATACTCCTGGAAAAATCTTTCTCCAACATGGAAGGCGAGATGTACTGAGCGAGTGGAAGAGGGAATGCTATTATAACGTCTTGTTTCACTCAATCAAATCGAATGGAAGCAATTTGGGTTAAGCCTGATCTATCCTAGGTGAACTCAATTCTGGGCAATTTATATACTGAAAAGCTGCAAGTCAATCACATTTGAGCAAATCAAACCATCTTTCCATTGATTTCCACTATAGTATCAAAGTTGCTTTATCTCTTTTTGATTGATCATCAATTAGCAGTGGCTTCCATCTCCAACCTTTCTGTTAAATAGTTAATGATCTGTAAACTGACACTTACGTAAAGGAGGGGCACTCCTGTCTAAATCAAAATTTCTTGAAAAGTTACATTTATTTGTGCAAGAATATTTGTACCTATATCTACCTCCCTCCCTATCATTTAAATAAAATAAAATAAATAACACATGTTAAGATAATAACATGTGTCTGGTAAGATCAGCTCTTCATTTACAGTTTATTTGACTAACTGAGCCAAACTTACAGAAAAAACACTTGGGGCAAGGGATATTTTAAATTTCCTTCATCTTGGTAGTTTAGATCAAGGGGTGGTATACAGAGTTAGGTTAACAGTGAGCCCAGGAGTCACACCCGGGCTTAGTCCTGCTCTGCCACTTCCCAGCTGTGTGGCTGGTCCTCTCTGACCCTCAGTCTCCTTCTTTATGACATGAGTCCAGTGATCTGTTGTGTCCCACAGTATGGCTATGAAGAGTAATTCGCTGCATGTATTGTTAGCACAATGCTGGGCACACATGGCACTGTTGTTTTTATGAAAAGACAAAGTCACAGGTATCATGCCGGGGACAAACAGGGAGAGGATCTACAAATGCCCATCTGGAAAACCATGGAGACAATCTGATACCAGTGTGGTGTTTAAAAAATCAACAATGCTGTTGGTTATACTCTAATGATAGTGCTCAACAAAGTGAGAACAGCACGAACCTCGCTAGAGAAATGAGCGGTCACTATAAAGTATAGAGTGACTCCCATTCTCCAGGCCAATTCTTTAGTTTCTGAGATCATTACTGAATAATCAGAATGATGACAGTCATCAGAATAGCCACTAGCACTTACACAGCCTCTACTATGTGCTGGGCACAGCTGTACATATGTTCTATCCATTAATTCTCTTAAATGTCACAACAACTCAAGGGGTGATATACAGAAAAGGAAGCTAAGATACAGACAGAAGTCTTTTCCAAGATCCCACAGCTCAGAGAGGTAGAGCCAGGATTCGAAGTTAAGCATAAGAGATACATCTTCTTGAAAAGGTAAGATGGGAAAGGCGCTGTAGGAATCAACCTTCCAATTTTACAGATGGAGAAACTGAGGCCAGTATTTAGAAGAGGGCTTATTATTTATAGTAGATGTTTATCTCAGTCTAGTTGAGCTGCCATAACAGAACACCATAGCCTGAGGGGCTTAAACAACAGAAATTCACTTTTTTCAGTTTCTGAGGCTGAAAGTCCAAGATCAAGGGTCAGCATGGTGAGCTTTCTGGCTTGTAGAGGCTACATTCTTGCTGTGGGGTGCAGGGTGTGGGGGGGAATTGGGAAGAGAAGGACGGAAAGAGAGATATCCATCTCCTTATAAGTCCACAGTCCTATTGGACTGAAGCCCCATCCTTATGATCTCGTTTGACCTTAAGGACCTACCTCCTATAGCCTTCTCTCCAGATATGGCCACAGAGGAGGTCAGGGCTTCAGTGAATTTTGGGGGAGCACATTTCAGCTCATAACAATCCTCAATAAGTGATAACTGAATGATGAATGGTATCCACAGATGGGCATGTTACTTACAAGGCTCATTACCAGCATAGCCAAGAAGAGAAAATGGGTCATTCTGATGTGCGCTCTCTGGAGACTAGCGACCACGCAGCTGAGACTCCCCAGTAAAATGTTTCCAGTGATCTTTTTTAGAGTCCTTATAAATTTATTTGTACTTAATCCCTATCTGATGGTCCGTATCTTTGTTGCTCTCCCTACACCAGAGTGCTCCTCTCCAAAGGGTGAGTGTCTCAAAAGGTCCCCTTGGTGGGAAATCTCACTTCTTTTCTCCTTGAGTTTTGTTTTTCTCCTTCAATTTTGGCTTCTGTTTTGCTCCGTGTTCATCTTTCTGCATATGTTCTCGCTTTCCTGAGCTAATCCGTGTAGCTACGAGAGGCTTCAGAGCTCAAGAAATACCTCTTGATTAATAGATCCTTATAGAAGGCAGTTAGGGCAAAGGAATAAAAAAGATGATAAACTCTTCATCAGATGAAAACTAGGCTTCCAGTAACAGAAACGCTGTCTTAATAGATATGAACAACAACAAAAGGAACACGTTACCTCCTATAACTGAAATTCAAGGGGACTCTGGATGACTGTAATCTGGAGCCCAGTCTCTTTTTCTCTGCTTCTGTGTCCTCTGTGCCTCCCCTGCTCATAGGCAGGCCCTCCCTCAGAGTGATGCAAGGTGTGTCAGTAGGGTCTCAAGCTTCATGTTTGCTCATTCCTTTCCAGCAGGGGTGAAAGGTCCACTTCAAGATAAATTATCAAGAAAAACAAAAATCCCAGATTTGAATTTTCTTGGCCTTAATTAGCCTCATTTGAGTCATAGGCTCCTCTTCAAAGCCAACCAAACAGAGAGGAAGATAGAATGATAAGTCAGGGGTCAAAACATGTGTTCTGTACAGGGCCGGATAATAAATATTTCAGGCTTTGTGGGACACGCGGTCTTTGTCAAAATGACTCAACATGGTCATTGTAGCCCGAAAGCAGTCTAAGCAACATAGACATGACTGTGTGGGGCCAGATTTGGCTTAAATAGATCAGGTCCTAACACTGGAATGGAGGCACTCTCTAATGCCAATGGTGAATCTAATGTAACCCTAATACATCCTGGGTTAAAGAAGGTCCAGTGGATTCATAGATACTTATTTAAGGAAGTGCAATCTTGCCACCCATCAGGGATTTTAAGAATCCATTTTCTTCTTAGGTCTCTCAAACTAAAGGGCCTAAGTCAGGACAGCACTCCTCAAAATTCATTATATTATTCATTATTTCTCTACTCTCCAATTGTCTTGTGCTCAGAAGTGCCCATGCCAAACGCCCAGACTCTCATCACCTCTGGCTATACATCCTTCCTCCATCTCCCAGAATGTCTGTTCTTGTCGGGTCTTTAATGTATAACCAGTATAATGTCTATCTGTATCTTTAATGTATAACCAGTATAATGTATATATTTAATGTATAATCTCTCTCTCTCACTCTCTTTCCATCCTCCCCCATTTCTTCTGGCCATGCAGCTTCCTCTGTCTACCCTTTTCTGTTCTAAATCACAAAATCTTCGGAATCTGATTGGCAAAGATCCCTCAGATGGGGCCACGGAGGAGGAAACACAAGTCTGATACGTGATATAGCTCCTCCTTGTCAGACTTGCAAAGCGGGAGTTCACGTGAGGGTACTCATAGATGTCAGGATAGTGGTGATCTCTTGGGAAGGGCGGGGTGAGAAAGGAATAGGAAGCAGAATTTTATTTGAATTTGAAAAATTTCATCTCTCTCAAAAATTAGAATGACATCTGAAGGAAATTTGACAACGTGATAACACTCATTATATTTGGGAAGTGGGTACACATTGGTACCTTCTTTTCTGTACATTTTAAACATTTCATACTTAAAGATTCAAATAATTGGGGAGCCTAGGTGACTCAGGTGTTAAGCGTCTGCCTTGGGCTCAGGTCATGATCTCAGGATCCTGGGACTGAGCCCCGAGTCGGGCTTTCTGCTCAGCAGGGAGTCTGCTTCTCCCTCTCACTTTCCCTCTGTGCTCTCCCCTTCTCTCTCTCTCTCTCTCTCAAATAAATAAAACCTTTCACAAAAAATAAAGATTCAAATAATTAAATAAAAAAAGCTGACAGAAATAGTGCTTGTTGTGAGGGTGCTTTGTTCACTTACCATCCCCTAGACCGGTGGCTCTCGAACTTTCGCTGTACAGCTAATTACCTGGAGGCCTTGTAATAGACAGATTGTTGAAGGCCAACCTCGAATTGCCCATTCAAGGGCGCTTTGTATTTCGAATACTCTGCCTTGCAAACATGTTCCCAAGTCACCCAGATGCTGCTAGTGCAGGGACTGCAATTTGGAGATCATGGAAATAGACCGTAAACTCCTCGAGGTCAAGAATCCTGTGGGTCTTGCCCTACTCAGAGGATCTAGCTTGATCCCTGACCCTTGGAAAATATTGAGTCAATATTGATGCACGTGACCTACACCCCTGGGCTCTCACCTGTGGGAAGAGTGACTGCTGTGCCCAGTTTAAGTTGCTCTTTCTACCTTTTAGTTAGTAGAAAGGATGCTTTTGCTTATTCTCAGAACAGCGTGGGTTTGCTGGAGAAGGGCTGAGGTTTCTCGGTGGTAAGATTAGGGGGAGATCAAGAAAGGGAGGTGGCTGCCTTTTCAGGAGGGTGAGAGAGAGCAAAGGGAGGTAGGGATGAGAAGGCAGTGCTGTGGGACCCACTCAGACTTCCTTGCCATCCAGAGAGCGTCCGTGCCATCTGAGCTGAGCTCCCGTGATAGCCCTGCTGGGAAGCCTTATTCTCGTCCTGGGCACCTGCTCCACCTCCTGGCTGCCACTGCCATGGGCAGCCCCCAATCCCGACTCAGAGATCAGAGGATCGCCACGCCTTGTTTTCTAGCCTTCTGCCTTGTTTACCCCCATTCCGTCTTCACATCTCCACTCAAGCAGCAGTCCCCCCCAGAGCGCCTTCCTTTGCTCCCTGACCAAAAAGCCATCAGCCACCCCTTCACGTGGCAAGTAGTCTTTCCTCATGGCCCTCTGCAGTTTGCAATGCTGCTTTCCTTCTTTGTATGTGAGTCCCGTCCATCTCCCCAGGTTGACTCTGAGCTTAATGCGAGCTAGGACCGCATTTATTTTGCTCACTGTGGTATCCCCCAACTCATAGCTCGGTATCTGGCCCCTATCCTGTGCTCAAGAAGTGCTCGTTGAATGAATACATGAGACACGAGTATGGGCTCCTTTCCCCAACCCACAGGCATTATCATGACTCAAGCGAAGTAACCAAGGAGAGACACTGTCTTTATTTCCACGTCTTCCAATCCCCCCAGTCCAGTTTCCATGCCAGAGTGTGCTTTTGTTATTGGAAGTGCCTGTCTTGGTTAGGTTTCCCTAACGCCTTTACCTCTCCTGCCCCAGCTTCAGCGGCGGACAACGCAACACTGGATAAGAGTCCATTTCCCATGGGGAAAAGGAGAAGCAAACACTAATAACAAAACGAGTAATTCTGGAAGAAGCAACTGGGTAAGATCCTAGTGGAAATCTCAAAGACAAAGGGAGGAAGCACGCTCGAGTATTGGTAAGACCCAGAGGGAAGGTCTCATGAGCGAAGCTTCTTTTTTTTTTTTTTTCCTTTTTTACTATTAAAATATTGGTGTGCTCAGTTTTCTTTTTGAAGGTGAACCTTAACACCAGCTTGAGGAAGTGTTTCCTCAGCAGCACTTAAGCCCCAAAAGCTGTTGTGTGGAGCCAGGGTTGAGGGATTTGGAATGTCTGATCAGCCTGTCACCTTTAAGCCTGATTGGTTGGGTTTTTTTTTTTTTTTTTTTCTTTAAATCATTGCCCAGTTGATGAATCATTGTTTCTACTTGCTTTAGGAAAAGTCATTCTCTACTTCTTCTTTTCTAGACTGAACTTGTGCAGGCTTTTTATATATCCTTCCAGTGTTTAATCTACTTAGTGAAAAGAATACACAGTCCTTTCAAACAACTGTAAACATATGAAGTAGAAAACAAAAGTGTTTCAGTTACTCACATTTTCAGGGAGAGCGTTTCTCCTATATTCTTTTATAATGGTAACGTACATACAAATCTATTATTATTATCATTACTCTTCTTATTATTGACATTGTTCTGAAATTAACTCTTTCTCATCTTTCCCTGTTTATTCACCGTTTCTTATCTGTTCTTATAGGTATCCTTATTTACTCTGGTTAGCACAAGCCAGGAATCTCTCTCCAGACAGCATTAGATGCTAGAAATGGCCACCGCCATTGTTTTAAAATATTTCCCTTTAATAGGAAGTGACGATAAACATTTCTGAATATGTAACTTTGTTCACCCACCAAGCCTGTCCATTTCCTCTCCATCCCTCTGTAAAGAAATGCTCCTGTTGAACACTCTCTGATGTCACAGCCATGGGAAATCTTTTACTTAATAGTTACCATATGCTCTTTACATATGGAAACCCAAGAATCATTCATTTGTTCATCTGCTTTTTCATGAGACATTTAGCTTGCTTCTAAGAAGCGTCATGTGTCATTCTAAACACTGGTGAGATACACAAAAGAGGTCTTTGCTCCTATGGGTGAATTTGAGAAAGAGAAGATAACAAAAAAAAAAAAAAAAAGAAATAGAGAATTGTGATGATGTCAGGATGAAACAATCCATGGAAGTTAAAGGAAAAGGGTTTTCTAAAAGAAAGGAACTGCAGGGTAAAGTTTTTAAGGGGAAACAAACATGGCACATGGAAGGAATAGGGCTGGAACATAATGAGCCTTGGAGAGGTGGTATGAGGTAGGACCTAGGAAGGAGCAAGGGCTATATCACATAGGGTCTTAACAGGTTATGGGAAGGGGTTATTATTTTATTCCCATGTTATGGGAAGCCACTGAAAGGTTTTACACAGAAGAGTGACAATATTTAATGTAGGTTTTAGAAACAATCTCTTTCTTGCTGGGTTGGAGTAAACCCGGGGTGGGATAAGGAGGTCAGGGAGCAGGCTGTGGCTGGTGTGCAAGTAAGTCAGCCCCACAGGCCCACAGGCCCAGGCAGTGCGGCTCCGAGTATCAGAAATGAATGCCCAAGGGACTCAAAGGGGGTAGTAGTCACAATCCCCGACAGGGGGATATCAGCCAGGTAAAAGAACCAGAAGATGAAGACAAAAGCGACATCAAAGAGCCAAGAGCCAACTTCTCAGAGGATGGGAGCCTCCAGGCGGCTGAGTCATGAGGGTCAAAGTGCCAAAGAGAGCACTGGGTAGGATATTGACTTAACAGTGGTCTCTGACCTTCACAGGTCTTTCATCTCTAGGCAGCAAAGACCCTGGAGGTCAGCCCCACCCCTTTAACATATCTCTCTGGGTTTAAAGAAACAAACCATGGCTTCCCAGTGACCTCTGGCCTCTCTGAGGCAGGAAATAATATTCATAAATCTGAGATATCTACGCTTTCTGGTTAGACTGAAGGTCAGTGCTGGGGTTACATCTTCAAAAGTCCTGCTGGGTCAACCCCATGCTGTTTACAACATGGCATCCGGCATCTGTCCATTGGCTCAAACGTGGCACTCACGCTATGAGCCCAGCACCTGGAAACTTGAATGAATGCGCTCACGGAGAGCAGAAGTGTGAGTACGGCCACGTGTATCAGGGAGCCTCCCACTTCTGGACACCCAGCTCCCAGATATAGTAACACAAAAGCATAGGATACTCGGGCGGTGATGTCCGAGAAACATTTTTTTGAGTGTATTTTCCCGATCTTGTCTACAACACACTGTAAAATTATATACATCTGTCTATGTGTGTAAGTGTAGGTGTGCGCCTGGGAGAGCCTGTAAGGACACGTTTCCGGACAGTAGTGTTGGGGCGGAGGAATGGCATATTCTGCTTTATGTAAGTTTGTATTAGGTTGAATCATGTGAAATTTTCAGGTCTGCAGATAGAAAAGGACTCAAGATGGGCAATTTCCTCTGGTTGATTCTAAAAAAGGTTGGAGTTCTGGAGAGGGGGTGTAGAGAGCTTGCTAAAATACTGGGTTCTGAAGCCAGGCAGAAGGACCCTGAGGTCTAGCTCAGCTTCTTCCTATCCGTCTCACCTTAGGCAAGTTCTATCACATCTTGGTGCCTCAATTTTTTCATTTGAAAAATGGGGATATTAAGAGTACTCAGCTCCTGGTGCTGCTGGGTGAATTAAAGGAGTTCCATGTGAAGGGCTTATCACTGTGCCAGTGCCAGCCTTCAAAAAATGGTAGTTATCCCTTTTTCAAAGCACCTATTACCTATTACTTTGGAGATATTATATATATATCTATATATATATATATATCTATATATATAATATATATATTATATATATAATAATTATATATAAAATATATATATATAATATATATATTTTATATATAATTATTATATATATAATATATATATTATATATATAGATATATATATATATAGATATATATATAATATCTCCAAAGTCCTGCTGGGTCAACCCCATGCTGTTTATATGGGGTTATATGGGGAAATTTTTTATATGAGTGTGTGTGTGTGTGTGTGTATATATATATATGCTTTTTTTTTTTTTTTTTTTTTAAAGAAAAGGATTTGTCTAGAGTATCCTTGAGAAACTCTTTCCTTCTGGTTATGAGAGAGAATTCCAGGTGGGTCCCCTGGTCAGCGTAGGACATGCTCTTTGCACCCTTGGCAGTACTTGGGGACCGCATGGCGCTCTGGGCGATGGCCCCGAAACCCTCCGCTGCCTGAATTCCCTCAGGCTTTTCTCAGGTGAGTTATTCCCCCTCCCCCTTCGTTCTTTATTTACGTGGCATTTTTCTGCTCTTGTAAGTATATCACCGGCATCTTTGTCAAGTCATTCATTCCTTTCCCCTCCGCAGTCTCCGCGCAGCTGCTCTAAATGTAACCCCGGCAGGCGAACGAGGCGGCTTCGCAAACAAAGGAGACCCTGGCGGAGCTGGGGGAGCAGCACTCTTCCTGGGGTCCCCAGTCTACTGCTCTTTCCTGCCTTCAGGTTTTATAAAGTAGCCCATAGCTCTCACAGTAGAAAAGGGACGGAGCCCCGATTAAATGGCAGGCATTACTTTAAAAGGGAATTAAAAGCGCTGCGAAGGCTGGCACTAAACCTCGGTGGGCAAAGATGTTCAAGAAGGAAGTTGCCTGGGTGGTGGCCAGGCGGGAGGCACCGGGCCTGAGTCTTCAGTGACTCACCGGCTCCTGCCAGCGTCACCCTCCTGGCTGATGGCTGAAGGAGTCAGCCACAGCCACTTGCCTTTCTGGAAGGGAACACAGGACCCTGTTTGCAGGGTTGGGACTGGGGGGCAGTGGAGAGGTGATCAGAGGTATTTGGAGAGGAGCCGACACGTGAAAGATGGAAATTCACGAAGAGTGTGGAAGCACTAACATTTGCATAGTTTCCTTAGAATCACCAACACAGTAACAGTAACAATATTTATCCTATTTAGGATAGCTGAAAACGGCAACGATAATATTTACTAAGTGCCTAGGATATGCCAAACACAGTTGGAGGCGGTTTTCAGGGGTAAACAAGGCAGCCAGAGCTCCGCCCACACGGTCTTATGGTGAAAAAAAAAAAAAAATCCAGTGAATAATTATGATAAATTTAACTTCTGGAAAGCCCATGGAGGAAAGGATCGGAGGAGAAGGGGGTGGTGCGACAGAGGTTAACGGAAGGTCAGGGAAGATCTCTCCAGGAGGTGACATTTGAGCTGAGACCTGCAGGGTGAACCCTCAGAGGAAAAGCCAGGGGAGGAGGAGCACGTCACCAGAGGCTGGCAAGCTCGCCAAGTGCCTGAGCTGTCAGATGGCTTGTGGTGGGGAAAGAGGAAGGAACCCAGGCTCTTCCATAACTTACTAGGAGCTTGTGGATTCTCAGAACCAGCATGGAATTTGTACAAAAAAACAAGGCCAACAAGGAATATTTGCTCGCTTTCGATCACCCAAGTCTTGGGTAGCAAAGGTGAGGTGAGAACCCAAATCTTCTCAGTCGCTGGCAAAGGACTGTGTTTCCTGTTGAGCACAGATGGTAGAGATCAGCGGCTCAGTTCCAGCTGTGTCTGCCGAGCTCTTCCAGTGCGCTGGCTTTGGGATAATGTGGGGTTCCAGACCTGACAGACCCCAACTCTTTACTCATCTTTGATCCTTATTGTGTCCCTTATCTTTCCGGAGCCTCATCTATAGAACGAGTTGTTGTTATACACAGGGAATCGGGCAGTGCTTAGACCAGTACCTGGCACAGAGACAACATGTAAAACTCTGCCTCTCATCGCTGTGATAGCATTAGTACTTGGTCAGTATCCTCTCTGCCACTCGATGAATGGTCTCCATTATAACCGATGGTATTGGACACCATTTTACATTCCATCTACCAATGACGAAGGGGCTAGAGTCCAACAAATGGCTTTAGGATTCAAACATTTGCCCATTCACCACAGCACCAGCTCCATATCACGTATGGTATCAGGTTTGAGGAAAACAAAAACATTTAAAAGTGGTGATTGATCCACTGGGTCAAGTTCATTGCCAGAGTCCGGTGATCGAGTCCTGGATCTGTGATGTATTAACTATGTGAAGCCAGCAAGCTACTTCACCTGTAGGGGTCTAGGATTCCCATGTGAACGGGGGATAACGGGGTGCACAACACTGTCTTGACATACATGAAATGGCATGACCCCTGGAGGCATTGACTCTGGAACATGCAGTGTAGACACTGGTCCAGACTGTCAGTTCCTAGTGGCCTCAGCATTCAGGAAGCAGTAATTTGAGGAGGTGAGCCATTGTAAGATGCTCATTGTCAGTTAAGTATAGGGGGGATGCTAATTCCTGCCACCCCGTGCCCCCTAGGAAAGATCTCACAAAGACTCTGGGGCTGCTCCTGAAACAATGGCTCGGAGCTTTCCGGAGAGATGGCGGGGAGGCACTCCAAATAGCAGAAATAGCCTGCATGAATGCATGGAAGTTTGACACAGAACAGCTTATCGGGGAAATGCTAACTCACCCGAAACAGCTGTTCTGTGCATTGGAGGATGGGATAATGGATATCGAGAAGAAAGGCAGAAAAGATGATAATTCCTTCCTGAAGAGTGGGCTCCCATTACGCTCACGATCTCCACACTGTCCTGTAGTAGCATCCAGATCACCGTCCAAAAAGATTTCTAAGCTCCGTTTCCCCTTTTATCTATTAAGCCCATCTTTCCCCTTCTTTCCCCTCCTGGCAACCAGCACGTTGTTCTCTGTATTTTTTAGTCTGTTTCTGTTTTTCGTTTGTTTTGTTATTTAGATTCCATGTATAAGTGAAATCACATGATATTTGTCTCTTTTGGTCTCACTTATTTCATTAACCTGATACCCTCAAGGTCCATCCATGTTGTAGACAAGGGGAAGGTTTCTTTTGAGGGGGGGGGTTAAGTAATATTTCATTATCTCTATATACACAATGACTGTTACATATATAATGAAATATTGTATTATATGTACATATATACATGTATTATATGTACGTTTATACATGTATTATATAAAACATGTATCACATCTTCTTTATCCATTCATCTATTGGTGGATGCTTAGGTTCCTTCCATATCTTGGCTATTATAATTAATGCTGCAATAAACATAAGGGCACATACATTTTTCTGACCAATAGTTTCATTTTGTTAAAATTACCCAGAAGTAGAATTACTGGATCCTAAAGCGTTTCTATCTTTAGTTTTTGGAGGGACCTCCATACTGTTTTCCAGAGCGGCTGCCCCAGTTTGCTTTCGCACCCCAGCAGTGCACAAGGATTCCCCTTTCTCCTCATTCCTTGTCAACACTTGTTATTTCTTGTCTTTTTGATGATAGCCATTCTGACAGGTGTAAGGTGAAGCTCATTGTGGTTTTGATTTGCATTTCCCTGATGATCAGTGATGTTGCATATCTTTTCATGTGCCTGCTGGCCATCTGGATGTCTTCTTTGGAAAATTGTCTATTCAGGTCCTGTGCCCATTTTTTAATCAGATTGTTTGGGTTTTTTGGTGTTGAGTTGTATGAGTTCTTTATACACTTTGAATATTAACCCCTACTGGGTCTATCAGTTGAACTATCTTCTCCCACTCAGGGTTGCCTTTCATGCTTTTCCTTTGCTGTGCAAAAGATTTTTAGCTTGGTGTAGTCCCAAGTGTTTATTTTTGCTTTTTTCCCTTACCAGAGGAGACAGATCCAGAAAAATATTGCTAAGGCTGATGTCTAAGGGTTTATCAGGATTTTTATGGTATGGTATGATATTTTTAAGGGTATCAGGATTTTTATGGTTCCAGGTTTTACACTTAGGTCTTTACTCCATTTTGAGTTTATTTTGGGGTATAAGAAAACAGTCCAGTTTCATTCTTTTGCATCTAGCTGTCCAGTTTTCCTAAAACCATTTATTAAAGAGACTGTCTTTCCCTATTAGATATTCTTGCCTTCTTTGTTGTAAATTAACTGATCCTATAGATGTGGTTTTATTTCTGGACTCTTTGTTTTGTTCCATTGATCTATGTGTCTGTTTTTCTGCCAGTACCATACTGTCTTGTTTATGACAGCTTTGTAGTAGAATTTGAAATCTGGGATAGTGGTATCTCTAGCTTTGTTCTTCTTTCTCAAGAGTGCTTTAACAATTTGGGGTCTTTTGTGATTCCATGCATTTTAGGGCTACTTGTTCTAGTTCTGTGACAAATACTACTGGTATTTTGACAGTGATTCACTGAATCTGTTAGGTAGGTAGTATGGACCTTTAGGTAGTTAGGTTAGGTTGCGTTAGGTAGTATGGACCTTTTAACAATATTAATTGTTCCAATCCATGACCATGTTATATTTTTCTATTAATTTGTGTCATCTTCAATTTTTTTTTTTCATCCATGTTTTTTACTTTTCAAAGTACAGGTCTTTCCCCTCCTTTGTAAACTCTATCCCTACATATTTTATTCATTTCAGTGCAATGATAAATGGGATTGTTTCATTAATTTCTCTTCTGCTAGATTGTTATTAGTGTATAGAAATGCAACAGATATCTGTGCATTGGTTTTATATCCTGCAACATTACTGAATCATTTATTAGTTCAAATAGATTTTTGGTGGAGTCTTTAGGGTTTCTCTATATAATATCATGTCATCTGAAAAACAGTGATAGTTTACTTCTTCCTTAACCAATGTGGATGCCTTTTTATCTATGTATCTGTCTATTTAACTAATATTTTTTCTTGTCTGACTGCTGTGGCTAGGACTTCCAGTACTATATCAAATAGAAAATGTGAGAGTAAATATCCTTGTCTTGTTCCTGATCTTGGAGGTAAAGCTTTAAGCTTTTCACAAGTGAGGATGATGTTAGCTGTGGGTTTGCCATATACAGCCTTTATTATGTTGAGGTATATTCCCTTCAAACTTTGTTGAGAGTTTTTATCAGGTGTGGATGTTGAATTTTGTCAAATGCTTTCTCTGCATCTATGGAGATGATCCTTGGATTTTTATCCTTCATTTTGTTAGTGTGGCGTATCCCACTGATTGATTTGTGGGTATTGAACAAAGATTTTTAATCATGAGGAAGCTCTTTTTTTTCCCTCCCAACACATTGAGGTTGAAACACAAATATTGCATGAAGAGCAGGATGTAAGGCAATTTTGGACATCAGATGTTAAATGCCAAAGCACCACATAAGATTTGATTTCTGTATCAATCTAGGGAGTCCCCAGTTCAGCCAGCCTTCCCATCTCCCTCTGTACCATGGTGGTATTCAAGCACAGTAAGCAATGTTTGATGAAGGAAATGTTATTCTGAGAGATTATCAAGAAAACACAACTGTGTTTATAGCCAAAGAGGAAGGCACAAGGATGCTTTTGGAAAATAAACTGGAGGAAGTTTATCCTCAGGTATAGAAAGGAGAGTTCATCAGGGTTACGACAATTACCCAGGCATGTCAGAATAAAACAGAAGGAAAAAAAATCCCCTGAATGAGTAGCAAATGACGACTAACACATCCTCACCATGACACAGGCAGTCATTCGGCTGACATGACCCAGGATCCACATGACACCCTTCTTGAATTTAATGATCCAATTTAAGGGCTGACAAACATACTATTTTTCCAAGGGGGCTAGGAATGGCCCTCCCTTTTCCTCAACCAAAGTAATTATTCCCCCAACTTGAAGCAAGAGTAGTGAAAGCACTTTTTGTTTCTCCAATCCTCCAGTCGAACCCCCAGGCTAAGATTTTTTTTTTTTTTTTTGGTAAGGCATTGTTCATGCACAGTGGCATAGAATTTCATTTGCCAGATTTCAAGTATTAAGAGCACAACACAAAATCTAGGCAATTTTAGACATGTGTCAATCTCAAATAAAAAAGGCTTTGTGCTGGCACAGGATGTCAATGCTTGAATTAAAGAGATGGAGAATTTCCCTGAGCGAGAGCTGTACATGCTGACACAATACATTGTTAAGATTCTGTGTTACGATACAACCAATATGTTTTAATAATTTATTGGTATTTATTTAACACACAATACTGTCATACCGAATCTAAACCAAGAGGTCTAGCTTCCTCATTGATTCGTGTACATGGGTTTCTCAGTATCATTAGATGCTTCCTTAGAAAATTCTCCCATGTGTGTTGAAATTATGGAAAGATGCTTCCCAAATTTCATTAGGATAACGTTCTGATATCACCTTCTGGGGACCCTCCATGGGATGTTGCTGGAAGGATTTAATTCACCTTGGTCTTTTTCTATCTTTATTTATCAGACTTTATCTCCTGATGAAATCACTGCACTAAAAGTTAAATCTCGTTTGAACACTTAGTCAAAATTTAGTTAGCCAAGAGAGTGCTACAGGCTGACAAGGAAACCCGTTGTATACAGAATCTAGGCTGAATTCTTCTGGACTGCTTTAATCAGTAATTCATCTGCTTGAGGATTCATTCATCTTTATTTCACCATTACTTAATGAGGATAATGGAGACCATCAAAATCTAAAGGCTGATCATTTTTTTAAAGTGAGTATTTGATAATTATTAATTCATAATAATGTCAACAATACTCTTAATTTCCAGGTATCCCCCCTAGAGATTTACATCTTAATTATACTTGCCATAAGGACAAATTAACTCCCCCAGAATTAAGCTTTGGTTTACAGTTTTCAAATTACAGAAGCAAGGAGAAGCTATCTTCATGTAAAAATAATCAGACTTTTTTTTTGAAAAGCCTCAAATGGCAGAGATGAAGAGAGAATAAATACAGCTGATGAGATCTAGTGTGACATTGGTAATTCTCAAAGGGACTCCCACACCATAGAGTGTGCTGGTATGGATGCTCGTTGCTTTTATGGAGGTGACAGGCCTGACCTGTCGGGTACTAGTAACACCCAGGACAGACTAGAAATGTCACAAACTACTAACAGTTACTACACAAGATATAAAAGCATCTGTCTAAAAGCAGTGGCTCTTCAAAACTGGCCTAAACCTGTTCTGAAATTCGAATTTCTTCAACGGGCCCATTGTCTTTTCTTATAGAACACAGAACTAATTCAGAAAAACTTAAAAAAAAAAAAAAAGAGCCACCCTCAATGACTAAGGTGTTCTTTTAATCAGGACACTTCTGTTTCAATATGATAGGAACTCAACCCAAACTAGCTTTAGATTTAAAAAAAAAAATGGGGGTGTTATTGCCTCATGTACATGAAAAGTCCAGGTAACAAGCTTCAGGCATAGCTGGATCCAGGCACTCAAATGATGATGCTGAGAACACGGGTCTCTGTCCCTCAGTTTCTCTGTTCTCTGAATTGGCTCCATTCCCAGGAAGGGTTTTTTCCCCCTCGTATGGAATTCTCAGAAGCAATACACACACCTATTATCAACGTTAAATCCAGTGGAATGAGAACCTCTCTGTTATGGACTGAATTATGTTCCCCCCAAAATCCACAGGCTGAAATCCTAACCTTCAGTACCTCAAAGTATGATCTGATTTGTAAACAGAGTCTTTGTGTTGTAGATAGTGAAGATGAGCTTATACTGAAATAATCAGGGTTCCTAATCCAATATGCCTGATAACTTTTTTATAAAAAGAGACAATTTAGACATCAACAAGCACACAGGGAGAATGCCATGTGAAGACCAAGTCACAAACCAAGGAACTACCTAGGAGACAGACCTGGAACAGATCCTTCCCTAGCACTTTTCAGGAGAGCATGACCCTACCAACACCTTGACTTTTGCCCTTAGTTTCCAGAACTGTGAGATAATACATTTCTGCCAGTCCAGCCATCCCATCTGTGGTACTTTCTTATGGCAGTTCTTGGGAACTCATACATTCTTCTTTCCATTGGCTCCACGCCATGACCCGAGATTCACTCTGATTGGTTTGATTTGAATCACATTGATCTCTAGGGCTTGGTGGGTGGTTGAGCAGATCTAACTCACATGCCCACTCTGGGGCTGGGGACAGATTCAGTCCTACCCTACATATGTGTACCAACAGTGAGAAAAGGGTGTTTCTCCAAAGAAAGATCAAAGGGAGGCAGGCAAAAACAAAAGATATCTGCTATAGATGAGTGTATCAGAAAAGAGAAAAAATGAGGTTATGTTAACTCATATTGCTCTTTGCTTGAAAAATCAACATTGCCTTCTCCATCAGCCTGATAAACACCTACTCATCAGTTACATGCATGGACATCTCTTCTGTGAAGTCTTTCTTGAAATTCCTCTGATGAAACTGAGAATTGCCCTGTGCAGATTCCACCTGTCATAGCTAGCGTGTTGCAATAATAACACCAGGAACACACCTTTTCATGGTGTTACAATGTGCTTGCAGCTGTTCTAAGCTGTTTAACTATTTAATCCTGATAAATATTCTATGATCTCAATTTGGAGGTAAGGAAATTAAAGATCAAAGAAGTTAGGTAACTTTCCTGAAGTTAGTTTTCTTAGCTAGTAGTTGTTAAGTGCCCCAACTAATAATAAATCAAATCAATTTAAGTGCCAAATCCATGTCCTTTACCAGTACATTATACTGTATTAAATTGCTCATTTTCCTTGTTTCTCCTCATATCTGTATCCTATGAGTCCAGTGTTTCCCAAACATGGAACATGTATCACTGGTGAAATTCACAATGATTTTTAAACATGTAATCTTAAAAAAATACTAATGGTGGTATATTTGTTTTTGTGGACATTTTCCCTTTTTAACAAGAGATATATATATTTTTTTAATTTCAGAGGTGCTCTATGCTTTCCTTCTCAAATAAATTTATTTAAGTAAATGATGAAAAGTATCATAAGATGATCACATTACACATAGCATGTAAACATATCAAAAATGTTGCAAGTCGTGAAGAAATGGTTCAGGTTCCAAACTAAATTACTTAGGCAGTGAGCTCTTTGAGGACTCTACTGTCTGCTACATTCTTAGTGGTCCTTCTCCATTCAGTGTCTAGCATACATGAGACACTCACTAAACACTTGCGGAATCATTTTGTATCGATTCAGTTCCTGGGAACATGCAATACAGGATTGACAGGGCTCAACTGAATTCAGAACGTTGAGTTATGAGAAATTTCAGGAATATTGATACTCACATCACTACTGAAATTCAGCTAAGCACAGTCATGCTGTCAGACATCTGCCAGCTGTTACCTGGACAAGGTACAACAGAAATTGAGGTCTCAGATTAATGTGAAGTCACCAGACAACTTTATTTCTCAGAAGCAACGTATACCTATGATATATGTGTTTTCCAGAAATGAGAAATTTCACAGACACTGGTTATTGTTTGTAATATGCTTCTTTAAATGACTAACCTCTTTCCTTCCCAGAATAACTTCAGGTGAAAATTTTCAATGAATATGAAGGAGTTGGAGTACGAAAGCAGAAAAATCTTTGCTGTGTTTAGAAGGTTCCATTTTAGGCTGATAGGACTTAAAAAGCAAAGGGCTTATTCTTAAACTTCTCATACAAATATGTCTCTTTTTATAGCCACATCTAAACACAGGCTGGTAACGTGTAATGGATAAGCACATGAACTTGGAAAAATTAATTAACTCCCATGTGTCTCCTTTACTTTTCTATAAAATGTGGATATAGTGGACTTGTTAAAAGGATAAAATGAGTTAATGTATGTAAAGTACTTAGTTTACTAATGGGTAAGCACTTAGTTATAATGGGTGTTGTTATTATTGCCATTATTAATACTGTTGATTAAAACTTCTGTTTTCTTAGATGTTTTAGAAGATCAACACCACCTATGATGAGATCCTTTTTAATGTCAGGTATTCTAGGGACATCATTGCATTTAATCCTGTTTCAGATCAGGTTCCTCAGGAAGCAGACTTTGAGATTAGTGGAAAGTTTATTAGGGAGTGCTCTTGGTTTTAACATCTGCAGGAGAAGGGAAGGGAGTAGGATTGACTAGACAGAGAATTGGAGCAGGGCGCAGTCACAACAATGACCATGGCTAATCCCACAGAACACTCTGAAATGAGATGATCATTCAGGGTTGTCATAGTGGGAGCTGGAGGAGTTGGCTTTTTTATGTGCTCATCAGTTATTGCATTAGGTTTGCTTTCTGAAAAGGGACATCCCCTTGGGAGTTTTCACCCTTCACCTGAGGCCAATTCCTAACATGAGCTCTGAACTGTGAGACATCAACCCTGCTTGAAGCTGGTGAAATTGGACCTCCAGTCCTAATTGGGGTTGTAGGTGCTGCAGCACAGTGTCCACTACCCATGACAGCCCACCTCTTGAGTTCAGGTCGACATCTTTATATAAGTTCTGGGAGAGGTAGTTCTAGGATTTTGGCGGGCCTCTTCGCCTTGGAAAAACTCTTAAGAAAAAGACTGGTAGGATGGACCAGTTGCCACTGTCGTTGTTATAAAGTCACAAGTAATCCTCACCATCTCCTATCTGTTCTTACATTCCCTCACTCTCAGCTAGCATCTCTGCCAGTCTAGGTGGCTTATCTAGTGGCATGACTCTAGAAGTCCAAACCCATGGTTCCCATGACCTTCTCAGCCAGGATAGTGACCCTACTTCTTGCCTGTGAGACCCTTAACATAAGAAGCTCAAAATGCCCAAGTGGAAACCAAAGCTTAAAGTTCAAACCAAAGCTCACAATTCGTATTAAATAACATCTAAGGCTTCCATTAGTGTTCTTGGCTAAGGCCTTGTGGATGGGAAAGGTAAACCCATAACTGCGTATCTGTCTATTCTAGTGAAAGTGAAATCTTACACAGGGTAGAAAGGCTCTTGCCTAGCCAAGTTACCACAAAAAGCGCTGGTAGGCTTCAATAGAAGATGGCTCAGCATTGGGCTCTGTTCTTGACAGGTTGGCCATTCAACAGTGGTAAAGGGTAAATTGGCCTTTGGGAGTAGAAGTCCAACAATTGGCGCTACGAATGGCTTCCATTGCTGCCACCATGGCTACCCTGTGCATGAGCCTATGTGTCAGTCATGCTGCCGGCAAATAGCTGGAGCATTTTCTCTACTTAGTTGTTTCATGCATCCTTCATAATGGATGCTCTCTGGTAGCTGTTGCTCTATAGTGAGGCTCCTAAGCTAGGGTGACCCTTCCGAGGTGTCCAAGATGGCAAGGGGTTTGCTTCATATTCTGCAGTGAACAGTCACCAGTTTCGAATTACTCTCAAAGAAGAAGGATGGCCTTGGGTGAGGGGGCTTCTGGTGGTGAACTGGCAAATGTTTAACAATTGACAATCTGTAAATAAGGAAAACCCTGATTAGTAGTATCTGCCTATTTTCATGATGTAGGTAAGGGGCTGGAAAACTGCAGCCTGCTGGCCCAACTGATATTATAAATAAAGTTTTATTGGAACACAGCCATACCCATTTGTTTACATATTGTCTGTTCCCTTTGGCTACCATGGCAGAGTTGACTAATTGCAACAGAGATTATTGCAAAGCCAGAAATTACTACTATTTGGCTCTGTAAAAAATTTGCTGATCCCTTATATAAATACTCCCACCTTGCCTGATTTCAAACAATCAGTTGAACTCAGAGGTGGAAACTCTTGCCCATAACTAGCTTTCATAAGTCAATATGAGCCAGTTGTAGCACACCACATTGGCTGAGGTCAATTTCCAGATCAGGCTGAAAGCTGAAGCTGGCAGCTGGTTGTGTGTCCAGCACTGCATTCATTAAAATTCTTGTAGCTTCCCTAGAAGGAAGAATCTCTCATTATGACCATTTTCCAGATCAGAAAACTGAGACTAAAAGTGTCAAATCTACTTTGTCCTAAATTATGAAGCTATTAAATAGTGAAGTCAAGGCTTACATGCAGATCTGTCATGCCCCAAATAACATTCCATATCTCCCATTCAGCTAGCTGGGTTATTTTTACCATCTAATATCATCTGTTCATTCATTCATTCAACCGCCATTTAGTAAGTATCAGCTCTGTGCTAGATATTATGATAGAGCAAGAAATAAGATACAAGGGGGAGGGGTGCCTGGGTGGCTCAGAGGGTTAAGCCTCTGCCTTTGGCTTGGGTCATGATCCCAGGGCGCTGGGATTGAGCCCCGCATTGGGCTCTCTGCTCAGTGGGGAGCCTGCTTCCTCCTCTCCCTCTGCCTGCCTCTCTGCCTACTTGTGATCTCTGTCTGTCAAATACATAAAATCTTTAAAAAAAAAAAGATACAAGGGGGAACCTCCCTTTAGCCAGTGACATTGGGTTTCTGGTATGTTTGCTTATGTGAATGTCTAAATCTGTCATCTTAAAATTTACCTCAAGTTACAGACCACTGTAGTTTTCACTAATCTCACTCTTTTCTGATTGAATCCCTATTGTACTAATGGTCAGTATCATATAAAATGGTACTTCTTGGTCTCATGATTGTTTTACATTAAGGTCTGCTTTCCAGTAAGTTCATGATCTATTAAGAGAATGTTGGCATTTAAGGGGCCAATGAATCACATTTATCTCCCGCCAAACTCGCAATCCCACCAATTAAGACGTTGACACTAGATTCAGAGACGTGAAGATCAAAGTATGATAGAATGTATTGAAGAATTTGGTTATAGCTGCAATGACAGATGATTTATTCAACTGATAATTACTAAGCACCTACATACGACAGGTCTTATTCTAGAACCTGAGAATCCAGGGGTAGAAAAGGGAACAAAACCTGTCCTCCACTGAGCTTACATTCTAATGTAATCTAGACTCTCAATACTTCTTCAGTCTGCATCTTAGAACCCACCTCTACTGGAAAATGGTTTTTTTAGTGGAACTCACTCAACTGCCTGAGAGAAAGACTGCCTCACACTTGTTGGACACCAGTGGGGCAGAAAGAAAGATGAACTTCTAGATCTGACCCTAGCAGCCCATGCCTCCCTCCTTACCCATGCGGGGGGCGGATAACTGGATGGAAGAGGAGAAAGAAAAGAGTGCATCCATTCTGGGGGCTAGCTGGCCTCTGAAAAAGAAAGATGAAGTATAAGGCATGTTTCTGAAGATCTTTACCTTTGTTTTAGTCAGTTTAGATGTTGATATAATTGAAGGCATAGAAAAAGATTCTAGAAGCATTATTCTAATACCATATCTTCCAGGGAACAGTAACTTTCAACGGAGACAAGAAGAGAGGAAATAGGGTTTTTTTTTTTTATTATTATTCTCTATCAAACAGCAGAAATAATATATAGTATTTAAATCAACTGAAGTGCCTAGAACAGGCTAGGAACAGAGTAGGTCTTTAATAAAGTCTTATGGATTGTTTGATTCCAATTTCCCACTTATACTTTGGTAAATTTTAGGACCAGAGAATCATAAAGGGGGAGGGGACAAGAATCCCTCTGTTCTGGGTCAGTTGTAAGATTCTCACACCGCTGCTGTTGCTTCTTCTTCTTCTTGTTCAGATATTATAGTATCAATAATATCAATAAATATTTTGAGGCAAATGTTTTGTACTTGCCTGTGTAATACCCACTGGGTGCCTTGCTAAAATTACATGGTTCTTTCTGGATGGAAAACACTCTGTTTATAAAATGTCCTATTATCATGCTCATGACGAATGAGCTGTGTTTATTTGTTTCTTTCCTGGCTGTCTTTAGGAGATGATCTAAGGTTAATGGTGGAAATGCTACCAAAATAAATGGTTTTGTGTAGTCAAATATTTCATCTGAGCACTCCATTTCAGGAAACTTGGGAAGAAAACAAATGAATGTTTTTGGACTGTTTGATTTCATTCCTTAACTTTAATGCTGCTAAGGTTTCCAAGATATGTTTAAAAATGTACTTTTCAGGGCACCTGGATGGCTCAGTTGGTTAAGCAACTGCCTTCAACTCAGGTCATGATCCTGGAGTCCCAGGATCAAGTCCCACATCAGGCCCTCTGCTCATCAGGGAGCTGGCTTCTCCCTCTGCCTCTCGCCCCTTTCATGCTCTCTCTCTCTCTAAAATAAATAAAATCTTTTAAAAAAATGTACTTTTCAAGTTACTCACAAAGTCTACAATGCTTCCACCGACATATCAATTAGAATGTATATTATACATATTTTCTTCTGGAAAATCCTCAAAAAGATGGAGGAGATGATTTCAGATGTCTCCATCAAATTGTCCATTTTCCACATGAAATGGTTCCATAGACTCGTAATTTTTCACGAAAGTGATATTCACCAGATCTGTTTTTAAAAATTTCCTTGAATTGACATCTTATTCTGAAAATAAGTGGATGTAATATTTGCCACTAATCCTTACAAGTTTGGGTGGCTTTGAAAAAAAAAATGTGATCTTGTGGATAAAATATAAGACTTTAGTGTCACAGATTCTGACTTAGGTCAGACTTAGTTAGAGAACTGCTCTAGGCTTCCATGAGAATTTCTCTCACTTTTGGTCAAAGTTCTACATAAATCATGGCTCCTAAGTGACGCTGCCAGGATGACGTCATTACCGTTTCTTTCCCACTGGGCCTTGGGATTCTTCTAAGAATCCCCTTTATGGTCCAGCGAAGTACAAAGGACTATTTCTCAGACATCTCCTTCCTGCAAGGATTTACAGACCCAGAAATATTGGCCAATGCCAAAGTCATTTTTTGTCTAGCAGTCAATATTACTTTGAAGGTACACAGAGGTTTAAACTTCAACAATGGAGTTAAAAATGGCAGCATAATAAGAGAACAAGCCTATACCATAATGGATTTCTTTAAGATAAAGACTTTTTTAGCTTAAAAAAAAAGAAGGAAAGAAAAGAAAGGAAAATAAAAAGATTAATATATGCCAAATCCTGGCAAGGCAAAGTGAATTTTTCTTCCAAGTCCTTCTGGTGAACTGCAGCATAAGAAGTTATACATCTGACTCTTGTACACATTACTGTCTTTTTCTAAACTTTGAGTTACAATACCTTTGGGGGAGGGTCCAAAATTGACTTAAAGGGAAAAGAAAGACCTCATCATTTGAAATTCCAGTGGAAAAATTTCCAGTGAAAGGTACTTACTGGTTCCTTAAAGGGTTATATTCTATTTTGGTCCCTTAATTTGTTATTATGCATTTGATATAACATAAGTTTAATTGCTTTTCATAATTATGAGTTAACTTTTGCTCTTCTGAGGTTGGAAAATTCAGGTAACATAAAAGAGAGGGGGAAATGTTCATAAGTCTACCTGTAGGTGGGTAAGTAAAATTAATACAGGAGTGACTCCACAGACTTATGTTTGTTTGTTGAACAAGATATTCATTGATTTTCTGTGGCAGGTGCTTTTCTAGAGGAGAGAGGGAAAGAAGCATCTATAAGATTTCTGCCTTCATGGAGCTTACATTCTGGAGGCAAAGAAAAGTAAACGAGTAATATATGAAATAGAGGTGGGAGTGATAAGTTCCATTAAAAAAATAGTTCATGATCAGAAAAAAGATGGTAGAGTGGTGGGAGGGTAGTTTTCATCTCAGAAGGACTCTCTGAAAAGGGGACATTTGGATACAAGCTAGAAGAGACAGAACTCTTAGGTTTGTCAAGAGCTAGGAAAAACCACCCTAGGAGACAGCAAATGAAAAGGCAATAAGATGAGAATTTCAATGGTAACTCAAACAAAAGCAAGATGGTCAGTGTGGGCCACAGAGAGATGGAAGAGACACAGTCACATGACAGGCAAAGGTCAGCTCATTACAGAGATCTGGCTGACAGAACTTGATGATGCTTTGACTATGGGGAGGGAGGTGAAGACATCTGTCTATAACAGTATTATAGCACCACTTCTTTTACTAATAGATTATGGTCAAGCTGGCAATAGAGGTCTCCCTGACCTTCTTCATGGCCAGATGGTGGTCAATAAAGTCTCTTCTAGTTTATTTCTCCTGTCTCAAATGGGAAAAACAGATTGTTTTTTATTTAAAAACAGTGAAATGACATTCTTGTATATATAACTCTACATATCTGATTATTTCCAAAAGCTATTGCAAAAAGCCAAACTGTTGGATCAAAGAGGTATTTACCTTTAAAATTTGGTGTACTGCTTGATCCTCTGTTCTTCTCTTTGAGGCAGTCCCATGATGTGAAGACTCAGTTTCCTAATTTTCAGCAGCAGATACAATTTGGACTTTTCCATTCCATTAAGCAATGGTTTCTCTAGATAAAAGGATGAACTTCCACAGCAGGTATAGAAAAGGAAATTTTCTGGGTGATTTTGAAGAGAAGATGATACTAGTATTGGAGGATTTCATTCTTAGGATATAAAGCCAGGATTTCCCCATCACCTGACTTTGGGTCACTCTTGGCTGCCATGTTGCTGCTCAAAAAGCAAGGGTCTTCCAGGAGGGCCAGTTTGTGCTGTAGTCTTTGAGGTAGAATGCACATGTCCAGAGGCAAGTTAAAGTCAAACTTAGAAGTACAGGCAGGATGTTTGGGGGGAAAATGTGAGAAAAAGATGCTCACAAAAACTCCTTTCAAGGGGACCTCCAGAATAAAGGGTGCAGCTGAAGAGAGAGAATGAATGCCTGCGTCCAGATCTGAGCACCACCCCTTATTATCACTGTGCTTCTATCTAGGTGACTTCACTACTCTGGTCCTCACTATAATTAACTACAGAATGAGACTTTAGCTCCTACCCTGTGTGGCCAACATATACAAGGGTGTTTGCCAAACATGTTAAACTCAAGATATATGACATACTTTTCGTAGGAGTTGTTTACTGCACACATACTATGTGCCAATTTGGGTACCGATTGCTTGACATCTATTATCCCATTTTTCCCTCATGATAACATCAGAGTAGATAATTTTTTTTAAGGATTTATTTATTTTAGAGAGAGAGTGCAGCGGGGAAAGAGAGTCTCAAGCAGACTCTGCGCTCAGCACAGACCACGACACAGGGTTTGATCTCACGACCCTGAGATCATGACCTGACCTGAAACCAAGAGTCAGACTCTCATTGACTCCAGTACCCAGGCACCCCCAGATAATATTTCTGTTTCAGATTTCAGATGGGGAGAGCGAGGTCTGAGGCATTTTGTGATTTGCTGAAAGTCACAGAGCTGACAAACGGTAACCATGGAGCGTGAACGCAGGCTGTCTAATTGCAAAGAAACAACCTGTTTCTTGGGGCACATTCTTGGTGCTGCATCCCAGTTTTAGCCTTGATGGACTCTGGCAGGGGAAGGTGGTAAATGCTTGCTTGTCTTTCCCCTGGAACTTGGTAGAATAAGCCACAGAGAAAACTACACTTTTCCCTTGATTTTGTGCATCTGCTTCCTGCTCCAATGTTCCTGGCTCATGGAATTCAAATTTTAAATGTCCCGTTAGAGGCTGCCATACCCGCACGGCAGGTGTTCTGTATCTGGTGGAAGATTTGAGATAATCCACTGGATTACGGTCAAGGATTCAGAGATGTCTCTTCTGCTCCAGCTTTCCCACCTTGACTCATAGAGAAGGAATTTCAAGCCTTTTAGAAAAGGGAAGAACAGCACTTCTGCTCTTTCATCCATGCCATATATGTGGGGAGCCACGTATCTGATTGGTGTGATTAGGAGAAGCACTGATCCCTTCCTGGAACTTGGTGGGTATATTTTCTTTTACACTTGATCTTAGCCAAAAGGGCGAGAAGTGATGGTTAATTTTCTTTTATGTCGACACATCTTCTAAGTACAAGACAAACCTGGGATGGACCCAGTCTAGACTTTGAAGCCTGCACACCTCTGATCTCTTGGACTCTCTCAGATGGGCAGGGTGCATGTCAGAACTGGGACTTGACCCTGACACTGGCCCTGGAAGTCTCAGTTTAAAACCCGAGAGACTCCCCACTTATTATTTAACTAGGGCAGATTTTGGTAGAAAGAAAAAGCAGACCAACCTTTCTCCTTTCCTTATTAATTTGGTTGCTTTATCCAACATGCTCATTCTTTTTTATCACGAACCTCCATTGGCCCAGATTGGCCAGTTTTCTTTAGAAACAAGGAAAGGAGACATAACAGAGACATTCCAGGAAAGTATCTTTCCCTGGATCATAGACCTAGATGTTTGATCGAGATGCTAATCTCTGAGATCCATCCAGCAGTGAGAATTAAATAATACAAATAGTATTCACAGGGACGTCCAAAGAATACTCTAGAACACAAGTCAGCAAGTGATATATCACAGGCCAAATGTATCCTGCCACTTGTTTTTTAAACAAAACTTTTTGGGAACATAGCCACATCCATTCGTTTTCATGTTGTCCAAGGCTGCTTTGTCAAACAGTGCCAGAGTTGAGTCATTTTGACAGAGATTGTATGACCCACAATGCCCCAAGTATTTACTATCTGATTTTTTACAGAAAATGTCTTTTGAATCTTGTTCTAGATTCTCAGTGCTTTTCAAATTCCATGTGCAAATAAGTTACTTAAGGATCTTGTTACTAGGTCCAGGGGTGGGGATCAAGAGACTATATTTCTCTTCTTTTCTTTTTTCAAGATTTATTTATTTTAGAGACAGAGAGAGACACACACAGAAAGAGAAGGAGTGAGGGGGGAGGGGCAGAGAGAGAGAGAGAAACCCAGACAGATTGTGCTGAGCGCAGAGCCTGAGACAGGGCTCGACTCATGATCCTGAGATCATGACCTGAGCCAAAACCAAGAGTCAGACTCTCAACTGACTGTGCCACCAAGATGCCCTGAGAATATATTTCTAAACAAATTCCCAGATCATGCCAGTGCTGCTTGTCCTTAGGTCACATTATAAGTAGCAAGGTTCTAGTTTAGTACTGTCCAACAGAACTTTCTGCAATGATGGGCCTGTTCCATAGCTGCACTGCTCCTTATGGTAACCACTGGCCACATGTGGCTCTTGAACACTCAGAAAGTGGGGGGTGCAACAGAGGAACTGAATACATTTATTTAATTTCCATTATTTTCGATTTGAATAGTCACATGAAGCTAGTGGCTACCTTACTGGACAGCATAGTTCTAGAGATAAGTCATACATTTACTGGCTTGTTTGTAAGAAGAAAACCAAACCATGCATGACTGGCTGAGGTTTTCTTCCTACTTAAAAAAAAAAAAAAAAAAAAAAAAAAAAGGAAAGAAAGAAAAGGAAAAAAAAAAAAGATAGGTATTAGCATTACAGACAAATTTAGAGGATATTAAGTCTTGGCTTACTCACGGGGGAGGGGGGCTCAGAGATACTGCAATCTGGCCTGAGTATAATAAACCCCTTTGTTACATTTAAATACCATCATACTATCTTATATACAGCAAAGCATCGGGATGTTTTATAGTAACAATGCAGCAGCACGAAAACCCCAGACAACTCTAAAAAGGCGCTAATTATTATTATTAGTGTTTTGCGCTAACAATAAATGTCAAATGGAACCCTGAAAACAAATAACTACCTGTCACCAAGTGAATGAAAGGCAATTTTAGTAAAGTGAATTAAAACCCCAAACATCACCAAGCCCAACCGGTGAGCAATGCCAAGGCAGCTTAGCAGACGCCTTGGCGGACGCCTTTCCCAGAGCTGCAGGGATAGGATGTCCTTGGGCCGGAGTACTGGGGACCAGGGCTCACGCATTAGCACCCAGGGCACCTGGAAAGGGGAGGTGGGCAGAGCCAAAAGGAGGGAGAAGGCACATCTTCAGGACCGGGCCCTCGGTCCCAGCACATGGAATTAGAGACCATTAGGAAGGGGAGAATCTTTATTTATTGGCCGGGCTGTAGCCTGCTTGAGCGTTATCAGTGAAAAATTAAAGTTGGACAGCAGAGTGCAGATTTGTTTTCATGACTTATTTCCCTTAGATTTTTCAAAGTGCATTCTGGGTGTCTCCCGAAGACTATTTTTTAAAAATAAATTGCACATTTTATTTTTTCAAACTTCATTTATCTTTGATATCTGATTGACATATTCAGGACAGTCTAATCCTTTCTGCTGAAGTGAGCTATGACAGTCTGCAGCAGGAATCAGCATCACAGAGCTGGAACAGGGGCTCTGTCTTCCCAGATGCGGGGAAGGAGGATCCGCGGGTTCCCTCTAGATGGCTATGCAGGTGGTGGGATCCGTCCCTTGGGCCGGCAGATAGATGAGGCTTGGAGACTTGAATCAGCTCTAATTACTGCAGCATCATCAGAGAAACCGGGAGCCTCATGAAAGAGGCAAGAGGCTGGGGCTTGTCTCTCTAATTTTCTGACTTTGTTATAATCGCCGGGGAAATTGGAAATATTTAGCCTCGTTACCGTGAGCCACTGAGTATATATATATTCTACCTAGTCTAGGACCGACTTCTATCTAACTCTTCCTTTTTCTCCTGACCTTTTCTTTCTCTTTCTTCTGAGTGTTTGAATTAATAATAAAGCCCCACACTTGTTCTAAACCCCAAATTAAGTCATTCAGAGCCAAAAGGCTTCCTTCCCCCCTTAGCCCTTGGCCGTCCTACAACCGTTGTCTCAAACCTCCCATTTGCTAGATAATTTTTTTCCTACACAAATAAATGCAACATTCACGTAAGTATGTGCATGTACACACACTCTTTTTTCTTCTTTTCTACACAAGCGGTAATATAGCATACACAACATTTTTTCACCCTGCCTTTTATTTAATCCTAAAATCTTTTATCTTAGAAATCATTTCATATCAGTTAATAAAGACCTCGGTCTTCCAAAAAAGAAAAACAAATGCAATACGCTCCAATATATGGTTGTAGCCTCAATTATTCATTAAGTTTTCTGAACCTGGAAGCATTTAGGGAATTTCCAAACTTTTGCTCTTACCAACAACCCTGCAGTAAATAACCTTGAATGCAGGTCATTCCACACACAGGGGAGGGTGTCTGTAGACTAAATACCTAGAAGTGGGCTAGCCAGGGCAAAGGGTAAGTGCATTTGTAATTTTGATAAATATTGCCAAATTGTCCTCTGCAGCAGTTGCGGGATTTACATTGTCATCAGTCATACGTGAGAAGGCCTAGTTCCCATATTCTCACTCCCAGAGGGTTTTATAAAACTTTGTGATGTTTGCAAACCAAACCAGGAAAGGAAAAATGGTCTCCTGGTAAAATTTTAACTTGCATTCCTCTGAGTCAGCTCTTAAGTATCTTATAATATATTTTTTATAAAATATATATATTCCTTGTAAATTGTCTGTGCCCAGTCTGTGACTCTTTTGTTCATTGTTTCCAATGGAAAGATTTCACAGATGGAGAAAAGTAGCTCTTAATCTGGTTAATGAGTAACTCATGTTTTGTTCTCTGTGGTAAAAGATGTGGATTTTTTTTTAGTTATAGAGAAAATCATGATTTGATGCGCATTCATTCGTTCATTAAGAACCCACCCACGGAGGACCTACTGTGTGCCGGCCCCCTTCTTGGGTCCTTCGCTGCCGGTTCTAATGGGAGAGACAGACAATAAAGCAAGAAGGAAGAACTATTACTGTTGGGGGTGAGCAGGATGTAGGGTTCACAGGGGCACTAAGGAAGGACCACGGCCCCCACTGAATGGTGGGAAGTATCCTGATGGAGGTGATTCAGAAGTTGATACTGAAGGGCAATTAAGAGGTAGTGAGGCAAGAAGTCAGGGTGGGAATGGGGAAGTTGAGGGGTGCTTTAGGTGAAAAAAGTGACTTAGGTGAAAGAGGAAAAAATGTGTGTGTGTGTGTGTGTGTGCGCGTGTGCGTGTGTGAAGAAAGTGATAAGAATTCAGTGTGATGAAGGCAGAGATGAAAGGAAAGAGGAAGGGATCGCATCAATGGGGGCAAAATTATGGGTATTTTGAAGGTCAGACTCGTATTCGCTCACTGATGCTGGGCAAGTTCTGGAGACATGGGTGGACAAGACCCTTCCTTCATGGAGCTTACATTTTAAATGGGGGGAGCAGAGATCATTAATACATGAACAAATAAATAAAGAAAAATCCTCATGTTTAGTGCAATGAAAGAAATATGTGGGGTGATTTTGGGGAAATCAGGTAGGGTGTCCGGGACAGGTGACTCTGAGTTGGTGAGGCTCAACCTAGGACAGGCTAAATGAGAAGAAACAAGGATGCCAAGAGCAAAGCAGAGAAGCTTGTTTCCATATCAAATATAGTAGTACCCCCTTATCTGTGGAGGACAGGTTCCAAGACCCCCTTGGATGCCAGAAACCATGGATCGTACCAAACTCTATATATAGTATGTTTTTTCCTCACGCCTATCATGAAGTTTAATTTAGAAATTAAGCACAGCAAGAAGGGCGCCTGGGTGGCTCAGAGGGTTAAAGCCTCTGCCTTCGGCTCAGGTCATGATTCTAGCATCCTGGGATCAAATCCCACATCGGGCTCTCCACTCAGCAGGGAGCCTGCTTTCCTTGCTCTCTCTCTGCCTGCCTCTCTGCCTACCTGTGATCTCTGTTTGTCAAATAAATTAAAAAAAAAAAAGCACAGCAAGAGATTAATAACAGTAACTAATAGTTAGAAAATAGACCAAGTATAGTATGCTATAATAAACGTTATGTGAATGTGGTCTCTATCTCCCTCAAAATATCTTACTGTATGGCATTTGCCCTTCTTTTTGTGATGATGTGGGATAATACGATGCCCACAGGGTAAGTTGAAGTGAGCTGAATGACATGAGCATTGTGACATGGTGTTAGGCGACTACTGACGTTCTGATGCCCTGTGGGCCATACAGTCTCTGTCCCAACTACTCAGAGCTGCTCTTTTAGGGCCAAAGTGGCCACAGACAATACATAAGCCAAAGGGGAGTGACTGTGTTTCAATAAAACTTTATTGACGGACCCTGAAATTTCAATTGTATATAATTTTATGTATCACAATCTATTATTCTTCATTTTCTTTTTCATCAAACAAGAAAAATAGAAGTGCCCTTCTTAGCTTACAGGCTGAATGAAAGCAGACAGGGGGCCAAATTGACCCATGGGCCACAGTTGGTGGACCGCTGCCCTTATTTGAGAGCAACCCAAGGGGAAGAAACGGCTTCTCCAATAATAGTTACTGATCTGCTACGGAAGGGGAACGAGGCTAGGGGAGGGATGGGAGGAAGAGACGGGAAGGAGAAAATGAGGAGAAAATATGCAAATTGTATTAACTTCTAACTTTGACTTCAGATAACTCTTGGTAGGAATCACCAAGATAACAATTTAACACAGTGTTTGAAACTCCTTAATAACGTGTCTCCTTTTCTTAAAAAATCCACTTCGAGCGATGTATCCACATCAAACGAGCAAGCAAATGCACAAAGATCTATGTGCAAGGATGTTCTTACAGTATTATTTACAATAAAAATTCGCAACCCTAACCACGCAGCAAACAGTGGTTTGGTTAGATAAGATCACAATGGGAAATTGTGCATCCATTAAACATGATTATGTAAATGTCTGCCTATTGACACATAAAGGCACTGATGATATATGAAGGACAAATTGTAGGTCACAAAATATTAGGTTTCACGTGAGCCCGCTTCTGCAGTACACGTAGTTCTGTGTACATACACACAGGGGAACGCAAGAAAGCTGCCTAACAAAATATTTATATTGGTTGTTCCTGGATGAAAAGATTATGGGGTTTTATACATTTTTTTCTATATTTGCGAAAATTTATATTATTAGATGTTGCTTTTATCAGCACAAAAATGGAGGCTATAAAAATAGAATAGACAAAGATAATTTGGAAGGATCTCAGGTTTGTGCCACGTGTAAAAGATTTCATCTAAAAATATCTTGAAAATACAACTCCCTTCAGATTCTCAGAGCGTCTGGATGCTTTCTCCCATCTTCTCCTGCACTACATATTGACTCTGTGTTTTCTTCTTGTTGGATAGTTAAATTCATAACCTCCCTCCCAGCCTGCTTCAGTAACCTGCCATCTGTCTTCTTGCTGACCTGTTGAGGACTCACAAAAACATTAGTTCTCTCGAAAGCGTGGCGCTTGGGAACAACGTCGAGGGAGACGTGGAATTTTTATTGCTTTTCTTCTGTTTTCCTTTCTCCGGGTCCTCCTTGTTCTCTCTGTCTCCGCACCGGCGGGGCCGGGGGCATGTCCTTACTCCCACCCTCTGTCAGCCCCCAGAGCCACGCTCTCTCTGTGACAGTGACGGCAGCCGTCCTGGTTGTGATTTATCTTTGCAAGTTGCCAAATCGCTCTTGGTAGCATGTCTGGTCTTGGTGAATAATGAGGAAGACCTACCATCCATCTAAGGACAAAACAATGTGAGCAGTTACATTTAAATTTAGTGATCTCTCCCCCCACCATCTTATTTCCTCTTTTCTGATCGAAAAGGGCCCATTTAAGGGCCTTTGCGGTAAATACCCAAATAATTGTGTCACAAAAGCCGAAGATCATTTTTCACCAGAGTCAACGATCGTGGTGGATCGGCTGCCATCCTAAAGTTGTAAGCTCTGCTCAAAGTCTGGTCTCTTAAAAGCAATCGCTCTGGACCTTCAGAGGGGACTCACTCCAATGTCAGCTACTGAAGCTCGGGTCAGGGTTCCAATAATGCTGTTTGTAAATTGCCAGAAGACACAACCTCTATGTAAGGCAACATTTGGGACCTGGATAGGTCTCCCTGACAAACACTCCTGGAAGGATGGAACGCGGAGATATAGTCTCCCCCCAGTGTGACAGCAGCGAGGTGTGGGGAGAGGATGCTCTTGTCTCGGGACAAGCAGACCCGAGTTCGAATCCTCACTCAGCCACTTACGGTCTAGCTGCTGGACCTGAGCAAATGACGTCTTCCCTGCACCTGTTCCCTCATCTATGAAATGGATTATGCACATCTGTTTGTGGGTTTGTTTCGAAGGTCTGGCAGATTGTGTTTTCCAAAGGTGACAGTGGGACTATCTCCCATGCTATGATTTCTAGAATGTACCCACTGCCTTATCCAGAAGGAGAGTCTAACCTTCCTTCCCTTGAGTCTGGGCAGACTTGTGACTTGCCTGCCACCCAGGGAATGTGGTGCCAGTGAATCGGGACCCCATTGGAGTGTAGGGCACAAATGAAGATGAGGCATTCACACTTGGACCCTAAGGAAGAAGTCCAAATTTCCTGAGGCTGACATGCCATGAGGCAGCTCAAGCAGCCCTGTGGGAAAAGCCACGGGGAGGTTGTTACTATCAAAAAACCCGGCTGAGGTCCCCACCACTGACCAGCATTCACCATCAGCCACGTGAGAGAAGCCCTTCCCGATCACTCTGACTCTCCACAAGCAGTTACCCTGGGTGTTCCAGCCTTCCCAGTGGCCTCCCTAAGCCCCGTGAGACAGAGACGAGTCCTCTCTTGTGCCCTGTCCAGCTTCCTCACCCACACTATCTGAGAGCAAAGGAAAATGGTTGTCTTATGCCACTAAATTTGGGGTGATTTGTTGTGTAGCAATATTAATAGGAAAGGGATGCTCGGGAGACAGAATCCTATAGAGCAGGTGGCACGTGGTAGGACTGGTTTAATTATTTACACCATTTTCTTCTCTAGATTAGACCTCAGGTATGACAGGAGGCAGTAAAAGAGCAACACAGGGACCTCCGCCTCTAGCGCATGGGAGGGAATGATCTGTTGCACTTTCATTCCTTCGTGCCTGCATGACAGAGAGATCTGGATGTTTCCTGGATAGCGACACGCAGGGCAGGCTGCTGGGGGCGGGGCGAGGCTGGCCACGGAGACGTGGGCTTTCCCCATGGGAAGTCTGGGGGGCAGAAAGATAAGCAAGCGAATAAATAGGCAAGAAAATGGCAAAGCTGAGAGGAAGCAAAGTAGGGTCACGTGCGACCGGGCGGGGCAAAGACGCGAAGCGGAGACTCCTTCCCCCTGGTACACAGAGCAAGCTCCAGGCAAGCTTGAGAAAACGGCTGGTTTCCATGCCTCACGTTTGCAAATTCTGCCTCCCCTACCCACGCAATGGTCTTTCGGTCACATTTCGCCAAGAATTGCACAGGACTGGGGCGCCTGGGTGGCTCCGTCAGTTAAGTGCCAGCCTTCAGCTCAGGTGATCCCAGGATCCTGGGATCGAGTCCCGCACTGGGCTCTGAGGTCAGTGGGGAGCCTGCTTCTCCCTCTGCCTGCTGCTCCCCCTGCTTGTGCTTTCCCTCACTCTCTCTCCTGCTCTCTGTCAAATAAATAAATAAAATCTTAAAAAAAAAAAAAAAAAGAACTGCACAGGACCAGAAGCTCTTTGAAGCTGGAGACACCCCACCCCCTGCTTGGTCCTGGCTGTGCTCTGCGGCCCATTGTGGGTTTTGCCCCGGAGTAGACATTCGTTTCAACGGTTCAAATGGACAGAATACTCGGCAACAATCTTCAGAAATCCCATATGAGGAAATACAAGGGATACTATGTCACACACCGAATCTCTGTGCCTATAACATATATTCGATATGTAAAGTATTAACTATAGAGAACCACTTAGGTAATAGTGACTCCTGGAATTGTGGCTCCTTGAATATAAATCTTTGAATTTTATAACAGACATGTTTTGTGTCGGTTAAAAATATTAATTTGTTATGAAACAATAATAAGTGCATAAAATTTCATATGAGGTATGATGTCACAAATGCAAATGAAGTTCCTTTGAGTATCTCCCTCACGAGATGCCTCCCCCTTCATGTGGTAACCTCTGTATCAATCTGCCTTTTTTTCTGACTTTCTAAGGATTTTTGTGCCCATGTGTGTGCCCACGGAACATACCAAATATTGTTTTGTGCTTTTAGAACATTTTGGTTGTTAGAAAAGGCCTCCTATGGTGAGTCATGTTTCTGCAACTTGCTTTTCCTTTTTTTTTTTTTAAAGATTTATATATTTATTTGAGAGAGAATGTGTAGAAATAGGGGGAGGGGCAGAGGCAGAGAGAGAGACAATCTTCAAGCAGACTGGGCACTGAGCGTGAGGCCCAGCACAGCACTCGATCTCATGATCCTGAGATCATGACCTGAGCCAAAATCAAGAGCTGGATGCTCAACCCACTGAGCCAACCAGGGGCCCCTGCAACTTGCTTTTTTTCTTCTCTCAAAATTCTGTCTTGAAAACTTGTTTATCTGGGCCATAGTCATCCTTCTTATTCTTTCTTAAATCACTGCACCCCATAGCACTCTTGCACACTTCATTTTGACATTCCCTTTCTTTTTTTTTTTTTTAAGATTTTATTTATTTATTTGACAGACAGAGCTCACAAGCAGGCAGAGAAGCAGGCAGAGAAAGAAGGGGAAGCAGGCTCCCTGCTAAGCAGAGAGCCCGATGCTGGGCTTGATCCCAGGACCCTGAGATCATGACCTGAGACGAAGGCAGAGGCTTTAACCCACTGAGCCACCCAGGTGCCCCAAGATCATCGACATCCTCTGATGGACATGTAGGTTGCTTCCAGGTCTTGCACTTCCCCCAAGGAATGTGACTTATGTCCTTGTACATGTCACCTTGTGCCCTAGTGTTAAGGTTTCTCTGGGCCACACCACAGGAGTGAAGGGCTCAGTCAAGATCATGGGTACTTTTATTTTAAAGAGACATTGGCATTCTATCCAGTGCCTGAAGATCATTCATTTCTCCATACTTGGCCATCAATTAATTTTTAAATCAAATATCAAATGAATGGATAATTGGCATTCCAGAAAGTCTAAAGTGTATAACATGTGTTACTATGTTGTGTTGTATTAAAATGTATAGTATGGTGTTGAAATGTTGGCGACCTTCGTCCTGGGCAAGCTCATCCCTTTTCTTTAATAACCTGGAGGATGGGGTGGACCAACAGAATCCTTGCCTCATAGATAGAAATATTTCAGAGAGCCAGAAGAACATTCCAAAAAGGTAGAAGTATTGGTTTGGGGACTGCTGTCCTGTATGGGTAAGAGAAGGGAGGGGGCTGGAGGAGAGGCATGGTACAGAAAATCATGGCACAGACACAGAATTGTTTCCTAATAAAAAAAAAAAAAAAAATCAGAGTTTTCCATGAGGCCCTGTCAGCAGCTCTTCAAGCAGTGCGACTTATTTAAAATTTTATTTAAATCAACAAATTGTACACACTTAAACACGGAAACAGAATACAAGGAAAACACAAGCTGCCCTAACAGAGCAATGTCTAATAAACATTATGCTACTCAGAGATATTTGCTGTTTAATCACCCCACAAAAGGACGCATTCAGCCAAAAGATGTCAGATAGCATCTTGCTAAAGGCAATGATGCCAGTTTTCCTGGCTTCTGAGTTCAGGAAGTGAATTTGTTTTCTCTCCTCCCCATTTGCCTTTTTTTTTTAAATACCAAGATCTAAGAGGCTCTATCTCTTGGACCATTCAGAGGATAAAGCATTTGTGCTTTGAGTAATAAATGTAATAATAATACCCATTTATTCAATAATTTCTTTTTCAAAAAAAAGTTTTTTTAAGTACTCTGTACACCCAACATGGGATTCAAACTCATGACCCCAGGATCAAGGGTCACATGATCTACCGACTGAGCTGGACAGGTGCCCCTATTCAATAATTTTTTTGGTCAGGACTGGCTATACTCTTTGTAGGGACCTAGTGCAAATGAAAATGTGGAGCCCCTTGTTCAAAAAGTATAGGAATTTCAAAATGGTAACAACAGACCATTAAGCCAAGCATGGACTTTTCTGAGTTTGGGTTAGCATGGTTGCCCAGGTTGTGCATCCAGGAAACCAGCTTTGATATGTGGTCATCTGGGGAAGACCCCCCTCATTTTTATTTTTATTTTTATTTTTATTTTTAACAACAGAGTCCTCCCCTGCTTCTCTGCTCCAGGAAAAGGCAACATGACTGGATCGATGAAACCCCATGAGATTGACAGTGGTTGGCCCTGAAGGTTTTCTAAGGATGGACCAGCTAACTGCTCAGCTTTTATTTTGTTGGCTGTTATGCAGGCTGAGGGCTAAGTTACTAGAAGAAATATTTGAAAGCCAGGGTTGGGAATTACACAGGCCAGAAGAAAAAAATAAGGAAAACTAGAAGACACTGGTGCCTAGAGCAGAACTTTGAGGAGGGAACATATTTGAAAAGTGATTTTTTAAAAAAGATTTTATTTATTTATTTGACAGAGAGAGAAATCACAAGTAGGCAGAGAGGGGGGGAGGCAGTCTCCCAGCTGAGCAAAGAGCCCGATGTGGGATTTGGTCCCAGGACCCCAAGATCATGACCTGAGCTGAAGGCAGAGGCTTAACCCACTGAGCCACAGAGGTGCCCCTGAAAAGTGATTTTTAAAAATGACGTTTTACAAATAATCCTGTTAAGAAAAGGGCAGAAGACATGAATAGACATTTTGCCAAAGAAGACATACAGATGGCTAACAGACACATAAAAAGATGCTCAACATCACTCATCATCAGGGCAATACAAATCAAAACTACAACAAGATACCACCTTATCCCTGTCAGAATGGCTAAAATTGACAACACAAGAAACAACAGGTATTGGTGAGGATGTGGAGGAAGGGGAACCCCCTTATATTATTGGTGGGAATGGAAACAGATGCAGCCAATCTGTAAAACAATATGGAGGTCCCCCCAAAAGTTAAAAATAGAGCTACCCTATGACCCAGCAATTGCACTAGTAGGTATTTATCCAAAGGATACAAACATAGTGATTTGAAGGGGCATGTGCACCCTAATGTTTATAGAAGCACTCTCAATACTGGCCAAATTATGGAAAAAGCTCAAATGTCCATCAAGTGATGAATGGATAAAGAAGACGCGATACACACACACACACACACACACACACACACACACACACACACAGTGGAATATTACTCAACCTTCAAAAGAATGAAATCTTGCCATTTGTAATGATGTGGCTGGAGCTAGAGTGTATTATGTTAAGCAAAGTAAATCAATAGAGAAGGACAAGTACTATTTGATTTCACTCATGTAGAATTTAAGAAATAAAACAGATGAACACAGGGGAGGGGGGAAAAAGAGAGAAGGAGGCAAACTATAAGAGACTAGAATTATAGAGAACAAAGTGAGTGTTGCTGGAGGGAGGTGAGTGGGGGATGGGCTAAATGGATGAGGGGTATGAAGGAGGGTACTTGTGATGAGTAGTGGGTGTTATATATAAGTGCTGAATCAGTTCTCCTCCTGAAACTAATATTGCACTATATGTTAACTAACTAGAATTTAAATAAAAACTTGAAACAAAAATGAATGAATTAATGAATGAATTAAAATGACGTTTTGGGGCGCCTGAGTGGCTCAGTGGGTTAGAGCCTCTGCCTTTGGCTCGGATCATGATCCCAGCATCCTGGGATCGAGCCCCGTATCGGGCTCTCCGCTTAGCAGGGAACCTGCTTCCTCTTTTCCCTCCTGCCTGCCTCTCTGACTACTTGTGATCTCTATCAAATTAAAAAAATGACGTTTTGCCACATGTGATGTAGGTGATATAGGTCCTCTTCCTTCCTTTCCCTAAAAAACCCTTCAGCAAAACGGCTTAGTCACTAAAGGAATGAGGAAGAATGTGGTAAGATGTTGTGAATGGTCTTGAAGTGGGTGAAAGGGGAGATATGAGGCCACCCATGAAATCATCACTTTCCTTGGGTCCCACACAAATTATTTAATTCTTCCAAAAATGTTATAATAACTTCATTTCAGAACTTCATGGGCCCATTTTCTATTCAGTGGTCAGCTTTTTGAAAAAACTGATTTATACACATTGTTGTTAGGGAAACTAGTCCTTCATTTCATGTGTTACAAATATGTTTCCCATTTGCCTCTTAGTTTTGTTTTTGGCATCATTCTCCCCACGCAAATTCTTTATAAATATTTGTATTAGCTTACTCTAGCTGATATAACAAATTACCAAAACTGGGTGACTTAAAACAATAAAATTTATTCTCTTACAGTTCTGGCGGGTAGAAGTTCCCAATCAAGATGGTGGCAGGGTCATGTTCTCTCCAAAACTCTTGGGAAAATCCTCCCTTTTTCTTCCAGCTTCTGATGGTTTCTAACAATCCTTAATGAGCTTTGGTTGCAACAGTATCTCCAATGTCTGTTTTTGTCTTCACATGGCCTTCTTCCCTGAGCATCTGGATATTCAAATCTCCCTCCCCTTGCAAAGACACTAGTCATTGAGTTGGGGTCCATCTTAATCTATAATAACCTCATCTTAACAGGATTGGATCGGCCAAGACCAAGAGTTTTTTCATCCTGTGACAATGAAAATAATTTTATATATTTCCTGGGAAATAATAGGTTTCCCTTACTAAGTTGTATTTAAATGCTTGAACATTTGGTGTAAGTTTTAGTGGAGTGAAGTAGGATTCCTTTTTTTTTTCCTTCTTCCCAAATAGCTATTCAGACATCTTCATAACATATATTGAATAATGAACCTTTTCCAAACTGATTTCAGGGTCACTCTTGTACATAATAAATTCCCATATTTATTTGTGCCTTTTGTCTAACTTCATTCCATTCCATTGACGTGCTTATTCCACACCTGACCACCATGGTTTTGCCATTGTAGTGTTAGACTGTGTTGCAGAATTTCCCTGATTCTTCTTATTTATATATTTTTTATTGAACTTTAGAATTAGATCTTCAAGTTCAAAAAAAGTGATAGCATTTCTACTGAAATCATGTTAAATATATAGATTTGTGAAAATGAACATCATGCCAATATCCATTTTTAAAGTCTTTTTCTAACTCCCTTAGAAGCAATTTAAAGTCATCTTCTTCAAAGTCTGCCCCATTGTTTTTTAAGTTTAATGCTAGAAGGGATTATCTATCATGAAAGGATATTGACTTCTATCAAAAGCCTTTCAGCATCTATGGTGATACATTTTTCTTTTGATCTATTAATACTGGTTTTCCTAATACTGAATTGTTCCTGAATGTTAAGAATTGGGAAGCGAATTCTTCCTATACTTACTAGCTCTGTCTTCTTGTGAAAATTCCTTCATCTTACGGAGACAGTTTTCTGTAAAATGGGAATAGTTGTCATGCTGCCATTTTAGCCTACTTAGATTCCTTCTCCTTCTTTGTGAATGAAACCAAAAAGGGGTAATTTTCCTTTGGGGAGCCACCCTTCCCCACTATCAGTGGCGACAGTAGGAGAGGGGTTGATTCCTTCTCCAGGTCTAGGGGTGGACACTTAACCCAGGCACTCCCCCTACTCAGTGACATTGATTTGTTGAAGGATGACACAGCTAGGCCAATGGGAAGTAGCTCTGGGCTTTTTCTGGACCTTACTGCTTTTGCCGAGCTTCTAGAGTATGAACATGTTTGTGGCTGTACTGTCAACATGGAAGTCAAAGCTGAGAACAAAGGACAGAGTGGCAGCAAGAGATATGATGAAATGCTTTGAATCCTTGGAACAAACACTCCTATTTACTGCCTGAGTATTTACTTGGAAAAAAGGAGGAGGAGGAGTAGGAAGAGGAGGAGGAGGAAAATGGGGAGGAAGAGGTGGAGAGGAAGGAGAAGAAGAAAAAGGAGGAGGAGGAGATGGAGGAGAAGGAATGGGAGAAGGAGGGGCAGGGGCGGGAGGGACAGGAAGGGGAGGAGGGGAACAATAACAATGATAACAACTAATACTATTACTAATAACAGCAGTTAACAATAACTAAAATTTACTGAGCACTTATTATGGACCAGAGTTCATTGTGAGCATTCTTCATGCACTGACTTCTTTAAAAGTCTTCATAACAATCCCATGAGGGAGATGTTCTTAACATTGCATTTTCAGATGAGCAAACAAAGGTCCAAAGAGTAGTGATAACCTGCTCAATGGCACAGCGCTAGTAAATACAGAGCCAGGATTCAAGCCCAGGCTGTCTTGCTTTAGCATCTAAATACAAACAGTCCCTGATTTCCGATGGCTTGACTAAAAATTTTTCACTCTTACAATGGTGTGAAAGCGATAAGCATTCAGCAGGAACCATTTTTGGAATTCTGAATTTGGATCTTTCTCTGGGCTAGTGATATGCTCTCCAATCCTCTCCCATGAACTTGGGCGTTGGTGGCTCCCAGTCAGCCCCATGGTCCCCGGGGTCAACAAACATCCTGTGCCCCTACAACCATTCTGTTTCTCCCTTTCAGTGCAGTAGTCAGTACATTACATGAGATAGTCAACACTTAATCATCAAATAGGCTTTCTGTTAGGTGATTTTGTCCAACTGGAGGCTCGTGTGTGTGTTCTGAGCACATTTAAGGCAGGCTGGGAGAAACTATGATGGATGGTAGGTTAAGTGTAGTGAATGCATTTGTGACTTACTACATTTTCAACTTACGATGGGTTCATCAGGAGGTAACCCCATCAGACATTAAGGAAGATCTATACTTGTGCTAATAAAAGAGCTTTCTGTTCAAAGTCTGTTTGAGAAGTGTTTCTGTCATCTGCAATAAAAACAATGTAATTTTAATTCCATCACCATGATACCTACTTTAAAAAGTTGTTGAGAGTCTTAACCAAGTTTGTATACGTCAGTTCACTTGGTTAGTGCCTGGCACATAACAAGTGTCCAAATGTTAGATGTTGCTGTCGCAGAATGTCATGGAATCTCACTGTCCAACCTCCTCAGAGAAGCAAAGAGAAGTCAAAACTCGCCTTTTAGAAACAATTCATATTGGTCTTGCCTGAAACTGCTGGAAATGCAAACTCACATTCTTAGAGGGGCCAGGTTCAGGGTTTCTTCTGATCTTCAGTACTATTGACATTTTGGGACAAGTAGTACTCAGTTGTGGGACTATGTCGTACATTGTAGGATGTTTAACGGCATCCCTGGTCTCTACCCACTAGATGTCAGTAGCACCCCCAACAGCCCTGTGTGACAATCAAAAATATCTCCAGATCCCGTCAGATGTCCCCGAAGGGTGAAATCGCCCCCGGTTTGAAACTACTGGTATAAATGACTGAAGACCATCCTTACACTCTGTGAGCCGTGGTGCCTGTTTCATACAAAAAGCATTGCTCCTTCTAAGGGCGCAGCCACTCCTCAGCTCCCGCACATTGCTGGTAAGGAAGAATATGGACCCATTATTGTCAGATCATCCAAATTATCTAGTTTTGGATTATTTTAAAAATATTTAGTTTTAAATATTTCTCCACAGGGCCTTAGTTCCTCTTATTGGAGAAGGATATTAGACACTAAGATATGGGTGCTTGAAAGTTACAAATTACCTAAAGAGCCATACGAAGAACCAGAAAATCAGAATAACCCTAAATCTATTAAAGAACTTGATTTTCTAATTAAAACTCTTCTCATAAAGTCAATTCCAGGCCCAGATAATTTCACTCAAAAATTCTATTAGATATTTTGAGAATAAATACTACCAACATTATACATGCTCAGAAAATAGAGAACATTTGACACCACATTGTTTGAAGATATCAATACCATAATACCAAGAGCAGAGTTATAACAAGAGAAAATAACCCTACAGATTCGTACCTCATGAATATAAACACAAAAATTCTTAACAGATATTTTTAAATGGAATCCACTATTATATATAAAAGAAGTAAAGCAGCAAATAAAGTAAAATAAAGTTATATATAAAAGAAGTAAAGTAAAGACCAAGTAGTTCTTAATCTGAGAAAAGCAAGTTTGGGCTATCATTTGAAAATGAATCAATATAATTCACCAGGTAACAGAATAAAGGGGAAAAAAATACTACCAGCCAAACAGATACAGAAAGAGTATTTGGCTAAAATCAGTACCCATTCATGATAAAAATTTCCAGCTAAAGGACAACCAAAAGAACTTTCTCAACTTGAAAAGGAACACCAAAGAACCTGGAACTTCCACCATTCATGCTTAGTAAGGAAGGGCTGAATCCTTTCCCCCTAAGATCAAGGATAAAGCAATGGTGTTTGGTCTACCACTTCCATTCCAATTGTCAGGGGGTCCTAGACAGTAGGCTAAGTCAAGGAAAAGTAATACCAGTCTTTCCCAGGAAGGACAAGATTTGAATTGTCTTCACTTACAGATAGTATGATCATGAACACAGAAAATCCTAAGAACTTTACAAAAAAAGCTACTAGAACGAATTGATGAATTTATCAATGTCACAGGCAACAAGATTAACATTCAAAAACCAGTAGCATTTCTAGATACTATCAACACAGAATTGGTAAGTGATATTTAAAAGTATAATTTACAATAGCATCAAAACCCATGCGATGCATAGGAATATATTTAATACAATATTTGCAAGAACTGTAGGCTGAAAATATAAAATGTTGCAGAGCAGTATTTAAAAAGACCTAAATAAATGAAAGGCATACACGATCATGGGTTAGATGACTCAATATTATTAAGAAGTTAGTTCTCTGTAAAATTGTCTATAGATTCAATGCAATCCCATTCAAAATACCACCAGGCTTTTGTAGAAATTGACAAGCTGATTTTAAAATCCAAATGGGAATAGGAAGAACAGCCTAGAAAACCTAGAAGAGCCAAAACAACTTTGAAAATGAAGAACAAACTTTGAAGTCTTGCACAATGTGCTTTGAGGACTGACTATAAACCTACCAGGATTAAAACAGCATGGTATTTACATAAGAATACACAGATCAGATAGACTTAAGTGCACTCAAAAACCACAGACTGGGGAGTGCTGCATCACTAGCATCACTAAAATAAAGGGACTGATAACAAAAAGTGTTGATAAGGATGTGGAAAACTGGAACATTCAAATTTTAATGTTAAGAGTTAAAATGGTACAACCACTTTAGGGAACTTATTGGCAATTTCTCATAAACTTAAATATATACTTAGGGTGCAATCTAGCAATTGCACTTTCAAGTATTTACCTAAAAAAGATGAAAGTGTATGTCCATACAAAGATTTATATGCAAATATTCACAGCACCTTTATTCATAATAACCTGCAAACTGGAAACAATCTTCATGTCTATTTACAAATGCATGGATAAAAAATAGTGGTATATCCGTGTCATGAACAAATCCATACCACTCAGTACTATAAAGGAAGGAACATGTAAGACATGAATGGATCTCAAAAACATTATGCTAAGCAAGAAAATCAGATATCAAAAAAAAAAAAGAATTAAGAAAGAAAATACACACTGAATAATTCCATTAAATTAAATTCCAGTACAGGAAAATTTACAGTGACAGAAAGCAGATCAGTGCTTGCCTGGGGTTGTGGAAAGAGTTCTGAGAATTAATTATGAAGAGGCACCAGGAATTTCTTGGTGTAACGGAAGTGTTCTGTGTCTTTACTGTTGTGGACTCTGCTCAGGCAGATGTGTTCCTGAAAACTCATCAAACTGCACGCTTACAATAGGTGTGTGTATATTATACTACATGTATATTATATCCCAATAAAATTGATGTAGGGGGAGAAAGTACTTTGCAGAGAAGTCAACTTGTTTGGATTCATCCTCTCTGTTTTCTCTTGACTCTCTGTTTTTTCTTGGCTCATAATATTTAGCCTCTTGAAGAAAGTGATCAAGAGAAAGATGTTCCATTAGGATACAACCATACTTGAGAGAATACCTAGAACTCAAGGGCTTCCCACACAAGTGTATGCCAATATGGCACTCAAAGTGATTGTCAGTTACAACGTCACTAAAATGTCTACTTAACGCAGAGATCACAAAGTCTTCTCCCATGGGTTACATGTAGATCCAGAGTTGTGCACCTTTTTCTCTTTATAATCTAAATTAAAAAGAAAATCATTGCCAACATTCTAATATTGGGAGATTGACATAAAAATCTGGGTTTGGGGTTTAGCTTGTCAGGTTGAATCCTCTCTCTTTTCAAGGCACATTGAACTGAATTGACTATTTTAGTCAAGACCTGTGGGCTCCAACCTGATCCTGTCGAGGGCCCATCAGGCAGCATGCCTCATGTATGTTACCAGACAGTCCCTGGAGCCTGTGCATTTGTGCCCCCCTGTGAATCTTCCTGGTGCCTACCGAGGGGTCATACTGGGATCGACACTCAGTAAATACGGGTGAACCATGGGACCAGATTTTTGGCTGTCAACACCAACAGGAAGGCCTCAAATTTGGTCAGGGATTTGGGTTTTTGTTTGACATTCCTCAAATCTTCTGAAATGGAAGCAAAACTAGTGACATGGTCTTCATTTTCCTGTCCCTACTTGTGCTTTCCTTCTTCTTTTAAATATTTTCAGAATTTGTTTTATTCTCTCTTCCTTCCTCTACCTCCCTACCTCCCCTTCTCTCTTTTCCTGTTTCATCACACAACTGGGATGATAGCATTTAAGAAACAAAAATAAGAACATCTAAAATTAGGTTTCAAGAACTTAGACCAGGAAAACAAAACATCCAATAGACCAGGCTAAAAGGAGAAGACAGATAAAGAGACAGAAGGTCTTAACCAGTTTGGGTCTGTGTCTCTCCAGGAAAGCAGATTTTCACAGTGACTAATTGTTACTGTAACTTCTCTGCCTAGGTTTCTTTGAGCCCTGTGAAATTACAGGTAGAATTTTGCAGGGTGTGCATTTTCCTTCAGAGAACAGGCTTTGTTTTTCTCAGAGTCTCAAAACATTCACGACCCAAAAAAGAAACATGAAACAGCTCTTTGCTATCACTTTCCTGTCTATCTATGACAATAATTACTGGGACTAATTTCAGGGTCCCTTATAAAACTACAGGTGAATTTCTATTCCACAGAAGGAAAACATTGAGAGAGACTTGCCTCCATGAGAGGGGCAGGCTACAATTGTCTGCCATCAGTGCAAAAGCCAAATCGGGGAGGGCTTTGCATATACCTCAAGTTTATCAATGTTATTTTAATTAATGTATACCAAGGAAATAATCAAGAATGTGTTGAAAGATTTAGCCACAAGAATGGTCATTATTGCATTATTAATAACAATGAGGAACATTGTTACACATTCAACAATAAGTTTTCTAAAAAATTACAGCACATCAATGTAATGGCATACTATGGCATCTTTGAAAACGATGTTGAAAAATATTAGCGACAAGGAAAAAATATCATGTGACATCAGGAATCTGTAAACTATGGCCACGGGACAGATCCTAACCATCACCCCCCCCCCCTTTTTTTTGTGAATGGTATTGTTGGAGTTTGGTCACACCCATTTGCTTTCTCATTGTCTTTTGCTGGTTTTGTTCTGCAGCTGCAAGGCTGAGTAGGTGGGACAGAGACCCTATGGCCAGCAAAGCTGCAAATATTTATTTACTACCCAGATCTTTATAGAAAAGGTTTGTCAGCCTCTGTTTTATGTCATTAAGTGAGAAAACAGTATTATTTCAGAGAGAGAAGGAGGGAGGAAGGGAGAGGTGGAGAGAGAATGGTCAAAGGAAACACACTGAAATGGTCAACGGTGGCTATCCTGGGTGATAGAATAACAGGCAATTTGTGGTTTGGTCCTTTTGATTTTCATTCTTTTCCAAAATGTATACACTATTACCTTCACCATCACATACAAACCACTTTTTCTGAACATTGTATAATACCATTTAAGACAGTCACTCTAGTTTCCTGAGCCTCCCAATCTCACCCCATGGATACGGTGGCGGCAGAAGAGTCTCTAGTTATTTCGTTGAGTGGCTGTGAAGCCACCAATTACCCTGTAACCCAGTTCTATTCAGCATTATACCTGGGAGGGTAGACACAACAGGAGAAGAGGAACAGGGAAACAGTGCTTGAAGAAAATTAAGATCTGCAGACATGACACTTCCTGGAAATCAGTCTGTCTTGGTTTCTCCCATAATTATTCACCATTTTGTTTACAAATGGGAAATAGCATTCCACTGTTCAGTGTCTTCCAAGAGACTGAAGTTAATTTGAAATAATCCTCCAGCAAAAGCACTAATAAAAGCATCTGCAAGGCCCTGATGCCATACCCTCTGGCTACTGACACGACATTATTGATACACAAATCAAAGTTGACTGCTCTGGTAACATTGAGTCCCCTGGCAGCAAGAGCTTTCAACAGAGAAGGTGCTCCTTTCTAAAAACAGGGCCAACTTAATACAAGATCTCATTGTAACAGGCTCAGTGAAGACATTAAAGAGATCCCAAACAGAAATGTTTAATCTCCATCTGTTGTTTCCTCATAGACAGAAAGAATCTACCAAAAAATAATCATAAATTAAACAAAAAGAAGAAGAATTCAAACTATGCTTAAGAATAGACTCATGAGACACAGAGAGGCTACAGATGTAATGTGATTTGAGGGCTGTCACAAGATTTCACCTGTCAGAGAGTGAGTTGGGAAACTTAGGCCTGCCTGAAGTTTTCACCATTAGAGTCATTTCCTTGCGACACGGTGTGTTTTAAAAGTCTCTGCTCAAATATAGAATTATTGAGCTTCTGGATTTAAAAGGTCCTTAGAGGTCATAAATCCATTCCTGAACTGACATGTGAATCCTCTCTCCAGTATCCTTGCTAAGACATTACCCAGCCTTGGAAAGAACTTCTCCCATGATGGGGAACTCATTACTTAAAAAAAAAAGGAAAAGCAGCTGCTTCATTTTGAGTGGGCTTTAATTCTATAAACGTCTTCCTCATGGCGAACCAAATTCTTCTTCCCTATAATTTTTATTCTTTGATCATTAGTCCTGCTTCATGAATTCAAACAAATATTTAATATACACCCTATCAGGCATGGTCAACATGGTGGCTGTCCAGATAATCAAGGTTCCTGACCTCATGGAGCTTATAGTCATGGAGGAAGACAGTCAGCACACAGATAAACCAAGAAAGAAGCAAGATCATTTCAAACACAGTTAAGACGATGTAAAGCAATAATGAATGACCAGAGAGAGTGGGTCAAAGCTACTTTGGATGGAGAGCATAATGGGTGAAATTGTGGCCCCCTTAAAAATATATTGAAGTCCTAACCCCTTGTACCTATAAATGTGATCTTCTTTGTAATATGGTCTTTGTGGATGTAATCAAGTTAAAATGATGTTATCACAGGGAGCTGGTAACTGGCATCCTCATAAAAAGAGGAGAAGAGATATTTGCCAAGAGAAGACAATGTGAAGACACACAGAGCAAACACTACGTGTGGAAAGAGGACAGAGGCAGAGACTGGAGTGCTGTATTGACAGCCAAGGGATGCCAATGATTCATGTTAACCACTGAAGCTAACAGAGAGACACGGAAAAGACACTCCCCTGGAGTCTTCAGAGAGAGCATGGCCCTGACAACACCTTGGTTTAAACTTCTAGCTTCCAGAACTATGAGAGAATACACTTCTGATGCTTTAAGCCGCCTACTTACTGGCATTTAGTCAGAATGTCCTAGGTAATGAGTCCAGAGCGTCAGAGAAAGCCTAACCAATGTTTTGAGCTAATGAGTAAGTGTTAACCAGGAAGAAGATGCTCCCAAGCACAAGAACAAGGAAAAACAAAAGCCCTGAAGTTGGAATGAGCTTGGAATATTCCAGGAACAGAAGGAGGCTGATGGGACAGGAGCAATGAACAAACCTAGACAGGAGGGCTGGCTGGTTCCAGATTATGGCAGCAGAGGCTCCCAGCCTACTGTATGCAAAAGACACAGATGTCCCCATCCCAGAGATTGACCCATGGTGGGTCCAGGCATCAAGATTTCTTAAAGCTCTTCAAGTGGTTTTGAGAACCACTTACACAGAGCTTTGTGGATCTGGTGAGGAGTTTGTAATGTATTCTCTAAGCAATGGGAGGCTGCTGGGTATCTTAGCTCATGTGGAGGCTCTACTCCTTTGCAGCATGACCCTTCCAGTATTTGAAAACAGTTCTCGTACACTGTTCCTGGGCCCTTTGCCCCTCCTCCTTCCCCCTGCCTTTTCTTCTTCTGAACATCACCAATTCCTAGCGTGCACTTTGGCTTGGTAAATACCTATTGCAGATCTCGCAGGAAGCCACGAAAGAACACCACCTCTACAGTCTTCCCTAAGAAGAACATCCGCCCATCAGATCAGCTAGCTCTGTGATCCCTGACATGTTGTTCTGTCCTGTGAGGCTTACATTCCATTCCCACCTGTCATCCACGTGGGAGGCACTGCACAACATCAACACTGGGACAGATTTGAGCACTGCCCCCTCCCAAGCAGAGAGATTCATGGTCGCTCTCCTCCCAGTGGAGAATAATGGAGTTGACTGGGACAGAAGAGATACAAATGCTCAAGACATGTTGAGGTGGAGAAGACAGAAGATTTCAGGATTCATTCTGCATGTTTGGAGGCTCTTGCCTAAGCTGTACCTCTTGAGTGAGGGCTCCTTGTTCAGCAGGGATGAGAGGGCTGATGTTGGGTCACCCATTGCTATTGCTGGGAGTGGGGACAGCCAAGGCAGCTGGCTGTGGCAGAGTCATTGCAGACATACTTGCTCACATTCCTTGGGTTGAGAAGCAAATCGACTGAGCAGTGGCATCTAGAGAGTGAAAGGTTTTAAACCTTGACACTGCAGTTGAGCCCTAAGGTGTTTTTGAAAACCCTTTATCAAAGCAGACACCTAAGACAACATTCAGACTGGGTGCTTATTCATGATTTCTCCTTTCCAGTGACCAATAGGAATGCTCGATGAACACAGAAGCTTAGTGGCTCAGCAGGCAACAAAGACGAAAAGACCAAAGCAACAACTTGTGAAATAGTGAGAAGGTACACTAGCTACCTGTCTGTCTCATCCAGACCTCTCTACTGTAATAGCCCTTGCTTATTGCCTACGTCCACCACAGAACTGACTCTAGGAGGAGAAATGGTATGCTTATCAGAGGAACTCATACTATCCAACCAAGGTATGCAATGGTATGGCTCAGCTGCCTGTTTATGGTCCTACTCTGTTCTGACGCATTGGTGTCTGGTACTAAATATTTGCAATATTACTTCTTTTTCTCTGGGCTCATCCACAGCCCTAACATGGCAATGGAACTGCAGTTTTAATGCTCAGATTCTTAGAGGACAATTATTGGGTTGTCTTTCAGGCTTGCAATGATCACTGCCCTGGTTGCCAGTCTACTCTGATCCACAGGGCTGGCTCCTGGAAACTCCTTCATGCAGTGGCTTTGGCTTCACCCCTACCTGAACCACCTCCTTGACTGGCCCAGGAATGAGAGCTGCTCAAAGGCCCTTCTCTAGGAGCTAGGTCTGGGCCAAAAAGAATTCAGCCTCACAACTATATGGCCAACTAAACTTTGACAATGCAGGGAAAAAAGAAAAAGAAATCCAGTCTGTCTATTATTTGGTGTCACTCTCTTTCTCTCTCTCTTTCTCTGTAACACAAAAACTTGAGCAGCAGCAGCAACCATATTATCTGATCTAGAATTTGGGAAGCTGAACAAAGCCACCTGCACCAAAAGAAAGAATCTACTTGATACCATTAAGCTATAATTTGCTTCAAATTATATTGATCCAGATGAATTGCCAATATCTGACCATTTGAAAATTGACCACAATTAATAAAATTGACATGAAGTATATCTCTAGCTCTGCTATTCAGGATTTATAATGGTATTATCCTTTCCAATTTTCTCTGATAATTGATTTGTTTTGCTATTTATTTTCCCTGCAGAAATAAACATTACACTATCTTCACACAAATTGTGAATCCTTTTTCTTTGATATGAATTTTAACAGGGACATGGCACAGCAGAAGCAGGTGGAAACATCAAACTGGTCTTAGAAGAGGCTTTGCTAGCCCAAGAACTGTTCCATGGGCATTTAAAATTTCCATTGTAGGTCTCTGAACCTCAAAAGTGGGCTCGAAGGGAGAGCCAAATACATTTTAGGTAAAAATCAAGTGGAAGCCATGTTAAAAGTCAACTTTTATTTATTTTATTTTATTTTATTTTAACATTTATTTATTTGCAAAGAGATAGAGAGAGCCAGAGAGCACAAGTTGAGGGAATAGCAGAGGGAGAAGAGGAAGTAGGCTCCCTGCTGCAGGGAGTCAGACTCAGGACTTGATCCCAGGACACTGGAATCATGACCTGAGCCGAAGGCAGATGCTTCACTGACTGAGCCACCCAGCTGCCCCTAAAAGCCAAACTTTAAACCACAATATGAGGCCCTACAATGTATTTAAGAGTCTCCACAGAGACAGTTTCTCAGAAGCAGGTATAACAGGGAAAACAAAAAATGGGCCAGTGTGTACCATACTCATGGATGGAGAAATGGAGATCTTTGCAGGGATGCTTACTGCTTAAGACTCAAAATGGGAGAGGCATATTTTTGGAGGAGATTATAACCTGTGACAGTAAATGGATATTGGTAGACAACTGAAAGACATCTGGACACTGGCTGGAAGTTGAGGTAGCCCTCAAGCATATTAGAGTGTCATCATTATTATCAAAGAACCTTCTGGTTTCTCCATGGTGATCTGCAGAATGCATGATGCAGCCCTCCTTTGGAAGGCTATATGAAAAATAACCACGGAATCATCTTATCACAAAGCTGTCCCACACTTGGTTTGTAAATGGGTCTAGGATCAGACTGCTTTGGTGCACTCTTGATCATGTCTTGATCATATCTTGATCATGTCATCATAATTAGGAATACACTGTTAGAGTTGGGGTGGTAAGCCACAGCCAACCAGCCCATTTCAGCCCCAACCTGATCTCGCACAGCCCATCAGCTAAGAATCACTTTTACATTTTTAAGTGGCTAATAATAATCAAAAGAATAATATTTCCTGATCTATGAACATTATATGAAATTACAATTTCAGTTCACAGATAAAGCTGATTGGAATATACCAACACCAATTCATTTCCATATTACCTCTGGTTGTGTTCACACTGAGACAGACCTGAGTAGTTGCAACAGAGACTGTATCACCCACAAAACTTAAAATCTTCATGGGCTCTTCACAAGAAAAAAAAAAAGTGTGTCAACCTTTCCTCATGTACCATTAAATTTGCTTCCATTTTTTTCTATTTAAATTCAAGTAATTAATCTACAGTGTATTCTTTGCTTCTGGGAGACTTTTCAAGCAGGGTGTACTTGGGGTACTTCAATGGAGAGAGTTGGGTCTCCATCAAAAAGGAAGACGCCATGCCCATTCTGTGCCTGCTTGTTAAGAAATCAAAATCTGGCCTGAGATTCACTTTCATTGGAACACAGCTATGAACTGTGGGAGGAGACTCAGAGCTAACACCTTTCTCTAATGGTTAGGAGTTAATGATAATAACTACGAAGACTTAATTGTGGAAAGCCTGATTTGCTTAGCCATCTTGCAGCAGATGTCCCCGGAGGGGAAGAACTGAGAGCTGGAACAAAATATATTCATTGGCATTTTAATACCTGGCTCCAAACCTTTCCCAAGGCCCTTGCTTTACGACCTCTGCACCCCATAAAATGGAATATCTTTAAAACAAATCCCTTTTGTTTTGCTTACGCCACATCCAGCAGATTTTTATCACTTGCAACCAAGTAGAATTCTTACTTATACACTCCTGATGGTCAACAGAAGGGGATGGAGACCCAAAGTTGCACGCATTCATTTTATGGAGCCATAAGATCTTCCTGAATTATTTAGGTAACTGTCCACCAGCACTTATGACCGGGTACCTCTCATACTTAACCCAGAAGTCTTAGTTATTAAGGTGATGCTTCATAATCTTTGCATTGGGCAATAACACGGCAAAAATACGGATACATTTTAGGAAAGATTTGGGAGTATGTAGTGTGTTGATGGGTAATAGGTAACATACATCCTAGCTCTTTTCAAGAGAGCACAAGACATCACACACCTACGACAACCCAAATGCCTCATCTATTATTCACAGATAGTTCCAGCGGGTGATGAAACAGATCCTCCAAAGATGTAATCCAGGTCAGTGCAAATACCATTCAAGAGCCAGTGTTTCACGTTGTCTGCTGTGCTTTGTTCCTTGTCATGTTTGCCTTCTGGACCCTCCACCCGACCATCACTATCCCTACCCCTACCCCAAAGTCACTCTTCCTGGCATTCCCCCCTAGTCTTGCTCTTAGGTGACAGTATCAGTCACTGAATGATGAGCAGAGAGGACAGCAGGAGCATGCTATCTGCATCAGCCCTGTGCAGGCCTGTCCCAGTTGGTGGATAAATGAGTTCCTGCTTTAATTACTAAACAAGAATTGGCAAGAGTCAACAAATAGGCACTTTATATGACAAAAAAATTTTTTTTCAAATGTTAAACTGAATGGTGTGTAACATTCTCCTGACTCAATCATTTTCATCATCCCACGTAACAGATCAGAACTGAAAACAGTCTGCCAACCAACAAACAGGCTGACGTGTAAGGTCAGCGCAGTAGAAAGAACATTCGTGAATTTCCCATCACTTTGATAGTTTGTACCCACTTCCAGGGATGTTCATCTTTTGATGAACTCCCTGGTTCCTCTTGGTAGGAGCACCTCTGAGCCCAGGTTATTCTTTTTCTAGTCTACTCTAGTGGTGGAAACATATCAGTTTTGAAAAGGCTGTGCTACATCGAGCACTCACTTTTCCTGCACTAATCCTAATAAATCCAGGACAGAGTGTGGCGTGAAATGGATGGACCCAGTCCTGACTCAGTATAATGGAGCTTTTATGCTGACATGCTCCATTAAGGACCACCACACACATCTTCCTCAATAAACAAGCTTACTGCTCAAGTAATAAAGTCATTTATGGAGAGAAGTCATCCAAAAGACCAGGACTTACAGGAGGTTCTCAGAGAGGAATCATACTGAGTTGGGTTGAAAGAGAATTCCATACATTCAAATCAAAATCCATCTTTCAAGAGGGAGCCTTAATTTTTATGGGCCCATCCCCTTACCCTTCCTTTGTAAGTTCAGAAGAGAAGGCTCAGCTACTTCCGAAGTAGAAAAAGGGAATTTGGTGACGTTAAAGCCAATTAAGCCCTTCCTGAATATTAGAGTAGTTTTCTCTGCTTTTTTCCCAAACATAAGAATTTCTGATCAAACAAGATTTTTTCCACTTTTAATTAGCCCCTTGTGTTCTGAGAAGAAAAGCAAGGGGGGAATGTTATAAGAAGTCTCTTATTTAAAGTCACTGTTACAAGGATTTTAAATTTTTTAATGCTACTGATTATTAAGAGAAGATGTCATAAAAAATGGGCATTTCCTTTTCACCAGGTTCCCATATATTCCTTGGTGGAGAGTAATTCTGTGTCTTATCTAGGACCTTGCAAATCTGGGAGCTACAGGAAGGGTGTTGACAAGGGGTAAATGTGAGATCAAAGAGGAAGCTTCTTTTAGAACATGGTTGCCTGGGAAAGAGATTGGAAGTCCCTGGTATGCTTTGCTGACCCTCATAATGTACCAGCTGCTCTTAATAGGACTCAGTACATGCTGGTTAACATTGCTGTGTATTTGCATATGTGTATATGTATAAATGCGTATGTATTTAGCAGTGAGGGTATAAAAACCCCTGTACTCTTTGAGAGTTTTATACCTTTTTTTTCTTATGTTAAGGTATCACATACATACAGTAAAGTGAATGGTCTTTAGGTGTACAATGTAATGAATTTTAGATTTTTATGCCTGGCTAACCATCATGCGGATTAAGATACAAAATGTTCTCAAGAGTCAAGAATTAACCTCATTTGAGCAGCTGCATGCAGTTCTTCCTCTCGTCCCACGGAGAGGAGGGTAGTGCCATTAGCACTGATTAGCATCTAACAAGAGGACAGTGTACCTCTCTTCACACTTAAATGGATGTTGTTATTACAAAAAGCTCTGGGAAAGTGAGAAATTCCCAGTAGCAAATGCTAGCAGATGCCAACCCAACAGGGAATCCCCAACCCCTTCCTGATTTGAACGGCTCCTCCCACTGGGAGTCTGAAAACACCAGCCGTCCTTTTCCCAGCCTCCCTTGCAGCTAAGCCAGGTGACTATGTTCCCGCCAATGGGGGCTGAGGGAGGTAGGCTAGGGTCTTCTGGAAAGGATCTTCCCTTACAGTAAAAGAGAGATACTTGAGGAAAAAGTTCTGTCCCTTCTTCCATCCAGGCATCTATAGACATGGTACTTAGAGCTGGGGCAGGTGTCCATGAGGGAAGATGAGGCCAGTATGCTGAGGACAGTGGGAAGATGGAGGCTCAGTCCTTGAGGGCATAGTCCAGTCCCTGAATCAGGGATCAGGAAAATTGTGTTATAAAGGGTCAGATAGTAAATATTTGAGGCTTTGTGGGTCACACACAGTCTTTACTGCTTATTCTCCTCCCCCTCTTTCCTTCTCATTCCTCTCCTTCTCCTTCCTCTTCTTTTTCCTTTCCTTCTCCTTCTTCTTTTCTGTCCTCTCCTTCTTTCTCCTCTTCTCTTTCTTCTTCCTCTCCTTCTCCTTCCTCTTCTTCTTCTTCTTCTCCTCCTTCCTCTCCTCCTTTTCCCTCTTCTTTAACCATCTTTCTTAGTTTTGGGGCTGCACAAAATCAGACTTGGGCTGGATCTGACACACAGGCCATAATTTGCTGACTCTTTCTCTAAACCAACCCATCAACTATCTATCTCTGGAGTTCTTATTAAGGAATATGATTTAGAAAGGTAAACACACTCTTTTCAAGCTACTTTAAGCCAGATACTTTGTTATAAAAAAATACCTCAATGATACTATACGCACCTACTTTTTCAGACTTACTTCACATCCTTTTAAAAAAGATTTATTTATTTATTTGAGAGAGAGTGGGGTGTGCAGAGGGAGAGAATCTCAAGAAGACCCTTCATGGAGTACAGAGTCCAACACGGGGTTCAGACCCACAACCCTGAGTTCATGACCTGAACCAAAATCAAGAGTTGTACAACCAACCGAACCACCCAGGAGCTCCAGACTTCCTCCACATCTTAAAAAAAAAAAAAAAATGAATAGTAGTGGCAGAAGTATCTGAGAGACCATGGGGAGATATGCCCCAAGTATATTAGAACTTTATTCTCAAAATTTAGTGTCGCTACTGCCCAGGGGAACAGGACTGCATGAAAAGACAGATGGGCATGGAGAGCAAGGGCCAAGACTTGGGGGTACAGAGCTCTCTGACTTGCTAAGAGGGAAGGAAAGGATTGTAGAAACTCTTAAGAGCGGGACCCAAGTGACAGGATTTTACCACCTCAATGATTTACATGGTTTGCAGCTATTATCACCTTCCCTTCAACATCATCAGTGATGGCTGGTTTCTTGGTGAGGCTCTAGTACCCAGTTAGTCAAGCAAACATTCATCTAGAGGTTGCTCTTGGGTATATTCTGTAGATGTGGTTAATATTTACAATCAGTCAATCTGCTGAAGGAGATTCTGCTCAGTAATGTGGTGGCCCTCTGCTCATTAGTGGAAAGTCTCTAAGAGCAAAACTTAATGTTCCCCTAAGGAAGGAAAGATTCTTCGCCAGCACTACAGCATCTGCTCCTGCCTAAGCTCCAGCCCACTGGCTTTCCTTCTGGGTTGTGAACTTGCTAGCCTCTACAATCATGTGAGCCAATTCCTTGAAAGAAATCAATCATGTATTTATGGATTCAGTAGTCACAAATTTGCCTACTCACTCAAATGTATTTGTAACCACAAAATTAATACTCAGGCTGCTCTCAGTCCATCATGACATGCACAGATGGCAGAGGATTTGAGTCACCTGATGCACATGTCCTCAGCTAAGGTCCAACAAGGCGATGTTCTGCCTTCTTGTTTCATACTTTTCTCATCCTGGAAACCGGTTCCTTTTGCAATCTATTCAGTACCACACTGGTGGCATTTATTGCTCATTCTGTCAATGGTTTCACTGTTTAAAATGGCCCCCAAGCATAGGGCCGAAGAGCTGTCTAGTTGTTTCCCAAGTGCAAACAGGCTATGATGGGGCTTGTGGAGAAAATATGCATGTTAGATAAGCTTTGTTTGAGCATGAGTTATAGTGCTATTGGCTGTGAGCTTAGTGTTAATGAATAAACAATGTGCTTTAAATAAGGTGTCTTGAAACACAAATGCACATAAAACAAGGTTATGTATTGATCACTTAATGAAACTGCTGTGACCAGAGGCTCACCAGATCCTAACCCTGTATTCCCTGTAGGATTCATGGCACGAATTCAATTTCTGTGGCAACTTTAGAGAGCATATCGTCCATGAATAGTGGGAATCTGGGAATCAAATACATATATAGCAGTCACCCCTTGCCCATGGGTTCACTTTCTCATGGCCTAGAAGCAGGCGAGTCTCTTTCTGATGTTTTGTCTGAAGGTCCATAGTAGCCTCACACTTTGTCACAGTGCCTACGTCATTCAGCTCACGCCATCTCATCACATAGGCACCATAACCTCTCATGTTGTCACAAGAAGGGTGAGGACGGTACACTAAGGTATTTTGAGAGAGAGAGAGAGAGAGAGAGAGAGAGAGACCACATTCATATAACCTTCTTACAGTATATTGTTACAATTGTTCTATTTCATTATTAGTCATTGCTGTTAATCTCCAATTGTGCCTAATTGGTAAGTTCATCTTGAACATAGGTATGAATGTATAGGAAAAATCAGAGTATATATAGGGTTCGGTCCTATCAACAGTTTTAGGCATCCCCTGGGGGCCTTGGGCTGTGTCCCTACATATCTTGTGTATCTACATACACACACACGTTCTAGTTCTCTGGAGAACCCTGACTGATATACCAGCTCATGGAGTGTGGGCTCCCTAAGGGCAGGTCAATCAGAAAACTGTTCCATGGCTCCTATTCCTCCCAGGATAAGGTCAGAGAGACCAACTCTCACAATGGTGATCTGAGCCCTGCAGACCTGTGCAGTCTCGCCTTTCCTCTCTCTGGCATGGGTCAGGCCTTTAGTTAAACTCAACCCTGCACAGTCCCTACATTCATCACCCCAGTGTCCTGTTCCACGTCTTAGTCCCCTGCTTTCTGACTCTGTCTGGTTGGACCTCTACCCACTGCTTCAGCCACACAGCACCACCATCCGAGCCTCACTCGCCTGCACCGTCACTCATGCCCCAGCATCCCCGCACCGCATCCCTGGTATCCTGTAGCCCAGCCCATCTCAAGGCATGTTTGTATATGTTTCCTCCCTAGAATACTCTTTTACCCCGTTGTGCTAGTTAAAACTTACTTTCCCTCCATAACCTAGCTCTCACTTCCTTCCTTAGGGAAGCCTTCTTTTGCCTCCCTCGCTAATTCCTCTTTACCTTCCCTCTGTAGCACTTGGCACAATCACAAGTTTTATCAGTTCCAGTTAGCATTTAATCTGTTCTTAATAACTGTCTTCATCTTTTGTTCCATGGATCCTTATGGTAGTTTGGGGAAACCAGAATATTGTAATCAAATGCATGATACAAAATACACAAGATTACAAAGACACTTGCATTTCAATATAACTGGTTATCAAAATATTTTCTTAAATGTTGTGTTAATAAATGTGCTTTTTTATTAAGGCACTAACTAACAAGATCAAGGGGAAGGTCTAATAACCACTGTAAGTTTGAAGTGGTGGTAAGTACAAGTGGTCTTTTATAGCATCTGTAACACTTATAATAAGATATAAAATATGGAATTTGTATTAGTAAACAAAGTGACAGATATTGCTAATTCTACCGGATTTATTGCTTACATTCATAATAGAAGGGAATAGTAAACATCAGTAAAGGGTTTTTGAAAGTAAAGATATTACTTTTTCCATCCAACTTCACAGATCCCTACCCTCTGCTAAATTCCATCTGTATTCTCTACATTAGAAAGTCCAGATTTATGTCTGACTTCTATACTTGGTCATGAAGCTCTGAAGGGTAGTCCTGTCTGATTCTGCTTACCATTGTATCCCTAGGACTTAGGACATAGTAAGCATTCAATAAAAGTTGCTGGAGGGCAAAATGGAAGGAAGAAAGGGACTCCCTTGTATGCTTGGCTGTGTGACCTTTTACCCAGGTTTTATAACCTTGAAACTGAGGTCCCTTTGTATCTCCTGCAGATAATCTTCCATGTTCACAAACTGTAAACCCACTGGGTTGGCGCTCTATTCTCTGAACACTCATATCATGAAGTACTTCCTGTCAACCTAGCTTTTCCGGAAATTGTTGATTTCATTATCTGTCTTCTCACTCACATGTTTTGAATGGGAGATTTTTTTTAAGGGTCACAGTTATAGCAGATGTAATTCTCTATCTGTATCACCAGCGTTCACTAATGCAGGGACCAGGACTCAGTTTTGTTCTCAATGGATTTTCAAAATGACACCAAATTTGATTCTCTCCTTTTTTCCCACAGAAGTGTCATCTCTGCTCTACCTCTCACGTCACATGGGACCCCAGGCTGCTCTGTGACCCCTCTCCCCTTGCCTTCCAACCCTTCTGCAATTCCTCCTCTGTGGGCCCACAGGTCAGGGTTCGTGCAATCACACTTTCATGCACTGGGTCGGAAACACGCCCCATGAACAGGAGCAGTAGCATGCATTTCATAAATCATAGAATCTGCTTTCCTCTCATCTGTCGCTGAGAAACTGAAGACACATGTTCCTTGAAATGAGAATAACTTTCCCTCCCACCCAGTCGAAGAGAGCCAAGATTCTAGGGGCCCCCAGAAACCCCGGGCTCAAATGCCTGGTCAGAAAAATGGGAGCAGCTTCCAACTCCCTGTGCCTTGTGTCTCCCTTGAGTTTGCCAGAGGGATGGACACTGGCTGATGGTGACTTATGCTTTTTCTATTTGTCCATGGATTTGTTTGACAAATCTCTTTGCTGGAGGGAGGAAGTGGTGGGAGAGGAAAGCTCTTGGGAACACATGAGGAATTAAAGCAGCTGCTTTGGACGATGGGTTGCTTATAGACCAAGTATTTCCCAATCTAAATAAATGCAATCCTTGTGCACTCACTTCAGTTGCTGCATGAATATACCACTTTTTGTTTATCCATGTCCCTGCGCACAGGCATTTAGATTTTATATCTCAATATCTAGCTTCGCAGACAGAGCACGTTCATTTTTGCAGGAGTCTCCTTGGGTATATTTTTGAGAATTGCTCTAATGACTACACACTAGAATAGAATTTCTAGGTCATGAAGTGTGTATATCTTCAACTGCATCAGAGCTAGCCAAATTCTCTTCAAAATGCTTGTACCATTTATGCTCCCATTAACAATACAGAAGAGTGGCTGTTCCAATCCGTGATACTGTCAGACTTTTTCATGTTGCCGATTGTAGGGGTGCGAGCTGGTAGACCATTGTAGTTTTCATTTGCATGTCTCTGACTGGTATCTTCTGAGAACTGTAGCTACCCACAAGGGCTTCTGATGCATTAAGTACATGGTCTTAATTAATCTACCCAACAGCTCTATAAGGTAAGTATGACTCTGCCATATTTTACAAATTTGCTTTCAACCCCACAGCTAGAATGCAAATCCTGACTATTTTAAAGCATAAATAATGAATCTTGGAACGCTGAAAAAAAATAAAATTAAATTTAAAAAAAAGCATATACTTAATCACTCTCTATTACAGCCCTCCTCTCTCCAGACCAACATGTAGGCAGCCACTCACTGCTGAAGACTGAAACTCAGAACAGGCAGCTGTGATGATTACTTAGCACTTTCTGTCCATGCCCCATCACTATAGCTAACTTAGAAACCCAAGGAGAATCCTTTCACCCCCAGGACCTAGCCCAGGTCTGTACACATAGTAGGTTCACAGTATGTGGCTTTTATAACAAAGACAATATGGTAGAACTAAACTTTAGTGAATTTCATAGAGATTATAAGGTGATGTGGCTTCAGTGCTTTCTCTCTTTGTGGCTTTAAGCTCCATACAGGTTAGAATCTTGTGAATGCAATTACTCCATATTCTCTTAGAGTCTTTGTTGTAAGCTGGGGCTCTCTTACCCTTTTCCTCCTCTTTTCCTCCCCCAGCCCTCAGTCTCTAGGCTGTCTGTCTGTGTCTTTCTTATTGCCCTTTCTCTCTTTCTTGGTGTCTGATGGAACTAAAGGATTTTTTTTTTCCTTTTTTGACCTTCAGGAATGAATTTGCTTTGTATATTACTGGTGAGAAGATGAGAGGGGTGATATGGGAGTGTTTCTGATAGAGTGAAGGCAATAACCAGATAGAGTTCCTTGGGGGGGGGATGATTTTGTCAACTGTATTGACTCATTTTTATTTTAAACTGGACACATCTGCTGAGGGACCTGGCAGGGGGGATGTCTATCATTCAAGACTATATCCGCAAGACGAGCTTGCATAGACAGAGCTAGGCTTGATTTAGGGCTGCGTCCCAGTCGCCTGAGTGAGGTCTAGGGAATCAGACTTTCCATAATACACCCCGGATTAGTCATTCGGTGAGCAGGTGAATATTTGCTTTTGCAATTGTGCCTCACTAAATAATCTAGATAGATATAAAAACAGTGAATTCAGCTGCTTGTGAATAGTATGGATATTTGAGCTTTTGTGCAGTACCAATCCCCAGCAATATTTTTTTGTATTAAATACTATGAATCCACTTCACCTGTCAGCACTATTCAAAACACAGAATGCTGTATGAATAGAAAGGATGTTCTGGGATCTTTCAGATGATTAGTGTTGCTAGGAAAACCACTTCCTGATATCTTTGTGCTTGCTGTATGTGTCTCTCTTTGTGTACAACTTACAGTGACAAGCAAATTCATAGCATGGTATTGGGGAGGAATTGGGAAAGTTTAGAAATGTTTAAAGAACACTGCTTAAAGTTAAAAAGGGGATGTCATCTAAAATAATAGTTAAGAGTTCTGCCTGCATTCATGTGGAGAATTATAGCTCTCAGAGGAGAGCCATGAGGCTGCATGTGTGTTATGGTGGTGAAGACTTCAGGGCCCTTCCAGTCACCATTTTCCAGAACCTCAGAACTAGGTAATGCTTTTTTGGTGCCTGAGGAAATGACCGTCTTTCACTCCTGGTGAAAATTACACCAATTATTGTCTCTATAGTGTCAGCTCTGCTTCCAGTCACAATTCTACAAGACTGATGGGAGGGGATCTGTGAACACTCTCTCTGGCACATGTTGGGGAATGAAAATTGGAGCCCAGTAAAAGAAGCCCATTCATTCATTCATTCACTCAGGACAAGGCATTCTTCCCAAGTCTGCACCAGAGGAGAGACAGGCATTTCTCATTCTAGCAACAGGAATGGCCTGGGAGAGTAAAAAACAAATATGGCATCGGTACTAGTGCCTGGCACAAAGCCCCCCCCTCCAAAACAGAGATGGGATGGATACATAAGTCATGGTAGCAACATCACATCAAGCTCTGTGTTGTTCCAAGAGCCATACGTTGTTTTTGTAGACCATCCACAAAAGGAGGGACCTGGGCTCAGGTATCTCACTTCTCTGCCCTCATCTGTAAGATGGAGATGCTGTGCTCATCCATTTAATAAGGCTGATGAGGAGGCCTAATGGCAAATGCATGCAAATCACTCATGACAGCACCTGGGGCATGTTAATGATTTCATTACGTGTTGCTTGGAAAACCCAGGAAAGAAAGAACTTGCCTTAACATCTAGAGTGTCTTCCTGCCTTCCCCACTCATGGGTCTCACTGGTTCATCACCAGTGTTCCAGATGTGGACTTACCCATGTTTTCTTGAAATAGAGTGAATAATCTTGCCAGCAGGGGTTATTGGGTGTTTTAAACCAGTAATATAATAATAATAATCATCATCTCAATAATAATAATGATAAAGTGAACACTCCTCACGTATTTCATATTAACCACATGACTTCACATTTGTTCTCTCACTGAGCTACCCTGTCACCCTGAGCACACAAGAGTAGGAGAGAAGACACTGCGTCTCCAGTAAAGACGGTGAATTGCCTGAGGGCCCAGTGAAAATAGGACGAGGCCATGGCTCCAACCCATCCAGCAGTAGCCCGTGGAGCCACAGGGGAGGAAACCAAGGGAAAGGAATAGGGATGCTCAAAGGTTATTTCAATAATCAAGACCCTCGTGCCTATCTCTGGGAGTCCATCTGATTTGTCATTAAGATTATTTTTCATATCTTGACTCCAGGAAAGGTTTGGGATAAACTGTATCTGAAATGACAGCAGGGGACCAGAATGTTAGCAAACACCTTTGAATCAGGGACTTTTCTCTCTATGTTTCAGTCCCCCAGAGGACGTGGATCATTCCCATTCCAAGGCTGCTGGGAGAAGGGACATAGTGTGACATCGTGTGGACCATGGGGGATTTTAGCAATACAAAAAAAAAAAGGAAGGATGGAAGGAAGGAAGGAGGGAAGGAAGGAAGGAAGGGTACTTCTCTAAGTATCACCCCAGCTGGCCCCATCAGGGGCCTTTTGCCTGGGCAGGGCAAAGCCATCAAACTACCATTATCTCAGAGGACCAGATCTTAAGGTGATTAGTCAGAGTAGCCCGGTCCCTCCAGAATCCCATGCAAAGGGAACACCACACTGTTGCATGGGGAACTGCCAAGGAAGAGGTGGAGAACGTGCCACAGACATGATGGCATCGATGAAAACAAAGATGGAGAGCAAAACAGGAGATGAAGGTTTCATAGAGATTAACATCGCCCTATTTCCCCGGGGGGTAAGAGTTGGCCCTATTCTCCTTGGATCTGAAATAACGAGCTAGGAAGCACTTGGAGAATAGCCTTGGATGACATGGGCCCCATACCACATTCCTTTATGTCCTAAGTGCCACATTTGGTGCATTTGCCTGATGACCACTGGGAAAATCGAGGCAGAGCCCAAGGTTCCCATCCACTCCCTGCACACACGTATGAACACACATGCATACACTCACAAGCACATGTGTACAAATGTGTATGCATTTATATTATGTAGGAGATATATTGAACACATTCAAGATATACTTTTTAAAGTTTATTTTATTTGAAAGAGAGCATAAGTGAGAGAGCAGGAGCAGCGGGGAGAGGAAGAGGTAGAAGCAGACGCCCCACTGAACAGGGAGCAGGGGCTCTATCCCAGGACCCTGAGATCACAACCTGAACTGAAGGCAGATGCTCAACTGATTGAGTGACCCAGGTGCTCTCAAGACACAATTTAAATGAAAAGACCAAGTTTATCAAAATGCTAGTTCCGTATCCTTGCAGTACATAGTAATAAAAGGCCAAGATGGGTATGTTTATACATAAACTGCTCAGTGATTTTTTTTTTTTCTAGATGGGGTCAGGGAGGGGCATTTATGGGCAAAGATATTATCTTTCTACTCTATATATTTCTGTATTTTTTTTAAAAAGTAGTAAGCATGTATTGATTGTGTCATCAACTTCCTCCAGATAAAGCTACGTGCGCTGGGAGGGAAGGGGATGAGAAGGCATCCTACGTGCACGTTTTGCCGTAGTGATCCATCAGCCAGTAAATTACCACCAATAGCGATGAAATAATTTTATTTTCTTCATTTACCTGATTAACTGTTTTTATTCAGGGCATCTGACACATCAAAATGGTGATTCAATAAATAAAAGGAATCTTAGAAATAAAAGAGCAAGTAGCTCAGGTAAAATGAAGCACTTTGTGAGCTCTGTACACTCATTTTTATAGGGTGATAGTCTATGCAGGGGGCAGCGATTGGGTAAATTCAGAACCTATTTTGATGAAAACAGGATCAACAAATCCCCTCTTCCAAAAGGAGATGGGCAGGGTCTCAGGACTCTTCTTGCAAACTCTCCCACCTCTGTGAGCATTAGGGCCTAGAAAGCCCCAGAAAGGCTTGTAGGAACACTCCGTGTCAAGCTCTTATTGAGCTTTTGAGGCGTAATGGAAATATATGGATTTGGGGGTTCTTAGCCCTGGAGTCAATCTCAATTCACCAACTACAAGTTTTAAAACCAAGGGCCAGTGCCTTATTCTCTCTGCAACTCAGTTTCTTTATCTTTAAAGTGGGTGCAGTACTCCTCTCTCTTAAAATTAGAGGCAAATGCATCCCGTCTCCCACAATAGTCAAGGAATAGCGTTAGCAGCTTAGTTGAATTCGTACCAGCTCAATAAACATTTACTAAGTAGTTATGTTGTGTCATGAACTCTACTAGGCTCAGGGGGATGTGAGAGTAATAAAAATCTACTTCAGACCTCAAGATCTTACAATCTAGAAGCAGGCATTTATTTTCTTTATTTATAGTTCATTTTCTGAGACATACTACCATATTGCACTCATAAGGCCTGTGGCCAAAGTGTTACTGCTACTAAAGCACTAAAGTTTGTACATGGTTTCCGTTTTTATAAATTTGAGGGGTTTGTAAGTTCATGTACATGGTACTATCACTCTTCTTCCTCCCTCCCTCCCTCCCTCTTCGCTCCTTTCTTCTCTTCTCTCTTCCTTTTTTCTTTTCTCTTTCTTTCTTTCCTTCTTTCTCTCTCTTTTCCCTCCCTCCCTCTTTTCCTCCCTCCCTTTCTCTCTTTCTCCCTCCCTTCCTTCCTCTCTCCCTCCCTTCCTGACCTTCTTTCTTTTTCTCCTTCTCTCTCTCTTCTTTCCTTCCTTCCTTTTACTTTCTTTCCCTCCCTCCCACCCTCCTTCCTTCCTTCTGTCCTTCCTTCCTTCCTTTCTTTCTTCTTTCTTCTGCCTCTCCCTTCCTCCCTCTCTTTCTTTCTCTCTTCCTATTCTCTTTCTCTCTCTCTTACAGCTTTATTGAGATAGAAGTTTACATATCATACAATGAGCCTGATAAACTTTCTTCATAGTAAAAAACAGTTGAGCAGTTAGAGTTGGCACAGGGAAATGATCTCATAACCCAAGGTCTTCCACACCCAAGCTGTATCCTTACTTGTCAATGCACTTTCACGAACACCATGTGAAAAAATAGCGTTTTTTATTCAGTGGCAGATTATCTGTTTTGTTGGTGTGTGGGGGAGGGATGGGCATCAGAAATCAGAGAGTATCATTGCAAATGTACATAATCCATCAGGAGTGCTGGGGTAGAAAAATGACGAAGCAATCCACTTATCTAATGGAGTGCTGCACAGAGAGACTTTACAAATAGACTCCTTCTCCCTGGGAGCTTTCAAAGAGCATGGATGGAGACAAACACAAGGATCTAATTTATTTGGTAGCTACGAGAATTAATTGCTGTTACCTGCCATAAACACAGAGGGGGCAGGGTAGGGGAGGCTGCAACTGCCTGTCTCGTAAGCTGGGGGAAGACTTCGTGGAAGAGGGGGGGCCTCGGAAACCACACAAAGGATGATGGGGGAAGAGAGTGCCCAGGTCATCAGGAGTCACAGCTAGGAGGGAGGAGTCTATTACCTTGCCTACTCTAACGTGCCTGTGTCGAGAGAGACACACACTGAGCGGTGACAGTGGGCAGAGGTGACATTTTCTCTCCATTCTGTGAATATTTTCATCAAATGGTGAAGGACTCAGAAGCATAGACACTCATGCACCTCTCTCGGCCACATTCTCATTGTTTCTTTCCGGTGACAGGGACTCGCAGTAGACAGGTACCCTCAGCCTCAGATCTAAGGGAGTGAGCCAATGGAGGGGAGAGTCCAAGGCAGAAAGAGGACTACAGTTCAATCTCAAGAGCCAGAACCCCATGGGACACCTGGTGGTGGGTATGACCAAATGGCTCCCTGCCACACTAGGGGACCCAGGGGGCCACATGTTGTCACCAAGAGGGACCCCTCCTTAACAACCAGTCGTGCAACCTTACAAACAGATTTCCTGGCTCGTGGGGAAGTTGCCAGGGTGAAGCCTGATACCGAGGAACACAGCCCAGTGTAATTTATTCGGGCTCCAGATCACTCTCAGAAGGAAACAGGTCCCTATCTCAAGGCACCGCAGAAGATTCACAACCCAAGTGTGAAAGGAATGTTATATTTCAATAACAAATTAATTTTCACATCAAGCCTTTTTTGCTTCTGGCTGGAAGAAACATTCTCTGCCAGCTCATGGCTCCTTAGTCAACTTACAGTTGTGTGTCTAAGTTTGGGGCCATTTGTAGAGGAAAGATGTCGGGATGGGAGAATTTGGCGCAGTCTAAGATGGTAGATGCAAGCTGGGTGTAGCCACTAAACTGAATTAGAATGAACTCAACTTCAAAATTCAGTTCCTCAGTGGCACTAGCCACATTTCAAGAGTTTAATAGGCACATTCACTAGACCTGGCACAGACAGAGCATTTCCATCATGACATTTCTGTGGTGGTTTACAGGGTTGTCATCTAGCACCTTGAGAATTTTCTGAAATATCTTATTCTCTGCTTTTCAGCCGAGGAAGCTGAGACTCAGAGAGCATATGTTACTTTCCAATGGACACTCAGAGGCTAGGTGGCCAAACTGAGACTCAAACTTCTTCCTGGTTGGGGGCGAAACCATAATTCTTCTGCCACTCCCTTCTCTTTCCCATCACAAGTCTGGGAGGTATAAAACTAGCTAGAGAATGAGGTGACCTGGCTCTTGATCCATCATTCCCAATAAAATTAAGTATCACATGAACTTAATCCCCTCTTTCATTAAGATTTTCAAATCCTCTAATGTCCAGAATTGTGAAACCCTAAGATTATCTTCTGTATTTCTCCTATTACAACACTTCTCTGAGGAGTGAATGGCCTCTCAGTCTAGCTGGGGTGAAGATAAAAAGGCAAGTCCCTGAATAAAAAGCACGTCAATTAATACAACAAAATATTACCCAGACTTCTTAAGTCTAACTGAAAAGGACTGGGTGGATGAAGGGAAGTCTGCATCAACTCGGTTGCCTCAAATGAGTCAGACTTTCCAGTCCAGGCAACCACCTCCAAATCTCAGTGCTTTAGTCCATACAGTTCATTTCTTGCTCATACAAAGTCCTCTGAAGGTAGAGCACCCCCATGCTGTGACTCATGGGGCAAGTCATCCCATCCCTGTGACTCTGGCCACTGAACCCGTGGCCTTTACACTTGCTACCAATGGGAAAGAGTGTGGGGAATCCCACAGGGGCTTTGCATCCCTCGATCCAGGGTGACTCCTTGACCTGGTTCACACCCCATGGCAGCTTCAGTTACACCGCCCACCTCACTGCAAAGACAATGGGAAAGGTCAAGGAGGGTAAGGACTAGTAGGTGAGCTTGGCCACACTGGAGAGATAAAACAATTGCCAATAAGAAAAAGAGCAATGCTTGATGATCTACTTGCCTGTGACTAAATGGTCTGTGTGTACTACCTCATTTAATCCTCACCACAGCCTTGTGAGGCAAGTGCTCTCTCACTCTCTCCTAAAGATGAGCGCAGGGCAGCTTAGATGGGTTAAGAGACATGACTAAGGTCAAGTGCATACAGATGGCAATGCCAGAGCGTGAACTTAGGTCTGACCAATATCAAAGCTCAGTCACGCTTGGTTAGACATCAGATTTCTTTTCTTTTTTCTTTTCTTTTCTTTTCTTTTTCTTTAAGATTTTATTTATTCAGGGGGCACCTGAATGGCTTAGTGGGTTAGGCCTCTGCCTTCAGCTCAGGTCATGATCCCAGGGTCCTGGGATCGAGCCCCACATCGGGCTCTCTGCTCAGCAGGAAGCCTGCTTCTCCCCACCCCCCTCTCTCTGCCTGCCTCTCTGCCTACTTGCGATCTCTATCTGTCAAAAAAATAAATAAAATCTTTTAAAAAAAGAGATTTTATTTATTCAAGAGAGAATGAGAGCAAGAGTGGGGGAGGGGCAGAGGGAGAAGGAGAGACGCTTGAGTAGACTCCATGATGATTGCGGAGCCTGACTCAGGGCTTGATCTCACAACCCAGAGATCACCAACCTGGGCTGAAATCAAGAGTCAGACACTTAACTGACTAAGCCACCCAGGCACCCCGACATCAGATTTCTTTTTAAGAAAAAGTAAAGTTACACTCTAGAGTAGTGCTATCTAGTAGAACTTTGTGCAAAGGTGGAAATGTCACTGTACCTGTGTGATCCTGTATGGTAGTCATGAGCCACATGTGGACACTGAATGCTTGAAATGTGACCAGTATAACCAAAGGACTAGATTTTCAATTTAAATTTAAATTGTATGGAGATTTTAAAAAATGAATAATAGCATTATAATTTAACTTTCGATGTGTAAATGCTCCTTCTTCAAAAATAGAGTGAAGTTCTTTGAGGTCAAAGATCATAATTTACTCATCTCTTTATCTCATTTAGCACAGGCATAGCGCTTTGCAGATAAAGGTTGTTCGGTAAATATTTATAGATTATTATTTGATTTTAATCCACTATAAGACTTTCTGGATTATTAAGAATGTGGTTTTGCCGTGATCAACTCTACTTGCCTAGAAGGGTCACAGGACTTAAAGCTCTCTCTGACTGGCAACTTGTTTTCATTTTACCTACAAGACTGGCATCGGCTAATGAGACATATTATGGTATTTTCAGAAGTTGCTTCCAAGGTTTTAAAATATCACTGATTTTTGGAGAGAGTGGGGATGTGCGGGGAGGGGGAGTACTGAGTCCCCTATTTTCCATACTGATTTTTTAAAAGAAAAATGAAGATCTAGTTTTAAGTGCTTCTTTCATATCGAACAGGAGCAGAATGAAATGGGGAAACTTAATGGATCTCTTTCTGTGAATAAAATGACAGATAAAATATCTATTTTGCTCACATATTTTTCATTCACAGACAGTTCATTTCAGTAAATATCTTACCACCTGCACTTGTCTATTTTCCAAGGTTTTTGGGAAATTTCCAGTAAGTTCAGTTGGACTCCATGGTTGGTATTTATGAGGCCGTGCTTAAAGGGAAATTGCATCAAGGATGTCATCAGCTCACCTTTTTTTTTTTTTTTCTGTGTTTTTCTTGAATGTGTAGTTGGCAAGCTCTCAAAACCCTTATCAGGTCATAACTCAAAGATACATGTGGCCTCTACAGCTGGGTTAATATTTATAAAACACTCTCTGCTCCCAGCCTTTTTCTTCTATGTTCCCTCCACCCCTGGGGTTCCTGCCTTTTCATAGGTCTGTCATCTGGAGATTGGAGGATGTCATGTCTACACTGACACAGAGTACTTTCTGTGGCCTCCCCGCAGAGGATGTCCTCTCAAACAGGCTCTGTTGGTCCTCAGAACTGAATTGGGAGATTTCTAAATGTTGTGCACCGGGGTTTCTTAGCCTCAGCACTTTTAGCCTTTGGGGTCACAAAATTCTGTTAAGGGGGGATGGTCCTATGCTTTCTAGAGTGTTTAGCAACATCCCCAGCTCCGAGGGGCTAAGATGACAGTAGTATTGCCCTACCCAGTCATGACAACCAAAAATGTCTTTAGATGTTGCCCGTAGTCCCTGAGGTGGGGGGGTTGGGAAGGGTGGGTAGCAGAACAGCTTCCCTCTGCTTTGTCCAGCTGACACATATCTCAGGTCTCAGCTCACATGTCATCCCGAGGGACCCATGACCCCATGGGTCATGTTCTGTGGTTGTCACTCTCTTAGGACCTATGAAGCCCATCATCTCTGTTTGTACCTACCTGTTCACTGATGACCATCACCTCTGGTCCTTAATTCTCACTGTGACGTACACGGCAAGGACCCTGTGAAGCGTTTCCATTAAGTAACTTGCTTTGAAAATTGCCTCACATTTTTAGGGTTCAGCAATACTTTCAGGGTTACTTCTCTCTCCTCTTCACACACAAAGTGTCAATAGCACCTCTGCCTTCATAGAATTTGCTTGACCCTGGTGTGACATCTCTAATCAGAAAGATTAGAGGTGAGATGATCACAAACTTTCTTTAAAAGGATGATGGGTTGGGGCGCCTGGGTGGCTCAGTGGGTTGAAGCCTCTGCCTTCGGCTCGGGTCATGATCCCAGGGTCCTGGGATCGAGCCCCGCATCGGGCTCTCTGCTCGGCAGGAAGCCTGCTTCCTCCTCTCTCTCTCTCTCTCTGCCTGTCTCTCTGCCTACTTGTGATCTCTCTCTCTCTGTCAAATAAATAAATAAAAAATCTTTAAAAAAAAAAAAAAGGATGATGGGTTTAGTGTCATGGCTCTGACCTCTCTTGACGAAGGAGGAATCCATTTTCAGTTTAAGACTTATTTTGCAAATCGCATTCTCCAACAGAAGAATGAGATTAGGGATCCCCACAAAATGGTCTGGGTAAGACCTCAGGCCCTCTGCTGATTTATTCCTGTAATGAATAGTTCTCATACTTGTTGACTGAATGAATAAGCAACTGCTATGTGCCAGGTTTTCTGCTAAAGCTGGAAATATAATAACGAGCAAAAATAAGCATGGTTCCTGCCACCTTGGAACGTGCATTCTGGCAGGAGGATGACACTAACTGAATAATTATACCAATGATGGTGTAGCTACAGAGATTATAGGCTTCAAAGGTTCTAAGAGAGTGACGACCATGGAACATGACCCATATCATGCCCCCCCTCCCGGGATGACACTGGAGCTGAGACCTGAAGCATAAATACAAGTAAACTAGATGACGTAGGTGGGGGAAGAGTGCCCCAGACAAATGGATCCACAGGTACAAACGACACCTGTTAGAGAAAGGAATTAAGATAAGTAACATAATTGGAGGAAAAAAGCAAAAGTCAGTGGGTTTGGAGCCCAGAAAACATGGGGCAAGACTGTGCATGAGGAGGCCAAATTGATAAAGTTTATGGGGTGTGTGTAGTTCCCACAAAGCCAGCTGCTCTTTCCCCCATCAGCTGATGCTCATTGATAGGCTTTGAGCAGTCAAATGAAAGTTGGTGTCAGCACTGTGCAGAGGTCTCTAGTTGCCATGTGGGGAGTGAACTAGGGAGTGATATGCAGTGGGGTAGGAGACCATAAACTCAGATGGCTGTCCAGTTGAGAAGGAGCTCAGGCCAGGAGGGTCTACTAAAGACAGAGAGGTAGGAGAAGGAATATTACTTGGCAGCTGAACCAATAGCATGAAGTGAAGGACTTGACCAGTAGGCCGCCCTGGGGGCAGATCAATTACAGCTGGCATCTGTCCCGGTGGGTGGAAGTCCCTGTTGAACCAGTGTTCAACATATTGCCTACAATCACTAGAATGATCCAAAAGGAGGGAAACAAGGGGAAAAAAATAGCTCAGTGTGCCTCTTAAGGCTTTGGCATATACAACTGGAAGGCTGATGTCATTTGTCCAGAGAGTGAATGCTATGGGAAAAACAAGCTGGTGCTAGAAAATCATGAGTTTTGTGTAGGACGTGTTGAATCTGAGGTGCCTTTAAGATATTATGGGAAGAAGAAATCTGGTTGGCTGCCCTGCAAGGGAGGAACTTCCTCCAAGGATGAGAATTATTAACTAGGGATGGTCCTTTTGCAAAACATTCATTCCTTGGCCACATGGTACATAATATGCTATTTGAACAATCGTTAAGCAAGGGCAGGTTATTTTTAGCAAGTAACAAGAGAATTGTAAAAATGAAAAAAAAAATGAGATTTGTCAACCACAATTTCCCTCCTCATCCCCACGCCAACTAGTCTTTCAGAACTAAAAAACATCCGGAGCCCAGTTTTCTGCATGGACACCTGGTGAGGAAAGGATGTTGACAATATTAGGAATGCACCATCCTCTTCTGGAGGGAGATAAGTCCCTTGTCAAGTTGCGTCTTGCCCAGGGCATCTGTAGGAGAGAGTCTCCTTTTCTTCACCTTGCATCTGCTCAGTATCTTAATCCCAAATTGTGGGAGTGAAACTCGGGCAACCTTTAAGGATATAATTTGCTTCCTATTACATTATTTCTCCCCGTACAGGAGAGACCAAGTGTTTGTCATTTACGAGTGTCATGTCATTACATTCCATATTGCAGTGTAATGATGTGAAATGATTAAATGACAAAATGCCAGCTCACTGCCAAAAATTTAAAGTGGCATACTTTTATTTGTAGATTGGAAAGCTATTATTAATTCTTATATTGACTTTGCCAGATGAAATAAAACAAGCAGACTGGTGCATACAGAAAAGGGGTACTATGAGGCAAGGACCGGAGCCCCAGTTCCAACATAAACGGAAAGAGTTCTCTAATTCTGGCATCTTCTGCAGGCTACATGTCCAGCGCTAAATGTATTAGTTTAGAACAGTCTTGTCACCTGATGAATGTGGAGTGACAGGCCTCAAAATACAACCTGACTGGAGTTTTTATTGAGAAGAAAGATGGGAACTGAGAACAGGTGGCTGAGAAGAGAAAATGGCCTATTTGCCTCCTCCCCCTGCCCCCAGTCTTCACCACATTTTCTCCACCAGCACTTATTGGGAGATTGAATGTTATTCTTGTTTTTTCTTTCAAGGGAAAAAGAGCATACAAATAGCATTTCCTTTACGTCATCAAATTACCAGAAGACTCCGTGGTTGGTAAAATAACAACTGCTCCTTTTTCTCTCCCCGTAGGCTATGAAATTGCACATGGAAATAATTGAGAGGGTTAAAAATCACTTTCTCAGAAGTATATATTTTTTAAGCTTTTAGAGTTCAAATCTGTATGACCTCAAGTGTTTGAGGATTTGTGAAGAAACAAAACTACCATTTCTCTCTACCATTTATGCCTTCATTTGAGGAACACATTCATTGCCTAATTCCAAAAGAATCTTCTCACGACCATATTCTAGTGACTTTCTTTTGTTTCCTCTTGTTTTCTCTCCCCTGAGCAATTGTTTCTTCCTTTTCTTTGTGCGGACAAGGAAATGCCATGTGTCTCAGCTTGGTCACCTCCACTGAGTTTTCTACCTCAGCAGTGTTCTTGCCTTAGGAGTTCTCTGCCTTGATTTGGTTTGGCTTTTGTTTTACTTTTCTTTTAATTATTCCCCTTGAATATCAGCTCATGCCATATATTTTTTATTTCCATTTTTATTACATCCTATGACCACTTTGGCCTAGTAGCTTCTTTCATTGTCAATCAAGGCTGTTGGGTGAAAGCTGACTGACTCTACAGAGAGTGGGAGATAAAATCAAGGTACACCATGTTGTTCTGTTTCAGTTTTTTACTACGCGTGGACACTTGCAAGGTCAGTCACCGGTGGCGCAATCATTTTTAAACAGGAAGACACCAAACACACAGAAGCTTCTAGATTTATAGATACTAACTCATGCCTGCCAAGCTGGCCAATAATCTTTGCTTTTGCTCCAACACATGGGACACATTGCCTTGTTTTTGGCACACTGGTAGGAGTACAAAGAACACGTTCTTCCTGGAAAGGAATTCCACTGGACAATGGCTCAGGTAACAAAGCTGTCAGAAGCTCATTTGGCTTGTGGGAAACGCTTACAAGTTTTGTGATTGGCAAGATATCACTGTCCACAGACAATCCAGTCTATGGATAAAATGACTTGCCATTTCGTTTGGATTTTCAGTGAGTCACAGCATCTTTGTTTGGTCCCTGGGATGCCTTCATCAGAACATGCAACTTGGGTACAAGCTTCTGCCTGCAACACTGTGATCAGGGAATGTCACCCCTTCTAATGCTTCTGTTCACTGCTTCTTTGGAGACTTCTCTTTCTACATCTCCCTGGCGCTGGCTCATGTGTGGCAGTCAGTGAGAACTAAGGGTTCTCCTGGAAGACAATACATTGAAGAGCACTGGAGGATTTTTTTTTCTTTATATATAGATGGCTTTGTCATTCTGTCCTAAATCATGAATGCATAAAAGAGCAGCCAAGAACAGCTCAAATGACTGCATCAAGGACCCTGGAATAATAGGCTGGCACCATCCACATCTGCAAAACAGATCATATGATGTATGTTCTGACTAGTATACATAGAGCATGGGTTAACCTGAGACCTCTCTCACATTGTCATGGTTTACAGGTTATTGTATATTTTCATGAAAAAATTCTTCTCTCCAGTAAGTCATTTACCTTTTCTGAAATCACCCAAAACCCTGGCCTCCTCTCCAATGACATTTGTTTTTTCATTTTCTCACGCACGCACACCTATTTAGCTGTCCATTTAAGTGCTCCAGGTAAGTAGTGAAAAGGATAGTTATTGGCCCTGTTGTCATTGAGAGCTGAGGTCTCAGGAATGACCCAGGGACCGGAGCAAAGAAGCAGAACAATTTCAGATGGTGCAAATGTTACGGGAAGGTGATCGCACAGAGCAGTGTCATTGAGAGTGGGTTAGGAGTGGGCAGATAGAGCTGGTGTAGTCACAGAAAGCTTCCAAGAGGAGGCAACATTTCAGCTGAGAATGGAGGCTGGAGTGGCCATCATGTTAGTCTAAGGAAGCACTTTTCAGGCAATGGGAATTGTAGATATAAAGAATGTACTTTAGGGATGAGCTTGGATGGGAAGCAGTCAGTGTGGCAAGATGGCACGGAACTATGGGAAAATAAGAATTAAGACCAGGGCAGTCAACAGAGATCCACTCAGGCAAAGATTTTCAAACTTAGGATGTAACCCCAGTCTTGCCTGGCCTTCCCTTGTCTCTGCTTTGTTCGTTCTGGTTTTAGAAATTTGTATCTATCACTCCACCTTCCAGACAATAGGAAATACCACTGAAATATAAGCAAGTGGTTCTCCACTGATATTTTGGGCCATAAATAGGTTGCTAAATGTTGACTGATGTGTAAAATTTAGTTTTGCTCCACCAAAGGATACATATACTTATGGCAAAGTCTGTCAGCTGCAACAAGGTAGTAGAAAGGATGCCCACCATAGTGTGGGGCAGAGGACATCTTACATTAATAATAAGTAGGAGAGGCCCCTCCCCCTCCTTGCTGCCTTGAATGATGGTGTCCTGACTAGAGCTGTAGCCGCCATCTTAACATCAAGACTGGGAAGTGGAGGATCATCTCAGAAATTCTGAGCACAACCCCAGATATCCTTGAAGAGCTGAGCCACGGTGAGCAGCCACCTAGCTCTAGATTTCTTGTTATGTGAGAGGAGGAAAATCTGACTTGTTTAAACTCACATGATATGTAAGAGCCTAAAATCGAACTCAGCTTGCCAAGGGAAGAGCTAATGTTGACTAAAAGTGTGAGAACTTTGCCTCATGAGTTTGTGAGAGAACTCAGTCAGGACAGCAAATAGCTGTACTCAAGTAGTGGCCCAGTGCGGAGATGGCCTGGGACAATGAGTAACAATGATGGTGAGAGACACTGGAGCTATGGTTTCGTTGTAACTATTTCATTCAGCATGGCTTAGAGGTTTGTTTTTGGTTTAGTTTGGTTTGGTTTTTGTCAAAATACAACCAATCTTCCAGTAATCTGAAGAATGGGGGGGAAAAAGTGTGACCCACTGATATACCCAGATTAGCAGAGAGGAAAGACTTGTCAAGAAGCAAAATGATAATGTCTGTCTGGTGGCTAAGTGACATGTATTATTATCAAGATCCATCTGGAATCATCTTCCTGACACAAAGGACAGCTTATTCAGCCTGCTTCCCCCTGTCCACTCTTGCATGGCATCAGTTCCTGTCGGGGTTTGGGTTCTCTAACTCCATCGGGGGACATGCCTTCTATTTCCTGAATCCTACTCTTTTCCTCTCGTTACCTCTATGTCTTCAGGATTTTACTGAGTAAAATGGAAGGGTTGTCCATAGATAATGATTTGGAAATATGCATGTGTGTGGGTGAGGGGTTATGAGAACCAGATGGCTTTCTTTGAGGTAAGTTTTGTATAGAAACCTACTGGATCATAGAGGTAATGTGGAAATATCACAGTGAAAATGAAGGGGTTGTTCTAGACATGGACTCCATCTCACTTGCTCTATGAGCAGACCCTGAGGATAGTGCCTCCAGTATTCTACTTCAAGTGAAGTGAAGACTCATTGATCAAGAGGGCTTTAAAGGAAGGAAGGACGATGTTCAGGCAATAGCAAGTATGGGAAAGGACAAGATGGGTGGCATGGAAACACGCCTGGAACCTGTCATGGTATAGATGGCATCTGAGTTCCAATGTGGATTTGGTGCTATTTCTTGTGGGTCTGGGTCTTCAGTGTTCATTACACTCACCTAATTCTCATTATAGAATGCTGACTGAGAGATGGAATTTGGCACTGGAAGGGCCATGTTCAAAGTCTAGCTCTAACATTTACTAGTGTGTCACATTCAGCAATCTACTTAACCTCTTTGAGGATTAGTTCCATTTCTGTAAGATGGGGATAATCCCCAAGGATACTCATCAAGTTTAAATGACCATGCAAGGCCACTCGTAATCAAGGGGACTTGAGTTTCAAATCCTAAGTCCTCTGACTTTTCAAGTTCAGTGCTCTTTTTTCCAACCACAAGAAGACCCTACTGGAGATTCGCAAATGATGTGAGTCTTGAGAAAAAGAGGGAATGAGGAAGGAGGGAAGGGGAGGAGAGAGGGAGAGGGACCACAGGGACAGGGGAAGAGGGGAGGAAAAAGAGAGGAAAAAGGAGAGAAAGTAGGGTAAGAGGTAGGGAAGATAGGAAGGAAGAAATAGTGATTCTGTAATTATAGGCATTTGCTTAAAAAAAATCTGGAATTGGCTCAAAATTTCCACCATTAGTCATTCATTGGATTAAAACAGCTATTCCCTTCCTTTTTCTGATGGGATAATTCTTTTCATTTTGCCGAACTTTTGGGATTACCATGGGGTAGATGATGTGAAATCAAGAAACTTGCAATAAAATGAACATGGCAGTGTCAAGCAGCTTTCCATTTTACAAATAAGTGATTGACTGCTAGAGGGGAGGTTGGTGGGGGGATGGGGTAATTGGGTGATGGACATTAAGGAGGGAACATGATATGATGAGCACTGGGTGTTTTATGCAACTGATGAATTACTGAGCTCTACATCTGAAACTAATGATGTACTATATGTTGGATAATTGAATTTAAATAAATAAAAATAAAAGATTGAGATGATGTGCTACCTCCCTGATTTGACAGTTGGGCAACTTGGATTCAACCAGGAGAGTCATCATTGCTGAATGGAGGAGAGTAGGGCAAATTAATTCCAATAAGCAGAAGATCTGCTCTGTGCCTGGGTGATGCATGCAGGATAGCTGGTGAAGCTAAAGTTCATAAACCTTTGTTGCCAATTAATTAGACTAGTGACATCGGAGAGTAAGGTCTTGGGGATACAGGACAAGAGACAGATAAGGGATTGATTGGGGGGAGGCAGTGAGGATACAAGGCAAGGTCAGGAAATATTTAAACCACAGGTGATCAGAAACCAGGTCTACCTGACATGAAAATGAAGAAAACTAGAAACCTATTTTTGCCTCTTCTGGTTGAAGAAGAACTTATAATCCTAACCCAATCTCAACTACACACATCTGGACTCCTGTCTGGAATGAAGATGTCAGTGGCACTAACACAAACCTGTCCACTCCCAACCTTCTTCCTACACTGGAGAGGCTCAGCAAAGTAGGGGGACGGGAACATACAATCCCTCCTTCATAATGAAAACAGCCAGGAAGTGGCCACTTTACAAAACCCTCACCAAGGAAGAAAGTCAACATGAATTATCTTACATCTTCAATTTTCATTCTAAAGAAGCATGGCTCACTTCACTTTTGAAAGTAATTTTAATGAATACCCTTCAAAAATACTAGAGCCCGACTTTCCAAAATTTATTTTGGAACAGATAGGCCTCCAACAAGTAATTCTCAATATTATTAATATTATTATGTTCACGAAAATCTGATAACAATAGAAGTACATTTTTATTGGGAGAAATCTTACATTAAAACTGGAACTTGTATTTGGCCGATTTCGGTGGCTTGACCAAAAATAGAAATTGGCTTACGTATCTTGCCATTTTTAGGGAAGGTGAAGATATGGATTTAGACAATTGATTTTCTTAGCTTAGGGAGCACTGTAGGCTAAACTGCTTTGGCCCCGAGGGACTCTTTGCTATTGGCAGCCCTGGGCATGGTGAGGTTTTTAAAATTCATTTCTGATATCCAGTTGACATGGATTTTTTTAAGTGTTTAAAATTGTACTGGTCACTACTGCAGCCCTCAAAGAGCTCTGCTCTCACTGCTTCCTGGTTCTTGCTTTTCCTTCTCATGTTTCCTTCACTTCACACTGAGTTCTCTTTCTCAAGGTGGATGTTTGTCACTGAGCCTAAGCAGGAAAGACATATATGAAAAGTCTGGAAACAGGGGAATCCAGGAGCACCCGCAGGGCTCTGGAGCCAGCTACAGACAGCCATCCCCTCACACCCAGGGGCCTCCTTGGGAAAGAGAAGGAAAAGCATTATAATAATCGACACGGGGTCCCGCTAAAGAGACGTGCGTGACCTGATGATGGATAATGTATGGGGGAATGGGGCTGAGTAATGCATTCAGTTGGGTCCCAGCAAGCCCTTCGTAGAGTCAGAACAAGATGGAAGCCAATGTTTGATTTGTCATTTGCAGCTTCATTTGGGGGCCGGCATTCCTGTAAAAGGCAGGGTGATGAACAGAGTGTATCTCCTCTTCCAACCTGGCCTTTGGAGACCTAAACAGAGCAGGGAGGGCTACCCAGCTTATAGAACTAAAATTCCACACCCCATTATGAAAACGCATTTTGTCAGGTCTCAGAATACATTACGAGGCTAGGAAACAATTAGGGTAACAATTGAAAATCTGATATGTCTTTTGCTTAAACAAAAAACCATAGTGAAGAGCATAATGAAAAACTTGCTGGAGGAGGAACTTCAAAAAGGTTGAGTTTCTCTTCCTGGCTTTGCATTTGTGAGCTCTGTGACCTTAAGCAAGTTGCTTGGCTTCTCTGGATCTCCCTTACACACCTGTGCAGGAACAATCCCGATTGTCATTCTGCCTACATCATAGAGTTTTTACAAGGATCCAATGAATTCATGCATAGGAAAATGACTCGTGAGTCAAAAGCATTATATTAACACAAATTATGACTAATATTAGTTTATATTTTATTTATTTTCCATTCCTGACTTCATAATTTTTCAGAGAGGAAGACAGCAGTGACACAAGAGAATTCTTTGTGCTCACAAAGGAAAGATGGAGGAGTATTGACCTATCAATGCTCTCTGCTCCAATGTCCCCATCCCAAAACTACATCCCATAGTAGCATGGCAATGACTTAGGAAAGAGATTGGTTTTCAGGGAAAATGAGTGGAAAGCTGAAGTGGTTGGCCATTGGAGGCACCCTTAGCTTCAAGCATAAATCATTCATACACAGGAGATATTTAAGATGTGAAACTATAAATACTGACCATAGATTGCCAGCATAATGTAGGTGGGGCTCCCAACAATTTCCACTCACAGAAGAGAAATTCTTTGTGAGGTTGTGAATGCAAGATACAGAAATATGAATAATTGGTGTGTATATGTATATTTACATATATAGAGCATAGGATATGTGCAGATGGTATATAGGAAATACAGATCTACACATATGCATATTTGTGCTTGTAGAGATCCATTTATATCCAAATATATATTATATATCCATATATATGTTATATACGTGCATATATTTGGATCAGCATTTGCCAGATACAAACTCAAGAGCAGGCAGAAATCGGCAATGTGTCCAGCTTCTGTAAAGGGATTCAGTGGAATGATTTTCATATTTCAATGAAGAAATTACAGATGATTATTAAAACCTGGTATTTCAGTTTATCTAGTCTGAGCCCCACTTCACTAAGCAATCTCATCTAATCTCAACCAATCTAACTACGGATTTTGTTAAACTCACTTAAGAAACCATTTTTAGTTTTTACCAAAAAAAAAAAAAAGTGAGGACTATTAACGTATTAGCATTTCCACCGAATAACTGATTTTTTAATGCAGAAGAATGAGAGAAAGAAGTAGTCAACTTTCAAGGAAGTTTCTGCTTAAATAAGTGAAATTAGAAGAACTAATTGTAGAAATCTTACACCTTTCAACTTTGTGTGCAAACTACGTATCAATCCTGTTTAGCAGGTGATGTCTGCAGCTTGGCACGGAGGGCAAGGTGAAGACAAACCTTCTATCTCTAATTTTCTCAAAGCATTTATTCTTCTTTCTGGAATCCAGTTGTTATCAGCTTTTTTAGAAATACTGACATAGTCAATGGTGTCTAAAGTCATGGAGACCTGCCATCCACAAATATGGTTTCTCCCTATCCAAGGACCGATGGTTTCTTCTTCTATGACTTGGCTCTCCATGGACCCTCATGGACAGGGGTGGGGAATGGCCTAGGAGTGGGAAAGTGCTGAGTGCTGAGTCACTGTGAAGACCACTGTGCTCAAGTTCCCTTTTCCTTTCCCCCCATAAAGGGGTCTTGGTAGAGATGTTTGTGGAAAGCTTCTGTTAAAGTCCCTCAGTAAGGAGGCCTCCAATTGGAGGGTCCTTGTCCAGCAGGACAGCCCTGACTGAGAGCCTGGCCCACAGCAACTGAGCCTTCACTGCAACTACCTTCAGAGACTCACAGTGCTTGGCTGGGCCCCAAGCCTGGTGTGAAGAAGGCATCTTCCACCCATAGGGTCTGCCAGAAAAAGCCTTTGTAACTAACTGCCCATGGTCAGGTCTGAAGGGGATCACCTATAAGTTTTTATCCAGGAGCTAGACTCCAAACCAACCACCCTCTATTCTTACTATAAATCCCACTCTTTTTTTCTCATCATAGCTTGAGGAATTTCTGTTGCTTGCAACTGACATCCTGATTAATAGGACCAAAACTGGACCCCAAAGTGAGACAGGGTCAAATAAAGAGAGATGTTGAGGGTTGGTAATGAGGTAAGTAGAGACTAGACAAGCAAGCATCACTACCCACAAGAGGATGTCTGAAGATATCTTGCAGACCCAGTGTTAGGATAAGAGTTTGAGCCTCGAAATTATCAGTGGCCATCCAAAGAGCCCAACACAGGAGTAGGAACTAGACAACAAGAAACATGAACAGTGTGGTCTATCCCTTAGATTACCTGCTGGCATATTCCCTGCCAGAAATTTCTATTGTGTAACAAGAATGATAATAGGTGGAAAGAGAAAGAAGAGATAGAAGCCCTGACTCTCTCTCTCCAAGCTCATCTCCTCTCCTGCCCCCACCCCCGAACCCCCTTGGTCTTTTTTGCTGTTGCCAAATAAATCTATGTCTCAGGTCCTGTGCCTGAACTGCTCTTCCCTCCAGCCCTTGTATGACTTAAGTCCTTATTTATTCAAATCTCTGATCAAATATCACCTTTCCAAGGGGCTTTGCCTATCTCATCCAGAATGGCAGCTCTACCACCTTTTATCTCCTAATACTGTTTTTTTTTTTTTACCTCTATAGCATTTATCACCATCTGACATAATGATTGATTAACTGATTTTTCTTTGTCTTCCCATGCTGTACTAAAACATAAGGTAAGGACTCTGTTCAGTTCCTGCATTCTCAGAGCCTACATTAGCTCCCAGGAAAGAGTGGGTACTCCATAAATACTAACTTCATGAATGCAGCAATGAATCAATGAGTGAATGAATGAAGAGTAATGGAGAGAGAAAAAGAGGAGGATAAGGGAATAACATATGTTAGAGTCCATAATTAAAGGAGCAAAATGGATTATAAAAACCAAACATATAAATTAGAAATATCTCTCTGCGTGCTTTATATTGAAAGTTGATCTCTTTGGTCTGTTTCATTCATTCACTTATTCCGCTGATAAATACTTATTATCTGAACATCAGGTCACTTTCAGAGGTGACCAGGGAAAGCTAAATCTTAAAGGTGAAGACCCCAAAGAGGGGATAGATCAAAGGAAAAGATCTATATTAGGAAATGATAGAGAACTCTCACACATCAGGCATGTCTGAGTTTTGCTGGTGTGAGGAATATTTCAGTTTATGAATCAAAACTAACAGTATATTTACAGATGCAAGAAATAGGGTAAGGGGAAGCCAAACCATAGTGGTTTATGCTATATAATAAATGACTCTTGGGATGGTACAGATGCTATGGAACAAAGTATGGTAGTTCCTTAAAAAAAACTCAAAACAGAACTAACATAAGATCTAGGAATTCCACTTCTGGGCGTATATTCAAAAGAATTCAAAGTAGAGTCTCAAAGAGATGTTTGTACACCCATATTCATAGCAGCATTATTCACAATACTAAAAGGTAAAAACAACCCAAGTGGTCATCAGTGGATGAATAGATATGCAAGATATGGTCTATCCATAGAACGGAATATTATTCAGCCTTGAAAACAAAGAAGATTCTATAACATGCGACAACCTCCTTAAAACTTGAGGACATTATGCCAAATGAAATAAGCTGGTCACAAAAAGACAAATACTCTATATTCTACATGCATGAGATAGAGTAACCAAATTCACAAAGAAAGAAAGTCAAATGATGGTTACCAAGGGCAAGTTAATGGAGTTACCAAGTCCAAGTTAGTTACCAAATGGGGAAGTAGTATTTAATGGATAGGGAGTTTCAGTTTTTCAAGATGAAAAGAGCTCTGGAGATGAATAGTGATGATAGTTGAACAACATTATGAATGTATTTAATACCACTGAACTGTACACTTAAAAATGGTTAAGATCGGGACACCTGGATGGCTCAGTCAGTTGAACACCTAACTCTTGATTTCAACTCAGGTCATGATCTCAGAGTCTTGAGATGGAGCCACATATTGAACTTTGCCGGATGTGGAGCTTGCTTAAGATTCTCTCTCTTCCTCTCCTCTGTGCTCTCCCCCCTTGTTTGTGTGTTCTTTCCTAAAAAATGGTTAAGATGGTAAATTTTATGTTATGTGTATTTTGCCATAATAAAAAACTAGAAAAAACAAACAATGTCTTAGGTTGGTGCTACAGCTTTACCAACTCATGTTGAACCAATTTCTTGGAATATTCTCTTCCCGTCCTTGTGTGTCACTTGAGATCTCATGGTTACAAGGTGGACTCTATGCTTCCAATATGGGTGACATCCAAAATATTTAACAAATGGTACATATCTGGAGATCCTGCTTGTCCAGGCTTTTTCCTTTTGGAATCATAGGGACGTCTAGTGGGTTTGGACAATGCACTAGGTCTAAAGGGGTACCTAGGGTCTCAGGATAGTTGCCATTAACCAACCAACATGGGAGCATTTCAACATCTGTACAACTGTACCACCTTATCTGTGGAAGCAGACAAATGGCAGTCAGGTCTCTAGAAATCACTCATAAGGAGGAGGGAATGAGAAGGGTATGGGGTCCTCTTTGAGCAGGGCTTTGTGCCTTTTTTTTTTTTTTTAAAGTTGGAAGGGAACATTCTCCCTAGAGACAAAAACCACATCTCACTGGACAAAAACAAGTCACATGACCACCACCACTAACTACACCAGGCAAACCTCTCTAGTCAAAGCAGGCAAGGGAAAAGGGAACTGTAAATGGCTTCTGGAAAACCAAGTTCCAATTTCTGCTGCAGCTTGCCTTCTAGTTTGGGAAGGATACTATAAAAGGCCAATTCATCTATCCTAGAGTGGACAATTGAGAATGAGGATTTCAGAAAGCAAAAAGCCCAACTTAAAGTAATACATTATATTTTGAACACTGAATGTTTGACAATACATTTCACAGCTCATTTCCTGCTACTTGTGAATGCTAGTAAACACTCAGAGAGCGAATTCACATTTTCATGTCAAATATCCTTACAGTTCTCCCCTCCTCCAGCTTGTCACCAGTTAAACAGACCCTATGAGGACAGTCTGTTCACACTATAATCTTTTGTGACACTAAACCTTAATCTGTCTTACAATTTCTGTTGTTTTTCACTAAAAGGTTATTCCAGAAATATTTTATAGTGCACATTCATTTTCTGGGCCAAGAATAAATTGCATAATCAGAGGCACTCTCACCAATGCTGAGTCTCCCTTCCCGGCCCAAATTTAAGAATTTCATGCGGATTATTCATTGCCATCTATCTAGCTAATTCAATGTCATTATTTTTCTCTGGTCTAGGCAGAATTTGCCCTTCCCTGAAATGAGCTTATCTCATAATAAGATATTGGAGGAGGAAGGACAGGCCAGTGGAGTTGGAGTCACTGAGGCCCACACATCCATCCCCAGGCCTGGAATTAAGGGGCTGTCAATATTTCCATTAGAAGGGGAAATATATTTTTTCAAAAAGGATTGCAACATGCTACTTAGTTTTTTAAAATCAAGACACTGACTTTGCAAAATGTGGCTTTCTCTAAATTTTGGGTTTTGCATTTAATTCTATCCTCCAACACCCTCATCCTACTCCTGGCCTAAATCTCACTGACTATCCAGGTCACAGTTGATGTGTCACTTTCCTCCTTCTCTCCCAAAGACTGAGAAAGGAACTTGAACCTCCTAGTCCTCTACTGACATTTCTGATATCTTATCAAATATGCCTCATAATGCATATGCAATGCTGTCCAAAAGGAATAGGATGCAAGCCACGTATGTAATTTGGATTTTTTTAGTAGCCATATCTCTCTCTCTCTCTCTCTCTCTCTCTCTCTCTATATATATATATATATATATATATATATATATATGAAACAGGCAAAACTAATTTCAATGATATATTTTACTTAATTGTATTTGTCCAAAATACAGTAGTCCCCCCCTTATTTGTGGGGGATACTTCCCAGGATTCCCAGTGGATGCCTAAACCCATGAATAGTATATATGATGTTTTCTCCTATACGTACATACCTGTGATAGTTTATTTCATTCATTTGGCACACTAAGAGATGAACAACAATGGATCATAAAATAGAACAATTATAACAATATACTGTAATAAAGTTATGTAAATGTGGTGTCTCTCTCTTTCTCTCTCTCTCTCTCTCTCTCTCTCTCTCTCTCTCTATATATATATATATATATATATATATCTTATTGTGCCCTACACACCCTTCTTGTGTTGATGTGCAATGAGGAAATGCCTACATGATGAGATTAAGTGAAGTGAGTGACATAGGCACATGATGCAGCGTCAGGCTAATATTGACCTTCTGATGCTAAGGTCAAAAGAGGGATAATCTGCTTCAGGACCACAGTTGACAGCAGGTAAAAGGAACTACAGAACAGGAAACCATGGATAAAGGGGTCTACTGTAATATTTCAGTGTTCAATCAATATTAAAATCTTAGTGGGATTTTATCCATCCTTTATGGAAATCCCATGTATGTTTCAGACTTACAGCACCACTCAGTTCAGACCAGCCAGAATTCAGAGGCTCTATGGCCACATGTGGCTAATGACTTCTGTACTGAATGGCACTTCCCATAGTATTCGTAGGATTATTTGTGTTCCCTCCCCATTGCATTCAAGAGAGAGGATTATGTTTATCTTTCACCATCGTACCCCTAGCACCCAGCACATAGTGGAAACTTAATAAATGTTTGATGAAAAAATAATTGAACAATCTCATCTCTGCCACTGTTTAACTGTGTGACTTTGGGTTAGTTGATTTCTCTGGAGCTCCTACCTTATTAAAGAAGAGGATGTCATATTCCATGATTGCTAAGGTCCCCATAAATGTGAACATTCTAGGTCACTTAATTCAGTTCCCGCCTCCTCACTTAAAGCATCTAAACACATTCCCTTGATTCCCATGAACAGTGTTTTAATGCCGGGGTACGCCCAAATTTACCATGCTCTACTTTTCCCCATTCTCCCAATTGGTCCTTGGATCATGGAGACATTTAGGATTATGATACTGTCCCCTTTTAAAATAGTGTCATTTTTTCATTGATTATAAAATAACTTCATAATAGAAAATTCGAACAATAAAGAAAAGTACTCAGCAAATAAATTGCTTACATAGTTACTACACAGAGATTAAACATGGTTAACAGGTGTATGTCTATCCCACTGGTGCATTTTCTCTATTTATTAATAATAATATGTGTATAAATACACACTTGATTTTCCTTTTAGCAAAACGGGCATCATAGTATATGTTTTTCTTTTCCAAATCATTTTTTTAATCATTTAATAATATTTGAGAAATATATACTCATGTTATCAAATGGAACCTTAAAGCGTAATCTTGCCAGGCATATAATGTCATACAACTACATAGAGTACCACTTTGAGGAGATGAAGGAGCAAACCGAGTGGATACCTGGTGGAAGATTTTTTTTTCCTGGTGGAGGAAACAACAGGTGCAAAGGCTCAGAGGTAGGAACGAGCCCACTCTGCCAGCATGACAGAAGAAGTAGAAGCAAGACAGGAAAAGGCAGAAAATGAAGTTGGGGCAGTGATGGGAGGTCAGATAATGTAGTGATTATGGGATCTGAAGGATATGGGAAGCCACTGCAGGGTTTTCAGTGTCACAAGTGGTGTGAGGGATTGTCCTGGTATCTGGTAGGCAGAGGCCAAGGATGCTGCTAAATACTTTACAATGTCCGGAACAGCCCCAAACAACAAAGGATTATCTATGTCCAAATGTCAGTAATGTCAAGATTGCAAAATCTTGCTCCATAGGAAGACAAGAATGGTAATCAGAAGACCAGATAAGAAGTTGCTAAAAATCAAAATCTAGACTCCAAAAGAGGTGTTTTGAGCTCAGATGGGAGCGGTAGAAGAGCAGATCAGTAGTCAGATTCAGTACAGACTCTGAAGATGGGAAATTTCCATGGTTTGATGATGGACTAGGCATGACGAATGAAGGGAAGGGGAGTCGGGGTTAACATCAGTGTTTGGAACCTAAGCAGCTGGAAGGATGAAATTGTCATGAACTAGGATTGGGGAGAGTTCAAAAGGAGGCTGGAGAAGAAGGTTAGGAGTTTGGATAGTAGAGATTTTAGAGACAGACTCAAGAGGGCTTCTTGGAGTCAAGAAGTAAAGAAGGAAGAGGAGTGGATAATGACTCCAGGTATGTGGCCTCTGCAACTGGGTGGATAGTGGTTTCATGAATGGAGACAAGGACAGGGTCTTGTCTGCACCTGGGAGATGGCAGGTTTGGCTTTGGACATACTGAAATTTATCTTCAAAGTTGTATCACTTAACATGGCTTGGAGCTCCTCTACCCAATTTCCTGGAAGCTGCTAATGTATGTTCTGTCACATTCTGCCCTTCAAGATTCTGATGAGAGTTGACTCTCTGCCATCAGGAAAAACGTATATTTATTTAGGGTGTTTAAAAATTAAGTTTATAGCAATTGAACTTCCCTTTATTTGGCCTCAGAGCACATTAACATTCTTTGAACTACAGTGTTAGGAACATTTTAAGGGTTATTTTTACATCAGTAAAAGGCTTTTCGAAGCCAGAGAGCACACAGGATGTATCATTCTTGAGTAAGACCAAACCTAGAAATGTGGGAACAATTTTTTTGTAAGTGGTTGATAGGGCTTATTATTAATTTCATTGAGCCTACTGATAACATCGTAATAGTGAGTCTTCATTTCCTCATTCCATCTAATCCTCACAGAATCCTAGAGGATATATTCTGTTATTCCTCCCCGTTTTTGCAGATAAAAAAAAGTGAAGCTCAAAGAAAGAAATTAACATACTCAAGGACCACTGGGAAGAAGAAAGTCACAACACAGGGGAAAAGATGGAGTATGAAGAAATTTTAAAGCTCCTTTGTTCTCCTGACCTTCCACTTTACAGATGAGCCAATGGAGGCCCCACAAGGCTAGCCATATGTGACTTAGCCAAGGTTCTACAAAGTTCTATCGTTACAAGTAGAAGAAAGCCACTGGCATGAGAGGCAAAAGATAGAAAACCATGTCCTTGGAATCTGCAAGCAGCTCTCTACCAAAGGGCATATGTGGAAGGATGTGAAAGTCAGTCGAGTGATAAGGCTAGAGAGGCTGGAAGATTCGAGATAAGTCAACCATCTAAGACCTACCTTCAGTGGCCTAGACTTTATCCTTCGCTCCAGTATCTCCGAGCATATTCTCCCAACACTAGTTCCCTGGGAATTTATTAAGTGTTCCCTGAAGGTGTTCAGTCGTTGTGAAGATTTGGAAATGTGGTGAACTCCAGAGCTTGGACCACTCTGTGAACACTAGGACTCTCAGGGAAACACACAACTGTTGCCAAACACACCTGCCTGATGAATGCATGTCCTTAGAGAACTTAGGTGGAATAAGAAGCCCAGAGGACACCAGGTCAGGAAATTCTGCTGCTAGGGGCAGTTCTAAATGACTTGAAAAGGGGAGTGAGAAATGATGAGAGTTACTTTTAGAAAATAGAGTTTGGCATAAAAATCTGATTTTTGTCAGCATTTTCCCCTTTTTTTCTGGTTGCTATACCGTTTCACACCTGCTATTTGTGGAAGGTGTCTGATAAGAGGTTGTGTGAAGCAATGGGGGAAGGTTTTCCTCCTTTTTCCTCTTGCAAAATTTTAGACATTCCTGTTGAAGTCTGTCGGTCTGCTTGTTTGTTTTCCCGATATAGAGAGATGCCAAAGGAGACTTGCACTACATTCTGGAATCTACTCACTGAGGCCTCCATGATGCATGGACCACTCCCTGCTTCTCTTCTCCTGCCAGACCTCACACCTGGGATAGGGAAGCAATCTGCTGTGTGCCATGATGGAAGGGAACATCCATACCTCAGGGCACTTTCCATGCTATATTGCAAGTGGTTTACTCATGTCTCTCTTCCTTCTAGCTACACCACTTATCATGCTTGAGAAATGTGGGTACTTCTGTGGAGGAACCCTGACTTGACATCCCTATATATCTGGCATCAAGCACAGAGCCCAAACTTCATTTATCCAATGCCTATTTTGTTTTTTTGTTCCTGTTGTTTTTAATTTTAGCTTTAATGAACTATCATGAACATATAAAATTGTAAGATGTTTAAAGTATGTACATCATGGTGATTTGATATATGAATACATTGTAAAAGGATTCCCCACATTTAATTAACACATCCATCACCTCACATACTTATCTTTTGTGTGTATGTGAGAGAAGACTGAAGTTCTTCTGCTCTCCTAGTGAATTTTAATTGTACAATGCAGTATGATCAGCTATAGTCACCACACTTTGCATGAGATCCTCAGACCTTATTCATTTTATAGCTGAATGTTTGTTCTCTTCTACCAGCCTCTCCCTATTTCCCCACCTCTTAGCCCCTGGAAACCATTTTTCTACTCTATTACTATGAGTTTGACTTTTTTTTTTTTTTTTTTTTTTTAGATTCCACATATAACTGATACCACACAGTATTTTTCTTTCTTTGTCTGGCTTATTTAATTTTAGCTTAATGCACTCAAGGTTCATCCATGTTGTCGCAAATGATAGGATTTCCTTCCTTCTCGTGGTTGAATAATATTCCATTGTATATATACACCATATCTTCTCTACCCATTCATCCCCTGAGGGGCACAGGCTGTTACATATCTTGACTATTGTGAATAATGCTGTAATAAATGTGGGGGTGCAAAGATCTCCTTGATATACTGTTATCCTCAGAAGTGGGATAGCTGGACTGTATGGTAGTTCTATTTTTAATTTTTGGAGGAAACTCCATACTATTTTCCAGGATGGTTATACCAATTTCCATTCCCACCTACAGTGCACAAGTTTCTCTTCCCTCCACATCCTCATCAGTACTTGTTATCTCTTGTGTTTTTAATGGTAGCCATTCTAAAAGATGTGAGACAATATCTCGTTGTGGTTTTGCCTTGCATTTCCCTAATGATAAGTGATGTTGAGCACATTTTCAAGGTCCTGGTGGCCTCCAATGACTCCTTTTGATCATCTATTATGTGCCAACTATTTTGATCAGTCTGGGTATCTACTAATGAATAAAATGAAAAAGTAATGGTCCCATAGAATTTGCAGTTGAGTGGAGACAGAGGTAACAAGCAATGAATGAAACATCGTATAACGAAGAACTCTGACTAGTGCTATAAAGGAAATAAACAGGACACAGAAGGGGGTTTATAATAAGAAGTGACTGTATTTTTGATGTCGGACCACTGACAGCTTTGAAGCCTCACAATTCTGCCTTCCTCTATTGCTCCACATCCCACAAAATCTTGGGCTCTCCCTCAATTGGACAGGCAGGAGGTTCAAACCATGGAAACCCAATCCAACCCTCACCAAAACCTACCCATAACCACCATAACAACCTAAGTCAGTCACCCCATCTGCTTGCAAGGTTGTGCTAATTTTCCACAAAACCCCATGATGTGAACAATAAACCTTTCCACACTCCACATGGTGTAATTGTACGCCATGACCTGTCTCAATATCTGAACCAAATTAGGAGTAACCTTTTCATCCATTCTGGAGATGATCACAACAGGATTGTTATATAGATAGCACAGTCTAACTAGTATAATATAATATAATATAATATAACATAAGCAATATATTTACAAATCAATGGTTTTAATTTGTCTACCCCTCTTAACGTGATGACATAACTTTTTTAAGGGTTCCAAAAAGAAATCTTAGATAGCCTTGACATGTATAGATACATATTTAATATATAAAATCAATCAATATATTCCATCATATATTATGATTCCATATATGTCAATTACTTCCATATATTTCCTTTGAGTATTCAGACAGCACATTAAATTGAGTTCCCAAACTAGGATCAACTCTTCAGATAAGTAGGTCATGTGGTCTGGCATGCAGGCTACCTACCTCAAGGATGCCCATCTTTAGACTCATTCTCAAGCACTTTTTGAAATTTGTGTTTTAATCATGGGAAGGCATCAAAAGTGCACTCATGACGAAGATGATGTGAGGAGCAGTGGTACCTGGAAAGAGCATTCCAGCTGGTGTTGGAAAGCCTGGATTGAGGTCCCAGCTCTACTGGTTTCAACCTATGAGGCTATGAACACTTGTTTTCTCATCTTCAAAAACTGTGATTTTCTTTTCAGTTTCTTTTCACTCCTGTTGAATCTGCCTCATCTGATTGAATGTGAAATGTGTGTGATCCTGAAAGATCTGGTAGAGAAACCAAGTATCACTTCTGCAATTATTATCTAATTCTCTCATCAACAACAAAGGTTACCTGGGGGAGAGGAGCTGAGCCAGACAGGTTAGGGGAGTGTCAGGTGCTGGGGTGTGGGGTGATGCTATCAACAGGGCATAGCATGAGTTTTGGACTCAGAGACCCAAGAGCCAATGCCTAGCTCTACCGATTCCTTGTTCCCATTTAGGTATAAAACAGGGATTGTAATAGTAACTCCCTGATAGGTTTGTTTTAAGAATGAAGTGAGATTATTTCAAGAAAAGCTCTGAGTAAATGGTCAAAAATGCTACCTACTTTTATTATTAACATTTGCATAATCATCATGATAATTTCTAGGATTGGGAGAAATAGGAAAGTTTTCAGAGGCAGTCTCTAAAACCAGCTGTGCCAGTTTTCCCCAGATCTATCATCTTAACACTCAAAGATCTCCATGGTAATTTAAAAATGAAACATGAGAGAGAGAGAGGAGTTATTTCAAAATATTTTCTATAAAGTAGTGATGTGAGTGTGCAAGGAAAGATTTACTTTGAGGATATTGTTGATGCTTTTTGTAATTTATTTTTAAACTAGGATAAAGTACCTAGCTAAGCAGAAAAGGACTCTCAAAGTCAGATATTTGAGTCGTGTCTGTGGCGGAGCGGTAATACGCATGATATACAGTTACTTTGTAGTCATGGGCTCTTTAATTGAGCAGACTGATGTGTTGCTCTCATAATGGACGTGCGGAGCACAATGAGTGCCAGGCACTATTATTTCTCCCACCCTCCCACCTCAGAGCAGAGCATTTGAAGTGTAGGTGAACACAGACCATTTAGGAAATAATTGGTCTGACCCAGTAGCAGAAGCAGCCATTTTGGCAGCTGTGAGAGAGGTGTTACTCAGGTGACAGGAGACAATGAGGCTGAGATGCGAATGCAAGATTTCCCCAGTTGTAAACCTGTCAGCATAGGAAATAAAGAAAAATTACAAACACAGTTCCAACCCTTTTTGATGCTACTCTTTTCAGATTCAGTTAAAAAAAGAAAGAAAGAAAGCCCTCTCTCTCATCAGTTAACAAAGTTAAAGCAACTGAGTTAGGAAGGTTATCCTTTGCTTGTTTGATTTTTTTCCTTCTGGTTTTATTCCTTCTATATCAGGGGTTAGGAAATTATGGCCCATGGGCCAAATCCAACCCCTGACCTGTTTTTCATAAATAAAGTTTTGGGGGCTATGCCCATGCTCATTCATTTCTGTGTTGCCCACACCTGCTTTTGTGCTGCTAAGACAGACTGGAACAGCTGTGCAGAGAACTTACCACCCACAAAGCCTCAAATGTTTCCATCCAGTTCTTCCCAGAAAATGTTCACTGACCCTGATCTGTTGTCACAGGACAATCAAAGTCATTCCCATTTCTTTGCTCAAAGTCCTTAAATGACATAATGTTGCCTCCAGGGTAAGTCTAAACTGTAAACATGGTTTAAAAGATCTACAGTCTATGTTGTGATGAGCGCTGGATGTTACATGCAACCAATGAATCATTGAACACTATATCAAAAACTAATGATTTACTATAGTTTGGCTAATCACATAATACAAAATAAATAAATAAACAATAAAAAAATAAAAGAGCTACAATCTACCCTCTCTCTACCAAGTACACTTCATCTCTCCACTATTACCTCTTCATGCTTTCTACTCCAGATACACAAGAAAACATCTGGTTCTTCCAAAAAAGCTTCACTCTTGTCTCTGCCTTTGTATATGCTGCTCCTTCCACCTACAATATGGTTCCCCACCTTCCCTTACCTTGTTTACCGATGTTATGTTTTGTCCAGGGCTGACAAGGTCTTAAATTGCTCTATTCATTCTATTTCTTCAGGTATGAGTTCTACTTGTCCTCTTATGGTTTCAGCATTCCCTGAGTGGTGATTGTTGATGTACTCTATTTTTGTACTTGAGATTTTTCACTGTCTGTACCATCCACTGAAAGGGCCTGGAGTTGTGGCTTTACTTTTGGTGAAAAGTGGGAGCAGGGGCATTTGTGCAGCTGCTCTTCTGAGCATGAACACTCTGTATTTCCTACGGCCACTCTGAATCAAGCTTCCATGTTTTCGGCTCTCAGCTGCAGGCAGATACCTCCCTGGCTGCTGCCTGGTCAAAAGAGAGGGCTATAGGAGTCAACCACCCTGGCCTTGCATTCCAGCAAACTTTCACTTGGTCATGATCTCTCTCCTGCCTCTGCCTTTCCCACCTCTGGGCATGGAATATTCTAATGGAAATCACATCCCAAGAACCGACTATCTCTTATCCTATGTGAGATTACATATTCCCTTTCTTTAGAAATTTTTTTCTACCCTTTCTAGGAATCAAATGCAGAAGGATAGGGCCTGTAGCATGTCCTCAGCCTGTCAACTTGAAAGAGAAGATATCGTTTATTATGTCTTTTCTGATAGACGATAAACTCCATGGAGGTGCAAACCACCATGTCTGTCTTTTATGTCATTGTAGAATTGGCAGTTATCACAAAATCTAAAAGCGGGTAGGTGTTCAGTACATATTTATTAAATAAAAAAAAAGAGAGTGGCAGATTATTGGTAACTCGTGTTTGCTATCAGAAGAACTGGCTCAGATAAGAGCAAAGATTCTTAACCAAAATCTCCTTATGCTTTTAATTCCCATTCATGTCTATCTCTGTTTTAACAGGAAGAGGGTCCCTGGTTTTCAACAGGTTTTCTAGTACCAGCAAGCAATCAAATGACGAGTTTTAGGCAAAATCATGAGGAAAGTAAAGGTATAGTCATGTCTCCCTTTCATAACTTTTCCCATGCATTCGTAGTACTGTGGATATCCTTATGCTGATCCTATTTCAATCAGGGAAAACCAACTCAACTTGCCCCAAGGTACATCTAAGCTCCAATGAAGCAGTATTGGCAACACCATTCTCCCCCATCTCCACATCCACTCATTAAAACTTGCATGTCTTCAACTCTCTTGAGCCTCTGTTCTCAACTAAATAATCTTCTAACACTAATCCTGTGTTCCCTAGGTCTTGTGCCTCTGTTGCAATATATGATGATATTTAGATAGTAAATTTGTGGATGTAATTTACCTTAAAAGGACATACATTTATATGGAGAGAAAATGCATAATCAGTCATATAACTAGAGCATCAAAGCTTTAAGGTGTGGTTTCAAATTCCAGTAAGCATATTTGACTTTAAACAGCCAGAGAAGAAATTTAGACAAAAATATTTAGGGGTGACTAGTATAAGAGACATGTGGATATGGGAAAAATTGGAAAGTAGTTTCCAAAAGGCTGGAGCCTGGGAAGTACCTCACTAATCATGCTGCCATAATAAAATGAGCTCACCACTTGATGCCAACTACACTTCCCAGCTACAAAGTAATATTTTTTTCCCTGTGGGAAATTTCTAGAGTCCTTGTTTTATCCCAAATATATGTCTCTGTCTCATTCAATAGTCAGAGCAAATTCAGATGAGTGGAATTTGCCCCTGTACAGAGGGCATTTTTTTTTCCCCTGCAACCTCTTGAATGGCCCAAGGCCAGTATCTTTTCCCAAAATGCCAGTCTCAGGTATAAATCACTGGGACTCTAAAAGGTCATCAAGTTGTCACACCTCCCTTCATGCATATTTAAAACCCAGCCAGGACACATGATTATCCATTTTCTTCTGAAAGAGCTGTGGGTATGGAGATAGGGCCTGTGTCTTGTCATTTCTGTGGTTTTTCCATATATGCTACTGATCTACCATTTCTAGGCTCATGGTGGAATGCACCTTATCCTGCACTAATGAATGTAAGTTTGTTCTGATAAACCCATATCCTCTGACATGGTCTTTTTCATGTTTAGCAAGGACAAATACTTAAAGAAAAAAAAAAAAAAACACTCAGCTTGACTCTAGCTTCAGTTTTGATATGTAAAGAGTTTGGAAATCACCATTCTTATGGCAAGAAAAAACTGGACACATTGCAAACCAACCAATGTTTTGGACCAATCAGAGAACTAACACTGCAGGGCAAACCACCACCATAAAATCTGCAGAGATGGGCAATGCAGAGTCAAAGATGAGAGAGACCTGCTCACCTACAAGCAAAAGCTGTAGGAGCCCAAAACTGGTAGGAATACTTAAAATGGTATTTTGGATGATTTGGAGAGGCTGAGTATGGACTCCCATGAGGGTGAGAAATCCTGGGGTCCCAGTCTTAGCTGGGAGCCCATACTGCCATGGGCTTTACTTCAAAGACACAAACCATACCAGGTTCTCATGGTGAGTATCTGAGAAAATCATCTCCTGGCTCTGGCAGGGGGAGAAGAAAAGCAATCACTGAACTGCACCCAGCACATCCTTCATAACAATGGCTTTCTCTTCAGGAGAGAAGACTTAGTCAGAGTCCTATCTCAGGGATGGGCTGGGAACCCCTTCCATGCGAGCCTGCTCCAGCCCCACTGACAGAATTGGAATGATTTGAACAACAAAATGAATAAAGTAATATTGGCTTATATAACCCGAAGTATAAAATAAATATCCACACTGACATGAGTAAATGATTGGATGGATCAGTATACACATACACACATACTGACACACACACATAAATGGGGAAGAATTAACCAATGTCCTGTGCCAACAACTCCAGATCATTTCCACAGATACTCTACTGTCAAGGAATCAATGCTCCTCATTCCTTGGGCATGGGCTGCGCAGAGTGACTTCTTTCCAAAGATACAGTGTGGAAAGTGGGGGAAGAGTAACTTTGGAGTCAAGAAACCTGGCAAACAGTACCTCAGCCAAGGGTGCAAGGTTACTGTCAACAGTGCTAAGTAAGGCTGGTGACATGTGCTCTTGATTTGATGAGATGAAAGAGCCCTTCCCCTCTGTGGTCTCTTCCTCCCAAACACAGAAGACCCATCTCATTATGAGAAAAACATTAAACAAATCTCAACTGGAGAACATTCTGCAAAGTAACCTCACCTGTATTTCTCAAAACTGCCAGGGTTATCAACAACAAGCCAAGTCTGAGAAAATGTCACAGCCAAGAGGAACCCAAGGAGACATGACAAGCAGGTATCACATGGAATCCTGGATGAGATTCTGGACTGGAGAAGCACCTTAGGTAAAAACCAAGGAATAAGGCTAATCTGAATAAAGTAAAACTGACTGTAGTTAATAACAGTGGGTCAATATCAGTTTGTTAACTGTGAGAAATATACTAATGTAAAATGATAATAATAAGGAAAACGCACATGGGGCCTATGGGAACACTGGACTATTATTACAACTTTTCAGTAAAGGTAATTTTATTCCAAAATTAAAAGTTTATTTTTTAATAAATTATTTGTTTGTTTATATATTTATTTGAGAGAGAGAGAGAGAGAGAGAGAGAGAGAGAGGGAAAATATAGAAGGTGAGTGAGAGAGACAGAAGACTCCCTACTGAGCAGAGCCCAATGTGAGGCTCAATCCCAGGACCCTGAGACCATGACCTGAACTGAAGGCAGCTGCTTAACCCACTGAACCACCCAGGCTCCCCTAAAAAGTTTATTTTAAAAAAACTACTCAACTCACCCTGGAACAGCAGCCTATATCTAATAAAAAGAAGTGTCCGGCAGCACCATCGTATCCAACCCAATTCCCATCTTCTGATTCTTTTTTTTTTTCCTTTTTTTTTTTTAATTTAATTTCAGCATAACAGTATTCATTGTTTTTGCACCACACCCAGTTTTCTGATTCTTTTTAAAGACTCCAGCACCTGACCCCAGTTCTGTCTTTCATTTATAATTGAAGGAAGTAAGTACTTAGGACAAGATAGAAGATTTTACTTCATATATAATTGGGGATCTCTGGTCTGACGTCTCCCCCGACCTCTCCATCAGAATTCAGTGTGGAGAAAGATACTCAGAATATTTACTAGCACAATGGGGTCCAGAATATCTAATTTATTAAGGTTCCAAGTTCAGTAATCGTTTTCAAATGCAGTTTTCCAGTAGAAGCCGTTATTAGTGAGTGGGGACATTACAGGACTGACTCTCCCAACCCTCAAAAGAAATTATTGAGGGAGAGGAAGGGTGGGAAAGTGGAGGGTAAGAGGGGGGAGGGAAGTGGGGGTAGGGAGATTAGTTTTCATAAGACAAAGCTGGTAGTTCTATAATTGCATGAGCATATTCTGCGCTCATTTATATTTTGGAAATTCTAGACAAAAAAAAAATGAAAACCTAAACATGTTTCTTTAGGGCAGAACTCCTCAGATCTTTTGATATGCTGTTAAAAGGAATATCTAATATGGGATGGAGAAACCAGCAGCTCCTAAACTTATTTAAGTATAGAATTTTTTATTGTTGCATTGGTGGTGACATGCCTATTAGCATCATAAGGTTTAACAAAAGAGAATTTCAAAAACCCTGTCTTAGAGGTATAAGGGACCCCATCTCCCAGTTGCAATATCATCACCAAATATTTGAACATCAGTTATGTGTTAAGACCATGGCGCAGCTGTAAACCTGCTTCTCAGGAGCTAGAGCAGTGGACTCTCCCGCCTTGTTCCAGTTCCTTCCACGAAGGGTAGATATTCTAAGGGTCAAGTCAGGCAAAGCAGATGTGCGAATGACTTAGTTGTGTTCACTGCATTGCTGAAGCCAGCTGGAGTTGCAAGAAGTACAGTTAAATGCTCTAGAGCACCTTCCTTTCCCTTGTTGCACAGTTTTCCTAATGCTTTCTTGGCCCTTGCCTGTCCAACATACAGCTAGACTCCTCTGATGGGTGGTGGCTCCTCTGTTTAGCTCTGTACCTCATTTGCAAGTGGATATGCTAGTATTTACAGCCAAAACTTAGAGAGGGAACCCACTGGCGGTGAACGGGTGAACGCGGCTGTGGTTAAGTAGACCACCGTGGAGTCTCACCATGACTGAGACCTCCGCTCTCTCTGCTTAGTCAGAGACTAGCTATACTTCTGATACCCTTTAGATCTGTGGATATAATATGGCAAATATTCTGTGATACACCATCTTTCTTCTCGGCCTTCTCTACTCGCCATCCCCCATCTATTTTCAAGGGTTTCATTTTACCTACATGGGCTAACTTTACTCAGTTTACAGTCTTTAGTGAACATTGGAAACTTTGCCTAACAAAGTGATTTCCCTTTTGATCGACAGCACATTCTCAATGCAGTCCAGTTGGCAAAAGAGAATAGAAATATTTCTCTATATTAATAACACAAGGAAGCCTCATATAGAATCTAGAAGTAAATTAATAGATTATTTTTATTCCATGCCCTGTATACCCTTTAAAACAAATTGGATTTGGATTTTATCTTTTAAGACAATAATTTTCCCCATTGTGTAGAAGGAAGTGAGTCTACAAAGTCTATAAGACTTGCCAGTGTGATCAAGCTCTTTTAGACTTAAGTCATTGGACGCCACATATAGCTACCTCCCAAAGACCATCTCTTCAACAAGTGGTATTGAGAAAACTGGCAAGCTACATGCAAGAGAATGAAACTGGACCACTTTCTTATACCACACACAAAAATAAACTCAAAATGGATTAAAGGCCTAAATGTGAGACCTGAAACCATAACATTTCTAGAAGAAAACATAGATAGTAATCTCTTTGACATCAACCACAGAAATATTTTTCTAAATATGTCTCCTGAGGCAAGGGAAATAAAAGCAAATTTAAACTATTGGGACTATGGCAAAATAAAAAGCTTCTGCAGAGCGAAGGAAACCATCAACAAAACAAAAGACAACCTACTGAATGGAAGAAGATATATGTAAATGATATACCCAATAAGGGATTAATATCCAAAAAATATAAAGAACTTCAACAACTCAACACAAAAAAAAAAAAAAAAAAAAAAAATTCCAACCAAAAAATGGGCAGAAGACATGAATGGCCATTTTTCCAGAAGACATGAATGGCCATTTTTCCAAAGAAGACATGCAGATGGCCAACAGACACATGAAAAGATGCTCAACATCACTCATCATCAGGGAAACACAAATCACAACTACAATGAGATATCACTTCACATCTGTCAGAGTGGCTCAAGTAAAAAACACAAGGGGAGGGTGTGGAGAAAAAGGAACCCTCATTCACACAGTTGGTGGGAATGCAACCTGGTACAGCCACTGTGAAAAACAGTATGGAGGCTCCTCAAGAAACTAAAAACAGAAATACCTTATGATCCAGTAATTACACTACTGGGTATTCACCCAAGGAAAATGAAAGCACTAACTCAAAAAAAATATATGCACTTCTATGTTTACTGTAGCCTTTTTTACAATAAACAAGATATGGAAGCAACCCAAGCAGCCTCAGTAGACAAATGGATAAGGAAGATGTGGTATGTATATACAATGAAATATTATTCAGCCACAAAGGGAATGAAATCTTACCATTTGCAACAACATGGATGGAACTAGAAGGTATAATGCTAAGGTCAATAAGTAAGTCAGAGAAGAACAAGTTAACATATGATTTCACTTATATGTGGAATTTAAAACAAAACAAATGAACAAAGGAAAAAGTAGATGACCAAACCAGACTCTTAAGTAGAGAGTTGATGGTGGCCAGTTAGATGGTGGCCAATTAGAGAATTGATGGTGGCCTGAGGGGAGGTGGACATGGGTGAAATAGGTGAAGGGGATGAACAGTGCACTTGTGATGAGTTCTGAGTCATGTATAGAATTGTTGAATTATTATATTGTACACCTGAAACCAATGGAACCCTGTATGTTCATTAGACTTAAATTTTAAAAAAAAGTGAAAATTTAAAAGTAATAGCTGCCTCCCTATAGATGATCTTGTATGCCTTTCTGGAGGTTCCAACAAACAGCATGCTTCATCGAACAGTGCCTTTCAAATGGGGTGGGGCAATTAATACATATTTTGGAGTTTTTTTTTTTAAAGGAATACATAAATATATAAATCACTTTATTACTCTGTGATTTCCAGTGTTCCCAAGGTGAATAAGTAACTTGTAGGTGACTAATGCAAAATTACAGTGCTTCCCTGTGTTCCTAAAGCACATTAAGAGGATTTCTGGTGTTGATATGGTGCACATCAGGTCTTATGGACTTCCATCCCCTGAGTCCATGGTGTGCTGTGGAACAACTCAGAAGACAGCATCTTCTGGAGTTCTGATTTCATTTCAATTGGAAGAAGGTGATCATGAAATCTTTTATTTTTTTTTTCCTATTTGTTTTTCTTTTTAGTAATCTCTACACTCAATGTGGGGCTTGAACTCATAACCCCAGGATCAAGAGTCACAAGCTCTACCAACGGAACCAGCTAGGCATCTCTGAAATAATTTCTTCTAACATGTTTCAGGTCTATTAAATAAGCACATTGAAGAATTCCCATTTCATCTCAAATGGGCTTGTCATGGTAACCTAATTTCCGTGTCTGTGCATCAGGAAGAACATAGCTTTCTCGGGATGATTTTAAGAATTAATTATTTAAATTTCCTGTCTCTACTTCATAATCTCTGCAGATTAGTACATTAGTGCAGATTTGTACATTTGTCTCATTATTGTTCTTGGTGTCACCAAGCATGACATTCTTAAATGTGTTCATTCCAATCTCTGGGAAGGATTGCTGAGCTAGGGTGTCTGTAGGTAAGAAAAAACTTTGTAGGACCAATTTACTAATAAAACTTGGCATGATACTTGCTGCAAAGATGCTGCCTGTCAAGAGCTTAATCGGGGAGAATAATCTTGCCCACTGTTGCATCAGGGGAAGTCATTGTATGCGACTTTAGGGACTCCTGTCTTGTTAATTCAAGAGATAAGCTGAAAGAGAACCCTTCCAGAAAAGTACATACAAGGAATGCTTATTTAGACTGCTTTTCATCTGTTCCACATCAGTGAAATTTCAAGGAAGAATTACAGAAAACATTCTAGATTGAAGTTTTTGGGCGGAACTGGCTAATAATCTTCGACCTTTCCGCATCATCTACCCATAGCACTGACCAGTTAAAATTTCAATTTGCACTGGGATTTAGGTCAGGGAGAGAGACGCTATTACATGTATCCTCAGTACTAAACAAGGGCTTCCCAGACCAGTAGTGCCGGCATCACCTGAGAGCTTGATAGAAAAACACATCTCCAACCTCACCCCAGACATACCGAATCAGAATCTCCAGGTAAACAAGATTCCATGCTAACTATAAGCACAGTAAAATTTGCAAGGCACTAGTTTGTAGCATTTACCCCATGGGGTATTTGAGGGGATTCACTGGGGAATATAAACAATATAGGAACATTGAGGAGATAAGAATCTTTATGAACTTGTATAATTTCCGTTTTGTGAATTTTAGTCGTGTATTATATCATATAGAGGTACATGAATAAAACTGATAAATAACACATTTGGCTCTCATGCTCTAAATTTTCTACTATAATCAAAATGTTTACTTTGTATTAGTCTTCCCCAGAGTGTGGTCTGCAGACTTCCTTCCTCCATCAAGACCATCTGAAGGGTGCTAACTATTGAGATCCCTGGGCTCCACCTGGACTCATTGAAATGATATCTGTGGGATGGGCATCAAAAGTAGCATTCCACACAATTTTCATGGACTTTTCTGCTGCATGCTAAAATTTGAGAATCGCCACGTTAGACCACATTCTGCCTACTTTGTTTGCGTCGTGATGTTAGATGATGATTATTTGCTCCCCGAAATTAATTACCACAGCCATTGTTTTTCACTTCACCTGACACCCCCCGACCAAGATTTTCATTATTTTATGGTATTTATATCACTGTATATCTTTATATCATTTCATTAAATCATTAATATAAATACTGCTGCTATGATTTTGGAATCTGTTTTAGGCTCTTTAGCTGTATGTTGTAACCAAAGAAAACAAGAATCTCTCTACATATCTTCCTTCTGTAGAATTCGTTGATATCAGGGTTCATGAACTTCCCTCCCAGTCTCCAAGACTGGAAGATGACAGCCGGAACCGAATGAAACTCAGAAACCAAGAGCAGCCAGAAGGCTGGCTCTTCACACGGGTGGCATTTCTTAACATTCCTCTCCAGTGTGGTAAGGGACCAGGTATGGATTCTATAGGTGTCTTAAATTGGAAGTAAATCCAGCCCCATTCCTGATTTTTAGGCCCAAGAAAAAATTTTGGCCAAGATTACACACTCTTTAAGAAATCCCTGATTTTCCTATTTGTTTCCTACTGGATTTAAAGAGCATGTATACAGTAAGCCAACTCTTCATGTGACCCACTGTGCATGGGGCACGGAGATAAGATGTGTTCCTTATGTGGAGAAGCTTGAAGTGTGATCTAAAAGAGTCACATAACTTGGGGCGCCTGGGTGGCTCAGTGGGTTAAGCCGCTGCCTTCGGCTCAGGTCATGATCTCAGGGTCCTGGGAGCGAGTCCCGCATCGGGCTCTCTGCTCAGCAGGGAGCCTGCTTCCCTCTCTCTCTCTCTCTGCCTGCCTCTCCGTCTACTTGTGATCTCTCTCTGTCAAATAAATAAATAAAATCTTTAAAAAAAATAAATAAAAATAAAAGAGTCACATAACCAATTAAACATATTATAATGTGTAAAATGGAAAAAATGGCATTTGAGACAAAATCTATGAGAATACTCAATGAGAGAGGAATTCCTTCTTTCTTGGCAAGTTTGTGGGGAAAGTAAAGGAAGGCCACTAAGCCAGGATCTCACTTGCTAGACTAAGCATTGAAGGATGAGTGGAATGTCACTGGTAGGGGAAGGAGGGATGAAACAGGAAGGAAACCCATTATTTCTAGCCTCAATTCCTGTTGCTTCTCATATTATCTGTATTATGTAGTTTTTATAGCATGCAACATGGCTGGGCTCATTCTCTCATCATCATCATTAACTTCATCTTCAACAATATTGTTAGTTTCTTTTTATGTACGTTGCACATGTCCTCCTATATGTGTTTTCTAGTTTAATCCTCAAAACCACCCTGAGATTATGTTCTATCATAACCCCTATTTTACAGATGGGGAAAGAGAGGAAGAGACGTGTAGGTAACTTGATCAAAGTCACACAGCTTGTAAGACGTATGATGGCATTGAGACCTATATATTTGGGTTCACGATGTCTCCCAAGATGACCTGTTCTTCCTGAATCACTGGCCCCATGAGCAAGATACAAATCTGTTGCAAGGGCCAAGGACCATGGCTGTGACACCAGTCACTGAATTAACTCTTCAGGTGAAGTTAATTCCATGAACAGCTGCCCCTGGTTGACCAAGTTGAAGTGCTCTTCAGAAAGGTGGCCTGTGCCATATCATTTTTGTTCCCAAACAAAGTGATTTGTTGTAATGCTGCCAATTGCCTAGCGATCACCCACCGGCTCTGGAAATAAACCCTGCTACTATTTAGAGAGCAGTAAAAGCGGAGCTCTTGATGGCTGAGAGTGGACAGGAAAACGTGGATCCCACCCCTATCTAAATCCAACCAATGTGAAGTTAATGGTCCTTGTGTTGCCAGGATGTGGACCTATCTTGGGCTGCAAATTTGGTCCCCGTCCAATGTGCTCTGTGGATTATGGATCTGTGTCTCCAGGACTGTGAATATGGTCCTTTTCCCCAGCACTAAATTTCTCCTAAAATTTATTTTCCAAAACATTATTTTTAATGTTAAACAACCTCAAAAATGCATTTTTCATGTTTATTGCCAGTGCATAAAATTACAATGCTGTGAACATTTTTAGCAGCATACCAATATCGTGATCCATAATTTAAAAGGTGACTTTAGTATGGCAATAAATTTCATGAGACACTGAAACCTCTGCAGAAAGTATACAAATTAGGGGCCGGCCATTCAGCCAGCATTTGGGGGGATGTGGTTAATTACTCTGTTTCCACCATTAGAGAAAACCATGGGAGCGACCATCACTTGCTCCATAGTGGAACTACTCGTGCGGGAAATAACGAGGCACTGGGTTTGCAAACTCTCCTTTAGGAAGATGGTGGTGACATTTAGTACATGTAGCAAGCATGATGAAATCAGGGTAAAAGACATATGCCCTCACAGATTTCCCCCATTAAAAAAAAAAAAAAAAAAAAAAAATCAGCAAACACACATACCCAGGCTTTGCTGCATTTACCAGAAGGTGAATGCTGTGTGTTGGGAATGGGGCTATTAGCTCTCGCTGGCTGAGTTTCACAGTTTGAAATTAATTTTTTTTTCTGTATTTTCGCCCTCCTGAGGTCCTGACCAATTGCCACTTTGTCGGTGAGCTTTTTAATTTTCAAGGAACGTAGGTGGTGTGTGTAACAAATCAATTGCTCCTTCAGAAACCACATCTGTATGGCTTCTCACTTTAGCTTCTGCCAAGCTGGAGGCAGCTCAGATTTTTTTTTTTCCTCCAAGAGGTATGAGGCCCAATTAGGAAGCCAAGTGAATATGGAAACTGTTTCATCAGGCAAAGAAACTGCACAAGGATCACTTTTAGCAGAAGGTGGCTGCTGAAGGAGGCTGGGGTAGGATTCTGGACAAGGAGCACATGCCTTGCAAATGGACACCAAGGTTGCTCATTCCCTCTGTGTGACCACATGAAGAGGCCTGGTGATGGCAGAAAGATAATTACCAAGGGCAAAGCTCTCATGAACCCAAGGAAATTAAACAACCCTACAAGTTGCAGGGCCCAAACCATGTGAGATGCCCACGCAGACATGTACGCACACACACTCATGTGTTAAAGAAGACTCCCCACATTGGCGACATTACTCTATTTAGGCTAATGATGCCTGAGATAATCAGCGCTATCACTGTTCTGAAAATGATAAGTACCACATAGAAAGGCCCCCCGGGGAAATTTGGCCTGTTAAGGCTTTTCAGCTCTGATGGATTTTTTTAATCTGCCAGACTGCTTTGAAAGCTAAATAGATACCCATCACCAGGCTGTCAATGGTCAACAACTTCACATATTTTGCTTGTGTTGACATTTTTGTTTCAATCTAATGGGTTGTTTGCCAGATGGCTGCTGTCCTCATTAGGGTCTTTCAGCACACCAAGTGAGTATTCTTTGGGCTGATTTATGTATGAAACTGGGTGGCCCTTTGTTTCCAACTCTTCTTTTAAAGGATCTGCGTTAATTGATGGGTGCATTTTAAGGATATGTGTCATGGCTCTCAAGAATGTGTATGGATAAGCATATACGGTGGGCATTTTTGGCGTTGGCGTTGGCAATATGATCTGTTTCTGCAAACTCAGCTGAGAGTAGATGCGCTGCAGCATTTATCATAAAAAGATAAATTTGGGAAAGTTGAACATTACTTAGGACATTATGTAATTGATGGCGATTAGAAGTTCAAACTCCCTAGAAGTATTCTTTAGCCCCATGGCTACAGAGGGCTATAACATTTCTCTTTATAGCATGACCTTTGACACTCCAGTGAGAGATTTTGCCAAGATTTAACCATTTCCCATGGATGAGATGCAACCCCAAATGCTTTTTCCCAAGGTACCCTCCAAAATGAGCCTCCTGTCCTCTGCTCCCCTTCGCAGGAGAACTTGTCATAGAGTTGTGTAAGGGTTTCCTCCTTCCTTACCTCTGTGTAAGGCTGTTAAGCTCCTGGAGGCCCCCTCCCTACCCACCCTCCTGCATTCTCAACTCAGCTTCCCACAGAAGCTCCCATTCCCATCACCCTATTAAAGCTCGTTTTCTTTGCCAATTCCCACCATGTTTCGGATCCACACCCCTGTCTCCTATTACTCAGCACATCTATAACTGTACATGTGGACTACTCCATCCCATCTATCCTCTGAAATCTCTCTTCCCACAGTTCCAGTGGTGGCCTCTAGGCTTCTCCATTGCCTCCAATCTCACTTTTTCAGTCCTTTTTTTGCTGATTCTCCATTGTCTGCTTGACCCTCCTGTGTTGACTTGTTAAAGGGAGGGGTTCCCTACTCTCCCTTACCTGCGCTCTTCCCTGAAGCAACTTCATCTCGTGCTATGGTTTTAACTATCACCTGTGGTCCATGACTTCCAAACTATCCCAAGATTTGATTTTTTTTTCACCAAATTCCAGTCATATGTTCAGCTACACATTTGAACTTGGATGATATGCATCTCAATCTTAACATGTCTTTATAAGAACTTTCTAAATGTTCTGCAAATTGTTTTTCTTATAAGTTTCCATGTCTTGGTAAATGGCAATATCATCTATGAAGTTTCTCAAGCTAGAGGACTAGGGGAGGTCATCCCTGAGTCCTCTCTTGGCCTCATTCCCCATATGTCATCCATCAGCAGCAAATCTTCTGCCCACAGCGTATCCCTCATCTGTTTCCTGCTCTCTATCTCCACTACCACAACCAAAATTTCTTACATGGATGTCTGCCACTGCCCTCTTAACTAGTCTCTTTGCTTTTACTCTTGTCCCTCCACAACACATTCTTTATAGCAGTAGAAGTTAAGTTCAAAAAAAATTATAAATTCAGCAGATCATGTTAATTTCCTATCAATGCCTACCAATGGCTTTACAACATACATAGGAAAAAATCTCAGTTCCTTACCATGCGACCTTGCAGGACTGGGCCACGCCGACCTCTCATTTCTATCTCCTACCATTCCTGTTCCCCCCAGGATGCTCTAGAGATGTTGTAGAACACACTCAGCTTCTTCCTCCCATGGACACCTGAATTTGTTTTCTTAGTCTAGACTGTTCTGCCAATACTCTTCACATATCCTGCTCCTTCCTGACCCTCAAGCTTCACCTTGGAGGTTCCTGACTACTCTATCCAGAGTACCCCACCCCCAGTCACTATCATTTTATCCTGTTTTGATTTCTTCCATCACTTACCACGACCTGCAATTGTCTTATTCATATATTGTCTTCCTGGGTTGTAGTCTTGTCTTTCTGAGCTAAAATGGAAGTTCCACAGATCCTGTCCTGCTCACTCCTGTATCTCACACACTTGGACCAGTGACTAGAAGGTATAAGTGCTTAACAAATACTTGTCTGTTAAACAAATGGATCTGTCTGTGCAATTTAGTGCAGAATTGCATCTATCTATTCTTTGCCATTTAATCGCATTTAATCCTTTTGGATCTTCCTCAACTGAATTAAAAGGTCTTGGGAGGTAAGGACTCTATTTGATAAACCCTCACTAGGATCATTACAAGTACTAATAAATGTGCATTAATAAAATGACACATAAATAGTGCCATCTTTTAGGATATTCTTCCTAAAGGACAGTTATAGACCTTAGCTCTCCTCAGTTACATATTTAATATAAGGCACATAAGAATAAAAATAAAAACTGTGTTTATGGGGTAGCTCATACATACTCAAATACATTGAAAATTGAAGAGAGGGATTCATAGCAAAAGAAAAGAAAACAAGAGAATCCAGGGGCAAACCATACAAATCATGCATTAGATATAGAACATGTCGGTATGAAGATCATTGTAAGCCCCATGAAGTTAGTATTTCTATTAATTAATTTATTCACTCATTCAGAAAATATACATAGTGATCAAACTACATGATGAATTTTTTGTCTGTAGGACAGTGACTTTATAGACACTATTTATGATCTTTGAGGATGACTGACTAATGAGGGAGACAAACAAGTGTTCAGGTAATTACAATATCCAATGAACAGTAGTAGGATGGATAATCACAGGGAACCCCTGAAATCACAGGGAGATTTCAGAGAATAGATGGGATGGAGTAGTCCACATGTGCAGTTATAGATGTGCTGAGTAATAGGAGACAGGGGTGTGGATCCGAATCACAAAGAGCCCCAGTAGAAGTCTTTTTTTTTTTTTAATATTTTATTTTATTTTATTTATTTATTTATTTATTTATTTATTTATTTATTTGACAGACAGAGATCACAGGCAGGCAGAGAGGCAGGCAGAGAGAGGAAGGGAAGCAGGCTTCCTGCTGAGCAGAGAGCCCGATGTGGGGCTCGATCCCAGGACCCTGGGATCATGACCTGAGCCGAAGGCAGAGGCCTCAACCCGCTGAGCCACCTAGGCGCCCCAGCCCCAGTAGAAGTCTTAATCCAGAATTGAGGGTCTAAGAGAGCATCCCAGAAGAAGTGGTTAGCCTCATAGTGTTAATGCTGGGCTCATCACATCTTAATGCACTTAAGAATCACCTAGTCAGCTTATTAAGATACAGATTTGCAACCCCCTCCCAAGATCCTGATGCAAGTAGTCTATAAATCACCCTTTAAGAATCTATTCTTAGTGAGTAGGGTGAGGTTCTTTGACATTAGACACTTTTCGTTTGGAGTTTCAGCTCTGCTTGCACATTCTGGCTATATGGTAAAATTTCATTCCCTCTTTTACCTCAGCTCCCTGACCTATTTAGAAATACTCAGCCAACATTAGCAAGTACTACCATTATCAACATTATCATTAACCTAACAACAACAACAACCTTAAAACAAAACAAACAAAAAAATACCAAAAAACAAAACAACCTAAAAGGTGGAGGAGGGATGTTATAAGCAGAAGAAACAAAACCTAAAAAAGCCAAAAAACATGTGAGAAAATTTACTATAACTATGGCTGGAATGACCTACATAAGAGACCAGGAATCCCAGCCATTATATGTAGTGTGATACAGTCTAGGCCAGTGACTGAAATCTGGACCACTGCCTTTTTGCAAATAAAGTTTTATTGGCACACAGCCTTGTCCATTTATTTATGTACTACCTCTGGTTGCTTTTGCACTACAATGGCAGTTTTTGGACAGCAGAGATGAGAAGTTGTGAGAAAGACCATATGTCCTACAAATCCTGAAATATTTACTATCTGGCCCTTTATAGAACAAGTATGCAGAAGCCTGGTCTAGAGGCAGGATAACATGATGCTTAGGAGTGTGGGCTCTGGAATCAGACTTCTTGGGTTTGAATTCCAACTTTGACACTTACCGACAGCCTAGGTAAGTGACTTAACCTCTTTGTGCCACAATTTCTTCTGCTAAAAAGTAGGGATAATAAAAATTCTTCCTGGGGCACCTGAGTGGCTCAGTGGGTTAAGCCTCTGCCTTCGGCCCAGGTCATGATGTCAGGGTCCTAGGATCAAGCCCTGCATCCCCTTCTGCTTTCTGCTTTCTGCTCAGCCAGAAGCCAGCTTCCCCCTCTCTCTCTCTCTGCCTGCCTCTCTGCCTACCTGTGACCTCTCTCTGTGTTAAATAAATAAATAAAATCTTAAAAAAAAAAAAAAGATACTTCCCTTGAGGCATTGTTGTGAGGATTCTAATGAGTTAATACAGCTATCTAATTATCTGAGTTAATACAGCTAATTATCTAAGTTAATAAGTCCTTAGATAAGAGCCTGGCATACAATAAACACTCTATAAATATTAGACAGTCTGATTAGTAGTAAAGAATAGGTCTTGGGATGCCTGGGTGGTTCAGTCGGTTGAGCGTCAGACTCTTGATTTTGGCTCAGATCAGGATCTCTAGGTCATGAGATCGAGCCTTGTACTGGGCTCCAAGCTCAGCAGGGAGTCTGCTTGAGATTCTTGCTCTCCCTTTTCTTCTCCCTACCCCATCACAGGTACAAGCACTCTCTCTTTCTCTCTCTCTCAAATAATAAATAAATAAATCTTTAAAAATATAGATCTTCATGGATTGACTAAATCTGAATGGTTTATGAAACCTGGCTTGGATACAGTATCTCTAGATATACTGTGGCCAGAATGAAGGCAGAACAGACCAGCTAATAGATGAAGTGGAAGAGTTAGTAAGTTAAACATCTCTGATGGTGGCCTTGTATGTATTAGTTCATATATATGCATGGAAAGTCAACTAAACCCTTCACAAAGGTCTGGCAACAGACAAGCAATCTACCCCAAACATGATCAAATTTTATCAAATTCTAAAAGATCTAAAAGGTGCTAAAAGATACTTTCATTTTTTTTCATACATCTAATTTTATTTCCTTGGCCAGGCTGCCTCCCTGTCTGTTGCCTCGGCTGTGGTGGTATTCTCTTAATAAATCCTGTGCAAACTCATTTTTCTTTTCTTGATTCCTTTTCTCAGGCCTTCCTCCTCTTAAGAATCTGTGCCCCCACCTTACGTGGCTCTTTTGGAAGGTGTTATAAACAGTCCAGCTATGTAACTGTACAGACACTATGTTGAAGTTAGACAGACCTGAGCTTGAATTCCTTCTCCACCCCTTATTTGCAAACTGACGAATTTCTCTCAGTCCTTGTTCAACCACCTACAAAATGGGGATGAGAATAATCCCTGCTTCATAGGTGTGACATGAGGAGTAAGTCAGATAATATATGTGCTACATTGGCCACATGGCAAAAGTTCTCGATGAGTGGTAACTACAGTTCTGGTTTGTTGGTTTTTTTTGTTTTGTTTTGTTTTTTTAGTAAAATGCAATACTTGGAAAATTTTGGTAGGTATTTTTGAGTAACACTGCAATGAAATGCCTCATTCTAAATATTCAGCGAGTGAATAGATTTGGCCCTCCTAGGAACACCATATTTTTTCTTTGAGAACATTTAGGCACTTTCTGACTGTTATTAAATTAAAATGTTTATCCCTCAGGAGAGAAAACAATCAACTCCCACACCAATTCTATTTATGAAACAAAATGCTTTTTTTTCCCTGACTCAAATCCTCCTTTATGTACTATCTCTTTGAAATAGCAAAGTGTTTAGAATAATTTTCATACAGTGTGTGTGTGTGTGTGTGTGTGTGTTTATGTGTTTTTTTCAGAACTAAGTTGATATTTGGGGCTTGTCTTGAGAGCCATCTTTTATCTGCCCTCATAGAGGAGCCAAGACCATGGAGGGTTCTTGGTATCAGGAGAGCTTCTGAGACCTTATGGTGTGGGTGCCAGAGAGCTGTGTGGATGGGGATAGGTGGGAGGTTCAACGAGAAGCAAGTAGGACCAAACTTTTCAGATATTTGTTATCTCTCTTGGGGAAGATCAGACATAGCCAGACACCAGTCTTCCAAAATTCAGATGAACACACACATCCTTATGGGGTTATGTCTGCATCTGTGTATAACCCCATTTCCATTGCTTATGCTAAGATCTTAGTCAATGGAAGGTCAATCCTGGGGAGAACCAAGTATCTTTCTGTTCCTCTGTTGGTGTAACCCATACTATACAGTCCAGGTTAATGGAAAGACCATTTACTTAGAATCATAGACCATAAGCTTGATCTTATTTCTCCTTTAAGACCAACTTCAGAGGTGACTTTCTCTAAGAATGTTCTTGTGCTCAACCTCACAGACAGCCCTCATCAGGAGTAGGTCACTTTATAATTCAACTGCATGTTGTGGTCCCTATTACCATTGAAACTCTTACTGTTCTGTTATTATCGTCTTTGGCAGAAGAGACTGTGAATCCCTACCGCCCAGCCGGTGATCAGGAAAAGCTTGGTGGGTGGCTGTAGCATGACCATCAGAGGAAGAAGGAAAGAGAATGCCAAGCAGACTTTGAGGCATGAATCTACTGGTATTTTCTGGATAGGGTGACTAACTCCTCTCAGTTTGCCTGGGAATTCCTCAGTTTTAGCATTGAAAACTCTCAGCAAACTGGGATTATAAGTTACCCTATCTCTAAATGAGGAATCTTGCATAAGCTGTGTGATCACTCTGAGTCACACTTTCTTCTCTTTTATTGTCAGAACCATCATCTTCCGAGCTATCATTATTGCTACCTAAATAAATGGAGTAGCTGTATGTTAACTGTGTCTGTCCAGTCTTCCATTTTTCCCAGTACCCCAGTTTCCCTTTAGGGGGCTATTTCTTCTCCAAGCTTGGTGTGAGTGGGTAACTCCACCCTTGACTCCAAGTTTGGACACATAGCCCCATGGCCTATGGGAGCAATCTATCCCCTTGGCTACCACTATTAGTTTGGAGATGATTGTGTGACCCAAGTTAGGCCAAGGAGACACAATTCTCAGACCTTTCCCAGAAATACAGAAGAAGATATGCTCTTGTTTCTCCAGGGCTTTTAGCTGATAGACTACCCATCTGATGTCACAGAGGACAGTCATATTAGGGAATGGCTTCCTTGAGTGGGAAGCCAACCCTAGAGGGAAGCAAAGCTGGGAGATGGAGAGACACACATCCCTCCAATATCGTTGAGCCATTACACCGAGCCCTGGCAGATAAGTTCCGGAGATCTTAGTAGTAAACATGCACTCCTTTGCTTTAGTTCATTTGCTAAGGAGCCAAACCTGGGACCAAAGAGTCCCCACACAGCAAATTCACATCAGTACAAGGTGTTAAAAATTAGATTTTATATAAATATATTAACTTCCCAGTGTCTGGATATGCTTTAAGTTTCTGATACTAAAAAATCTCTTTTTCTACCCGTGACAGTACAATTTTGCATTTTATCCTTAGGACTCAAATGTTGTATGTCCAAATGGTAGGTGGGTAACGAGTGGCATCTGCTCCCCTCCCCTTCCCACTGAACACTTAATGCTACAGGCTTCATGTAAGTCAAACAACAACCCCAGCAGGAAGTATTCTTCTTGCCCCCATTTAACAGATGAAAAAAACAGATGCTCACTAAGGTGAAGTAAATGAATCACCACTACCCAGCCAACAGTTCCAGAGCTACAAAGGAAAAAGAAGTATAAAATAATAAAAATGTGTTCTTTTATTTATATATTAAGCAAATGTTAGTAAGTGTCTGCTCTGTGTCAGAAGCAGTTATAATATGCCGAAAATACTGAGGTGAACAAGATAGTCGCGGGGATTTGCATTCTAATGGGGTGACATAATGCACAAGAAACCACAGGAATATAATTTCTGGCAGTTGTAAGAGCCGGGAGACACATGAAGGGGATTGTGAATGTCTGTAGAGGGGTGAACACTTCCATGAGCTTGTCAGGATGGCCTTTCTTAGGAGGTGACATGTGCATAGAGACCTGAGTGCTTTTGGGAGGGGGAGACCACAGCAAGGAGTGGGGAGCAAGTGCTCCTGGCAGGTGGGCATGCTACCTACCTATCGAGGGGTCTCATGGAACAAAGGAAAAGCTTCACAGGAAAGCCCTTGGTAAATTACAAATGTTAGACGATGGCTCATTTCTGAGGTTCATTTTGCATCAAACACCGGGGTAGGGCTGATGCTCCTGGAATAAGGCTTGGTTTGTTTCAAGGTCTTCCAACACCATTCATCTCCTTTTGTGGCATGTTACTTCCATCCCTATGCCAGTTTCCTAATCTGTAAAGAATGCACGGAAAGCACTTTGCATGGTGCCTGCATACAACAAGCATTCAATAAGTAATCCTTTGCCATTGCATTTAATTTGGGGAATGCATGAAAAGGACTCCTGTGGGGGAAAATACTCCTTTTTCTTTAACACCTGTCCATTTTGATAGGTATATCCATTAAGATTCTTGTTAAGATTCTTTGGTTGCTAATAACAAAAATCCACTTTGGCTCTGTTAAGCCAGAGAGAGGGAGAGAGAGAGAATTTAATGGAAGAGTTTAGGTACTAGGGTACAAAATCGAAAGAAAAGCTATGGAACCAAGGCTGAGAAAGTACAGGAACTAGGAAAACTCCATGCGCCTGCAGAGAAGGAACTAAGAGGCTAATGGGCAGTGCCAATTAAACCAAGGTTGGGGTCCTTACTTTCTAGATTTATATTGCAAGAGAATGAAACCATTTGGTTTAGCTTGGGTCACATGACTATCTGTTGGACAGTGGGTGGTGGGGAAGTCTGATTGGGTATTCCTCTAGCCCTATAATCAAAGGCAAAGGAATGGTACCCCAAATGCAGAGCTGTTATGATTCTGAGCATGAATGACCACTGCAACAGGCAGGTGCAAACATCTATGGCCAAAGAAGGAATCTGTTTTAAATTCTAAATACAGTACAGGGGCGGGGGGGGGGGGGAATATATATATATATACACACTAAATTGGTTTTTTGCATCCTTGGCAGAGGTAGTCCTATAATGATCATGGGGAACCTGGGATCTGGTTTCCAACTATTGGGGTTTGGACCCAACTCCTCTGCTTACCAGCACTGTAAACTTGGGCAAGTGACCTTCCATACCAGTCCCTGAGTCCTCATCTATTCATTGAAACTGCCTCATGACAATGCTATTAGAATTAAATGAGTCCAGGTGTGTCAAGTTCTGAGAAGTGTGCCCAGGATGTAAGTGATCGATAAATTTTAGTTATTCTTATAGTAATTGATATTATTAATTAATTATATTATTAATTAATTATAATTAATTAATACAATCAGGAGATTTTTGGTGTCTTCAGATCCAAATGTGGTTCTGAATGTCACTGACATGCAGAGCTTGATAGATGTTCTGAGGCACCAATCTGTACCTTCACTTCAGTGTGCTTTCCTTGTTCTCGAATCTAGAAAGCGGTTAAACCTTTGGTTCTTTATGAAAGAAAAGACCATAGCAGAGTGAAATCTCTAGAAGAACTGTGAAAGGTAATTTGAAGTCAGGATGTCTTCAGGAAGTATGTCGCTCTTGATGGAAATGCATCAAGGAGAAAGTCAGGAGCATGGGAAAAGGTCCAATGTCAGGAATCACTGTTAATACTCGATTTGGCATCATTTGCTCTGCTAAAAAAAGGTGATCATCTAGTCCATTGAGCAACAGCAAGTCCACCACTAACACAAACAGGAAATGGACAAAGGAAAAGCTAAGGAAGGACAATCCCACCCCTCCATCCAGTTGTTGGGTTTTTTCTTTTGTTTTGCTTTCTGGTTTTTGCCTCTTTGCATTGTTAGCACCTGTATTTACCTACATTACACCTTTTCCAGAAATTCTTCTTAGTAGCTTTTCCAAACCAAAGTGAGTCTTGTGCTCATTTGGCTTCGTATTCAGGAATGGAGTGGTGGATCAAGATGAGATGGTCAGGATTCTGGGGATGGAAACAAAACATTCTTCCACTTGGATGCCTTCATCGTGCCAAATGTGAATTCAACACAGGACATCTCCGGGCCAGTCAGGAAATGAAACGGGCTCTGTGAAGTTGGCAGGTACTCAGGGAATAGAGAATGAGACTCCGTCCTGTGGCAGCCCCTTCTCTCCCTCATCTCTGTTTGTATTTCTTTAAACATGCCGGTGGTCAAAGTGAATAATGATGTTTTGTTGTTGTTTAAGAGAAGCCCTTGAAAGCCATTCTGAGACTGAGGTCCAGAAATCTAATCTTTGTTTGATTCTGTGTTTAGTGGGGATTCAAATCCCAACTTAATTTAATCTTTTGACTTATCCTGCAGGTACCGCCTGATTATATTCCGTTGCCACTAGTAATAGGATTGCCGGGACAGAATCTTGCTATTAGCACTTTGAGACACAAAAGCAGAACAGAAACCTTCGCTGGTATTAGTCAATGAAACCTGCTATAAATGAATGACTACCTCCCCCAGCATTTTCCCCACTGCCTCATTTTAATAAGCTATTGCAAGGATTCATATAGGAAGTTGCAGATTCCATTGATCTCCAGAAAACCTTGAATTTCAACTGAAATGCAGAACTTGAAATCCTTTGCCAATAGATACGTTAAAACACCAACCCCAAATAACAGGTAGGTTCTAGTAATAATGTGTTACTTATTTTGATGATCTTATATGAACTTATATGATCATTCTTCTTAGGGTTTTATGATAGTGGCAATTTTTAATCAACAGAAAAATAATATAGAGCCTAGTGAAATGGGAAAGGTTTCCATCTATGTAATTAGGATGCCTAGGCTACAGTTCTCTTGCTAGATTAGCAACCTTGGATGAGTTATTAAACCCTTTCTGATTTAGTTTTCTCATCCATGAAATGGGGATAGTGATACTATCTATATCATAGGATATTTGAAGGGTTAAATGAAATAATGTATGGAAAGCCCTTGGAAAATCTGCTAATGCATAGAAAGTGTACAAGAAATATTACCTATTATTACTATTAAGGGAAAAAAGGAAATTCAGAGAAGTACAAGAGAAAAAACCACTCTCTGTCAAAGACCTATGATCTACTATTTTGTGTGTTCTTCCTTTGAGATTCTCCAGCTTCATTTCCTATGAGGAAAAGTGGAGTGCATTCTAGCCAGGGAGAAGTAGAGTATAAAGTCCAGTTGACAAGGAGACAGGTGAAAGGTTCTCAAATTCAGTAGTGATGAGTAAAACAAAGGAATATCAGATTGTCACCCAGCAGATAAACAGAGATCAAAGCCAGGTCAATACTCAGTGCTGTTGAGGGGTAGTAAGATGCTATATATAATCATAGGGCTCTTCCTTGCATGCAGCAATGGCCCATTCCAGCTGATTTTATCAAGAAAACACTTTATTATAATGTTATTGGTCACTCATGGCATTTCTGGGGAAGATGGAGAATTAAGACCAAGGCTGGTAGCCACGTACATGGCCTTAGGTGACACATACAGAAGGGGTCCAGCACTAGGTGCTGTCTGTCGTATGGTCTGCCAATACTCTGTGAACTTGATTGTGGCCTCATCTCACTGCCAGGGTTCCTCCAGGAATGTGATCTGGAGCTCAGAGCCCCACAGCTGTCAGGAGGATGTCCCTATAGTTCCTCGCTTCTTTGCACTACCAGCTCCCATCCCCAAATTGGGCAAGACTGAGCATCTCAATGCAAAAGCCTAGACAACATCTCGGCTTCAAAGCAGCATGAAGTAAACATAAGACCATGTCAGCAGCTACAGGGGGAGGCAGCCTCTACTTCAAAACTAAGGGGATTCCTTCAACATAGAAAAGAGTTCTGGTATGGAGGAGGAAAATACATTTGTCCTATTGAAGGACAGCATTTTATATTACTGAGGGTGTAATGTGGTTTATTCTTTATCTGAAAGCAATTTTGCAGTATGCTGCAAGAGGCTTAAAATTATTCATATCCTTTCACTTTATAATAATCCCACTTTTGGTAATTCATCCAAAGGAAATGATCCGAGAAATGAATACTTATGTACAAAAATGTTCGCCAAAGCTTCATATATTGATCCAAAAAAGTTGACAAGACCCTAAATTTTTTAACAATTAAATGATGATCCAACAATGTTAGGTCTATTGGTTTAAATATTATTTGAATTAAAGAAAGAAAATAGGAACTATGGAAACTCACAATGCTATTATGTGTGAGATGCTGTTTCAAGAGCTTTGCATGAACAGTCTCACAGAATGGGCGCATCTGTTCTATGATCCACTGAAGTTAAGTGTTATTTTCAAAGGGAACGTAAGTAAATTGCCTCAAGGAAAGTGGAAGAGGAGAAGGAAGAGGGCTTGTAGAAGTCTCTGCTGGACAGCCTAGAACTGTTGAAGGTGTTTAATTGTGTTGAGAATCTCCCCAGTGGATACCTTTATTCCAACAAAGGAAGTAGGGGGTTGGTGTTCACTACTGCAGTGAAACAATGACATTCCTGATCTCCCTTTTGGAGCTGAACACTTTCCTTCCCAGAAAATGCTTGTTTTAATCCCCAGTCTGACTTATTATTTATGATTCTCTATAAAGATTTACTGTTTGCTTTGATTTTTTTTTAATTTTAGAATACTTTAAGACTTACATAAGAGCTGCAATGACAATATACAGTTCCCGCCTACCCCACACGGAGTGTAATATCTTACATTAGCAGGGTGCATTTGTCACAATGAATGAACAAAGAGCAATACACTATTATTGACTAAAGTCAATACTTTGTTCAGTTTCCCCAAGTTTTTACCTAATGCCCTTTTTCTGTTCCAGGATCCAGTCCACGATACCACATCACACTTAGCCAATGTGTCTCCCTGGGCTCCTGTCAGCTGCGATAATCACTCACTTCCCTTCTTTGATGACCTGACAGCTTTGAGGAACACTCGTTAAGTATTTTGTACAATGTTCCCCATTAAGGATTCATCTGATGTTTTTCTCATGATTAGCCTAGGGTTATAGATTTTGGGGAGGAAGACCAAAGGGGTGTAGTTCCATTTTCATCACAGTATCAAGGGGACATACTATCACTACAACTTATCACCATTAATGTTAACCTGGATCACCTGGCAGAGGTAGTATCAGTGTTTCCAACACAAAGTTACCTGCCTGACCCCTTCTCCACACTGTATTCATTGGTAGGAAGTTACTATGCACACCCTATTTCTGAGAAGAGGCCAGTTATGGCTCAAACTTCTTGAAAGCATCTACATAAATTATTTAGAATTCTCCCACATGGGATATTTGTCTAGTCTCTCCCATTCATTTGTTTATTCAATCATTTATATCAGTAGAGAACTCATGAATATTTATTTTACACTTTGGGCCAACACTACTTTGTGTATTTTTTTGCTCATGTTGTTTGCTCTTAAAATCAATAACAACAGTGGATAAAACCATTGTACAACCCAAACCCTGAGACATCTGAAGATAACTGGGGGTCAATACCCAACAAATATTTATTGAGCACCTACTGGGCCCCCAAATCACATCGCTTTTTGTAGCAGATAATAAAGCAGTTGACCATTATACTTTCTGTTTATTCTTTGTCCATGATCAAGCCTATAATACCATCATGGAACCAATTTGCCCAACAACTGACTTCCATGGCCCTTCCTTTAGATAATTCCTCATGGAAAGATCTCTAACATACATTCACTCACTGACTTGTTAGTGAGATGAAAAGCTTTTCCTTGTCTGCCACCCAGCACTCTAGGTCAGCTGCCTCTCTCATTCCTCTCTATGCCCACTTCTTATCTTTTTCTTTTTTTAAGATTTTATTTATTTATTTGACAGAGAGAGTGAGAGAGCACAAGCAAGGGGAACAGTAGAGGGAGAGGGAGAAGCAGGCTCTCCACCGAGCAGGAAAATTGATACATGGCTCAATCCCAGGACCCTGGGATCCTGACCTGAGCCAAAGGCAGACACTTAACTATCTGAGCCACCCAGGTGTCCCACCATGAATTCTTATCTTTTACCTGTTCCTTAAGTGTCTTCCAGTTCAGCCTTGACATTGTCCTTCCGAACAACGCATACTGGGAAAGATGATTCTAATGTGTGAACTCATTCAACTTTCTTCTCCTTCATTTCCAAACTTACATGTACCAATTTCTTCCACTAATCTCTTTCATTATGCCTCCCATAATCCAAAGCCAGTTTTCTCACCTCTGTTCTTGTTCCTCGCCTATTGCCCTGGAGACTAACTCCATTAAATATCCAATTCCTGCTCTTTTAATCTTCTGTCATTCTCAACCTGCAAACACAACCACTTTCATCATTGCTATCAATGCTAACATTTTTTGAATTCTTAACTATGTGCCAGATACAGTGATGAGCACTTTCTAAGTGTTTCATTTAATCCTAACATCAACCCTGTAGTGTAAGTAATATCATTAGCTTCCTGTTACAAAACAGGGAATGGGCTCTATGACATAAAGGAATTTGACCAAGATCTTGTCACTAGAAAGTGGCAAAGCCAAGATGGACCTCCCAGCGAGGTTCTGCAGAAATGCTCTCTTCCCATTGACTCATAGGATTGTTTCTCTGCCTCTCATTCACTTTGTTCTGGGTGAAATATAAAAGACACTTCACATAATTTTCCCCTCCACCATACCACAAACATACTAATTCATGCCTCTCCTTCAAAAAGTCAATGTTCAAGTCAATTTAAAAATAACCATATTAAATCTCCAATCCCCTCCAGAGGGGACGGCAGTGGAGCCAGCAAGAAGAACAAACAAAGCTTGCAAACAAAAATGTGGATTATCTGAAGCCACGAGGCAGGAAGTTTTAAACCAGGCTAGCTGGGAGAAAACAGTACACTTAACACATGCATAATGGCAAATATCTCAACAAATGACATCCTCAGGGGTAAGAGTGTGAAAGGTCGGAGGAGGGAAGAAATGTATCTTGGGTCCCCAGGATGAATGCAAAATTAAGAAAACAGGGCTTTGATTCTGGCCTCAAATGCTTTTGATTTCTCTTTTTTCTTTCTTTCTTTCTTTCTCTCTCTCTTTTTTTAATGGACAAAAGAAGTCTTCTAACCAGCGAGGTAAATAGTTCATGGGTTATTTATTTTATCTCTATTCCTAGTTAAATTGAGTTCAAAATAATTAGATAACCTTGGAAAAGCCGCGGCTGGTACTGCTAATTCCACCTAATGATTTTCCCGCGTAGTTGCCCAGTGAAAGGGGTTATCTGTTAAAACGAGCTTTAAACTATTAATAGAGTAAAATTACAGCTTCAGCAGCTAACCCCAGGTAACGTGGCTGTGGTAGGGTATTAAGACTCAGAGTTGGGGGCTAAGTTGCTCACTTCCCCCAAATGACCCTTCTTTCTTACTCGCCATTGACAGTTTCATACCAGACCTAACGGTTAACTTGCTCCCGACACCTTACGCTATTTGTGGCCTTAATTGAGGGACCTAAACAAACAAATTAATCACCCTGGCCCATAAAAATGACAGAATTCATATGGTAGCATTCTTCATTCCCTCCAATTTGTTTTCCTGAAATCCCCGCAGCGATTTATTTGCTGAATATGTGAGTTTTTCCCCCCTTATGAAAATTACAAATTGTTGTCAAGGTTAACGAGTTAATATTCTCATTCAATATTTATTTTATGGGGAGACGGCGGAAGTACAACTCTTCCTGTACTTCTTCCCCCTGCAAAGTCTGGTTTCTTAATCAAAATGACAAGGACACTGTCCTTTGTATGATACTTGGAATCATCGAGACTAAAAAATGAGCTTTATTAATCAACAGACCCTGATTAATTATTATAAAGTGCGGCGCCTACATTTCTGTACATTTTAATAATTCCTGCAGAAGGCTAACAATGTCCCTGGAGGCTTGGAGGCTTTGCAGTTTGAATGTTTCTAAGCAATGTCACAATAAATAGTCAAGAGTAGCAGTATTCCTTCTCTAATCCACTTTGTTTCAAACCGCCAAACCAGGGAAAACCTTCTTTTTCCTATTTCCCATCTATAATTCATCATTTGCATACAAAGTAAGGAGCCAAGAATCAGCGGCCTCATCAGTTTTCAAAATACCAGGGGACAGTAAGGGTGATTTATCACAGGCCACATGATCTAGTTCACATAATCAGAATATTTCTGCGGAAAACGGCTCGACGTGCTTTCTTGATAAGACTGACCACACAGAAGATCGACGGGAGAAAGGCCAGGGGTGTGAGAACCCCTGTGAGCAGTAGACCTCCTTTCCCAGACACGCCCAGCCCGAGTCCCTCTCAACAACGGGAGGTCACCCGTCCTAAAGGCGGCAGGCATGTACGTGTTTTTTATCACTTCTGAACTGCTTCTTTAAATTATCACATGGAAATTAATTAATTAATTAACTAATATAAAATATCACGCAACAATCACCCAGACCCACGGCGATACTGTCTTTCTTGACTGGGGTTACCTCAGGGTATATGTTGGATAAAAGTCGTGGGATCGTGCCCTTAAGATCTGTGCATTTCACTGTATATCAGTTTGACTTCAATTTATAGTTGAAAAAAGAGCTTTTAGGAAATAAGAAGAGAATTAAAACAACAATGTTTATGTGTCTCTAACATCATCATCATGAGAGAGAGATATGTATGTGTGTGTATATACACATACATGTCTGTGTGTATTTAAAGGCATACCCATTTGTGTGCATTTATACATATATGTATATATGCATATATACGTATATATGCATATATATATATAATGTCTATGACCTGCCACATTCTCCTGTTTCTCATTCTCGGAATGGCTCTGAAGTACACAGGGACATAGACATGCTAGAGTTCCAGCCATTCCATCAACATTCCAAGGAGAAAAAAAGGCCAGGAAGCAGGAGAAAAGCAAAGAACAGTTAGATGTTCCATTTTGGTCTTCCACATCAGGACCTGCATTTTCATCTCATTGGCTACAATGTACCATGTGGCCCCTGCTGGGTTTCACTGTGGCTGTGAAATGCTGCTTCTTAGCTGGGCTCACAGCCTGAATAAAATCGCATATTTGTCTCAGAGGAAGAAAGGGAAGAACAGAGGTTAGGAAAGCAATGTACAGTCTCCACACCAAGGCTCATAGTAGAAACTAAGTCGACTTGAAGAAGATCTGAGAGGGTATGTTTCTTCTTACGAATCTGAGCTTGTGGCCTGACATCTTTTCTAATGCAACTTCCTGAGTCAGAGAGAAATGGATGTGGTCACAGACAGAGCTCATGGGTTTGGGAATAGCCTACAGCACTTTTTTCTCCATGGGGGAGCCCCAGTGAGTAAATACTATAATGTGCCATTTATAGTTACAACAGGTATGAATTACTTTCAAGCTTCATCTCTCAATAAAACTCTTTTTAGATTTCACCAAAGTCTAAATGAGCCTCTGGAAATCCCACGGATAACTCCATCACCCAAACTAGTTGTTGCTGTGGAAAAAAAATCAATCATAAGCACCCGGTCTGCACATTCCAAAGAAACACAAGATTCTACCCCATGATGTTTCTAGAAGGCAGCCCTCTTCCCTTCTTAAGTCAGGTGTTTCTATTACACAGACCGTAGAGTCCTTATAAAACATCTATTGGATCTCTTCCTGGGACTCAGGCATTGTGAGGTCAGGAGACAGGCAGGTGCCCAGGTCTGAGTTTTGTGGCTTTTCCTGCACACTTTTGTGACAGAAGTTTTGGTGGATATATCTCAGGGCTCAGGAATCCTGGGCCTCCTCACTGTGCTTGCATTTTACCCTGTAGAAGTACAAGTTCAAATCACAGATAACAAGTAAATGAGATTATGATGTTAGCTTTCTCCAGAGATAACAGCCGTCCAGGTCATAAAACTACCATATGGCAGATTTGGCAGTCTTTCTTGAGTGCCATGGATTAATTATCACATAGACAGACTCCAGTCCCCATTTGCAAGTGGCTCGGTCCCCCTGTGGCAGAGATTGGCAACCCAGTGAAGGCGAGAGCCTGTATTATGTTTGGCAGGGACACGATGTGACCTTACTGTGGCCGGTTCTGTCATCTCTTAACATTTCTCTCATGATTAAGTTTATCATTTCAAATAAACACAAAATGTCAGGTCTCTGGGTCTACTTAACATGGAGAGCCAAAATAGACCTCTCTTTGATTTAAAAGGGTCCAGGCCAAGGGAACGATCTGATTAGCTCTCCCATCTGACTTGTATTAGAGCTATCAGATAATACAGTGAGGGCAAAATCCTTGCTCCAACTGGCTGGTTGCCACAAACCAAACCCCCACAGGGTAGCTGCCATATTTCCCTTGACATCTCCAGGTTACTAACTCAAAGCAGTGGTTACTGGATTGATCTTCCTGGAGCTTTGCCTTTCATCCTGGCACCTACTAACCCTGAATCAGTTCCGTTCACATTTATCCTGGTTCTCCATCAGTAGAGGATGCCTGATTGTCCTGGACCTCCTTTCTGTTCTGACCCTCATTGATAAGGACAGAGCAGAGTGCTTATCAACATTTCCCCATCTGGGGCTTCAGTAAATATTCCCTTCTCTCAATGGATACCCTGCCCTCAGTTGACATGGGCTATTGAATGGCTTATTTCTCAAGTGTTTCTTCCCTTAACTGAAACCACCAAGTAGAAGGGTAGAGGCGAAATGCTCTGTGTCAGCTTAGCTCTGAAGATGCTGCCATAGATGAGAGGCAAGCAGCTGACATGTGTATTTAAGGTGCTGGAGACTACCAAGGTCTTTGCCTTTAGCCCAGTCTCTCATTTGTTCTATGATTATACCATGCATAATCGTACTAGTCAATATCACATAACTATAGACTGTGTGCAACTATGCTTTTCAACCTAGAGCAGAAGTCAGAGCCTCTGACTGCTCTGAGCTCATTCATTCATTTATTTATTCAGTAAACATTAAAATGCTTATTCTGGCTCCATCCACTCATCACACGGGTCACCCTCTCTTTCTCCTTGTCCTACGGCCAAATGTGCCTTCTCTTAGTGCTTTGGACAAGCTGAGGTCCTTTCTCCCCAGGAGACTTCTGCCACATTTTTTAATTTAATGTTCTCCTCCATTGTCTTTGACCATCCCTTACCTACTTAACTTTGGTTCATTTTCACATCTCTACTCAAGGGTGCCTCAGAAAATAAACCGGGAAATCCCATGGCATGCCTTCACAATAAGAAGTAGAAGCAAATAATAAAAACAATGATCACAGGTATAATTAATAAATTGTGGTGCTGACTTGCTAAATATTACCTTTCACTGCTGGCATGGAAGCTTCCTGAAAGTCTGTGACTCTATTTTGGTCAATGCTGATCCTCAATGCCTAGCCCAGGGTCTTACATGAAATGGTGCTTGATAAATATTTATTGATAAGTTGAGCACTTGCATGTATCACCCAGATACATACGCAGCAGATCACTGTCGGAATGATATGAGAAGGGTTCCCACAGGAGCTCACAAGTAAGGTGTGAAGGGTAAACAAAGGATGGCAATCAGTGTGAAAAACATAACACATTACAGGTCCTGCAATGGGTAAAATGTTGATATTAAAATATGTAGATTTTCAATATCTTTTACCACATGTCTCTAACCCCCACCAACACCTTCAAGGGAAGGGAGATACGGACTAAGATTTTTTTTTTTTTTTAAAGCCAATTTGCAATTCATTGAACTTGTAAAACAAATAATATCATGAAAGTCAAAGTGCTCTTGATTTTCAAGAATGAGGCTTGGTTTAGAGGGAAGAAAAGAGGTTTTATCAGAATTCCAAACATCAATGGAAGAGCTTCGAAGACTGTGTAAACACTGTTTCATAAATAAAGCAAAAAATAGGGGCATATATATGATGATGTTGTAGTCTTAATCCAACCTAGTAAAGAAAATTTCTTTAAAAAATTACAAGGCTTTTGTAAAGGGAGAAGACTTTTGGAGAACAGTAAAGTTATTGGTGGGTATCTAAGAAGAAACTCTGGTCTTTCTCCAGTCCTCAAGAACAACCTTTAGTGTGAGAAGTTGAGTGTGAGACAGATGCTCAGATAGGTTTGGAAAAATCGTGGGTCATGAGGACTTGGAACTCACTTCCTCTGGCGTAGCCCAGGCCTCTGAGAAGGTCCTCTCCTATTCAGCATAATGCTACAGAAACATGGTACCAAAGAAACAAACATGGTGCCAGAGAAACCAACATGGTGCCCAAGTAGTCTATTAGCAAGGGCTGAGAGACATGTCCAGATGCTGGGTTCTAAGTCACAGAGCTCTGACATTCCAGTACAGTAGGAAGAAACTAGCCAAGAGTTCCTGGGCTCCCAAAGAGCACAAGGTATAAGCTAAGATGTAGAGAATGGACAAAGAAGGCAGAAATGCTAGATATGAGAAGGAGATTCCAGAACATGATACCTAAACACCAGATGAAATAACCTATTTGTAGAGGAGGCCAATAGGGCCAGAAGATGGCCTGAGCTCTGGACATTTCTCTAATGCCTGGATGACTTTCTCAAAAAATCATAAAACCAAGGAAGGGGAGAGGATAGGTAGAGAATCTTAAATATTACTGGACTTTAATTTGGTGGTAACAGAGGTGATGAGATTAAGAGTTTTCAGCTATTGATAGAAATAAGGGCACTTGAGCTAAAATCTTATTTTAGCTGTAGGAAGAGAAGTCTACATTTCTGCAGACTACATTTCTACAGAAATGTCAGCATTTGAACCTGTTACAGAGCAGGTTGCCAAGAGCTAATGAAAGGGATGACCAGGTCTGTCTGTGAGTAAATGGAGTGAAGGCATTTGAGTTGGGTCATGAAACATAAGTAAGAAGTTGCCCACTGAAGGTGGTTGGGAGTCAAGGTCAGGTAGAGGAAATAGCCAGTGTTCAGGAAAAGAGGAGCAGAAGAACATGGCCCAGCCAGTGAACAGGAAGATCACAGTAGCCAGAGCACAGGGTTTTCTAAAGGAATGAGTCTGGAAAGTTCGGGTGAGGCTACGTCAAGGAAGATAACCTCAATCTTGCAGGCTCTGCAAAGGGAAGTCTTTAAGATAGAAAATGAAGTTGTCAGAGTCTTCCACAATGGAGGGGAAATGGGAACAAATTCTCTAAAGGACACTTTGGCTTTATCCCTCAGTTGGAAATCCACAGGACTTTGACCAAGATATTCTATTCTAGGAATCTGAATTGGAAATGCTTGCTTGCCCATGTCCACAAAGCTTTGTGTGCTTAAAGATTATTATTGCAACAGTAATTAAAATAGAAAAAAAAAAAGCAAAAAGCACATAGTCAGAATGTTCATTTTAGGGGACTGATATAGTGAATGGTGAAATATTATACTGAAGTTAAAAGGAGTCGGTGTCATTATTATTCCCCCAGGCTGAAAGATCTCCAAGGTATAATTAAATTCCAGCTTCAACTTCTTTAGCAACTTCTGTCTTTGAGCAATTTGTTAACCCCTCTGTGCCTGTTTCCTTATGTGTAAGACGGGGGTAAGACTATGTACATCCCATAGAACTGTCATCAGGTTAAATGAGTTAATACATCTAAAGAGCTTAAAACAAGAGCTAATGAATATTAGACATACTATTTGTACACTATTATTATTATACATTAAGATAGAAAAATAACAGCACAATGTGTGTTTTGTCATTCTTCTTGGGTTAAAAAAATAACACACAGGAAGCTTAAGTGACTTTAATATTTATAACACCTTTCTGAAAGAAGACAAAAGGAAATGTTGGCAGGTGATACTTCTAGGAGTTGGAACAGAGGCTGAAGACTGGCAGGGAGAGGGGCCATTTTTATCATTTTATTCCCTCCTATACTGTTTTAAATTTAAGACAAATAATGTGCTTGCATTACTTGTAAAATGACCAAAAAAGCAACAAAATAAGTGATACTCTTTGAAATATGTATTTACTAAATTCATTAAGGTTGATCTACATAGAATGAGTTCAACAAATACAATATTTAGTGGTAGATGGTACACACAGTAAATGGAGGCATCATTAGGATGTTGTAACAGGTTTGGAAATTCTCAAGCTTGGGAAAAAAAAAAAAAGACCATGGCCCCATTTCCCATTTAGACTGCCACCTTGATGGTGGAAAGGGCTTCCAATTATTATTATTGTTATTATTATTTATTATAATTATTAAATATCATGTCAATATAATTATCATCGTTATTATTATCTTAGCTCCATAACTAACTAGCATACTGACCTTGGCAGATTTATAACTTCTCTGGTCTCTTTTTCATGTGAGGGTAATTCTGGTCCTTAGCTCTGGGTAGTGGTGAGGATTAAATGAGATAAGGCATGCAAAGTACTTCGTGCAGTGTTTAGCACAGGTAAGTGCTCAAAAGTGTATCATCATCATCACCATCATAATTTTATCATCATCTCTTCTTATACTAACCACACTCAGGGTCATTTTCCCCTACTGAAACCATTCTCTTGAATACCAAGCAAAGGAAGAACTGAGTCAAAGAAGCTTCTAAGAACTTTGAGCTCCTTTCTCATGGACACCATCCTCTACACTGAGAGATTAAGCCTTCTGACAAATGGATTTGCCTGATTTAAAAAAGAAGTCAATGAAAAATTGACCTACTACGTTCCAGGCATTTTGAAGCTTGGAAGCCCTGGCAAATGAATATACTTGAATAAAATTCACTTCCAACTCCCCACCCACCCCCTCCCAACAACAACAACAACAACAAAAACCAAAGCAAATGAAACAACAAATGCTTTTTCAGCTCAAAATCATGTCCTTGTCTTCTGATGAGATGATATCATCAAGAAGCCATCATTCAATGCCAGTTTATGAGAATCCGCAATGCAAAACAGTAAGATTAAGTCATGGTAGGGATGCTGGAAGGGGGAATAATTAACACCGACGGGTGCTTGGATTTTTTTAAAACTAACATCAGGAAAACCACACAAAAGTACAGTGTAATGTAAAACATTCTCGTAAGCTGCCAGGGGAGTGGACTGCATGACCCACAGGGTCTCTGTTCCAACTCTAATTGCTATTATTCTCTGGGATATGATATCTTAATCAGAAACAATAGCTTGTCTAATTGACTAAGGTTGGGGGGGGAGCCCTGCTACCTCTCACAGATATCTGAACGGCAAGCACAGTAAATGAGTAATGCGGTGAAATTAAGAAAGGACAATTCAGACAGTGAAATCAATTAGATTGTGAACAGTCATATAAGCAGAGACCCTGAAGCTTCTTCACTTGACGTATTTAACACTAGAAAGGTGACATAGAGACATCCTCTGCAGAATTATCTTTAATTTGCAAGATTGGATGGTCTTTTTTTTTTTTTAAATCATATTGAATCATTGTTCACATTTATAATGTGCCTCTCACTCATGGATTTTATTTTTTTTAAGATTTGTTTATTTATTTGAGAGAAAAAGAGAAGGGGGAAGGGGAGAGGAAGAGGGAGAAAGAGTCTCAAGCAGGCTCCCCACTCACCCCCACCCCTCCCCCAAGAGGGGCTCGATCTCATGACCCTAAGATCATGACCTGAGCTAAAACCGAGAGTCAAATGCTTAACTGAATGTACCACCCAGGCACCCCATCACTCATGGGGGAGTTTTAAAAATATCCGTATATATTATGTCCACATCTCTGGTTCCCATCACAAAATAATTTATTGTAATCCCAAATTTCCAGATGTGGCAATTAAGTTAGGAGTCATCATCTGTTATCTCTAATATACCATATATATTCTCATATATAAAGTAAAATATAATGCAGGAAGAATCTTAGATGAGAAATAATAATCCTGGCACAAAATCTGAGTGCCCCCAAATATATATTAGGAATACTCTACATGAACAATAGAGCATAGCTATTTTTATTCAAACCTTTTGCTGGCACGTACCTGGACAAAAGTGGGAAAATCTCTCTGAAAGTCATTTTGCTAGAGAGTATTTGCTGATGCAGTTTGAATATATTTTTTCCATAAGTTTGACTGCCAAGTTAGAAGGCAGTTTGAAAGCAAAGGATACTGGACTGAGAGCCAAGAAACCTTGCAACTTGCTGGTAAGGCGTGTGATTTTTTGGACAGGTCACTAACTGTCTCTGGAGTGACATTTCCTTGAAGTTTCCACTGCCAACAACTCCCTTCTTCCCTCCCCCTTTCTCTTTCATCCCAAGAGCTCCACAGGCTCACACCACATTTGCTATGTATCAGACCTATCACCCCTCCGTCCTTATATTATTACTATTACTGCTATTTGCTCATCATTGGAGAATCAGAACTTTTGAGTAGGAGGTAACGATGATGATTATACTCAGGTGAACCAACAACATGACTTGCTACTTTACTCTGGGTACGATGCCCATGAATACTGCAGAATACTGCAAAATTCTAAAATCATTCTATGTGCCTCCATCCTTCCCTCTAGGCCTTCTCCATGTCCAAGAACCCCAAATCTAGAATCCTCCAACTCCAATGAGCAAAGAAGAGGTGAGAAAAGCCAGGGTGGGTCTAAGCGCTTCCATCCTCTCAAGAGCTCAGAGCTACTCTGTTTCACTACACTTGCCACACAGGGTACCTCGAAGGAGGGTTGAGAGAGCTTTCAACCTTTAGATAGAAACTGCAAGTCCCAGTTTCTATGCAAAATGTCATGATGCTTAAATGTCAGTTACCCTATATTTACTAAGTCTAAGATGACATCACTTACAATGCATCTTAATTTCTGAGAAGTTAAGATGTAAAAAAAATAAAGTTTTCTAGAATCAGTGAAGTATCATTTTTTTCTTTTAACATTAATTTTATTTAGAATTTTTAAATTTAATTTAAAATTTTGTAAGACATCATAATCTACACATAAAAGGATCATGGGATTGAGTTTGTTCTAGGGGCTACCAATTGTAGCGGTTTTTTTTGTTTGTTTTTTGTTTTTTTCACTTCTGCCTGGTCTCCATATTCCCCCATGTCCCATCTCCCTCTACCATTTGACTACTCAGTCACCAACACTGAGATGATAGCAAACATAAACCTTTTAAAATATAACCTTCCCCAGGAAAACCAGTATGTGAAACAGATTAACCGAGAACTCTATACATCCCAGATAGACGTATCGAATACATCCTGCTTTAAATAAGCTTGTATAGAACTAAATAAGAGTTGGTTACAGCTTGATTCATTGACAAAGCTGAATAATTCATAACATTATTATGCTTCATATAAAATTGATAAAGGATTTATCTATTGTTATTGAGTTACGTTTTATATTTTAAAACCATGATTTGTGTTTTCAGGGCTCAAAGATTGTCGGAGAGCTTCACCAAACTAGCACCCAAGCCCTTGGCTTGTGTTGCCTCCTAGATAAAATGGCCATATGCAAAGCACTAGTCTATTTCACCCTTCAAATGACCACTGCGTGCCAGGAGAGTGTGTATGTGATGTCACTCTGTCCTCACATAACACTTGGAGGTAGGTATTACGCATGCAGCTCTAGCTTGCTAAGAAGGAAACTCGGAAACATTAAAAGACTGGTTCAAGATCGCAGATGATCACACTTGTTGCTCTCCGATTCCTTCTATATGGGCTCTGGGCTTGCGACACCCCGGGAAGCTAAGCGGTACACATTGCTACAAATGGTTCTTCCTCCCAAAGCTTCTGGTTAGATTTGGCCAATGCAGAACTCCCCCAAGAAGTTGGAAGGAAAAAAGAGACAGTGATCTCAGTATATTTTCCTTTGGTTCCCAACCTGAGGGGACCAGGATCTTTTTGGGATAATGTGGTCATCTCCCCATGGCCTTGGTCTCCTGAGTCTACCCGCATCTCCTTCCTCTTGCCTCTGAGGCTCAGGGGTCATAAGAGAGTCTCTCTGTGAGTGGCCCTCAGGTGCCCCACTATTGGGCAGTTTACCTACACCTGCTCACAGCTTTGAAGATAGTCCCTTTCTTGAAACTCTCTTTAAAACTCTGCCTGTTTTTTTTTTTAAAGATTTTATTTATTTATTTGACAGACAGAGATCACAAGTAGGCAGAGAGGCAGGCAGAGAGAGAGAGAGAGAGAGAGGAGGAAGCAGGCTCCCTGCGGAGCAGAGAGCCCGATGCAGGGCTCGATCCCAGGACCTTGGGATCATGACCTGAGCCAAAGGCAGAGGCTTTAACCCACTGAGCCACCCAGGTGCCCCAAAACTCTGCCTATTTTTATAGATGCAAGCCTAGACAGCTCCAGAGATTAATCAGAGATTCAAACCTAGGTCCTAATAACTCAGAATCAGAAATACTTTTCGGGGGCGCCTGGGTGGCTCAGTGGGTTAAGCCGCTGCCTTCGGCTCGGGTCATGATCTCAGGGTCCTGGGATTGAGTCCCGCATCGGGCTCTCTGCTCAGCAGGGAGCCTGCTTCCCTCTCTCTCTCTCTCTCTGCCTGCCTCTCTGTCTACTTGTGATCTCTCTCTGTCAAATAAATAAATAAAATCTTAAAAAAAAAAAAAAAAAAAAAAAAAAAAAGAAATACTTTTCGCCAAACCACAGAGGTACCCAAATTATCTCCTTAGAAAAGCTCTGAGCCCATGGTATTACAATAGTCTCTTTTTAAAGGGGGGGGGGAAGCATTTAAAAATAGACCATCATTTCCTGTGGTATAACATCTTCACTAATATCAAATACCATTTCTTTGAGAACCGACTAGTACCTTTGAACTCTTTGAAGAAAACTCCTACGTAAATCCAAGGTATTAATAGTATATCATTTTTGCCCAGTGATAAAAATCCCCCGTGTCACAAGGCTACAATAGGATAAAACCATTTCAACAGGAGACAATCTTTAGGAAACAAATTCTACTACAAAGAAATCCACTTTGTATCAAAAGTATAGGTCTGCTGAATTCGAAAAGGGGTGAGAGGATTTGCTGATGCAAGGAGGAACACAAGAGTACCTGTACACGGAGAATGGAATGTTCCGTTTCCTGGGCCACAGGCAGTGGTATCATTCATTAATGGTGCAGGTGGTCTGCTGGGGAGGCTGCAGGGGCACATCTCAATATTTGGTTCCTGTAGATGTTAAACATAACTTTCCTTAATGCCAATCACATGCCCTTCTTCCTGTTTCATTCACACAGTCCCTGTATCTATTCTAAGTCATTCACCAGGCAATTCTGGGTTCCAGCTTATTTCTCTGTAAAACCAATGGTAATAGAATAAGAAGTAGAGAACAAGCACTCTCTGTGGAACAAGTACTTGTGCCGGGGCCACTGCTAAGCTGTTTCTATGCGTTTTCTCAATGTACGTATCTTAACTTACGTTTTATGACATATCCTACTAGTATACTTCTATCACGCTAGAGTTACAGATGAGAAAACTGAGTCCCGGTGTGTTTACTTATCCTGCCCACAGTCAGCCAGCTCAGATGACAGGACTGAGACTTGAATCTGTTGCAAAACCAACCCTCTGTTCTATCCGGGGTTACCCAGTCAAATGGGGACGCAGAGACAATGTAGCCGGCTCAGGAGGGTCGTAAAAGCAAGTCTCCCACCTACAGAGATTGTCACACTCCAACTCTAGCGGATCAGTCATTCCCCTAAAGAATGGGGACACAGTATAGCCATGTCTTTGGTTTTTACAAGAGAAGTGAAAATCCTGAATTTTTATATCGGAATCTCTTGGTTTTTAAACGTAGGGGATCAGCCAACAGAAATAGTTTAAGGGTTCAAGGCAAGGTCATGGACCTCAGGTCTGTGGTCTATGCCCTTCCCTCAGCTTCTCGGTAGACATAGAGAAGGCTCCTCGCCCCATTCCCTTGACCATCTCAGCTACTTTCAAGGCCCAGAGCATTACACCAGCCCTAAAGGGTAGTCACGGTGAGGGTGACCAACTCATCCTGATTTGCCTGGAATTTTCCTGATTTCAAAGCCAGAGGCCCCTTGCCCCAGGAGACCCTGGCCCCAGATGAAATGCGGACATTGGTCACCTGCTTAAAGCAGAGAACTGGCTTCTGGAATCTGCAAAACTCCAGAAGGTCACATAAGCTGACCTTTAGAACGTGTGTTTTCAGGGGACTCTCGCTCTCCGTGGAGGTGCTAATTTGCTAAAGCTTTTGCGTTTCCACCTCAAAAATTAGACTGCCTCTGAAGTCAGGGTGTGACACGCCCCAGGACAGCCCCCAGAAGCAAGTTTCCCAGAAACTCTCTGGCAACGGAGGAGAGGAAGGCATGGCAAGGCAGGCGACGTCCCCGTCCCCGAGAAGGCTTCTGGTGGTTATTTGTCAGAGAATCCTAATTCGAATCCAAATGGGAGCGTGCCATTATCGGGGACTCACACAGCTTCAGGTAAACAGCTAATGAGCAGGCTGCCAGCTCCATTTTTATCAAGAGCCCTCCGAGACTCAACCGTGCCATTTCATAAAATATGCAGATGATAGTGCGGGGAGAAGAGCAAAGACTTTGAAAATGATTCACACAACCTAAAAATGATGTTGAAAAGGGAGGAATTAAATATTCACAAAGTGAGAGAAATTAAGGCATATTAACGGTTCGAATGTGGAAATGAAATGAGTACCATGCACAGAGTTGATGAGGACGGCGTGATTACAGATCTGTCCAAAGTTTCTAATTCTGACACGGCGCAGTGTGGAGGTGCCCGTTTGGCTGGTAAGGGCAAAAAAAAAAAAAAAAAAAAAAAAAAAAAAAAAGGAGGTATGGGACAAGCCGCACGATGCCGACAGATCAGAGGCGAAGGGAGGAAGACACAGCAGTGATTAACATGAGGCTGTGTTCTGTGCCGGGGGTGAACTCCACGTTCACAAAATGAATACTAATCACTAGCACAAAACAGACTTGAAGTTGGCTACATGCTTGATGCGATTAAGCCCATAACGAGGAAAGCACAAGAAGGCACAAAGGCTGGAGGGACTGAATTCGGTGAGGTCACCTACCCTCCACGTTTAAGGAGAGGAGATGGAAAGCCAAACCGGGGCCCATCCAAACTGGAATTAGCAGTAATTATTATATAATATGTAATGATGAGATTTAAATGGGTAACACATTTTCTCTGCTGAGATCATTTAGACATGATTCATACAAATGATGAAATTAATAGATCTTCCTCTTCTCACTGCCAGGCAGCTTCAACTAGATTTTTCAACAGAGACTGATCCTCGTGAAATCACATGAATAGAGAGATTTACGGAAATTGCAGGAGGAATTGGTTCAGTGTATAAGAGCGCACTAGGGTTTAGAGAAACTCACATATTCACCTCCAGGATGAGTGCATAGCTCTTGGCCCTGGCTCTTTTTTTTTTTCCCTCCCCCTTTAATTTTTAAAAACATACCTATATTTTTAAAAGGGGTTTTAGAGGGAAAGATATGAAACCGACATCCTCAAAATGAAGAGCTACAGCACCGGAAGGCTAAACAAATATTTACACGGAGGTAGAGTCGCTTTCTTTGCATCTAAAATGCAAAAGAAAACAGTTGATATATGGAAAAATATATTTTAAATAATAATACGGAGATGACTCAAGAAATTTAAATTTTAATACTGATGGAAAACAATTTAAGAGAGGATAGTATTTGCATATGAGGTGTTCATGATTTCAGCGCATCTAAAATTTTCAAGAGAAATTTAAGAAAAAGACAAATCAACTGCAAACGAAAAGGAAAGCTCAGAGCCATCTTTGATAAAGTATTTCTTCCGCATTTCTGCTTAAAACCCATCATTGTTGTCAGATTTGGAGATTTTTTTTTTCCCCCTCCTGCAGAAGTATAAAGCAGTTACTTGGGACAGGAGGTCTGCCAGAGATCCACTGTTTTCCAAGGGGAGAGTTTCCCAGTCCCATTTGCTGCACAGCACATGAGCAAATTAACAGGCACTCGGGGAGGAAGCCCACAGTATGAGGCTCAGGCATGTAATAATTAACATAGCCTTGCTACTACCTCCGTGGCATCTTGGGATGAAAATATTAATCATTCACAGCTGTGATCACCTCAAAATCTCCTATTTTATGGCTTTGACACATCCATGAATAATGCCATTTACTATAATGTGCTGCATATCAGAAGGAATACTTTTGCACAGTATGGCTGCTTCTCAAGAATTCATTGCAAACTGATCCGAGACCTGGATTCCCTTCAGTGTCTACAGAAAACAGAACGTGACGCAGCACTCCTTACACAGGATGCTTTCCTGAGTACCTACTATGTGCCAGACAGTCCAGTATTCTCTGTTGAAGCCCCACAGTGGTGCTGTGAGGGTAGTACTGTTATTATGTCCATTCTGTACATGATGAAATAAGGGATCGGGAGGTTAGGGTCAAACAGCCAAAGACATAGAGGCAGGGCGTGAACCCCCATCTGCTTTGCTCCAAAGCCCATGCTCTTCCCGCAGCATGGAGTTCAAAGGGAACTTTAAATATTACCGTGACATTGGTTTCCACAGTGCCCTCGCCCCGCTGGGTCCCCAGGGGATCGCCTTGGCAATTAATTCATTTAGGAAATCCGTTTGGAATTTTTTCTCTACCCTGCTTCATCACTTTGAACACCCTTCCTTTTCATTTTCCTTACCCTTGATTTGAGCACACAGCCCAATGCGTGTCCTAACCAGTGCCTTCTCAGCCTGCAGCTGAGGGTGTGTTTCCCAAAGTAAATCCAGTTGGACACTCCCCTGCCAAACATCTTTGCACGTTTTCTCCTTACACTGAGGACAGTGATGAGGACATTGCCCACAATGTCCTAGGTGACCTTGAACTGACTCTGTCCCCCAGCCTCACCTCCTGCTTCCCACCTTCTAGGTCTTTCACTAACATCCAGCAAGGAGGAGGTCTCAGAAAGCCTCAAAGCCACAGATCTCATTCCACCCCCGGCTGAGCTGCCTCAACCTAGAACACAGCTTGTCCCACGTTACTGGCCCCAAATCCATGCCCCAGCTGGTTCCTCCTCATTCTGTGGATCTTCCTTTCCTTACACTGCACTTTCCCAGAGTTGACACCTTTCACTCCCTGGTCTGTCTTGAGTTTTCTGGACGCTCTCGTAACCCTCCCCATGCTCTCCCTGGCAATTGTCACAATTATAAGTAAATGGTTCTCAGGGCGCCTAGGTGGCTCAGTGGGTTAAAGCCTCTGCCTTCTGCTCAGGTCATGATCCCAAGGTCCTGGGATCGAGCCCCGCATCGGGCTCTCTGCTCTGCTTCCCTCTCTCTCTCTGCCTGCTTCTCTGCCTGCTTGTGATCTGTCTGTCAAATAAATAAATAAAATCTTTTAAAAAAAATAAGTGAATTGTTCTCTGTATGATTGCTTGTGTCATAACATTTGGCCCCCACAGGAGCTTTTCAACTCCATGATGACAGAAACAATGTTCTCAGTCTGAGGCACACAGTAGGTGTTCAATAAACACATGTGGAAGGAAGGAAGGAGGGAGGGATGGATGGATGGATGGATGGATGGATGGACTGGCTGACACATCTTCATTTCCAGCCAGAATCCTCTCCACCTGCCTTTTCTCTGTTGTCTAACCCCTCACTGAAGCCTTTCCTTGCTGACATTCACATCACTTGACAACAACAAGAAACTATTGCATCATGACCACTGTTGTTTTGGCAGCAGCGGGAAGGCTGAGTTTGTGTCCTTGGAGAATCATCTAGCAGCAGAAGCCTTGACTCCCCCAGGCCCCCATCACTTCTCTCCCACACCTCACTTAGAGCTTATAATGTTGTGGTGCAATTGCTTGTTTGCATGGCTGGCTCCCTCCCCTGCCCAACGACCAGCTCCCCAGGGCAAGGATTTACCTGGGAGGTACCTGCCTCCCTTCATCACCCAGCATGGGGCCTGAGCATAGGTACTCAGCAAAGGGCTGTTGTAAACAATTCTGGTCATGAAGGACTCAGTGAGTAATTGAATGGATAACTAGGGGAATTAGTAAATCAGTGAGTTCATAAAAGAAGTCAAGGTGAAAAAAACAATTATTCACCCAAGTTTTTGCTAAAATGTAGCACCCACCTCATGGGTGGTACCCAAGATAATTCTTAGGAATACATAAACTAACTTTTAAATTTTAGTTGCTATGGAACAGAGAAAAAGACGTTAGGGAAAAAAAAAATTAACCTGCACATCAATTCTTTTATATCACTGATATTATGACTTAGGACAATTTAAGTTAGAAAATATTAAGCAAACACAGTACTATTACAGAAGGCGCTGGAGATGGCAAAAATCATGAAATTGGTATGTAGGTGTGAGGCTTGGGAACACGAGCTTTAAAAATGAAGAGGAAAAAACCTTGTAAGATTTCATGAACTTTTACTATGGACCAGGTGGTGTTTTAAGCACTTGACCTGTATTAAACCCATGCAATCTTCATAATAGTTCTGCAAGTAAAACCATCCCATATTATAAGTGAGGATATGGAGACGGCCAATCTTCGCCCAAGGCTGTATCACCAGAAAGTGTTAGAACCGGGGTTCAAATCCAAGCGGAGCCCATGGTCTTATGAGCAGGACAGCTCCCAATCTAGCAGAGAAGCCAAGAAGGAGCAAAGGAGCAAATGTGTGGGACAGGGAGTGAAATATGGGCTGAGGGGACACAAGAAAGAGAGGAAGTGATGACTGAGCCCAGGGCCTTTCCTGGGCATGACTTGGAAGTAGGAAGGATGCTTTGAGAGCCTTGCCTTTGTTCTGTTTCTTGCTTCTGCCACCATCAGAGTGCCATAGCCATCCTGGACACCCACTTGGAGACAAAGTTCTCCAATTTCATCGGCCTGTAGCTCCTGAAAGGGGAAAAGGCCCCATTTTTCTCCAGTCACTTGAGAGGTAGCCCTGTGAGCTCTGATGCCCAGTGAAACAGGTGGATGTGAGGAGGACCCATTTGCTCCTGGGCAGTCCGCCTCAATCTGGACTCTTCAGAGCACTGATCTGGGAGGAGATGGGAACAAAGGGATCAGTACAATGGCCATCATGACCCTGGGGGAATAGGACCAGAGGGCATCTGGGGCCATGCTCATTCAGAAAAAATGTGTGCCTTCTCTTAAAGGGTTCAGTATCTTTCCCCAGGCACTAGGATAGTATTGTTCCTGACCATTCAAGAATCAAACAACTCCCCTCCGCTCTCTTTTTCCTACACTTCTCTTACCCCTGAAATGTTCTTCCTATTGCTCTTGACAAAAATCCTAAGTCAGAATTCTGGCTAGGTCCCTTATTCGCTGTGGGTCATTGGATAAACTACCAGCATCATAGCTCCCTTCCCGAGGTGTTAAGTGGAAATAATTGTAGCCCCAACTCATCAGGTCTCTGTGAGGAGTAAGTGGAATGTTTGAATTTAAGGTGCCATGTGTTCACACTCAACGTACATAGGTGGCTTCAATCCTACAGTGGGTCGATGGCAGTGTCTATACTCAGGAGTGCAACATTTATTTTTCTATCTCCAAACTTAATTTCATTGTCAAGACTTTTTTCTCCAGGTGATAGAAACTTAATTGGTTCAGGGTCTCATCTCCTCCCTTTCCTAGAGGTTGAGACTTAAAATTCCTGAGATTGGGTTTCTGATCACCCACTGGCCGTTGTTACTTATCTACACAGAAATGCAATGATATCTCCTTAGTCTTCATCACAAGAGTCAAAATTACCTCTCCCCACCACAAAATGCAAGGCCACATCAGCAATCCCGTGCCCCTTTCAGGCCATATTTGGATGGAAATAATTTTCTGATTCTCCCCACTTTTCACTCCAGTAGGGGAAAGTTCTGTTCACTGTGTTAGAACTCTCTGCATGTCATCCCATATCAGTCCAGATTTGAACACACAAGATATTCATACATGGAGGCACTTGACAATTGTTGGCAGAGTAGAGCAGCACCTTCTAGAAATGACTTCTGGAGCTGCACTGCAGAACCAGCTCGCAAACATTAGGAAGAGGGAGACTTGGGAAGCCGCCACTGGAACTATTGGCTTCAAACCCACTTCTTGACTCAGGATGAAGAAGCTGCTTCCATCATGGCCAGCTCCAGAGCCACACCTGCCATATTGGCCCCGGCAATGACACAGGCTCTCCAGTCTGCCTCTTGACACCCACACAACCAGCATCTGTGTCCCAGGACTGCTTTGAATACTGCAATACAAACCCCAGTCTTCTTCCCAGAAGAAACCAGTGAAGCAGCAGGAGGGCAACACCTGTCTCATTCCCACCTTTGATGTCTCAGAAGAATGCAAGGTGAGGCAAGGTTGAGGAAAGAGAAACCTTGCAGACAACTACCAAGGAATTATCTCTTCACCTCTGCTAATGCAACTCTCTAAGACCCTGGCGATGAGCCCCTTTGCCCTGTGGTGGGCTAATGTCAGGAGAACCATACGAATGTCATGGCAAGTTCCACCTTGGTGTTGAGCAGCTGGATGAGAACATGGGTGCGGGGGGACCTTAGGTCTTATTCCCAGATGCCTTTGCATCTTTCTGATGTCTTTGCTTCTTGGTGATCTCTTCACAACAACTCAGCTGGTGTTACTACTGCCTATTTTACAGGTGAGGAAACTGAGGCCAACATGGCTGAAATAGTTGGTGTCACATGGCCATGTGGGTTAGTTGAGGTTTTGTTGATCCTAAAACTTACTCAATTTGGATTCTCCTTTAAAAAAGAAATCCAGGGGAGCCTGGGTGGCTCAATCAGGGAAGGGGCTGCCTTCAGCTCAGGTCAGGATCCCGGGGTCCTGAGATTGAACCCCACATCAGACTCTCTGCTCATCAGGGAGTCTGCTTCTCCCTCTCCCTCTGTCTGTCACTCCCCCTGCCTGTGCTCTCTCTCTCCCCACCTCTAATAAATTAAAATCTTAAAAAAAAAAACAGAAATCCAAATTACCAATATGAAATTAGATAAGAAACTGAATACTTATTTGGGATGACAAAATAAACAGAGCCAAATTATAAATGTTAAAAAGCTAACAAGCTGCAAACACACACCACAAAATCTAGAAAAATCTTTTATTAACTGTCTGATATCTCTAAAATATTTTTCCTACATTTTTTGATTGTCTTATCATGACTGAGATTTTATAAAATATCCTTCTATAGAGAAAACAGAAAAATAACTTAGTCTTTCCCCAGCATGGTTGATCAGAACCTTTTCTATTATTGGTGGCTTATAAATATTTATGTGAGTTTTATAACTCATTAGCGGTAGCGTCATATACATTTTTAGGATATTTATCAATTTTGGGGAAGCCTCCAACATGAGCTGGAGGATTTCAGGGAAATTCCAAGTTTTTCCTGTAATGACAAACCCAAAAGACTCTGACTTCACAACATTCAGTTACGGTTTGTCACTGATATCCTCATTTAACGTGTATTCTGAGATTTACAGTGTCTCATCTATGCTGGTGTTCTGTGTCTTATTAGCAAGAAATTTAAACAGTGGCATTATGATAGTTCTTTTTTTAATTTCCGTTAAAAAAGAAAAAAATATTGCATGGTGCCTTTTAATTGTGTCTGCTGCATGAGTGAGTATACCATCGAGAGAATAGGACTTCCAAATGGACTGTTGAGAAAATCAAATCCTCCACTGACTAGTGTACCTATCTGATGCTCAGAATTTTCCACAGACTAGCTTGTGACTCTGAGCATTCATCACTGTATCTCTTCTACTGACCATTGAGGGTGCAGACCCCTTAGGATATATTCACATCATGGGGCTGCCATTGACACTACTGCTTCCCACCACAGCATCGGGTTCACTGACACAGTGGGTATAGGACCATTTCTAGAAGTCATACCAAACCAGGATACTAGCTGCACCTTGATGATAAATGAGGTAACAGAGGAGCCCATAAATATATCAAACCCCAAAGAAGTCTGTCCTCCAATCAAATATCCCATTACCAGACCTTAAAACGCCAGTGGTCATTGTGATGTCACTCCACTCAAAGGACAATATGGTGGAGGGGAAGCTGGAGAAGGAAAAGACAGCATCTTTTTTTTTTTTTTTAAGATTTTATTTATTTATTTGATAGAGACACAGCGAAAGAGGGAACACAAGCAGGGGGAGTGGGAGAGGGAGAAGCAGGCTTCCTGCTGAGCAGGGAGCCCAATGTGGGGCTTGATCCCAGGACCCTGGGATCATGACCTGAGCCGAAGACAGATGCATAATGACCGAGCCACCCAGGTGCCCTGAAAAGATCACTTCTTAACCTATTGTGCCTCAAACATTTTACTTGCACAGATGTTATAGATACTTATCACCATGACAGTGTATGAGAAGGACCCCTCCCAGGGCCTGAAATGTGAGAGTCTCCCAAGCTTAAGCGTGTTTGGCCTCAAGGTGTGTCAGCAGAGGCAGAAACCCAGATCTAGAGCTTCTTTCCATGATGCCCAAAGACCTGCCTGTTTTGAGGAGCACAGTCTGCATAGTCTGGGGACATCTGCTTGCTCTATATTAGCCACAATTAATAATCAGAAGCAGAGACGTGGCCACTTAACGTATATCAACCACTCTTCCGGGAAGGAGCTGTCATCCTCTGGTTCTCTTTCCCTGAGATAGGGAAATTGATAGGTCACTAGTGTCTGTGAATAGCACTCAAAAGGTATCATATTTATTTTAGCTGCAGCTTCAAATCAGTGGCTATCTGCATTATGAAGAACATCATTCTATAAAACACATTTGGTCTTCATTTTTCAAATGCTCCTGAAGGGAACATATGGTAATCTGCTTAACTCTGTATTCCACAGAGTGCTTAAAGACCATCCACCAAACTCTCCTGCTATTTTTATTTTAAAATTCATGTCTTTTTTATACCCTAAATATTCCCCCTTTCTGCTTAGATGGTTAAAACTACCGGGGGCTACAAAACTACCCTGTTTACCATCAAATTCACGAGTCACGCCCTATAGTCATTAAATACAACAAAAATATTATCCACAAGGGGGTTAACAAGTACATATAAGCAGAGCCCATATTCTTGTGGGTTTCAGGCATGAACCATTTTGATGTTATTTGTTTTTTTATCAGAACCCATGCTAACATAAGTTCTCAATTTGACCTTCTGAATTATTTGTCTCCTGCTAGAAGCTAACTCCTGCAAGTTTTTCTCGATTGTCCATTTTCGAAGCTATATTTCAGTCTGATTATTTTCCCAGATACGAATATAGCTTCTCCTTGCTTCTATTTCCCCAACAATAGTGTCATTTGAAACACTAATTTCACTTCTTAAATATCCCTAAGCTCACAGTCCTTCCCTGTTCCCAATGAGAGCTTGATGTGGAATGTGGCAATGGGAACCCCAGGCCTCCATTCCAATGAGAGTTATTGATGTTCAAACCATAAAACAGAGCTGGTGCTTAATTGACATTTGCCTGCCAATGCAAGGAAGGGAGCACTGTTCCTGAAATTTGGTTTGTGGGGGAAGCGGAGTTTCTCCAAAAGATCAATGCAGATCCTTCTCCTGAAGTAGGTAGAAACATGAAATATTGACCTGCCTCTCTGTATACACATCACCATTTATGAAAGATGGCCTATGACCAGGTGATTCTCTGTGGTCAAACATGTTGAGAAAACACTCCCTTTTAAACCCTCCCCTTCGGCTCTAACAATGCGTATTAGTATATTTAAGGCACTAGAAGTCCTTCACTAAAACAAACAAAATTTAACTTTTTTTTGTTAATTTCCCAATTGCCCTTGATCATGTGACTCTCTTTCCTCTAACATCCAACAAAACTAGTGCTCCACAAAGCACACACTTTGAGTAATGTTGCCATAATTAATTTTTTCTGATTTTTAATGGCATATTATGCCTTTAATGAACAGATTTTATGCAATAGAGGAGAATCTCAATAGGTTTCAGATCATTTGATTAAACTCATTTTTTAAGATTGAGAAAAATGATAGAAGATATGCTTGCATAAAAAAAATGTGGAAATTTTATGTAAGCTTCCGAATTAAGTCTCAGAATTCAGAGTTTGGGTTCGGAAGACCTTGAGTTGCCTTTCTGTAACATTCCCAAGTCATAATTGAGCAACTATAATGTGCCAAGTACTCTTATGGGCCCTGTGATACTGTGAATAACTTGCTCATTAGGGAGGTGGTAGCCTATTAGGAAAATAAATATTCATAAGTAGTAACACAAATACCCATACTTATTTTTAATTGATGTAAGTTCTATAGAGGAGAAGAAAACAGTGCAGTGATATATAACAGGAGAAAATGATCCAGCTTTGGGGAAGAGGAAGATATCAGGGAGGGCTTCCCGGAGGAAGTCACATTAAGCTGTCCCTAAAAGGATGATTTGAGACAGATCCGGTTAAGACAGGAAAAAAAAGGATTGCAGCCCCCCAACGTAGAATGTACAGGAAGAATTTCTCACCTTTTAAAGAAATGGGAAGATAGTCATGTGGCTGGAACCCAGGGACCACAAAAGAAAAAGACGAGAGGAAGCTAGAGCTGTAGATGGGGGCCAGATCTTCTAAGGCCTGGAAAGCCAGTGAGTATAAATATGAATATTTTAATTCCAGCATCAGTGTGAAGCACTATGGATCAAACCTTTCAGTTTCAAGGTAAGGTTAAAGCGAGTTCTTGGTTTGGAAAACAAAATGGATTCTACCTTGATCCACATGGGCATTACTCAAGCTTACATGCTTAAAAATTCCATCCAAATAAATAAGAATTAAGCAGCCCACGGGCGCCTACCTGGCTCAGTTGGTAGAGCATGAGACTCTTGGTCTCAGGGTCATGAATTAGAGCTCCACAGTGGGTGGAGAGATTACTTTTTTTAAAAAATTAAGCGCCCCAAATAAGAGACCTGAGTTATGCAAAATGAACCGAGTCAGTTTAAATCCAAAAATGCATCATGAGATGAGAATGTTCTATCGTCTGAGCAAAGGCTGGATTCCACGTAAAAGCAACCACAAGCTCCATCACCCAATTTGTGTGGACCGCAGGGTAGCTGTGGCCCCAAATCCACTCTACCTTTTATCCCTCTCCACTACAGCTGAAATGTATCGGCTCTATGGTCGCAGTGAGTGAATGGGGAGAAAAGGTGGGATTTCCATCTCTTTAGCACAATAATCTTCTCAGAACAAGTCGTCTTCATAAATAATTCCATATTATCCCAGTCACATTGTCTGGATATCTGGGACTCATTTAATGAAATGGTTAGCTTTAAATATTTCCGGAAGAAGTCTTTTAAAATTCAGAGCATATGTCTTCAAGACTAGAGGTCAGGGTTTGTGATAAAATATTATGCCCTCAGACTTGAAATACTGTGTATGACCTGTCACCAGAAGAGGGACAGCCACCCAGAAGATACTAGCTGTTTCTGGGGAGGCAAGTGACTGCTTGAAATTATTTATGATGAATAACAATACTAATAAAATTGCCTTAATTCTCCAAACCATTCCACTCATCTCCTTCACCTCTGCAAAATATCATTTCCAAGATACAAGATGCTCACTGGCAAAACCTCCCCTTTCCTCTATGCCTCTTGGTCCATATCCAGGTAGACCCTCCATCTTGTTGGATCTATCCAGCATCTATGCTTCCCTCCTTCTGAAGCCCAACCAACCCAGACCAGTTTGTACCACCTCTTTCCAGAGAGGTCATTTAGATAGAGATATCCCAGAGAGAGCTATCTTATCAAGCAGACCAGGGGCCATAGCTACTGTTGTAGGACAATGACCAGACCACGGGCTTCTCCACCAAGTTCAAATCCCAGAGAAATCACTGTCCTTCTCCAAGCCTTGTTTTCTCCATCTACAAAATGGGCATGAAGTCAGCTCAGGGCTTTACTAGGAACAGCAGTGATGAGCCTGGGTCCTGGAGGTGGATCTGCTGGAGTTCCATTCATGGCTCTCACACATAATTTTTGAAAAACCATTGAACCCCTATAAACCTCAGTTTTCTCATCTAGAAAATGGGGATAATAATAGTATATGGGTTGTGAGGACACAATGAGCCTATGCATGGAAAACACTTGGGACCAAGTAAGCTCTCAGTGATTACTATGGGTACCAAGACCAGATGAGAACCACCCCCCAGGTCTCCCCCAGAAGGCACCTTGGGAGGAATTCAGGTCCTGCAAAAGCATCTTCTCCTGATGCCACATGCTTCTCATAAAGTCATGGTCAGGCACATTTGCTGACAAAACACCTGTCCTGTTGGCTCTGAACCTCCTCCTCCATCTTACATTCTCCTTGCTGCCCCTTGAGTCAGCCTGTTTCCACTGCTTTCCTGGCCTGAGAGCTCTTCAAGTCAGGAATGAGGTCTTGTTTCACGTACGTGCAATTGGCAATGACGATTTCTTGGCAATAAACACATGATGCATTTGAGGGGCTGCCTGGTAAAGCCACGTTCTCACTGGATCCACTCCTCACTTGAAGGAGCCCCAGCTGCCCTGGCAGGTGGGGAGCGGTTCCCACTGTTGCAAACCCAGCCCCACACGGCAGAACAGTGTCAGCACCCCTCCCCCACACTTTGAAGCCCACTGTGCCCAATTTCCTTGAGGCACATACAGACTCAGGGTCCTAACTTCCCAAAATCCATCCAAGGGGGCAGGGAAATTCACATATAGAAACATACTTGTTTTGCTAGATGCTTTTCTCTGACGTCCTAGAGTAAGGTAACCAAAGAGATCAACCTTCTTCGTATGGTCAGGTTTTTGCTTTTTGCTTTATTCTTAACATTTTTAAATTTTTCCTATTTTTGGTGAGGGAGGGATAGAGTGGAAGCAGCCTGTTACTGTGCTGAAGAGCAAGAATTACATTCCCTGGGAGGCCGCCCCAGACTGTACTCATACGTATCCTTATGCAGGTTTCTCAACTCCTAATTATTTTCTCATCTATAAAGTGGGTGATATTTTAATCCTTCATAAAGCTGTTAAGACACCTAAATGGTTAGAATATCGCCTGGCACATAATGTTTATCAATTAATGTTAGCCACTAGTATTGCTCATTATTTCCATGATAGAGTAACCAAGCCTCAAACTAGATGTCCCACCCCCTAGAACTAGTTTGCATCTCACCATTAAGTATATTCTTATAAGTTTCCTTTAATGGCTGTGCATGTGTGTGTGTATGTGTGCGTGTGTGTGTGTGTGTGTGTTCACATGTGTGACCTGCTATGTGCCTGGTGCCATTCCATGAGGTAGGGACAGATCTGATCCCTGTTTTTCTTCAAGGAAAGAAAAAAACATAACAAATATAAACAAGATGATCTGATTTATATGCACCATAAAGCTCCTATTGCAGGAGGGAGTGATGGAAAACCAACAGGGACAATTTTTGATCACGGTTAAGGAGGGTTCTTTGAGAAGGTGACATTTACACTGAGATCTGAATATAACAAAGGAATTCTCACACAAAAAGCCAGGAGAAAAGAATGCAAGACAGACGGAAAAAAATAGGAGTCATCAAGTATTTATCGGAATAATGTCTGTGTCACTGACACAGACCAGAGATCGGGACAGCAGTGAATATCTGTAAATAAAGGTTTATTGGGACACAGACACACCCAAGTGTTTATGTGTCATCTAGGCTGCATTCAGGCTCCCACTGCATGGTTGAGTCATTGTGACAGAAAGCACATGGCCCACCAGTCGAAGGCCCTTTCCAGTCAAGTGGACCGTCCCCTGATCTAGATCATGAGACCCCTGAGAGTAAGGAGCCCATTATGCCTGTACCACCACTTCCTCCAACCCTCGTTGTGTCTGACTAGCAGATCCCAAGAAACAGCTGAAGAGGAAATAAATACAGGACATTCTGTATCTGAGTGATTTTTTTTTTTTTTAGAACTCTATTTCAAATGAAATCTCTTGAAATAATAGCCTCAGAGAACATAGTTTTCCTTCAGAACCTCACTGATTCTCACATGTCCAGAGGAACAGCGACGAGAACGGGTGGCCCAGACAACAGCTGCTCATTACATCTCCCCTGAGAATTTCCTGCAAGGGGCTTAGACCGAGATCAGTTCCAGGCTGAAATGGGGCTGCGGTTCTGCAGGAGGCCAGCTGATCTAGTGAGGAAGGAAGTGCATGGGAATCACCCTCTTTGCCAGTTTTGCAGGTAACCCACCACGTGCATGATGATAACTAATTCCAAGCAGCATCCTGTCTGCTTGGCCTGTGCTGGGCTTTCTCCATCTGAGCACCGTCAACATTTTGGGTCAGAGCAGTCTTTGTTGCGGGGTTATTCTGTGCCTTCTAGAACATTTGGTGGCATCCCTGGAAGACAGGAGCACCCTTCCTCTAGATAAGGCAATTGATGGCATCTCCCGACATTGCCAAATGGCTCCAGGGGAGGGAGAAAAGAGAAAAGGAGAGTAAAATCACCCCCAGTTGAGAAGGTCTGGCATATACCAAAAACGTTCTCCCCTTTCTAGGGGAACTTTTAGACTCTGATAGCAAATGTTCTCAAAAATGGAAGCTCAGCGAGGCTGTAATATTCAACATTCAACCTTTCACTTCAAGACAGCTGGGTGTACTCTCACATTCGTCCAAATGGCATGTGGGTACCAGTTAAAAATGACCACGGCAGTCATTCCCAATAACATTATGGAGAATAAGTTTCTCTGTTAGGGGCATACATGTATTTTACTTATTACGTGTAATCTGAGGTTGAGAGTCATGGTCCTCTTTGGAGCCCAGGTGGTGGCGTGGTCGTGGTTTTAAAACTCTCATGAATAAATGCCATCAGAGCGCCATGATCCCTACACAGCTCCTAGAGCAGGAGTGAGCTCTTTCTCTCTGCTGCTGGCAAAACCAGAAGTACATTTGCCTGCCTGCCCATAGCTAATGCTCCACAAGCTACAGCCCCGAGATCAGATCCACACATGGAAGACCCAGTAGGTGAGCCCAGAAGGAAAGAGAGAAACAGGGAAGCGAGAGGGTGGTACCTAGGTGGCTTCTGTTGTTTTTATTTTTTTTTCAACAACAACAAAAAAGGAAATGTATGTCACATAACTTAAATAATTTCCTGATGAAGAATAGGTCATAACTTGTAAACCAGCAACCTATAAATATGTATTATGTATATGTGCACTGCATATATGTATATGGAAATGCATATACACGTGCATGTATTTGGCTCTCTTGTTGGTTTTAGCTCTGAATTGTCAACTTTTTAAAAAAGAGAAATGTCTCAGGAAAAGATTTGGATCTCTAACTTCTCAAAATGCAAATGGTCCGCCACCACCACCACACCCATCTCTTGGAATAGTGACAATCCAGGGGAGGTAAGCAGCACGCCTTGAGTTCCTCAGTTTACTGCACTCCCCACCGCTCCCTAATATGATCCTGCCTATTTCACACACTGAGGTTAGCTGCCTGGAACCTGTTGGCGGTTCTGCTTGTAGCTGCATGTACAGATTAATTTTATCTTTTTTTTTTTTTTTGGCCTTTTCCCACAGCCAGACCAATTACCTTCCTACTTTCAACTAAGTTTTCCCCAAATGCATTGCTTTTGTAAACGTCTGCCCAACTAATCTTACCCAAATTTCCTCCTCCTGCCATTTTCTCCATTGACTATATCATGCTTCCTTTATGGCTTTCCTTTATGGCTGCATTTCCCAAAATGTACGCTATGAAATAAAACAAATATATATATTATGTAGAAAAAATATAAGAATACTACGGTTGAACAAAGTAAGCAAATGCAGTAGTGCACCATGTTCACAGTCTTTGCAGCAGTCCATTTCAGAGCCTATAAAACTCAAACGTGCTCTGTGAGTTTCCAAGGAGGGACAAGTATGTGAGCAAGTCCTAATTTTCCATGGAACTTTGTAAAGCTGTGCTCTATTATCATATTTGCTTGTCTTTTAGAAAACAATGTGTATTTGTAGTCTCTAATATTTTTGCTAATTGTTTTCAACCAGGGCTAAGTTGAGAATGGAGATCTAGACTATCATGGGGGGAGAGGGGGACTTTTTCTCTTGCAAACTAAGATCACTGAAAAGTAAAATGTAACCATCAGCACCACTAACACCTTTGCACAGAAGAGAAGTCATTTTAAACACCCCCCCCGCCACACACACACACACACACACACACACACACACACACACAAAGCAGAGAAAACAGTATCTCCGTAAAGGACCACCCTTTAAACGAATACATTTGGCTTGAAAAATGTGTGCTGTGTTTTCCTTATTTCCTTTACTTCATTGAAGATCTGTAAAAACTTTGTCACAGACTGTCACCAATGTGCAAAACTGAATTTGGGAAACATTGGTCTACATTACATTAAATCTGGCAACAACACAAACTCAAAAACCACTGTGAAAAGAGTTCACACATGAGAGAAGAGACAGTAAGTTCCAAGGCAGGGTTTTCTGTGAGGATGTAGAAACACAGTGAAGCAGTGGGGAGAGAAAATAAGGAGGACATCAAAGTGGACTTGCCCTTTGAGTGGCTTTTGCAGATTCCTTTTGCTGACCCGATCTCACACTGGAACCTCACTGGGGAAGTTTTGCAATCTTGCCTCGGCTGCGGGGGCCTGCCCTTGGTGGCCTGGCATTGATGGGAACAGGGCAACGATCAGGATGTCAAGTGAATGACCTTCACAGTTGGGGTCAGAACAAAGAGAAACAGAAGTGGTACTTCATGTGATGAGCCAGTGTAGTCTAAGACCTTGAAAATATGGTATTTAAACCATTTCACGCTGAAAAAAGATGAGGATGCTTACGGCGATTTTAAGGAATAGTAATGCAAGATACAAACACGTCCCAATTATCCATCATATGGGTAGGTTTTACCCTATAACTGGTGGGTTGTGTTTTCTTGCTGGAGCACATTCTTGAGTTGTTCTAAGCAGGAACTTCAGGCAAGTCCTGATATATTTTATAAAGTCCTTTTTTTTTTTTTTTTTTTTACCATTTCACTCTTAGCCAGCTGATTAGGATAATAAAACAGGGAGCCTCCAAATAACCCACTTTTAAGGATTTTTTTTCCTTTTTATTGTATTACAAATTGGTTTCTCTTTAAGAGATTAATAAATCCTCAAGGGCAGGCATTGGAAACCATGCATTGGAGGATCCTCACTGCCCTATGCCTACTGAGTCCTCACTAAATGTCTTTGAGAAAAACAGATCTATGTGAAAATAGGTAATAATGAAGATCAGAAGACAACATATATTTTTTTTTTTTCATTTTGCGCTTTTATTTTTAGAGAATTGCGGACTCCCACGCAGTTGCAAGAAATGATACAGAGAGCTCTCGGGCCACCTTCACCCGATTCCCCCTAATGGTCTCATTATGCCAAACTGTAACACAGTATCACAAGCCTGGCATTGACATCGATGTGGTCACACAGAACATTCCTGCATTCCCAGCATTCCAAGGATGTTGATGGAGCTACTTCCTTCCTGCCTCCAGGTCGAAGTCCAGATTCCTTTCTCTGCCTCTGTTGAGACCAGAAAGGGGGTGCTGGGCCTTCTTGCTGCTTCTGGGTGAAGTGGGTGTTTCAGCTCCCCAGTGGCCTCTGAAGACACCACAGGGAGAGGAGATGGAACTGGTACTGGTGGGCCATGGTGGCCATCTTGCCTCTCTCCATGGAAAGGCTCTGATACCAACCAGGGGGGGAGCGTTGGGACACCTCATGACAGCTTCATGAGGGGAATGGCTCAGCTGCCCATTAGCCTTCATTGGGGCAGGTGGGGTTAGAGCCACATTTCTTTCTGTGGTTATTTGAAAGTTTTCTAGCTTATCAGGCTGCCCCATTTTGGGTCCTTTGGCTGGAGAAAGCAGGTTTTTGGGGGGCTTTTTTTTGTGCACCTGTTGGTGATGCTAGTTTTCTGGCTTCTTCAGCTCCTAGTCTGGATATGAAAAGAAAACCTGGGGAACTCAACACCACATCATCCTTGAGTCTAAAGGCCCCTACATGCTCTGCCTTATTCTCTTCAATCTTCATCGTCGTCTTAATTTAGTGATATATACAATATCCAGGGTTTTCATTTGTACTTAACAGGAGGAATAGGGAAAAGTACATATAGTCTCTCCTTCTGGAAATGGAAGCCTTCACTTTGCATTTAAAAAGGGAAATTTTTTAAAAATCCCCTGACTTATAATACATTTCAATGTTATTCTTAAAGATTGTGTGTGTTTTATGTAAATGGGCACTTATTCAAGTATTATTTTAGGATTCATCCATCTATAAGAAGTTCCAATCAAAATTGGACTGGTGAGTCATGGGGATGCCACAGTCAATTTCATGTATAATAGAATTTCAATTTCAAAAACAAATGTCCACTCATTCTGACTTTCTTCCTTGTGCACATAAAATGTACATACTTACAATTCTGATGTATTATTTTTCCAATACCTAGTGCCCCTTCTTAGAGACAATAATTTACTTTGAAATAACTTTTCAGAACATAAAAAAAGAGAAAGATCTGAAAACCCATATTCACAGATATTTGTCTGGATTTTACTTCCACTGTATTTAGTTCTAGTTAACAAAACAAAATCCCCATAGAATGTGTTTTCTCTAATTTTTCCTATGAAGCATGCTTTTTGTCTTTTCTTTTTCTTTCTTCAAGGGAGTTCACAAACATGAGAAATCACTGAATCCTTTTCAAAAATCAGGAAGAGATTTTCAAAAGAGATCCATATTGATGTTCTCTCATTTAGGAAGTAATTTTATTTTAGCACACAGGTTTCTAGCACACGTGATGTTTGGATTTGCCAGGCCTCGGGGCAAATAGTGAGAGCAACAGTGACTGTGAAGGAAGCCTTATACCAACAGTGTTTTGGTCTTCCCAGCTCCCAGCCAGGGCCTGGACTCAACCATTCCTCCTGCTGTCAAGAGGACAGAGTCTACAGACTGTCTTAGGGAAAAATACAGAGCTTGCAATCTGAGAACTAGAAATCACTAATGCAGAGAAACGCACAAAGCAGTCTTAGAACACAGTAGACAAAAAGTGAGGCCCCAGGGTTATGACGGGAAATTGGGGGCTGAAAATCCCCAACTAATCATAATCATACAAATTACAGTTAAATCCTCAATGCCTAGAAACCTAACTCTTAGAGTCACTCGACTAACTAGAAACAGCAGATTTTTCCCTGTAAAACATGCACACATATATACCTTTTTTTTTTTTAAATTTCTAAGACATATCCTAGCCTTGGTCAACATAATTCACAATTCAGTCATCTCCCTATTGTTCCTCCTCTTGTCTTTCCATTCATAGTCTTAAATAATCATCCAGTGGATATACCTTTAGTGATATCTACAGGAGTCAAAATCATTGCACAAGCTTGTGTCCCTTGCTACAGACTGTCTTCGTCAAGGTTCAAAGGAAAGGCCTGTTCTTTTTGAAGGATGATTCCTAAGAGCTGAATCCACTGACAATGCTTTTCTAGAGAACTCTCTCTAGTTCTCCTCCTCTGCTGTCCTACTGTGTGCCACAGACTCCCTTGTACATGTCTCTCGTAAAATTCATTATTTGACCTGCTGGGGGTGGGGACTGGGTCTGTCATACTTAACATGATATCCCCAATACCTAGCACAATGCCTGACCTATTGTTAGTGTATAATATTGGAAAGAACAAATGAATCTTCTATCCACTTGCTTATTTGGGGGGAAAAAAGAAAGAAAGAAAGAAAACAAAAGTCCAGAAAACCTTCAAGAGATCATTTCCTGAAATAATATGACCCAAGAGAAGCCTGACAGGCTTGCCGAGGTGACCATGTTTTCTTCCAAATAGATGCTTATTGGAGCACGGTTTATGATACTGGAAAGTTGGAAACTGTTCCGTCGACTGGGGGATAAATTAAATGTAGGATATTTAGCCGTTTACAAGGAATGAGCTCGATCAATATGTATTGACACTGGGTGAGTAGGGGGGAGAGCCTCGGAAAGAGAGTTCAAAGAAACAATCAAGTTGAAGAATGGTTTGTACATTATGGTACTTTCTGTAAAAGTAAAAGGAATTGTGGGTTGTTTTTTTTTTTAAATAACAAAACAATTACATGTATTTTCTCAGGGAATATAACATAGATAAAGTGATTTAAAAACAAAAATGGTCAGAGGCCATATTTCTAACTCTTAATCGTGGTTTCTTTGGAGGGGAGAAGCAGAAGTAAAATGGGGCTAGGGCCCAAGGGGACTGATATTCTTCTTATTGTTCATTTCTAATTAGGACAGTTCTTTAATTACATGTATTACTTGCCTATGTAAACATTCTCCCTCCTATATACTCAAAGTTGGTACATTCCTGGGCCTGAAACCTTTGCAAATTGTGACCCCAGTGTTCCAGAGTATCTTGGTAGGATTTGTGGCATTGTTCCCCCTTCTCCTTCTTCATTAAAAGCTGAGAAAAACATTTGTGAAGGATATTGCTTAGGCCAATCCTCCTCATTTTGGAACAATCTTATTGTTTGTCAACTGCCAGCTTTGACATTCTCTCTCACTTCCCACGGTCTGGCAGCCGAGAAGGGATCTGGAGCCAATTCGATTCTCCCCCTCTGAAGAAACAGCTGAGCAGTCTGCACTGTGTTTGGAGAGAACTAGTAAAATGTGCAGTGTTTTTTTCCCCTCTATTCTGAATGCCCAAGTGTGTTTGGTAAGATGGGGAAAATCTGCCTCATGGCAGATATGTGCTCTCAGTTACACAAGAAGAATTAATTTTTGATATGTCTTGGTGTTTGATGGAACATTGATAATATAACAAAATAGCTTCCAGACTCCACCCTTTATTTCCAAAAGTTTGCAACCAAACCAGACAATATGGACACAAATATTTCATAATAATGGCAAATACTGATTGAATGCTATCTATATCAAGAACTCTATGAACTAAATCCCACCATTATCATACTCATTTTACAGATTATTAAACTGAGGTGAAGTGAATTATTTTGAAGGGTTATAAACATACCACATGACTGAGTTACAATTCAAACTCTGGCCTTCTAGCTCCAGAGGGACTCAGACACTTTTTAACCACATTTCCATACCACCTCATGTCAAAGTCCCTCAGTCTTAGTCCTTGGCAGATAGAAGATTCTCAATAAACATTTCATCAATGAATTAATGACTATGTTACACCTGACAGACAGTTGTTTAAAGTACATTGTGCAAAACCAAGAGCACGGTCAACCCTTCTAGGTATATTGACAATAAGCAGTATTACCTTATCTGGAAAATAATCATTATAATTGGAGTCATGAAGACATAGATACAATCCTAAACCACTTCACTTTACAAACGAGGACAGATTTTTTAGTCTGTCTGAGCCCTGATTTCCATATTTGTAGAAGACATGAAGTAGGGTAAGTAGGATTCTAAGATGACCCCCAAGATTCCCACCACCCACCCACTGGTGTTGCATGCCTTATATGACCCCTGTCCTGGAATACGGATGACATCTATGAATATGATGGGAAATGACTGGATTTCACTCCTGTAATTGGGTCACTAATCAGATGACTTGGAGTTAACCAGATGGAGATTAGCCCGGGTAGGCCTGACCTAAGCGAAGGTGCTAATATAAGATGATGAAGCTTCAGAGGGATGAGATCCTGCTAGCCCAGAAGTAAACAATTATCATGTTGTGAACTGCCTTTTGGAGCCATGTGGCAAGGAGCTACAGGTGACCTCCAGGAGGTGAATGTCATCTCTGGATGACAGCAAGCAAGAAAAGGGGAGTATCAGTCATACAACCATAAGGAAATCAACTCAATCAACCACCAGTGAGCCTGGATGACCCAGAGACTCAGAGAAGAATCACAGCCCCCAACAACATGTGCCTTCAGCCTGATAAGACCCTGGGCAAAAGACCCAGCCAATCCAAACTCTGACTCCTGACCCATGGAACCATGAAACAGTAAATTTGTGTTCTTTTAAACTACAGAGTTTGTGTTAATTTTTTTATATAGCAAAAGAAAACAAATATAGTGATACATCATATAGTGATAGAAACATTAAATAAAATAATACAGGTGAATTGCCTAGCACACATGTGATCATGGTAAATTTGGGGCCCATTCATCCCTGGGAAATACGAAGCTGCCTGCTTCCTGCTCTGAAAGTGAGTGTGATGGCTGGAGTTCCAATAGCCATCTTGGCCCATGAGGATACGAACCACACTAGAGATGATGTGCAGAAGTTGAAGGGAGCCTGGAATCACTGCCAGAACAGTCACGCTGACCAAGACCAGTACAGAAGCAACCACCTCTCAAAATTCCATTGTTCTTTTGGAGTTTGCTTCTTACTCCCAGGCCAACCCAATTCTAATCAGTGACTTACATGACTCAATTTATTGATTCAATAAGACTCTCACCAGGAACAATATTGATGGTGCTGACTTTATTGGCAGGAACAGGATAACCTGGACTTTCTAGACCAGAGGAATCCAAGTGAAACCAAAGGAGAGGGGAGGGGGATGGTTATTCCATTTATCGGCCAAGAATTCTGGAGAAAAGAGATCCCATCTTTGATTAAAGGAGGTAGGAGTAAATAATGGAAGAGAGAGAGAAGAAAGACATATGACATTCCTCTATAGGGCTGCATTCTTCAGGGCCCCTAACCTACTTAAAACCTGCCCTTCATCAGCATCCTCATTATTTGCCCCATCAGAGAAGGGAGGTCCTCAGCGAAGGCGGCTCAAATTCTCTCATGGAGCTCATTTCAATGCTTAAACCCCAGGCCTTTCTTTTTCTGGGGTGAATTCCTATTTTATCATTAAAACTGCTGATTGTAACCCCGCTAGTATATGAATATTGCTCACACACACAGAAAAGGAGCTAATGTGATCAAACGCAACACTAATATTAAATTACGGTAACTCATTTACCTTTCCCGAGCATCACGATTTCCCCCTCCCCTTGGCAAGAGCTTGTACACGCACACAAAAATCTATAAACTCTTTCCAGGAATACAAAAGCATCCTCTATGATGTTGATAAGAAACAGGACAGTCACTCTCTCCTGACATATTTGTTCTTTAAAAACAAATCAATGGTACGGGGATTTGGCACCTGAATGCGGAACAACGACTTGATGAGGCAAAGATTGTCTTCATTAAGGACATTAATATTCATAGGGAGTAGAAAATCTGACACAAGAGAGGACTCACTAACCTTTTCTCATATTAGATTTTTACTTCTTAACACAATTACAGTCCGGCAATGACTTAATTAATGCTGCTTTTCGTCAGCCTCCTTTAAAGAGCTGTCAATTTGGTCCTGCAGAGGCTGTCAGCGAAACAGAAAGACAGTCATCTCAGTGAAAAAGACACAGGAAGAAATTCAAACACTTAATAGTATTCAAAGTGCTAAGCAAAGTCACATATCAACCGGGATTAAGGGGAATTTTTGTCTTTTCCTTCCATCTTGTTTAAGCGAGTCTGGGCAATGGTGCCTTGGTTCTTGACTGTTGGGTTTAGAAGGTGCAGAGAAAGATGGAGTGAAGGGTGTGGAGGTGGAAAGCGAGAACCTTCCTTACTTAACACTGTGGCACATCAAAGACCTACAGCCGAGGAGGAGCTGGGAGATGGGCTCTTTACAGTCATGAATGCAGCCCCGGATTCGGCTGAGGACTTGAGAAAGCATATCATCATCCAGACACCTCAGTCCCATGTATCTTGGACCCACGTGTCGTGAACGGAAGCTCTGCAGACCAAAATGTCTCCCGCGGGTAATTTCTCTTACACTGCACAGTATTAACCATGATTAAAATAAAGTATTTGGCAAGATATAAAATTTCAGGATGCTGGCTTTTCTTCAAAACGTAGGCTATTGAGTCATCTTGTCTACTTCTCCTCATGGCCATGACCTTGAACTTGAGAACAGGGGGCCCTCTCCAGGGTCACCACCACCATGCCCCCCAGACTTCCACCTGTGGGCTTCATTCCTCTCCTTCCTGCCCGACCCCCCACAACACAAGCCATGGCCTCTCTCACTTGACCCAGCTCAGCTTCAGCCTCTCTCCCAACACGTCCCCAACCTTCCCAGACATCACAGTCTCTGATCAACCATACAATTGTCCATTTGAACAAATGACCCTGATTCTGAGGATGTATTCCACTGGATCTTTCTTGGCTGATGCTGTACTCTTGTCACATGGCTGGACTACACCTCCCAGTTCCTAGCCAATGTCACAATCACAGAACTATTGACATCTGGAGCCAGATAATTCTTTACTGTGGGGTCTGTGCTATATACTGGAAGAAGCTTAGCAGCATCCCTGGGCTCTTCCCATGAGATGCCACTAGCAACCTCTCCTATCCCCTCAACGTGACAACCAAAAATGTCTCCAGACATTGCCCATGATCCCTTAGGGGACAAAGTCGCCCCCAGCTGAGAATCACTGGCCTAACTGGTCCCTTCTCTATCTTCAGCTTCAAGGTCAGCTTCCTCCATGAAGCCTGCCCTGATTAACTCTAGCCCATCCTCCCTGTATTCTCTGCTAGAACTCCCTCTACATCTCACAGACCACATACAGTAGGCTTTTTGGTTTTTTTTTATTGTTGCTGTTCTGTGTCTAGATTAAAAGCAGCATGAGAATAAAGACCACTATCAATGTTACTTGAATAACTGATTCAGCATTTCCCAATTCACTGTCAGGTTAGTTTTGCCTCCTCAGCAATGAGCTGATAGTCTAGCCTCCTGGAGGGCTTTGGGAGAAAAGGCATACCATCACCCTCCCTCCCCGGGGAAGCTCTCAGTGAGTAGGCCACAAAGGTCACAAGCATTTTTCTATAGGGCTATGCACATCTGTTCTCAGTACTCTGAGAGTCAACAATTAAGTCCCATTTGCTACTTTCTGGACCTTGATTTCCCATTTGGAAAAGGTGAACAGTCATGTCAAAGAATGACAGCATATGGATGCCTTAATTTTTTCCTGCCTAAGAAGCTACTGGTAAGTCTCTATGAAGACTCAGAGGGAAATTTGTAGATTTTCTTTACTCTGGGAAGAGTTCACCACTCAGCCATGCAGAGAGAGCCCAGCAGATACTCACCTGCCCAAAGGAAAATATGTGCTAGGACTTTGTGGGGCTGCCTCAGTCTCCTCTGCCATCAGAGCCAGTTACCCGAGAAGACATGGTGAATTTACACACAGAAAGAGGTGTCTGATACAAAGAAAATATTCCTGACCCCTTTCCTTTGGTGACTTACTTTTTTAGAGCCTCTGATTCACTGAGATTTTTTAAAATTTTTTTAAAAAAGATTTACTTATTGGGGCGCCTGGGTGGCTCAGTGGGTTAAGCCTCTGCCTTCAGCTCGGGTCATGATCCCAGGGTGCTGGGATCGAGCCCCGCGTCGGGATCTCTGCTGAGCAGGGAGGCTGCTTCCTCCTCTCTCTGCCTGCTGCTCTTCCTACTTGTGATCTGTCTGTCAAATAAATAAATAAAATCTTTAAAAAAAGAGAGATTTACTTATTTATTTTAAAGAGGGAGAGCATAAGCAGGAGGGACAGAGGAAGAGGGAGCAAGAATTCAAGCAGACTCAGTGCCTGATGCGAGGCTGGATCTCGTGAACCCCCGAGATGGTGACCTAAACTGAAACCAAGAGTCAGACGCTCAATCAACCACACAGGTGCCCCTTAAAAATTTCTAAATACAGTTGTTACACATGTCACATCAGTTTCAGATATACACGGTGATTCAATGGCTCCGTATGTTGGGCTACACTCATGACAAGTATAGCTCCCATCTGTCACCAGACAGCGCTATCACAGTGTCACTGACTATGCTCCCCATGCTGTGCCTTTTATTCCCGTGACTTATTCATCCCATAACCAGAAACCTGTACCTCCCATCCTCCTTCATCCATGCTTCCCGTCTTTCTACCTCCCTTCCCTCTGACAACCATCAGTTTGTTCTCTGCATTTACAGGTCTCATTCTGCTTTTTGTTTGTTTACTCATCTGTCTTGTTTTTGAGATTCCACATATGAGTGAAATCCTAGGATGTTTGTCTTTCTCAGGGTGATTTGTTTCACTTCCCGTCATAATCTCTGGGTCTACCCAGGTTGCTGTAGATGGCAAGATCTCGCCCTTTTTATGACTACATAATATTCCACTATACATACCCATCACATCTTCCTTAGCCATCCATCTATCAATGGGCACTTAGTTTGCTTCCATATCTCGACTACTGTAAATAATGCTACAATAAACATAGGGGTGTATGTATCTTTCCAAGTTAGGGTTGTGGGGGTAGTGGTAAATTCCCCTGGGATATTCTTGCTTATGATTCCTTGATTGGCCCCAAAGTGGGGCTCACTGAGTCAGAAGGTCATCCTGGCTGGTGACCCAGAATCAATATCAGTCCCTAAAGTCTGTTTGAGAAACCCATCTAGGGCACACCATGGGATTAAGGCTGGAGAGACCTCGGATCCTGTCATTCAGACACAGTGGGCATACTTTACAGAAATCGTTGGGCACGCAGTTGAAACCCAAAGGGGCTAAACCATGGGATTCTAAGGTTAGGATATCACTCTGGTTGAAGATAAGAACTTAAGCAGCAAAAAGGCCTCCTTGAAGAGATGGGCAAAACCACATAGGCTGCAGCACACCAGTGTTCAACAGTGACACCATGTGGAGGTACCAGAAATAGCAGTGGCCAGGACTTGAGGTCATTTTCCAGACTTCCCAACCCACCTTTCCTCTCTCCAATTGGCATTTGACACAAAGATGACCCTGAGATGAATACAGCTCTTGGGACTCAGAAACAAGTCATGTGGGCATGGGAGGCAGGGCATGCTGTCAGGGAAGACTGCATGAGGGATACAGTAAAAATTTCTACATAGGAGTTATGTATGAGCCTGAGTAATCAACCAGAATGAATACGAGAGGTGTGGTTGTTTTTATTCCTCACGTTGTGGAATCTCAAGATACCAGCTGTGCCTGGCAGAGTCTGCCATTTATCCAGCTCTGCTGTCAAAGGAATCTGTTATATGACCACTGGTAACGATAACTTAGATTGTAAAGTTTAGGACAGACTTGGGCGAATACACGGTCCTATTTTTGGTCCCTTCTCTGCACATGGACCTCCTGATGGATGGGGCATCTTTGCATTCAGCCTGGCCAGTCCTAAGTTACAGAAGTGAGAAACTGACCATACCTCCCTTCTCTCCCATCAGACCCCAGTGATGCACGGATGCACACACAGGCTTCGACATGAACCAGATCTGAGTTGAAGTCCCCGCTCTGCCACTGACGCGCTATGGGGTCTTGAACCAAAAGGCTGTTGGTCACCCAAACTTTAGGGTCCTCACTTGTGAAACTGTGATTGTGACCTCATCCCAGCAAGTCTTCCCTGAGAACATCTCCTAAACCAAGACGTGGGCTTTACAAATCATCATCGCATGTTATCTCACACTACCTTTGAGGGACAGTGATTATATTAATGAGCAAAGAGGGAGAGTGTTAACAAATTATTCAGGATGATACAATTTGCTAGTAAGTGGTGACATCAGGGGGTGGATTCAGGCTTCCTTAGATCTCATGTTCCCCCTCCTGCCCTGCACTGCTTCTGTCTTGGGCTTTGGGGATCATCAAACAAGATCACATATATTAGTCCTTAGCCAAATCTATTACACATAGGGAGTGATCACTAGATGTTATCACTTTTTCTTTATAGACATTAATATCGCACTCCTAAGCAATCACTTCCTTTTCACCCCCCTTCTCCTACTTTACAGTGAGACCTCTTTGTTCACTGATTTCACCCTGACCTAATTCCACATGCTTCTGTCCTAGGTCCAAGCCTTCCTTCTAAGAACTTCTTTTTCCTTCCTTTTAGGAAATTGTTCCTCGAGCCCATGTTCTCTTACCCATTTGCATGCAGACAGCAAATATATTTTTTCGCACGATGCTAACATAAATGTTGGAGTTCCTCTCTAAATTGGATGCCTGGGACCCATAACAGCATCTGTGCCCCTAATAAGACCTTCTCATGTTGGAATCGAGCCTTTCTGCACAACTGCATACACTGAACCGATTTGGTAAATAGACTGAAAGCTTGCAGTGAACCGTCCCTGGAAGCTGATTTGGCCCAGAAGTCTCTCCTGGGGCTCGAGTCCTATTTTATCCTTATTAGATTCCATAGATAAAATCATTTGCTTTGGAAACTATCAGAGAAAGATATCCCGATTTTCCCTCTGTGGGACCACGTATTCCTTAGCAGGCCTGGAGTACCAACACAGGAGGGTGGGCGAGGGTATGGCTCTTCTCACCTGCCACACCGGAACTCAACGGAATCCCATGCACAGGTGGCCCAGCAGATGTGCCGATGGCGACCCATATTTATCATTGAATGAACTCACTTATCTCTGAGGACTTTGTGTCTTTTGGGAGTCACACCTGTCATGGGGAAGACTGAGAACACTTTTCAAAGGAAACCTAATTTACTTAGAGAAAAGTGTGTGTGCCCCTTCAACAATCTTTTTGTGTACTATTCCATGGACAGGATGATGGAACAGACAATTTCAAGCCAAGGCACTTTTCTGAGACACCTGTCTGCAGATAACTGGTCATGAAAAACAAGCGTCTCGAATGCCCGGGAAGAGGGATTACGATGCCTTCACCATGATAGACTGGGGCAGAGAAGGATGTTTGCACACCTGTGTTAGGCAAATTCTCCCATCTTCAAGGAATAAAGAAAGGTTATCAGATTAAAAAAAAGGGGGGGGTAGGAGTCCTCTTCCTTCTGGACTCTCCTTGTTCCCCCAATATGGAATCTGAATCCTCTGTCAGGGAGACAAGAAAGGTAATTCTCATTCTATCAAACGGGTTCGAGACAATGTGAGGAGAGAAATCGATACAAATATTGACAGGCCGTATGCTTGTTTTAGAGATATCAATATAGACATCGTGGCCAACAGGCTGGCTTTGGAATGCAGACGTAATAGCATAAACATAAAATGCAGATCTTACTGCTAGTTTTATAATCATTAACAATTGATTGTAGTGACATAGATCTATAGAAAGTCAACTGTAAAAACATAGTATGTATTGAATGGCTACCGCATGCCAGGTAACATTCTAAATTATTTACACATCCTGTCTTATGTAGTCCCGACAACCATCCAACGTGGAAGGAAGGACTATTTGCATTTTATAGATAGGGAAACTGAGATCAGTCCTCTCTGACTTCATACTCTCAATAGGTTTACACTCTTAAACTCATGCTGTATAATCTCATTTTGCACACTCGCGAATGTGCTTACACCTGTATGCACAGCTGTACTCACATGCTCCCAGCCTCTTGTGTATGTTTGCAGATCGCTCTTTGGGAGGTCCCAGATAAGGCGCGGCTGCAGAAATAGTGGGACTGAATAATTGTGCGCCGCGATAATCCTCAGGGTGACTGTCAACAAGCCTTAATTTAAAAACAAACAAAGCGAAACAAAACATGCAAATACGGTAATAGCAGAATTCTGCATTTACCCTTCATCTCTTTCAGAAATTTGGAATCTTGAAACAGAGACGGGTCTGGTGCTTGGGCACGTGCAGTCCTCATTGAAATGCCTAACACAGGGTCCCTATCAAAGGCACTCGGTGACAAGGGTGCATTACATTTAGCTGCACCTGTTCAGGAAACTGATCTGAAGTGGTTATTGGAGGCAGAGAAAAAGATGAACTTTTCCAGATCTACTTGGGCTCACTCTCACATTCACTTTTAATGAACAGGTCAGGTCGTACGTGGTTCTAAGGGTGTCTGCATTTTTCCTGAGACCTCATTTCTTCCCTTTGTCTGTAATGAGAAGGGAAGAGAGAAGCAGAGATCTGTTCCAAGTCCTACAATAGTTCATAAATATCTCTTTAAATATGAAACTGTCTAAACCCTCAGTGTCCATTACTTATTTATCAAGCTTCCGATCCAAACTTCGCTCCATATCATGACCACTCTCTGAACTCACACAACGGTCTTTCAATATGTCAAACACGGAACCATCCACCTTCAGGTCTGACCGCCCTCTCTCGCCCCGTAGCCATCACCTTGTGTTTCCCCACCTTCTGCTTCAGGAAGAAGGTGCAGGATTCAATTTGTCCTCGATTTCAGTGGCTCTCACCTGCCCAGGAATCACAGACGGACACAGGAAATCATCCGTGGAACAACCACATGTTCTCTGACCCACATGCTTTGATCCAAATAGACAGAACCACAAGTGTGTTACCTGGCGTCTACATGTCAAATACATAGGGCTCGTGTAAAACAATTTTTTTAAAACACAGAGAACGGTGAGGAAGAAAATTTAGCAATCATGATAAACACTCACCCCAAAATGACAATTTTAAATATTTGGGTGTGTTCCTAAATGGCCTTTGTCTAGGCATTTGGGGAGCACCATTTAGATTATACTATATGTAATATTGTAAATTCCCCCTCTGAGCAATAAAATATAAGATTTTCACATGCCAGTGAAAAGGTTTCCTACACATCATGAAGGAAGGAACACAAAGATGTACTTAGTAAAACGCAAACAAAATAACCAAGAAAAAGCTGGAATTCTCCTCCAAAAGCTTACTCTTGTATACCCCAGCTTGATCACAGGTCAGATAACAGTCTTGCTACTCTCAGATACAAACATCTGGTATGTTCTGGATTATCTGTCTAGCTGAGTGTTGTCCCTGGAATCCACATGGAGCATCTCTGGTTAATCACCTCTATCAATATGTTGCCTTACTATAAGTTCCATGAGGGAAGGATCACATTTTTCTTATGTTCCCCATATATTCTGTGCCTAGCATGGTGCTGAGAACATAGTAGGTAGGTAAGAATGAAATGCCAACCAAGTGGCATCGGTGTTAAACTCAGAGAACAGGAGAACAAGGACATTCCATTTGGTGATCAACGTTGCAAGAGGGAAAAGGAAGTCCTGTCTAATACAACTTTGTCGTTTTTAAATTATGCTGCCTATTTAGAGAAACAAGTCACAATTGTTTTATGAATTTCAATGTATTTAATCTCTGAAAGATTGGGCCCAGGCAAGGAGCCCTTATAAACACCATAGGCTTCCTCAATTATCTCCTGGGCAATTCTAAGACTTCTTCATGTTGGGTCGATGGTAATTAAGACCATCCCAGTCGTACACCTGAACATTTTATTATCCCACAAAGAAGACAGGAAGCAGCCTTATGAAAACAGGAAGCAGAATTAGGTGACATCATGAAATGTTGGACACTCTATTGAACTCTGTGAGACACTTAATAAATCTCAGTGCGTGACAAAGGTTTTATGCACAAGACTCCAGATGTGGAAAGAAATGTGGTTCTTTCCCAGATGTATTTACCAATCGTACTTTATTTTTCCCTCTAAAAATAGGCATAAAAATAGTACCTACTCATAGAGTTATTGTGATAGCAGGTAAATAAATTCGTATCTTAAAGCACTAAGACATTGCTTGGCACAGAGTAAGTGCCCCAAACTATTAAGCCCCTGATAGACAGTTTCTTTCCTTATATATACACTTATCTCTCATTACAAAAGTGAAAATATCTTTAGTATAGAAATTTTGGAAAAAACACTGGGGAGAAAAAAAAAAAAGAAAGAAAAATCAAACTTAACCCTTCACCAAGAGATAACCACTGTTATTACAAACACCTTTTTATTTCAAAAGAAGTGCTAGTTCTAAAGTGTTTACAAATCCTTAAACATTTCTTGCTTCAAAAGATGGAGCATGATTGCCTCAGCCTGAATGAGAGCCAGACGTAGAGATTCACTTCTCATCAGTACAAAATGGAGGAAGCGATGTTGTGTGACTTCCAAAGGAGACTGAGTCATAAAAGGAATTGCCCCTTTGGCATTGTTCACTTGGACTGTCACCCTGGGGGAAACAGGTCCCCGTATCTTGAGGATGCACTAGCAGCGTGTGATGAGGTCCATGTGAGGAGGAACGAAAGCCTGTCACCAGTAACCAGGGCCAAACCGCCCGCCATGTGAGTGAGCCTCTTTCTACCACACGGCCCCTGAGACACCTTGACTATAAGCTCAGGACAGACTCTCGGCTCAAATCTCTCAGATAAGCCTCCTGGGAGCTCCTGTTCCAGAAGACCAGGAGATAAGAAATGTTTATTTTTTTAAGCCACAAAGTTTGGGAGCAATTCATTACACAGATCACTTATACAAGGACTATATATGATCATGAATTATCTCTAGAATTTCTGTTAGTTCTTGCCTTTCCAACCAGGCTCATTCTTGTTTCATAAACTCTCATGATAAATTCTATATGTAGCTTTAGCGTTTTGAATATTTTAACATATCATTTTAAAATCTCTTAAGATTGTTCTATTCTCTATAGTTACCAGAAACAAATTCTGTCACTTTTTGTGTGTGGATCTCATAGTAGTTCTCCTCTTTGTGTTGGTCTGTAGCTTCTGACTCTGAACCCACTTGGAAGTGAGGGCAGGAAGTTCTGTAGGTCCTGGATATCTCCCTGAGGATGGATTTCCATTTGCGTCTACTGGGACCTAATGACTTTGATCTGTTCTGAGGATTTTGTGTTAATTTCTAGACAGTGTGACCATGAACCCCATATCCATGCACAATGCAGACATGGGATTCAGGCTTCTCATGGTTGACTCCATCTACCCATGACAGTGGGTAAAGAAAAAGCTTCCTTAAAGTGACCTTGGAAGATAGAGTAGTTTCTTGAGTTCTATTGTCACTGATGGGTGGCTTCCAACTTAATGCAGGAGGGTTATGTCATGCTCCTGCCCACCATAAGATCATGAGGTCTCACATTCCAATCCCACACAGGCACGAAAATCCACGCATCGGAGTCTTTCCTAGAACCACCAGAAGGCATTCTGCCCCTCCAGTCAAACAAACACATCACAGTTATTTTCTCTGTTCTCTGAACAAACTCTTCTCAAACCACTTCAATTCCTCCTTCTATCAGAGTCCCACAGCAATAGTCTCTTTCCCTTTAAGTCTTACATCTCAAAATATCACACTCAAGGAGATGACTTTATTTAATTCTACTGACTTAAGACATCCTATTGAATCTAATATAAAGCATTCCCAAACATGCGTGCCAACTTACAGAAGAACCATCTACAAGGTCTGTTCCCCACCCGCATACTATTTAACTTCCTTGTCAGTTATGATGGCTCCTACCTAGAATAAAGTATATTTTGTTAATATATTAATAACCAAAAATTGGGTCCCACACTCTTCCTCTTGACCTGGATGCCCTGGTTGATAAGATGGGTGGCAGTGCCTCGTGTCATGAATAGTGGCTTATTGTTCTGTTTCGATTTTAATGATCTACCTCTTGTCCAAGGTATCTGGGGCAACACTGTGTTCCCTTTCTTTCTTGTTTTGATAAAATGATACTTAGCCTAATCCTGGACATCTCATAATATGCCAGCTTCCTCTCCAAAGCACAGCTTAGAGGCTGCCCCAAAGACATGCTGTGGGTCTACACTACACGCGGTAGCGAATGGCAAGCATGGTGTTCCATTTGCATGGGGAACAGCTGCTCATTTGCTGCGGCGAGGAGAGGCCTCAGGGTTAGAAGGGACCAAACTGCTCAGCCTTTAATGTTTTTGCAAAATTATCTTGTTGACAAGTACAGCATTATAAATTTGAATCCATTAGCTAAAAGGATTCATAAATATTTGAATAATGGCCTTTTCAGAGTTTTACCAGTCTATCAAACTTGTCATATGTCCACTTTTTACATTTTTCCTACTGCTGAAAAGAAAAGGGCTGAACCAAATCTTATGGATGGTTTCTGGACACGGGCGTTTTTGTCCTTGCTTTCAAAAGAGAAATGCTTTGCCAAGCAGAAGATAATTAACAGAAGCACACTAGTATCTGGTGGTGGTGGCAGAGGGTGGGTTGCCCACGAAAATCTGCCTTCTTTCTGGGCAGGTATCTGGCCAGCCACGGCTCTGTTTCCTAGGGTTGCATCCAGGAATGGCCCGATGATAAGTTCTAGCCAATGAAATGTGAGCAAATGTGACATGAGTCATATCTAGAGAGGGGGGTGTTTTAGAGCCCGTTGGCCTTGTCCATTGTCTTTTTTCTTGCTAAAAACTGAGGACCCTGAAGCGGAGAATGATAGAACCATAAGCCAGAAGGAACCACAGATCCCAAATGACTTCCTGGAATAAAGTAATCCCCATGCTAACCAGGACCACCAACATTCCTCTGCTGCCTCCACAAAAATGCACTTCTATTGCATGAAGCCACAGAAATTTTGAAATTGGTTTTAATAGCTAGTAATATGCCAAGGAATAAAGTGACCTATTGTAAATTAAAATAGTCACAAAACTATTCTTTTTTTTTTTTTTTTTTGTACTTCGGAATTCTGGATTTCTTTGTAGTTGCTATTTTCAAAAGAAATCTCCTAAATTTTGAAGTACTGACCCCTGGATATTTTTCCAAAGGGTGGAATGCAGGTTGGCTCTGTGTTGTCTAGAGTAGATGAGGAGTCTACCAAGATGGGGTGAACCACCTGGCACCTGGCAAAGGCACTAAGCAGATAGGTATTTAATATGCTGTTCTACCACCCGTGTGTCTGATTTCTAGAAAATTCAGTGCAAGTCTCAATCAACGGCTCCTGATCACAGCCCTTCGAAGAGTTGAACACACCATCACACTGTTGGTGTTTAAGGTCGGTCATGATATGCATCTCATCTACATGTCTAGGCTTTCCTAAATCTATCACTAGATTAAACAGCTCCCAACAGAGCTTCATCCCACAACCTCTCCCAAACCATCAGCATTTTAGGGAATAACACTTTCGCGCTATGCTCTCTGCCCATCGGGCCATGTTAAAAGTGAAACCTCACCAAGCTTTTACAATGTGCCAAGCACCGTGTTAGATGTTCTATAAACATTGTTCCTGCTAATCCTTATAACAACCCTGTAGGATTTATATAATTACCTCCAGGACACTGAGACTTTGAGAGGTTAACTAACTTGCCAAAAATTACACAGCTGCTAAGCGGTGGGAACATGGATTTCAACCCAGACTTGTCTGGTTCCAAATCCATGTGCTGTGGGAATCTCATAGGGAACATTATGAACATCCACATAAAAAACTGATTTTATAACCCTAGGGTTCTCAACCTTGGCTTACTGAGCTTTGGGGGCAACTAGTCCTTTGTTGTAGGGGGCCACCTTGTACATTACAGAACAATTACCAGCATCCCTGGTCTCCACCCCATAGAGGCCAGAAGCTCTCCTCCTAGTTGTGACAACCACACACTGCCCAACGTCCTTGGGAAACAGTATCACTCTCACTTGAGACCTAGCAGCATAGCCTAATGTTGGAAATATATTTGTGTCCCTTAAGGAAGTGATGCAGTCTCTTCTTCCTGATGAAGAAAATAATGTGAGACATCATGCCTCCATTTTTGCTATGGCTGCCAAGAAGCTCAGAGACAAATTTAAGTTTCAACCATAGCAAATAGGAATTCCCAAAGCCCCAAACAATTTCCATTCCTCATTTTCTAACTCTTGACTACTCTGTCTTCTCCCCTGACTTCTTTAGTTCTCAACTTATTTTTTTTTCCCATTGAGTATGTCTTCCTCAATTTGAAGTTACTGGAAATGCTTCACAGGAGATCCAAGGTATTAAAAAAATATTTTATACTGATTTTGAAATCAATTTGCAAAGCTGAATCTTTCTAGGAATGATCAATATTCCTCTTTTTTTTTAAATCTTTTCAAGATTTCTCTCTGATATAAAAAAAAATCAAAGTTGGATGAAGAAATTGAACTTTATTGAAACTTTCTAGCTCCCAGAATCATGTTTTAAAATGATTTTACTCATCACAAAATAATAAAAAGAACAATAGAAAAGCTTTAGAAATTTTTTTTCAAGTTTTCCCATTGTAAGGGCTGAAAATTATTATTCCATTAAAGTATTTTTATTACTAAGTTAATAAAGAGAAGATATGATAAAGTAGATACCTTCCCAAGATGCTCTCTGAAATTTTGGTATCACTCATGTTCTAAATTGATACACAAAGACAGGCTTAGCTAGTTGAGAGACTCTACTTTTAGAATTCTACCACATGTTTTCACAAATGAATTTTCCAATCTGTCAATTACCAGGGAGATAAAAATTGGGTCCAGAACAAAGGGTGACTCAGAGGCTCATTTGGAAATTTGGGATTTCTGGTTCTGCTTTGACAGATTTGGAAAAAGAGGCAAAACATTTCCTGTAAATACCATCGCTGGGATGGATTTTCACTCTCTCATTCCCCCATCAAACAGAAACCTATATTGTGCCTTGAGTTGAGCCCCAGAGAAATTATCAATATTCACACATCTGGCACAAATCTGTTGGAAGGGGGGGAAAAAAAACATTATGCCATCTGTATTTCTTTAATCGTTTCGTACAGCTCCAGTCTCTCCCAGTAATTTTGTCACCGAGTCTTGTAAATATAAAGTTATATTACTTCTTGGCTTGTTTGAGGACACTGTTCATCATAAGGGGAGGATGAGGAGATGATGTCACTGCCAGGAAAAAAAAAAAAAAGAAAAGAAAAGAAAAGAAAACTCGCCTTTCCCAATCCCCCACCTTCCCTGGAGTATGGAGGAGCCAAATTTCATCAAATTTGGCACAGTTGTAGGAATTAACATGACTGAAATGTATGCCAGATTTCAAAACAATTTCTAACAGTTTCTGTGAGACCGTGTAAGCAACTGAAAATTGACATGTTGTGTTGTGCCCGAGTCAGCCAACTGCTGTCACTGCATAATTAGATTTTCCTGCATGAGAGGAGAGTTTCCTTTAAAAAATTATGAAATAAGGCAAAAGCTAATATATAGTATAAGTGGGTCTGTTATTTGCAAAGAGGTAGCCTTCCGCTGAAGAACGACTTTGGATACACGCACACACACACGGGTACACTCAGGAGAGGCCAGTGTTCCTGATTCTGTGTGTTTCACATGCTCTTTGCAAAGAAAGAGGATTTACAGCACAGGCCAAATGGATATGCGCCTACTTGGCTGCTTCAGGAATGGCTGAAACCCAGGACCGAGAACAGAGTTGGAGCTAATGAACATGTGGTTACTTCCTTCTGGTACAAGGTAATAGAGGCGGCGGGGTTAGCTGGGTGTCCCCGGTACTTACATTCTTCTTCTTCAGTAGTGAGAGTAGTTTTGTTGATTGACAAGACCACCCAGTTAAAGACTATGTCCCCCAGGCTCCCTTGCACCTTGATGTAACCATGTAACTAGGTTCCAGTCAATGAGACATGAGCAGAATTAAAGTTTCCAACTTCCGTATCATGCCCTCAATAGGAAAGGCGGGTTCTCTCTCTTCTCCCTTCCTGTCTTCTGGAGAGCAGGAGCATAGGCAAGGTCATAAGCCACCTTTGACCAGGAGGACAAAGTCGATACACATAGAAGAGAACTGCAGCTTAGATGTAGTGAAGGAACAAGGTAAAGAGAGCCATGTCCCTGACACCTTTGAGCTGACATACTGGCCTTGCATGGCCTTCTGGAAAGTTCCATGAGAGACAAGCACGTTACTCTTTGATTCAGCCATTATAATTTTGGATCTGTTGTAAGAGCAGCCTCTTCTGTATCCTAACCAATACTGCACACTTAGGAATGACCTTCAGAGTTCATCAGAGGTAGGCCCATGTAGGCAGGAAAGAGTTTATAACCCTGAGTGCGTATACTTTTGTTTCCTAATCAACACCTTCAAAGTAGATACCTTTTCCCAGATGATCTTACCACTCTCTCTGAAAGGCAAAATATGACTCAAAATATTATTCATTCTTCCATTCATTCATTCATTCATTCATTCACGATGAGGTGATTATAATTACTATTTTCATTTTGCAAAGGAAGAAACTATACCATAGACAATGGAAGTAACCTCTAGACAATAGGAAGTAACCTATGCTATCACATAGCAAATAATTTCCTTGTTTACACATCCCATGTGCAAATGGAACAAGGTCTTAGCATACAAAAAGCACCTATGCAGTTTGTTAAGTGACTGGATCAGTGAGAACCTCCTTAAGTAAAGCAGTAGAACCAGGCTAGAACTAGATCTGCTGACATCAAAGCCAGTGATTTGAAATTCTCTTTGCTCCCCAACTGTGTCTTATATGAGGATTCCTTAAATTAGATTTGTGAATAAAAGTTTCAGTGTATTTGTAAAAAAATAATTAATTAATTAGTTAATTAAAGTTTTAAAAATCTTACATCAAGATTTTTTTTCCCCCTATGGCCAGTCATAGAAACTCTTAACTTGAACTTGCTCAATTATTCCCAGGGCTTTCTTGGTTTACATAACTGGGAAGTCATCCCACAGTACTGGCTTAGCTCTGGCTAGACCCAGGGCTGGAGTGGAGCTCTCAAATCATGGTTCTTGCCATCTCTCAACATAGCTCTTCTCCAAGCAGTCTTTACTACCAGGTTTCACATCCTGTTTCATCCCATGTCCCATCCTGTTTAATGGCAATGGAAAGAGCCCTGCACAACTTGGCTTGATTGATTTGATGGGCCTATCAACAAGTTGTCTGTCCTAGAGGGCTCAGGGCTCCAAATGGCCAGGTAGGGAACTCCCCCTAAATCCCACCCAGGCCACAGACACTAAGAAGAGAGAAAGCACGGTTCTCAAGAGGCCAAAAGAGTGTTGTCCCAAAAGAATGGAAAATGGGTCTTGAGTAGACAGGACAACAAAACTTATTGCAAATCTTTTATATACTTGAAGCTGCCCTATTTAAATTTAGGAATCTAAATTTATGTTTATTATCCCCTGCAACATTGGCCTAAACTATTGTTATTTCTTCACAGTACCCTTTACTGATTCCTCATCTTATACACGTATATACAAATACGTATACACAAACAGTACACTCACACATGCACACACACACACACCGCTCTTCTGCCCAATGCTGCTCCAATTCCCCTAAATACCACTTATTTTCTGGAGCCAGCAGCACTCTCCAGGGCTCATACAGTACTTCTATGCTACACCCAATATCACCAGCATCTAGAGTCCAAGGCTGCCAAAAATCGGTTGTGTAATCTCAGTTAAGTAACTTTTCTTTTGTAAGCCTTGATATCCTCTCTGAAAATGAAATCACAATTGTTCCTACCTCATAGAGTTACTGCAAGAATTACATAACAGATGCATGTAACACTCTTAGCACAGGGTCTAAACTCATAGTATGTGCTAGCTAGTGGAGGTGATAGGTCATGGAAGGGTCCCCCTCCTTAGTCCTCCTTCCTCTAGAAAGCCTTATTTTTCTGAACAACCTGGTCAACACTGTCCTTATCTGAACTCCCATCATATTCACAATTGATATACCAGTTATTAGTTGTGAGGCAAACAGTGTCTGCATTGGTTATGTCCTCTCAACAGTAATCCCTGTGCCAGTGGTGGTCCCCATTCTCACACTGGAATTTTAACCCTCTATTGAAGGCTGACTTTCAGTGACTCTGGAATCAGACCAGGGTTGAAGTCCCAGCTTCCACATTTACTAGCCATGAGATCATGGATATATTATTTAACTTAGATGAACCTTAGCTTTCTCCTCTGCAAAATACAGTTGATGTCAAACACACACAAGGCAATATATAGATAGGACTTTAGTATGATTCCAGACAGACAGTGGGTGCTTAAGAAATGGCAGCTATTGCATTATACTACATGCATTCCTAGCCTGCTTCAATGCTTCAATACCCCACCTTAATCACACCAAGATAAAGTCATGGAATGATTCCAACTGATCTAAATTCCCACCTCTATTATGCATGACGAGATCAACCCTCAGATATATTTTGTAAATACCATTAGTCCACATGGTCATATTAGCACAGAAGGCACACTCAGACTCTTCACTTTAAAAAAAGAGCCAGCAGTCAAATTCAGAGGAAGGAAAATGAGAGGCAACTAAGAAGGACTGAGTTCCTGTTATGAACTGAAAATGAACTGGCCATTAATTGCAAGATTTCACTTGGTCTCCCAATAATCTTGGACAACAAACTGCCCCCAATAAGTACTGGCTTAAAACAACAGCACTGCCATATTTTTACAATTTGGTAGGTTGGTGACAGTTTGTCTGGTCATTTTATTTAGTATTCCTACAGCTGCAGTCAACGAGATGGGAAGGTGTCCTGTAATGGTCAAAATGGCCTTGGGGCATCTGGGGGGCCTCGTCTCTTGATTTCAGCTCAGGTCATGATCTCAGGGCAGTGAGATCAAGCCGTGTGTCAGGCTCCCTGCTCAGGGTGGAGTCTGCTTGAGATTCTCTCTCCCTTTCCCTCTGCCTCTCCTGTTCATGCTCTCCCTCCCTCTCTCTCGCTCTCTCCCAAATAAATACATGAATATTTTAAACAAAACAAAACAAAAAATGGCCTTGCTCACCTGTCCAGCAGGGGCTTCAGAACAAGTCCCAGTGGGCTCATACTGATCAAGTCTTTGCTTGCCCAACCCATCACAGTGAACAATGATGTTCCACTAACCAAAGCAAGTCACATGGCCAAGGCCAGACTTAATTGGGACAGGGATTTTATTCTCTCTCTCTCTCTCTCTTTTTCATAAACTCTAGTGCTAATATATATTTTTTGAAGTTCTTTTTTTAAAATTTTTATTGTCTTATGTTAGTCACCATACATCATTAGTTTTTGATGTAGTGTTCCAAGATTCATTGTTTACATATAACATCCAGTGCTCCATGCAATACATGCCCTCCTGAATACCCACCACCAGGCTCACCCATCCTCCCACCCCCAAAGACAACAGATGTAGTGAAAAGAAGGGTCATATGTACACCAATGTTCATAGTAGCAATGTCCACAATAGCAAAACTGTGGAAAGACCTGAGATGCCCTTCAACAGATGAATGGATAAAGAAGATGTGGTCTATTTATTCTGTCTGTTAATGAGAGGTGTGGCCAAGAATCCATGGTCATTTATAATCTGTCACAGAGTTCAAACAAGATGGCATGTGGCAATCAAGTAGCAGAGTTTAGAATCAAATTTAGGTCTGAATGCCCCATATTCCTTCTAATATACCACCATGTCTTGGAACAGCCCAAGAATGATTTCCCATGATAACTTAGATTTATATTTTCCTTCCTCTAACACATACTAGGGTCCCGAACATGTAACAAGCATTATTTTCAGCTCTGGGGTAGAGCGGTGTACAAGACAACCAGAAAGCCTGCCTTGAGAAAGCTAAGAACATGCAAAAATGTGAGATTAATGGGATGAGGGTAACCAAAGGAGAGGGGAGACTTCAGATTGATGGGTCAGGAAAGGCCTCTCTTAGAAGGGCTGAAACAAGAATGCAGAAATGAAGGCAGCCATGGGAAGAGTATTCTAAGTAAATGGCCCAGGAAATATAATATTCCCAAGGCAGAATGAATGAATGAAATATGAAATAACGTGACTAGAGCAGCAAGACGGAGAGGGGGACCGAATGGAAGACTTTTGACAGGTAGAAGGAAACAGAGCTTCTGGCATGTTGGAGGCCATACAAGGAGTTTGGATTTTATTGAGTTGAAATAGGGAACAGGTGGAATATCATGAGCAAAGGACTGATGTGATCTAGTTTACATCTGATTCAGGCAACACATGAGAAGACGCATAGTTCTGGCTGCTATACGGTGTGTACATTGCAGAGCAGCAAGAAGGGAACTTAAAGTGCTGACCATGGCAAAGAGCAGGGAAGGAAGAGGAGCTTCTATGATACACTTTGGTTTGAGGGTTTGTAAGACTTCATGATGGATTTCTTAAGGGAGGTAGCTTAAGCAGATACAACGTTACAAATCGAGTTGAGGCTGTCAGCAAACTTCATCCACTGGGGCCACAGCCACTCAACAAAAGGGAATCTACTTAATTACAAAACTGAATGTATTTGCTTCATTGTTCTCAAAAAGCCTGAAGAGAATCTTTTTGGTCATTTTCACATTCATACAGGTGAATCTGGTAGGTGAAAAGGACAAAATGCTTTAGTGATGTGTAAAGGGAGGGAAAGGGAGTTGGAAAGGACTACTTTGGTTGCTGAGAAGACTTTATATCCATTGTTCTCAACCACATTCAGTGAGTGGAGTGTAGGCATTCTCCTGTAAACTAAAAGGTAGTCAAATGTAATAATGAGAAGAGAAACAAGGAACAACACACAAACCACATTCTCCTGTTTATATGGACACTTACTGGGTGACCCATCCAAATACAGCACAATAATCATGGCCAGTGCACTACTTCTCAATGAAACTGAGACATATGGGCTTCTCCCTCATCTTCCTCCTGATCCCTATAGCTCCCCAAACCTTGATTCAGCCTTTTCTAATTCACGAAGTCTAAAGTTGTCCTTGGAGCTTATGTGAGTGGAGTTAACATCCATCCTTTTACATATTCCTCTTAGCCTCAAAATACCTAAATCACCCCATATCATGCAGGAGGCAACTGTACCTTGCCAAGGCAAGAGACCTAGATCCCTTTCTTGTCTCATAAATTATATCCTGAGACCTCATTCCCTGTTCCCTGTATATTTTTCCTGCCTAAAGCCCCCCAAAGGATACATCATCTTTCTGTCTTGTCCATCGCATCTGGGTTCACGACTTCACACATCCTCATTATCATCAATGCACAAAACTCAAGGGAAAAAAAAATCTGAACAATGAAATGATACTTTTTTTTCTTTTTTTCTTTTTTTTTTTTAAAGATTTTATTTATTTATTTGACAGAGAGAAATCACAAGTAGGCAGAGAAGCAGGCAGAGAGAGAGGAGGAAGCAGGATCCCTGCTGAGCAGAAAGCCCGATGTGGGGCTCGAACCCAGGACCTGGGATCATGACCTGAGCCGAAGGCAGCGGCTTAACCCACTGAGCCACCCAGGCGCCCCGATACTTTTTTTTTTCTTAACACAAGTGCAACTTTGTATGATTAAACATCATAATTTAAATGGGCGCTTTGGATGATTTCTGCGTAGCTCTTTTACATTTTGCAGATATTCTTAATAGGTCCAACTACCTAAGGAGAAAAAAAAAAAAGCTCTTTTTGCCTTTAAGACTTCGAAGTCTGATTTTTTAAGTGCACAGATAACTTTAATACCTAAATTGAAAAATGAGAAGAATATCCGTAGGGAAAAAGGAGCTTATTGCTGCCTCCCTGAAGTTCATCAAATGTTGTCACATATTTCTCTAACATTTTTGACTTGGTTAAGTGCAAATTTAGGTGAACACACTCTTTTTCCCAGGGTTCATGGCAACAGAAATATAATATGTATTTTCTGATTAATGAGTGCAGCTCTACAGTTGGAGAGATCTTAGGCAAAGGGCACTTTCTAGAGGCAGAGGACTGGACAAAATGACCTTGCATTTCCCTTATTTCATGACTTGGTGGATGCTAACCTTTCAAGCACTCACTTCACAGTCTTTCTTAGGTACATCTGTGGCATATAATAACTTGAAATCCCCATTCTCAGAATCCAAATCCTCAACAATGGTGCATCTAAATTTCTCCCATAACTACGGAGAAAACTCAAATTAGGAATTAAGCAAATGGGCAAATGTTAACAAAGTTCACCTTTAGTTTCATTGATTGAAGTTATGATATCAGTTAGAAAAACGAGGAATTATAGTTCACATGATTATTGAAACCCTACCACACATAGAAGTCAAATTCTTGTTTAGTGTGTGATTTGGGGTAGCCATGTCTAATTTACTGATGATAGACCAGATCCCTTTGCCAGCCTCACTTTTTACTATGGGGCTATCACTGATGCTCTATCATATGGCTTGTGGTTATCAAGGAAAAATGGACAGTAACTCTTAGGGCATGATGGAACCAGTCTTCAGCAGGAAACTCCTGAAAAAGAGGACCCTAAATAATACAACTTCCTCCAAGAGGACTATATCTGTAAACTGTGAAATATAAAATATTTCCCTAAATCTTTGTCTCCTATTTTCTATGTGGCCTTGAGCACGAACCTTAACCACTCTAAGCCTCAATTAACTTAGTTGGTGAATTATGGAGCCATAGGAAGGATTCAGTGGATTAACCCTTGCAGAATGCTTACGGAAATATTCGGTAAGCATTAAATATTAGTGCTATTGGCTGCTGTTACAATTATCTCTTCATTTAGTAAACAGCTGTTTAAGTCCTTGACCCCCATAGGCAAAGGTACTCATTTCTTCTTCTACACTTCCATTCTTCTTGGAGTCCTCAAGTAATTTTAATTGTAATTATTTGTACCCACACTCATTTTCCCCCCACTGACCTCTGTCTCCCCCTTTGGCTGGTGTCTTTCCAAAGCAGCACTAGTGTCTTCTTGGTACCCACCCTCAGTGCTAGCATATCTCCTTGCACATTTGAATGAAGGAATGAATGAATTTGCTCTTGGCAAGTCTACTGGTTCTAGATATAAATACAAAAATAATAAAGCATTTTGCTTAGGCTTAACATTTTTAAAAGCTGATTTGGATGAAAATATTCTATTTGGCAAGAATAAAAAAAAATGAATTTCTTCAATGATCATCAATGGCTCCTACATCAGAAAAAATAGAAAAAACTCTACATCAGGTGCCTCCTAATAGGCATACAGATCTTACCTCTAAAATCGCCCTGCCCTTCACAAAGAAAACAAGCCCAGGTCACATCAAGCCTCTATTTGTCAATCAATTTATGGGAAATGCGGTGGACGGAGGAGTGTGGTGTATGACACTATGATGGTGAAGTTAGTAAAATCCAGACTGTGAAGATTCTACAGGGCAAACTATAATGTAAATGACCACATACATTTTAGGGGGGAAAAGAGAAGATGAAAGCTGCTCAGTTAGAGAGATTTAAGAGACAAGTCAGTCAATTGCAATGTGGGCTATTTTGAATCCAGATTCAGATAAATTCTTTTTTTTTTAAGATTTTATTTATTTATTTGACAGAGAGAGATCACAAGTAGGCAGACCAGCAGGCAGAGAGAGAGGGAGAAACAGGCTTCCCACTGAGCAGAGAGCCCGATGCAGGGCTCGATCCCAGGACCCTGGGATCATGACCTGAGCTGAAAGCAGAGGCTTTAACCTACTGGGCCACCCAGGTGCCCCCAGATAAATTCTTTTTTTTTATAAAAAAATATTTTAGGGGCAGTAGTAGGCTGGGTGACTCAAAGTATAAATAAATTATGATCCCTTCTCATAAGAAGCACTATAAACAGCTAATCTCAAGTCAGATGACTGCAGACAGACAGATGGAGAGGGAACATTTTCCTAGATGATCTGAGATGAGCATTGGAGAAGGTGGCCAAGTTCAGAGAAGTAGGAGAACAGCAGATCAAGACAGGAAAACAAGACATCCAAAAGCCTAGATCAAAGATTCCTAAGCAGTGGTCCAGCCAGATTTTGGTTTGGTCTGAATAAGGTTTATAACTTCTTGGACTGACTTGCCAACTTTGAAAACTCATAAGATTTCACATGTAAATCTATACTTCTGGGCTTAAAATTAAAAAAAAAAAAAAAATCAGGTTCGCTGGGCCCATGTTTCTCCATAGTCATTAGAAGTCCTGAAGCAGGGGAGAGATTTGCTGAAAGTAACATTTCAGGATGTAGCATGGAGATGACATTCCAGGGAGAAGATGCTAGAATCAGAAATACTCTTTAGGTGTGGTAGGAAATAATGAGGTCCTGGCCAATATAGAGGTAGAGAGAATAGAAACAAGGCAGGAGGTAGATAACCATAAACGCAAGTGGCAACAAGACTTGGAGACAGAATGCCTTAAGAGGTAGAGATATGTGACTTATACTAAGTGATAATTGATGTCAGGTATCTCACCCCCACAACTTGAAAGAATTAGAGGTTGCAGGAGGGAATTCTGTCACATTGGGATCATTAGATTTTGTGCTGGCATCTATTGGGAGATGGTGACATGAGAGATCAGTATGGAATTTTTTTTTTTTTTTTTTGCAAAATTATTTCAACTAAACAATGTAGGTGCACCTGGGTGGCTTGGTGTGTTAAGTGTCTGCCTTCAGCTCAGGTCATGATCCCAGGGTCCTGGGATCGAGCCCTGCGTCAGCCTCCCTGTTCATCGAGGAGTCTGCTTCTCCCTCTACCTCTGCCCCTCCCCAAGCTCATGTAGGCTCTACCTTTTTCTCCCTTTCCCACTCTCTCCCTCTTAAGCAAATCAATAAAATCTTAGAAAAAATAAATAAACTAAGCAATGTAATATCCACACTGATATCTTGCAGATCTTAGAAATAGGGAAATAGGATTTGAGTAAGAGGCAGAGGATGTAGATAACGGATAATTGTTCAGACCTATACTGACCACTTCGAAGACACAGACGAAGAAATGACTCTCCACCAACGAGTTTTTACAGTGAAATCAGAGGAAAGAGATAACAAGCCATTAGATGTTCATAACCAGTGTTCATCTGATGAAGCCAAAACAAAGAAATGATAATGTGTTCAGGGAAGATTTCTTGAAGTACCACTTCTTCTTAAACCTTATCAAAAAGAAAGAATAGATCTAGCACAAGACTATGGAATCAATACAGCAAAGTTTGCACTGAGTGATTATTCGACGAGTATCTACATGCAATGTATCTCTCTATTTGCTTGATACTTCCTCATAATACTCGGAAATTTCACATAATGTATTGTCTATGTGCTTCCTTGCTTGATTCTTGCCTACTTCCCCCCAGAGACTACAAACGCCATGAAATCAAGGATTTCATCTCTTATTTTTCAGGCTGTCCTCCATGCTTAGAATCGTTCTTGAAACATAGTAAGTTCTTAATAAGTAGTATTTGAAAGTGTCCATCCTCACAGACCTCACAGGGTCTGAGTTGGACGGAAAGCTGAGAAGGAGGTTACAATGTGGTGTGACCAGTATGAGAAGGTCAGGGGACATGGCAGAGCACAGACATGGGGCCTTGACACGTCAACTCAAAGTACAGCTACTATATAATCCCTACCTCATAGGAAGAGAAACAAGAGCGCTTACTCTCTCTGCACATTTATGGCAGAGACTGGCTTGAAAGACACACAACCCAGAGCTAAAACAAGGACACAATTGGGTCATTTTTTTTTTTTTTACTTCTATCCCCAGCTAACGCACCCCTTACACACACACACAAAAAAATGCCGCCCACAATTCTATCATTATCTTTACTTGTTCCTGGTGCCACTTAAATTGGGGTGTGGAAACACAAGCTGAGGAGGAGTGTCGGTGTCATGGATGACCCGTGCAGGATCATCCCAGCCTTGGTGGAATTAACGTAAGGCCCTGGGTGAAATTTTTTACTGCGTGCGCGCGCGCGCGCGCGCGCGTGTGTGTGTGTGTGTGTGTGTGTGTGTGTGTGTGTGTGTGTGTGTTTTCAATGGGAGCCCGCAGTCACCCTTAGGAATGCACACAGTATACAGAGCACCACCCACAGGCTGAAAAACCTTTCCCCTCTCCCCACTGCTAGCCAGTGTGGACACCAGGGCAAACACCAGAACCCATCTTATCAAAAAGCTTCCCTTGCAAAGCAGCAAGAAATCGTCAGATGTACATGGCGATGCTGACTTCTCAACAGGGGGAAAAAAAAGGACCTAAATTAGACTTCTATAAAAAGAATATTGCATATTTATTTCCACAATAACACCCAGGAAAAACGTTAGTCAAGAAGCAGGCAATTGGGTGAATAAATAAGCTTGTCTTTGTTCTCATCAATTAAGTTATTACATCAGTTGGAAAACCAGTGAATTATAATACAGATGTTTAATGAAACACTGCTGAGCCTATAAGTCAAACTCCTATTTTGTGGTGTGATTTTGGCTGCATAGTTTTGTGTGTGTTAAACCGTATTTATTAGCTGATACCCATTATTATTTTGAGCAAGGTATAATTCAGTTGTCAGGCTCCATCGCAGGCAAGGAGATTTAATCAGTAAGAACCGCTTTGCTACTGAGTATAAAACAATGTGGGTTTCATGAAGCAATCACGGCAGTGTGAAAAAATGGGATTAATTAGTATTGTATAAGAACAGGCAGCGTGCTCATTAAAACCTTGTGAGGTGGCTCTTGATAAACTGCCACTTGATGGGACCGCATTAATGTGACAAGGCAAAGACTTCATTCCCAAATCCTCCCTGATTGTATCTTGCTTTTAAGTTACCTGGAATGACCCTCCTTGGCGGTGGGAAAGCAAAGATCAAAATGACTGCCAGGGATCCGGAGCCACCTGGACAGAGGAAGCCAGGCATAGATGCGGGAAGCTTCAAAGACAACTTTTTTTGAACTCGCAGTCAAACATGAATCGATAGTTGCAAATGAAGCTGCGCCGGGGGTGGCGGATTTGCATTCGCGCTCTGCAGGTCGGGCAGAAACTAATTTGACAACGGGCAACCCACCCTAATGAAGGCCACATAAGATTCCTCTGTTTGTTTACTGGGTGCTGGTGATGCCTGGAAATGCATCCCGCCTGAGGCAGGGGCTCCAGGGAGCCTGGGGGAGGCCGGGGGGTGGGGTGGGGGGAGCCGGGGGAGGCGGGGGGGGGGGGGGGGGGGGGGCAGACCCTATGGATTCCGGAGAACCTGTCCTGTGCCTTGCCTTCCTATTAACGCCCATTGACTAATTATTTGGATTTCCAAAACGCCTCTCTCAGTTCCTAGAATGAGTAGTTATTTTTTGTTGTGTTTTGTTTTCACAGTGAAAGCATCTGCACATGAAAAAAAAAAAAAAAAAAAAAAAAAAGGCCCAGGGAGAACAATCTGCTTGGGGTAAGGAATATTTTCTGATGGGCCTTAGACTCGATTTCCTCTTTAGGCATCCGATTTGACTGTCTTCCAAACCTGGGATGGTTTGGGTCCTGTCTTCCCGCTGCAGTTGGTTTGGTGGTTGTTTTGGGGGAGGGGGAGAGGAGGAAGGGGGAGGGGAGGTGGCATAGGGATTCTCAGGTCGCCATCCCTGGATATGACTTCTGAACAGCTCACCACATCCAGTTTTCTCCAGTTTTCTCCAAGGATCTTCTCTTATCCCACCCACTCCCCATTTCCATTTTCCCGTTGGCTTTAGCTAACACCACTTGCAAGGCAGCTCTACATGAAACGGTTATTTATTGGGTGTATTTCTAGAACTGAAAATGCCACTCAGAAAACTCAGAGTCCCTGTTCTCAACCCTCCCCAAATTATATATATATATATATTTGTTGAATCTCACCAGCATATTAAATGAATGTTTTCTACCATGAAGCTCAAGCATTCAGCTCACAATGGTAGGTTATTTGCAATTGAACTTGGGTAATTCCACTGCACTCTCCAGATTCAAGGCACTGGGCAAAAGTCAGGCTACCTGAGCAGCCTAGATAGGATTAAGCACACTGTTTTAGCAAGCGATGTGTTGCAATATTATTAATTTAAACCTTAACATCTCATTGTTGTGATCCAAGCCGCGTGATATAATGCAATATGACAGCCATTAAATTAATAGAAAATAGAATTCATCTCTCAAATTTCACACAAAATAAAGGCCCAGAGACAGACAGAAATAAAGGAAGAAAGACAGACAGACAAATACGTTTAATGTTTCCCTGTTTCCCACTGAGTCTGCCTCTATCTGGCACCGTGAGGAGTGCATACAGCATCAGACGTGTGCACAGAGAGGGCCACCATCTTTTTTTTATTCCTCCATAAGGCTAAGTAAGGAATGTGTACCTATTTTGTTCCTTTTATTTCAGCCAGTGGATTGCCTAGACATAATATGCTGTAGGTAGAAGTGCAAGCATTATCATTTACGCATGACACAGTAATAGGAAATTTTCTGCCCCTCTTAGCTTGATGAGGACCTCCTGCAAAGACCCTGTAACTCCTTCAGGTAGTGGCCACCTCCTTGATTTACAACCCTCCAGTGGCGGAAGAGGTTAGCTGGGTAATTTAAATCACTAGATTTTGCTAATGAACTAGGGCCAGAGAGAAAGCACTTTACATCGTAAAGGCTCCATTTCACCTTCCTTATGCTCTACATACTTTATCTCCAAATTTTTACATTATTTATACAAAAAGGGAAATGGTTCTCTCAGAGGAAAATGAGTGAGCCAAGCATCGCTGCTGATAGACTAGCTTCCACAGTTCGCTGCAGTCCGGACGCTCTCTTCCAGTGCAACAAAAATTTGGGGCTGCTGGAAGCAGCAAAGAGAAATACAGGATACCTGGTTTGGCCTGAAGATTAGATAAACAACAGATAATGCACTATTCTGGACATACTTAGAGTAAAAGTCGTTGCTTGCCTATCTGAAATTCAAATTGAACTGGGCATCCTGCATTTTATCTGGCCCCTCTACCGAAGGGAGGGTGGAAAGAAGGTGTACCGGCCCCAGTGAGGGCATTCTTTGAAATGGCAGGAGAAAATGCCCTGCAGAGCTTGGGAAAACCGACTTCCCATGTCTGGGCTTCCCAGTGGAGCGTTTTTATCTAGCAGATTACTCTAGGCTTCACTGGGCTTTGAAATAAACTATTGGTCACTTTTTTCCCACATGGATAAGCAAGTTTTGTTTTTTTTTTTAAGAGTGTGAACCAGTATCTGATTGCATGCACTTTTTTTTTTTTTAAAGATTTTATTTATTTATTTGAGAGAGACAGTGAGAGAGAGCATGAGCGAGGAGAAGGTCAGAGAGAGAAGCGGACTCCCCGCAGAGCCGGGAGCCCGATGCGGGACTCGATCCCGGGACTCCAGGATCACGACCTGAGCCGAAGGCAGTCGTCCAAGCAACTGAGCCACCCAGGCGTCCCTGGATAAGCAAGTTTTAAATGATGTTTCCTTCGTATTGACCTCAAAGAGACTCTTCTACTGTTGCATTTGGTATAAAGGAAACACAGAGTGGTTCTCATACCTACAAGCTCCTGGGACCTGTCCCCCACCACTACCCAGTGGCTTCATTTGGCTCCAAAGCCTGCAGTTCCAAAAACACTGACCTTGGGTATAGCCGGGAGAACGAAACACTGGGATTCAGATACCTGGACAAGCAGATGCCTGGATACCTATGTCCGCACAGCACTATGCACAATAAACAAAAGGAAGAAACAATCAAAGGGGTCATCAACTGATGAACGAATAATCAGATTGCGGTCTATACTTAGAAATGAATATTATTTGGCCATTAAAAGGGATGAGGCAGTGATGCCTGTTATAACACGGCTGAGCACTGGAAACATGATGCTAGATGTTACGCCAGATTCAAAAGGTCACACATTGGATAATTTCTATGAAACATCCAGCCTAGGTAAACCTGTAGAAATACACAGCAGACCAGTCTTTGCCAAGAGCCATGAAGGAGGTGTGGAGTGGGCAGGAGGATAGGGGAATCACCGCTCACAGATACAGGTTTCCTTTCGGGGTGATGTAAAGGTTTTAGCACGAGTAGAGGTATGGTTAGACAGCACTGTCAGTGTATTAAATACCACTAAATTGTTCACTTTAAAATGGTTCATTTTATGCAATGTGAAGGTCACCTTGATGAAAAGAAGCAAATAAATAATCAGACAAAAAAATCATTGATCTTAACAAGAAAATGGGATTTGCCATTCTGCCTTTGGACCCATTTTGGATTTATGACCAGCTACAAGAACACAGAACAAAATTCTCATTTTCCATAAAGATTGTTAACTGAAAGACATTTCCAGATAAGGCATTAACTCAACTAATATGACCTGAGCCCCTTATTAAAGGGTGCCCTGTAGCTATTCAGAGGCTTTGTGCAAATGAGAAACAGGTGTGCCATTCTGGGGCTGCTTGAGCTGAGCCCTGCTCACCACCCGATGGGGCAGCCACATGCGGTCCCCGCTGTTTGCTCTCATCATCCGTAGCACCTGCTGCCTCCAATATGCCATGGGCTGTGCGGTATTGAACTACAATGGATCCAAAGTAATCTTGGGTGCAGAAATGAATCTTCAGGGGCTCCCCAAACAGTACAACCTAGTGAGTCCATATACACGCATAAGAGCCAGACTCATGGGTGCCTCATCAGCTGTGTGACATGAGATGATTCCTGCGCCCCTGTGACCTCAGTTTTCTGATCTGTAAAATGGGTAATAACATCTAACCTCCCAGAGCTGGTGGAGTTGGGCGTGGGGGAGCTCAATCAGTTTAAAGCATCAAAAACAGTGGCATTCACCAGAATGGCCAACATGACAAACTGACAGGACAAAGTAAAGCCTGGTGAGGTTGCTCGTGGGAGTCCCAACACACGCCATGTTGCCACTGTGGAAAACCATCTAGCACTTTCTTATAACATAAATCCACCTACTCTGTGATTCAGCAATTTCAGTCCTAGGTCTTTACCCCCCAAGAAATGAAAACTGAGGTTTCTAAAAAGATGTTTACAAGAATGTTCACTGCAGTTTCTTCATACTAGGAAAAAAGATGGGCACCTCGGTAGCTCAGTTGGTTAAGAGTCTACCTTTGGCTGAGGTCATGATCCCAGGGTTCTGGGATCAAGCCCTGAGTCAGGCTCCTTGCTCATGGGGGAGTCTGCTTCTCCCTCTGTCTCTGCCCCTCCCCCTGCTCATGCTCTCTCTCAAATGAATAAATAAAATCTTTTTTTAAAAAAGAATATGTTTAAAAAAAATGAACGGCAACAACTCAAGTGTCCATCAGCAGAAGACTGAATGAACATATTATGCGTTCATAGAGTGGAAAAATACTGAGCAATAAAAAGGAATGAAGGACAGATACACCAAACATCACAGGTGAATTTCAAAACCAGTATGTTCAATGAAAGAATCCAGTCCCTGAAGAGGACATGCTGTATGATTCCATTTCTGCGAACTTCCCAAGCAGCCAAGCCAGCCTAGGGGGATAGAAATTAGAGTCATCTTTGCCTCCACGGGGCAGAACATGAGGGAAATTTTTAAGGTGGTGGCACTACTTGGTAGGGGTTGGAAAATATTTTCTGTAAATGACCAGAGAGTAAATATTTTAGCCTTTGAGGTCCACATACAGTCTTTACCGTACATTCTTCTTTTCAAAAACAACCCTTTAAAATTTAAATGTAAAAATCCACTCTTAAGTCATAGGCCACACAAAACCACCCCACAAGCTAGATCTAGCCGGGGGATTGTAGTTTACCAGATTCTGATCCGTACAGGGTATTTGTTAGACAAATGGACACATTGGTCACCCTCGATGCACAGCACACTGAAGACCCAGGCCTTCTACTGTGTATCTCAGTAAAATACAGAACAGTGCCTAGAAGTTGAAACAATACTCAGAGAAACATTAGCTAATATTATTTTGCTTCCCAATAAATGATATACTTCTTTGTTTTTAATTATATAACAAAGAAAATATCATTCTTCCACACTATAAGATAAGGTCAAGCAATGCATATAAGGCATCCACGATGACTCTCTCAACTGCCTAGACACACATTTCCATCCTCTTCCTACAAGGAGCATTTGATTTATTAGGGCAGTATCTTAAGCCCGGGAATACACCAATGCAAAGGACAGATTCTCAGATCCCTGGGGGTCCTTGAACCCAGTAAGAGAAACACAGTAATGGACCAAACCATCTGTCTTACCTGGTGTCTACATGAGAACTAGCCCTCCTTCCACAAGACCAGCTTCCTTCCCAGTGAGAGTCCTTACCAATGTCAGTGCTAAGAGAATGTCTCTGAAGAATTCCTTGTACTTAAGACTCCAGGTAAGATTACCAGGTAATAATTTGAGGCATTTCCAAAGGATAAGACATGCTATCGAGAGTATTTCCTATACATTCATACTTACATACGTATTAGCATCATTTTCACTCATGCTGAAGAATATTCTCTTTGGAATCAGCAATTCTAAACTGCTGAGCAAAACAGTCTTAGAAAGTTTCACAAAGAAAGTTCCATGTGGAGAGTTCTCATCCATTTCCAGCAATAGGAGCCCTGGTATTGGGGGCAATAGGAAATAAAAAAGTACTTTGCTAATTGAGGCATATGAGGACACTGGAGTGTGGGCTACCACAAAATAATTTTTTTTTTCTTAAAATTTTTTCTTAAACATTTTTTTTCTTAAAATTCCCATCAGGACCAAAGTTGAAACTGGGGAAAAGGTCCTACTGTGAATAATTGGAATGAAGATGAAATAAACTCCTTAACTAATGGAATTAATTTAATTCAAAAACTTTTTAACATTTGTTATAATAAATAATAAATAAATAAATAAATATAATAAGTAACATTGTTATAATAAATACAAATCATTTTTTATTGTTGCCATGTGCTATGTGAAGAAAGAGGGACTAACTGCTGTCCTCAGCGGGGGCCACAGTCCTGTGTGCAGGGAGCCCAATGTGGGCTCAATCTCAGGCCCCTGAGATCATGACCGGAGCCAAAGGGAGATGCTTAACCAACTGAGCCACCCAGGCACCCAATAAATGCCATTATTATACCCATTCTACAGAGGTCCAACTGAGGCTAGACTAGTCAGAAAGTAAGTAACTTGGCCAACACCCACCCCCAGACAGTAAGTGCTTGAGCTCTGCTCAGAACAGAGTTCCCCAGATTCCAAATTCTATGCTCTTAACGGATGTCCCTTTACCGCATCTCCAGGACAACGGAAAACATAAGCAATGACGGGCCAAGTAGTATCTAAAAGAGAAGCAATCAAGACGACCAAAGACTAGAATGGAAAAAACATTTGAAGACTTTCATTTCACTTGGAAACAGGAGTCATTTCTGAGTGTGCAAAGATGGGCGAGGATGGCATTTCATCAGGAGATCCCAACTTCTCTGGGATGGATTCCTGGAAATGTCAATTAAAAAAACATTGAATTCTCACAAGGGAGCTTCAGTCCAATTAAAACAGCTTCAATTCATTTGCTGTCAAGTATTATCTTTTTACAGATACCATGATCTGTTAAAATTGATCAGAACATGATGAATATTTCAAAAAATTACTTTTCTCAGTGGTGGGAACAGCCATGTGTCATAGAACTTTGGGCAACTACTTATACCCCAGGCCTGCAGGGAATACTATGATTCTGCCCAGCAAAAGGAGTGAGGGTATGGTGTCTCAGACACAGGGTGATGCCTAATTTCTCTGCGTGGACACTGATGATGCAGACAGAAAGGGGCAGCGATAGTGAAAAAATGTGTAATTCCAAAGGAATAGACCCACTTTAGAGACCTCCAACGGGCTTTCGTTTCTCTCCTCTCTGCTCAGCAACTAAGGCCTGGGTAACACTCCCCAGCTGCCATAAGGGATATGGTTAGCAAATGAGCTGAGTGCTGGGGACAGAGCCTGCCAGCCCCACAGCTGGGAGGGCCTGGGTGGCCCAGGGCAGCTCCACAGGCTCCCCTGGAGAGAGGGACTCTGGTGAGCAGGAGGAGGAGCCGGTCTCCTTGGCCTCTGTTACTATGGCAACGTTCCCCTTTGTTTCCCTGGATCCAGAGCTGCTGCCTCCTTTAGCTACTGGCATCAGGTGAGGCAGCTGCACGATGGCATTAGGAAAATGAGGAAGAGGAACAACAACACCACTCGAGCAAACACACACGCAAGCATCCTGGCACCGAGACGGCATTGTCAGGATGAGTTTCCAGACCTCTTGCCACTTTCTTTTGAGCCAATCAGCGGCATATGATTCCAGTTGCTGGTGAATAATATGCTTGGGGAATTTTCGCTTTATTCCGGCTGTCATTTGGCCGGTTGCCTTTCACACGTGCGTCCGTTGCCTGCAATCCTTTGCTCTTTCTTACCCCATGGAAGGCCACATCCCCTGGCAGGCTTTCCCTGCGCACCCTCTACCCTCCCCAATGTTGTCTCTCAGCATCCTTTCTGCTTCCATCGCAGCAGTAAGCACAACCCACAACCCTTCCACCAATCGTCTGTGTTCATCGGTTTTGGCTCTGTCTCCCCGGCTAGATTACTAGCGTCACCAGGGCAAGGGGGCTGCCATTGCACGAAGTGGCATCGGACGAAGTGTGCCGTGCAAGGGGTCGCGAATGAATATTTGTGAAATAAACGAAGAATACATAAATTCAGAAAACGGGACTTAGGATGCTGACATACTAAGTGTTGGTGTAGTGGCTTCCAAGTCTCTCATTTTGTTCTCCTCTTCAATGAACAATCAACAAGCATCGTATTAAAATCAAAGACCATGACCTGGGTTGCAAATCTATTTACTCTCACTGCTGTGTCTGCTCCACTGAAGAATCTCCCATGTTGTAAGGCAGCCCCGCTATATGCGTACAATGGAACAGTGTAGGGAAGGGGATGGGGGCCAATGGAAGTCCTGAAGAAGCCCTACTGGGGTATTTCTCCTCTCGCTTTTGACTACACGAAAGGGAGGATCTCAGGATAGACAAAGTCTAAATGCTAAAAGGGTGAGTCCAAGGAAGAAATATCCACCTTAGAGAGGAGAGAGAAGAGAGAAGGAGATGTAAGTGAAACAGAAAACAGAACACGTTCTGCAAGTACACCGCTTCCTTCCCATCTACTCTCGTGGCTTCTCAGAACCCCATGGGATGATGCACCTCTGCCATCTCCCTGGGGGTGAGGAGGGGGTGGCATTCTTCCATCCCCTAATGCTCCAAATCTATAATGCACATGAATGAGAAATTGGATGCATTTTACAGAAAAGTGTATTTTAGGCAACTTTGATGGGACTTATTCTTTCCAAAATACCGAAGCATGTGGTAAAATAAAATGATTCAGGAAGAATATATATTAATTCATACATATGCAAAATCAATAGCACCAAACAAAAACCAAATTAAGAAAAAATAAACTCAACAAAAGCTTGCATGAAAGTATCTGTCATTTCCACAGCAGGGACAAACCAGGAGGAAAAAGCAAAGGGAGGAACTTCACAGAGAAGCAGAGTAGCCTGACTTCTCACGTCCAACAAATAATTCCTGAAAGAGAGAGGCCATGAGCCCCTGGCCTCCCGATAATTCTTCAGTGATTATGCTAACGGCAAAACCAGAATTATTTCAAGGAGCAGAAGACAGGTCTGCCTTACCTGAGAATCCAAAAATTATCTCATATAAGATTCTCTTCCTTACTGGCTAATGCAACCTACATTGTTCCTCTTTACAACACTTTGGGTTCCAAGGTCTGAGCTGAGTGTGATTGGCCATGCCTAAGTTTTGAGCCAACATTATAAGCTATGATATTGGGAAATATAATAAGACATATGTACTTGGTCTTTGCCCCTGCTCTTGGCACCCAGCTCCCAAACCCTTGGAATTTCATAAGCAATGAGTAGCCATAAAGTCCAAAGAGTGTCTTCTGTTATTCATAACCAATCCCTTCCAAGGACATCTGATTTTATGTTAATGAGGTGACTTTCAGAAAACCCTTAAGGATGGGGGCACTGGTTGCCAGGTTAACCATGTTAACCTTGTCTAAAGGGTTGAAATTTTCTGCCCCTCCCCACAACCTGCAGGGGAGAGGAGAGGGGCCTGAGGTTGAGTTCAAGTATGAATGGCCAATGACTTAATCACACATACATAATAAAGCCTCCATGAAACCTCTAACTGAAGGTTGGTGAACAAATGCAGATGTTGGGGGTGGGTGAGTAGTGCCTGGAGAAGGTCCGGTGTCACTGCCCCCTTCCCCCATACCTGGCCCTGTGCATCACTTCCATCTGGCTATTCCTGAATTGTATTACTTCATTTCTCCAACATCCCGTTCTTTGAGCACTGCTCTCTTCCATCCCACAGATAGATCCTATCCAATTCATTTGTGGGTGGTGGGGCAGAGGGGTGGGGTGGGGAGGGGATAGTGAGGCTTCTTTTTGTTCCAAAATGGGCGACCCAGGTTACACTAAATAGAGCTTTCTTCTGGCCACAGTGAATATTTATTCAATGGGCACATGACCCAAGCTGAGTTTTCCTTGAGACTATCAGGAAGAGACTTCAGTCAAAATAATTTGTAAGGTCTGAATCCAGGACTTAATATAAATACTATTAAAAAAATAAGTCATGGGGCGCCTGGGTGGCTCAGTGGTTTAAGCCTCTGCCTTCAGCTCAGGTCATGATCCCAGGGTCCTGGGATAGAGCCCCATGTCAGGCTCCCTGCTCAGCGGGAAGCCTGCTTCTCCCTCTCCCACTCCCCTCTGCTTGTGTTTCCTCTATTGCTGTGTGTCTGTCAAATAAATAAAATCTTTAAAAAATAAAAAAAAAAAGTCATGAAACCTGTAGAGTTGTGGTTTTCAACCAGACATACCTGGGACATTTCTGTTGTTTTAAGCCCACACTTGGTCTACTCCAAATAAATCAAATGAATCCCTATCTCAAGAAGACTGATGTACCTCTCTAATTAAGAAGCTGTTTTATGAAAATATGAGATTCTCATGGGCAAGTAAATGGTTTTTACATTTTGTACAGATCCCCAAAAATGAATATGTAGAATAAAATTACAGAATGTTCATTCAAGCTTAAATAGCTTAAAAGGTATTTTCTAGAGTAAAAAATTTATATCACAGAGCTGTTGGTCTGCAGAGTAATTTAAAGTTCAGAATGGTAGGAAAGAGCCATATTAGCCAGGATTCTTTTGGTTGCAAATGGCAGAAAACCTAAATCAAAGGGTTAAGTTAAAAGGGGGAGGACTGGTTAACTCATATTGTTGGGAAGTCCAGGGGCAGGGTTAAATTTGGGGACAGTGGGTCCAGAATTCAACTGATAGCATCTGGATTCCCTCTTTTCCTCCATCTTAGTCCTGCTTACCTTTGTGTGGATGCATTCTTCAACATGTTAGAGGAAATGACCCCACACCCCCGGCCCCCCAGGAGCTTCTGTTGAAGCTCACAGATCCCCATGGAAAGAAGACTTCTTGTCTTCAATGTCTACTTGTCAATTACAGAAAAGGCTCTAAACAGCTGAGCTAGTGAGGAGCATGTCTGGAACAAGCAGAGTGACCCAGATAGAGTTCTACGATGTGAGACCCATTCTGGGTCATATTTCATAGAGTAGACAATCATAATTAAAAGTCTTAGCACAATACCTAGCATGAGAAAAGAGAGGCCAACCCTACTCCCAGCCTACTCCCATCCTACAGTGGGATGATAGGAAGATAAAAATCAACACATGACTGCTACCATCATGTCTAGACTGAGCTCACACTCATGATATCCCTTCCTTCATCTTCTATGACTATCAGTGACTTTCCAAATGTCTGAAATCTATAGAAAAATAAATGAACATGATACTTAACAACAATAGCAAAATCCTATTATTAGTCAGATACAAATCAGTGAGCATGGTGCTGGCTCAGAGGGCTGTCTAGGAGAGCTCAGATCCATAAGAGCTTTCCTCAGAAGAGAGTCTTGAAGGGCTGCAACATTCTCTCTTCCATCCTAGCGAATTTAGTCTTCTTTTTTTTTTTTTTTAAAGATTTTATTTATTTATTTGACAGAGAGAGAGTGAGAAAGAGAGAGATCACAAGTAGGCAGAGAGGCAGGCAGAGAGAGGGGGAAGCAGGCTCACCGCTGAGCAGAGAGCCCGATGCAGGGCTCCATCCCAGGACCCTGAGATCATGACCCAAGCCGAAGGCAGAGGCTTAACCCACTGAGCCACCCAGGCACCCTGCGAATTTAGTCTTCTTAATGGTGAACGGAATCCAAGAAAAGGGAGGGGTCTTGCAATACCTCATGTGATTTCTGCTAACAGCCAATCCAAAACTCTTCAGTGACACCTAGATGAGGAGTCTGGTAAACCCGCTCTGAAAAAAATGCCAAATGTTGGTTTCTAGACCAGCTCACAAATGGAAATAACACGATTAGTACAAATAGCTACATTTACATGAAGATTTCCAGCCAAGGAACTCTGCAAATTAATTCTGTTGGAATGATACCTCCTTCAAACAACTCCACCTGTTTTCCATAACCACCGCACAGACACGGGAAGTCGAACTGGAAAAAACACACAATAAGAGTTCCGGATGTACCAGGATTAGGAATAAAGAATATGCCTGGAACTATGGGAAGAATTTTAACATCCCAAACTGTCAGAACACAGAACCACTCCATCTGAATGGCTACGTTAGGCTCCACGGTTGAACATACTGACCGGCTGGCCAGGGACACACACACCACAGTAAACTACAACTCTCTATTAAGTGATTGAGTGAACCAGAGTTCATACCATTCTATAGGGCTGAGTGCCCTTTGATGGTATCACAGATTACATACTAGGTGACAACCCAGTTCCATGAGCTATACTATTTGCATGAACTCTATCAAACAACAATGTCTTATGGATTAAAGATTTTAAGTCTGATTCAATCCAGTCTGAATGAACTCTGAATTAAGCCTTTGAACCAAACCATAAAGCAAATGACAAATTAATTCAAGATATTTTAATGCCAACATTTTGTTTTACAAGCAAACCAAAGGTCTCAATTTTTTTAAAAAAATTACTTAATACTGTTTTCCAAAGACACTATGGATTTGCACTGTGATTCAAAACCGTACAGTACAATAGCACAACCACCACTCAACAGATTTTTGGCTCATTCACTCAGCATGTATTTATTGACTACCTAATAGGTACTAGCTTTTCTGTGCTCAGGATGTAGTGGTGACCTCAGCAGATTATATTACTGTCCTCATGAATCTCAAATTCGAACACAGGGATATATAAAAATCTGGAAAAATAAATAAACCCACAGGAAAACTTCAGACATTACTTTCTCTGAAAGCAGGGTTTGCCAAACAAAGGCTCACAGAGTGTTCCTATAAAGAAAGTTTTATTAGAACACTGTTTATATACCTCATCTCTGGCTGCTTCTGTGCCATAGTGAGTGTGAGCAGCTGGGACACTGGGTGCTCCACAAAGCCTAAAATATTTGCTCTGTGACCCTTTATGGAAAAAGTTTGCTGACTCTGTAAAGAAACAAAAAATGTGTTGTGCCAAGTGCCTGGGGTGGAACATGAGTCCCGGAAACGACTCACGGAGGCAGTGGCATCTGAGTCGAGAAGGGAATCATGGAAAGAAGCCATCCACAGGAAACAGGGTTTGAGACAAACAGAACAGCATGGGGACTTGGTGGGGGGTTTGGTTTTGGTTTTCATGAAGTATTGTCTTAAAGGTGATGAACAAGTTACTGGACTGTAACATTAAGGAAACCTCAAATGGTAAAATAAATCAACCCAACACTTCCCATCTGTACCTCGTGCAAGGGGATAAAAGCATTTTCAAGTTGTCTCTGGATTTGCATTCAAAAGAGGAGGAGCTCGCCAAACTGTGGAAAGAACCAAGATACCCCTCAACGGACGAATGGATAAGGAAGATATGGTCCACATATACTATGGAGTATGATGCCCCCATCAGAAAGGATGAATCCCAACCTTTGTATCAACATGGACGGGACTGGAGGAGATTATACTGAGTGAAATAAGTCAAGCAGAGAGAGTCCATTATCAGATGGTTTCGCTTATTTGTGGAGCATAAGGAGTAACACGGAGGACATGGGGAGATGGAGAGGAGAAGGGGGTTGGGGGAAATCGGAGGGGGAGACAAACCATGAGAGACTGTGGACTCTGAGAAACAAACTGAGGGTTTTGGAGGAGAGGGCGGTGGGAGGTTGGGTGAGCCTGGTGGTGGGTATTACGGAGGGCGTGTATTGCATGGAGCACTGGGTGTGGTGCATAAACAATGAATTCTGGAACACTGAAAATAAATTTTAAAAATAAATAAAAATTTTAAAAAGGGCGGGGAGCATTCCACATAGTCTGATAAGTAAGTCTGGGAAGATGGAACTCCTTCGTGCACTCCCAGTAACTGCGTTGCCTTGATTTCTAGGGTGTCTAGGGGAGAGCCTCAACAAATATCTTTACACAGTCTTTCTTCTTGCTTGGCCCTGTCTCCACCTGTGATTTCTCTCACTTCCATGTCTTTGGGCTGATAGAACACATCTGCTTAGATCATTGCTGGGCATATCTTTTCCCAGGAAAGGTATCCCGATATCATCTGGGGAGAAGCAGAGGGTCAAGACCCATGACTCCAAGTGAATATGATAATGAGGGAATCCAGATGTCTACGGGAAAGCTCTTGTTCATTTCCACCCACACATAAGTGGCCTTGGTTGTGGTGGAGGGGACGCCTTGCTGGCCAGAAACGATTCTTCTTCTCCTGCATGCTGGACGGTGGGCCCCTTCCCCATAAGGTCAAAAAACCCACTTGACCCTTTGAGCAGGATGGCACACCAATACCTCTTTAACTCTCAATCCTAACACTACATTTGAAACTATTTCAGACAGAAATCCATACTTAGCAAGCGTGTCCTTGCCTCTGCTAAAAACCTCATGCTCCAATTTCAGATATTTTCACGATACTTGTGGTGGTTTGGGATGGATGAATTAAATCTGCTTTTCTCCTGATTGCCTTGCTGGCCTTCTTTGTAACTTCACTTTGTATTCCTTTCTGTTCAATACTTTTCAAAGTACTGAGAGTTTAAAGAGGTACAATAAATCCCAGATCAGTTTTTAATGACCACGGTAAGCCTGCTTGTAATATGTCAGTAAGCTGAACCTAAAAGCCAATGGGGAATAGGCTATTTCTGCCTTAGTAATTGCCTCCACAGAAAGATTTATAATGTCATTATCTGAATCTACAAGAAATAACTCATAGAGCTGAAATACCCTAAAAAAATATTACAATTCTCTTAAAATCTAGTCATTCATAAATGCTAAATCATAAAACTTTTTTCAAGATGTTTTATGTTAAAAGTAAAACCCAGTAAAAATATAAATGCTCATTTCTTAATCAGATTCTTCATTCTTTATGTATCTGTTTGGAGCTTTGCAGTTTTCTGGGCTATATTTACAAACCTAACATTTGGTTGCCAGAATCCGCAAGCACTAGGAGAAGCCATGGTGTCTGAAAAGGCATTTCTCGTCACCTTTTTATCTCTGTGTGATAGCAAGGAAGAAGGAGGAAGAGGGTTAGTTAGTGTGGCAATAAAATTAATTTCAGCCGTAAAAGTCACCTTTCCCCCTAACTTCCCCCATGAAGAAAACCCACACTACACTTCCTGCCAAATGCACCCCAGAGCTGTTTTAAGCCATTTCTGCAGCTCTCCTTCCGCACCCCCTCACCATTTCCAAATCAAAACAAGATCAGTCATTTCTTCCAAATAGCAGGAAACATCCTCCCCAATTTGTCCAGAGTTTAATAAAAACCTGGTAGCCACATTTCCTCGTCTCCCTATGCCATAAAATAGAGCAACGTTTATACTAATTTCTGCAGTGTGAAAATGTTCTTTGCAGGAGAGAATCTATTACAGTTTTAAAAGGACACTTAATGGTGTTTTTCATAATTTGTAAAATCATATTTTCTCTCTTTAAATACAGTAATTTGGTGCAAACATGAGCACTGAATCAGGCTCTTTTCAGAAAGTCCTTTCCTCTGGTAGCCTACTCAAGATTGGGATTTGATCCACGTTTTTAATATCTAGGGTTGCAGCTAAGCCTTTGTGGGGACTGTTGTGTGGAAGGAGAAGATTATTTAAAAGCATAGGGGGGAGGTCAACAAGCCTTGTGTCTTTTGTTTGCCATTCTTGCTACTACCCCATAGAATTGACTGCCATCGTGCCATTCCTTGACTATTATGTCCAGTGTGACAACTCTATAAATGGTAACTCAAGTATCTCAAGGCATCTTAATTTAACATACCCCAACTTGAACTTGCCTTCCTTCCAGGAATGTGCAGATCTCTGCCAGTGACCCCAGCTGTCCATCTGCTTCCTAGGAACTGGAAACCCAGGCAGAAAGGCAAGACCCCTTGGCTCCCACTCTCTCACCTCCACTTCCAGAAAATCACCAAGAAAATGTTCAACCTCCAAATAGGAATATTTTCTTCTCCCAATAGGAATATTTTCTCCCAAATAGGAAAATATCTCCCAAATAGGAATATTTTCTTCTATCGCCACTACCATCATTTCTCACCTGGGCTACTGCCACTGCCTGAGAGCTCATCACCCCATTTATTGCTCCCTTACGATCCACAGGCCACACAAAGCCAAAGAGATCCTTGGAAAACTCAGATTTGATCACAAGCCTCATTCTGTGGCTTTTTAATAGTCTGGATAAAATTTCAGATCCTTTTCATGGCTTCCTTTGGATTTTGGTTCCAATAGCTTCAATGATTTCATGCTATTTCTCTCTCAAGCCTTACACCCTGCCAGCTACTCTGGCCGTCTTCTGGTTCTTGGGGGTGCATCCATATTCTCGTATCTCCTTGGCCTGCAAGTGCCATTCCTTCTACATGGAACACCTCCTTCTTCACCTAACTCCTTCTCATGATGTGGGTCTCAGAGAAGTTTTCCCCACTCCATGGTCTAGAAGGGCTTCCTTGCACTACACTATCTGAGCAACCCCCATCTCCTCTCCCATAGCATCCCCCCATTTGACATCATTTGCTAAATGCTGGCCCCCTTATCTGGAGGCAGCATGACGGCAGGGAATATCCATTTCCTTTCTATCCTCAGCCAGTAGAGAAGACCTCAAGAAATATTGGATGAATTAATTAATATCGTAACAGTTCCATAACTCATCTTTGTATGCAATCTCTACCCCATCCTTCTGTCCCCTCAACAAATATTTATTGTAACTTACACCATGCACCACCCTACGTACTAGGATGAACTCAAGATAAACTTGGAACAAACAAGACAGAGTTCCTAATGGAGAAGGAAAAATATACATATAAATAAGGTAATTTTTTAAAGATTTTATTTACTTTTGAGAAAGAGAGTACCAGTGTGGGGAGGAGCAGAGGCAGAGGGAGAGACAGAATCTCAAGCCGACTCCCCAATGATGTGGGGCTCAATTTCACAACCCCGAGATCATGACCTGAGCCGAGATCAAGAGCTGGACGCTTAACTGACTGAGCCACGCAGGTGCCCCCGAGACAATTTAGCTATGAAAAGAATATACCAGAAACAAACCACAATGTTTCAAGGAAGTGGAATGTGGAAATGGAACTGGCCCCTGACAAATCCAGAGGAGGGAAGGTCCCAGCCAGAGGCTCAGCAAGCCAAGGGTTCCTTGGTAGAAATAAGATTTGTGGGATCAAGCAGGACAGTGTGGCTAGGGCATGGTGACCTAGGGGAATGGAAGCCTTAAACGAGATGAGGGCTAAGATCCCACAAGATCACAGAAGATGAAGTATAGACTGTGGGTTTTATTTAAGTGTCATGGGAAACCAACTGATGGCTTTAATGGAAGGAACAACAAGGTCAGATTTTTGTTTTAGAAGAAAAAGTCCACTTGCCTTTTGGAATATGTATTAGATGGGGGCCACAAGTAAAAGTTAAGATAGTTAGGAAGCTATCTTAATTTGGAGGCAAGCTTCCATGACTCCCCATTGCCTATGGAATGAGGCTCAATTCCTATCACGTGACCTTTTCAGTTCCCTGAGTCCTGGTCCCTGCTACCCCATTAAGCCTATGTCTGCACACTCCCTGATGCCCCCTACATTATGGTGGGTTAGCACGAGAAGCCCTGAACCCACCTGCATGTCCTCCCTCCAGCTTCTGACATACGCCATCATTTCCTTTTCTCTGTTTCCTGAGCATATGTTTTCTCCCTCAATTCTCATCTTCTACCTGAAGACTTCGGAACACTCTAGACCATGGCAAACTTTCTTCTTCCTGAACAATGGGCCACCTCTTTTTTTTTTTAAAAAAAGTACACATACCTCTTGCCACCTCTTGGATTATTGCTTTGTGTTAGCGTTTACCTCTTATTTAGTTATTTTATCTTCCCTGTGTGTGCATATGTCCCATTTCTCCAACCACAGTGAGAAATCCCCAAGGGTAAAGACTTTCCTTATGTTTCTGCAGACTCCCCCCCACCCCCAATGGTGGCTGGCAGTGTGCCATCCCCACAGCATGGTGCTCTGTGTGTTGATCCTCCGTGGAGGCAGTGCAAAGGCACTTGTCAGAACGGAGGGAAACGTCAAGTTGCCTCCCGACTAGGTAAGTAAAGGAGCTGAAAGTTGGAGAGATTAAAAACAACAAGAGCTCTGTTTTTTTAATAGCTTCTTTCCTGGAAGCTTCTTTCCTACAAAAACCGCCATGCTTTGAGTACAATCGGATATGGAACGTGAGAGAAGCTTGCTGCGCTGTTGATCATTAGCTCTGAAATTCTAATCTGGCTCGAGATCAGAGATTTGGAACTAAGCCCCTCGGAAGGAGAGGCTCAAAGAAGGCCACTAAGGAAAGGCTTGCACGCATGGCATGGCCCTGGATAAATTAGCTGCTCACACGATGTGAGATTTGAGGGTGGATTGTGGATAACAGGACTGAGGTCAGAGGAAGGTAAGCCCTTGTCCAAGAGAGATATCCACAGAACCAGAGTGCACAGCCCGGCAGACCAGCCACTCTGCCAGAACCATGAATTAGGTTTGGGGAGACCTGACCCTAGGCTTCTCATTTCTTGCCATGTGTCTCCACGTACTCAAGCAGGAATTCTATAGAGAAGTTAAGACACTTAACATGAAATAACAGAAGGACAAAGGAGCAAGGCTGACTGAATCACAGCAGTGGTATTTCTGTTCTCTGGTAGTTTCCTGTGTTTAGCATCCTGGAAGTCCGAGGACAGGACCATGGAAACTCAACAGGGGGGAAGGGGAAGAGAGCTCTAATCACCTGGAAGTAAAACACAGAACTGGTGGCTCCTGGGAAGATACCACTTCTTCGCCAAGACTTTTTCTAAGAGAAAAAAATGAGGTGATTCAGCAAAGATGCATGGAGGGCGTCATAAATTGCTTCCCTGGGATTAAGGATAAGCTAGAACTCCTCGTAACACCTTCTAAATCTAGAGACTTAGAAGACCCCATTAATTGTAAAACTCTAGGGCAGGTTCCCTCCATCTTGGCACTACTGACATTGGGGGCTTCCGCCCACTAGATGCTGGTAGCACGTTCCCAACCAGCTGCAACCAAAAATGTCTCCAGATGTTGCTATGGTGTGTCCTGGAGGGGAGGGGGCACAAAATCACCTCCAGTTAAGAATCCCTGAGCTACAACAGATGGACATGAACTTCGGTTTCAGATTTGCCATTTCTCCATCTGTAAAATGGGAATAAATACCAGCCACCATAAAGAGCTGTGGGGAGTGTTGAATGAATGAGAGATGTAAACCATGAGAATAGTCTGGCCCATAGCAAAGGCTCAACAAATATCAGCCATAACTATTCTTGTTGCTATTATTTATTGACCATGGCCTAGGCAGGTAATTGCACACTCCAAATAGTCATTTTAACTCTTTTAAGTGATATAAAGAAAAGGGAATTTTTTTTCCCGCATGATTATTTCTCATGACGGCTATTGCGGAGTCATGTATCTCTGGCCATGAAGTTTCTCACAGGTCTGCTCAAGGACCCGGAATTGTCTTTGTCTTGCACTACAAGTAACTCTGTTATCAAAGAAACCTTCTAATGTTTGCCTTCTTCGAAAAAAAGGGAAGAAAGAGAGAGTTGAAGAAAAGAAAGAAAGGCCTCTTTATTTTCCTCATTCAAGTCAGTTTCCAAATGAAACAGTAGATGAATGTCACGCACACCAATTACCTAATTGTGAAACTGATCTTCACTTAAAGCACCCATGTTTGTGACATAAATAGTAGTGAAGTGGTAAGTTTTCAGCATGATTGTTAGGCTGATTGCTGAGTGCCAGATATCGGAGGCTAAAGAGGTTTTAGCCTGAAGAATTACTTTAGCTAGCGTCTTTGGGTTGAGGGAAAAATCACTTTAAGTAAATTAAAATAAAATATGTCCTTGATGTCGGCCCTAGGTAATCTCCCACTTGTGTGTCAGAATTTGTGGTCTCATGGAGGATCAGAAATGGGGGATGAGATGGGGTACAGAAAAGAATCATTTATTTTTTTTAGTTCTTCACAACTGATTGTGTTTTGCTTTCTTTTTAAACTGAGAGGAAAAATGAATGAAAGAGCATGAATGGGTCTCTAACTTGTGAACAAATCTTTCTCTTATATGTGAACTTTGGAGTTAAGCTGGAATATATATGTCAAAATGGTGCAGGTAAACAGTGTTTCCATGGAAAACTGTTAGATATATGGAAATGCTACAATGCTTACCAAAAAAATACACCTTTCATCGAGGTTGCTCATTGAGACTAGCAGACTCGTTCTGTAATGGGCCAGAGAATAAAGACTTCAGAGGCTGTGGGCTCACAGTCTCTGTGGCAACTACAGAATTCTGCTGTTGTAGCACAAAAGCAGATATTAAAAAATATGTAAACAATTGTATATAAAAATGTATATTAAAATATGTAAGTTTGGTTGTGTTCCAATAAAGATTTATTTATAAAAAGGGACAGCAGGCTGCCTTTGGCCCAAAGGCCTTACTTTGCTGACTCCTCATCAAGGTAAAACTCCAGGGAATGGCTTATCCTCAGTACCACTGGTCTTTATTGTTTTATCTGTCCTTTCAGTGCATTCATGACCCGTTTTGTGCAAATACCCTTAGGGAAATGATAAATACATAGCTGCCTTTTCATTTTCATATGACTGGACAGAATGATCGAGAAGGCTGCTCATTTTAACAGAATTATTCCAATGTCTTTGCAGACTAAATAAGCCTAGTATGGAACAGCACATTTAATTTAATTTTTCCCCTCCAAAAATAAAAAGCAGTCATATTAAGAAATCCCATCACTCAACGCTGAGAGGAAGCTCCTTCAAGTCTTCAGTGCTGTGGTAATTACTGGCAAAGAACCCCTGATGAGAGATCCTTGAGAAATGGAAAATGTACCCAAAGAACTAATAAAACCCCAGTCAATTGCTGTTAGATATCTCTAAATAGAATGCAGGGAGGAGACAAGGAGAATTATAGGGTTGCAGGCACCCAGCTCAAACAGGAAGTCAGAGGGAAGGACTTCGAGAAGGCGTTGTGGGCAAAGAGCTGGGGCCCAGAAAGGAATCTGCAATTTCCCCCTAGGATACAGGCTTGGAATTCAGTTCAGAGCCCCAAAATATGTAGATTTATGGTACAGGTGAAGAGACTAGGAGGTCAAGAATGGAAAAAAAATGTCATCGTCTTGGAATTAACTATACACATTGAAAGAGTTGACAGTTTAAAACAGCACATGGAAGAAAAATAAAAATAAAACAGCACATGAAAAGGAAGGAAGGAAAGAAGGAAGGAAGGAAAAAGAAGAAAGAGGAAGAAAAGGGAAGAAAGGAAGGAAGGGATGGAGGAAGGAGATGGAAAGGAAAGAAGAAAACAGGAAGGGAGGAAGGAAAGACAGCAGAGACCAGAAACTGAGCAGCCCACAAAATCAGAACATATAATAGAGAAAAATTGTACTTAATTAATATGGAAGAATACTGGGAACTCTCCATGACTCTGCATGTGGGAAGAAGTAATCGTGTGCAGGACTACATTCATCCTCCTGTAGGAGACCCGGATAGCAGATCTGTGTGTGGCAGAGACAATGAGTCATGAGCAGGTGACTGACCTTCTGCAGCAGAAGGGACACCCTCTGGGTGATGTCATAGAGCCTCCTGACCATCAGAGAAGAAAGGAGATCCCCAGATTTTCTCACAGGAGCATCTCTGGGTGGGTTTGTGAGTTTTTTGGACATAGCCTTTATTCTAACTAGAGATGATGAAACCCAGAAGCCACTGAAGTTCTCGAGAAAGTGGCTGGGTGGAGGCAGAGCTTGCTCACCAGATGCCGGTGTGATCCTTGACATTCCCTAGTCTCATCTGCACTTGGCCGTGGGATTGTGCTAAGGCCAGTGGATCCTCCTGCAAAGGGCATGACCTGCACTGAGGTCTGGCATTCTAAAACGAATAATCCACCCTCTCCGGTTCCTTCTTTGCAATGGTGCCCTCAGAGGATGTGTGTTCTAGGTGCATAGCTCAAACACAGAAGCAGCCCGAAACTTGAGACCATATTCGGGGAAGAGCCATTTAGGTGACTCACTCAACCTCCCAACAGACAGCAACATGAGAAAGACAACTTTTTGTTATTAAGCCACTGAATTTTCAAGGTTATTTGTCACCTTAGCACTGGTGAGCAACACCCTGAGGTACCTATCATCACATTCTGGCTAATCGATTAGAGTCCCAGATGCAGGCGATGGAAAGCCTAACTCGAAATGGCTTGAGCCAAGAAAACGAAATCAGGCACACCTGATCCGGAGCTTAAACAATGTAAATAGGAACCACATTTTCTCCAGCTCTGGGTCCTGCTGTTGGGGTGCCCTGGGGACATTTGGAAGCGACAGGTTCTCCCCAGGGACAAAATAAGACTGCAGCACCTTCAGATCCTATGTCCTCATGGAAAAATATAGAAGGGTAAAGAGTCTCTTTCCTGGTGGTACCCACGAGGATTTCGGGATTTACCTCGATTGGGCCAGCTCAGCTCACCCTGAACTTGAACTCATCCTCGTGGCTAGGGGGATGCAATGTCACAGTCAGCTTAGGCCTGGGGCATATGCTCTGCCTCTGGAGTGAGGGAATAGCTTGCACCGGAAAGGAGAGTCTCCCCAAATGCAAACCCAGCTGTTGCCTAGAGAAAAAGGAAGGAGACATGGAGAGTAAAGATGTAGTCTCCAATGACCTAAAGAGGGAGGTAGTTATCCCAACGCTTGTGTATAGTGGGAGCCCAAAATGCCATTTTCTAACTCTCCTGGGCACATCTGGTTCTCTAAATCTGAAGACTGGGGGATTCCTGTGGTTAAGTGATGTTCTTATTTTTAAGGCATGACTTACAAGAGCGATGTCGATATATACCTCAATGCTCCTGTCTATGCAAGTGTCAGCCAATGCTCACAACCCCAGTCCTTTGCTGGTTTATTTTGAGACAGCAAAGCACAGTTGAAGAACACAGGCTGATTCAGACAGGTTTTTCTCCACCTTAGTTCTACCTTTACTGGTCTTCCCCTGTATGATCTTGGGTACCCTATCTGCCCTGTCAAAATCTGAGTCTTCCCATTGAATGGAGAGAAGAATGTTTATTGTGCATGGATGTTGCAAGAATTGGAGAATCATGTTTGGAAAGAACCTGACAAGGGGTCTGATAGGAGTAGGCACTCAATAAAAATTAATTTTCTTCATGTTTTACTGCTACCATTATTTGGCTTCCATGGTGTCTGGTACACCATAAACTCTCAATAAATAAACTAAGTGTCATTACTGTTAGTTCTAGAAATTTTGCATCTCAATAAAATAATTAGTAATGGGCTAGAAGAAAATACAAGAAAGGAAGGGAGGGAACAAAGGAGGGAGAATGCAGGAGAGGAAAGGAAGGGAAGAGATTTCATTCATTCAATAAACATTCTTGAAGGACTGCTATGCGCTAGTCATCATGGAAGGTCTATGTTGATAGAGTACCCTTAACTCTCCGCCCACACCCAGAGTTTACAGGAAAAAGAGATAAAACAACAATTATGCATAAAAATCTCAGTGTATGCATGCAGAGAAAACAAGTATCAAGGCAACCGAAAGGATATACTATTAGGTAAGAGTTCATATACTTGTGGTAGAATGAATGGTCAAGGAAACCTTTCCCAATACATGAAATTAAGCCAAGACCTAAAGATTAAATGGTAGCAGTAATGATTAATACTGCTGACACTATTATTCACTAAATCCAGGGTAAAATTACAAGTACAGAATTTCCAAATACTTATAAAACTCAACTCTGTTATTTGGAATTAAAATTAAACTCAGTGATATTTATGCTTTCACTAAGCATTTACTGAGCACCAGTGTGAATACATTTAGACAACTAAGGGCTCCATGTCTTTTTTTTTTTTTAACATTATTTATTTATTTATTTGACAGAGATCACAAGTGGGCAGGGGGGCAGGCAGGTTGGGGGGAAGTAGGCTCCCAGGACCCTGAGATCATGACCTGAGCCGGAGGCAGAGGCTTAACCCACTGAGCCACACAGGTGCCCCTAAGGGTTCTGTGTCCTAAGTGGACTTGAAAAGTGTGCGAGCCAACCAGACAGAACACTTTGTATCAAACTCAGCAAGAACAAACGGATACATCTGCAAACAGTACAAATTTCTTTCTATTTCTATTACCAGCTCTCCAAGTTTGTTCCAACCAAACTTCTTTGTTAACATTAAAGTCATTACTGTCTATCAGTAAATGATAATGGAATGACATCTTTATTTATTTTGTGCATTTTCTAATTCCCTCTACTAGAATATAAGCTCTTGGAGGACAATGTGATTTTCCACATATCCCCTTCCCCCCGCCCCGCCCCGGCATCCCCTGCATCCAGGAAAGCTCTTGACAGGTGCCAGGCACCCAACAAATTGCCCTTGAGTGAATGAATCAATGCATAGATAAATGTGTTTGCATCTCCCCAAATATATTTGCATTACAACGTGCGATTTCACACTGGGTTTAGTCAATGTTTTTTAACACACTGACACTTACAATCAAGACTCAGAGTCTTACTTATGCTAACAAATGCTGATTCTTCCTAATATACAGTATTGCTTTTCCCAGCTCAGAACATTAGCTTCTCATTCAATCATTATGACAGATATTTCGGAATAAATAAATAGGGTCTCATGTGTAGTAGCGTCTATTGTGAAACCGATCACTATGATTCTATTTCATTAGGGGCAGGATACAGGATTAGTAACCTTCTGGGAAATAAAGAGCCATCACAAGAGCATACAAATAAATTATAGGAGTGGGACCATATTTTGACAATGGACACGTGCCTAAAGTCCTGGAAGGGTCAAGGAAAGGGGAGGTCAGAAGTGGAAAGTGTGGTCAACACACTTGAGTGAGGGGTCTTTGCAATGGTAAGCCCTTAAACCACCCATCATAGCTGAATTGGCATGTTTAAGTCATTTTGGCAACCATGACGGCAACCCTGTCTCCTGAATAAGATACTGCTGCTCTAGCAGAACAAAGGAACCATTAATGACACCAACTAACCCGTGTAATTCTCATTTACACCTCTTTATTACCTTCCATATACTCCGTGAGAAGCATTACACATCCCATTAATTGTTAACATACACGCAAGTCAAGATCTTTTATTATGCGAGGTCATCAGTCAGTGATAACAGAGATATTGATGTATTAGGCTCCTCATCAGAAGTTGAGCAACATTTCCATTCAAGATGATACATGAACCTTTAAAACGTACTCAATAATATTGAGTCTCAGTCTTCTGTTGCTTTTCTCTGAATGTGCATTTAGACCTTTGCACATCTATCTATCCACCCACCCATTCATTACACACTAGGTATTAATTTTCTACTCATGGGGCCAGGATCATGCTTGTCTTGTTCATTTCTGTATACCAAAGGCTAGAACATAGTAGGAACTCCATAAGCTATTAGGGTTAAAAATAAGCAAGTGAGGAGATAGTAGGCAGAATTTTAAGCCTCCATGACCTTTATCACCTGGTGTGACTCCTGTGATAATACCAAGTTATGTGGCAGAAGGACCCCCTGCTATGGGGGAGGTTTGGGAAGACATTGGTAGCAGCAACCACCTAGTATCTTCATCCCTTGAAATCCTGACATAAAAAGAAATAGAGCATCTGAATAGCAAAATTATGGGCAAAATATACAACAAAAGCAGGTAACAAGGCAGCTTTAGAAACCCCAAATTTCAAGTACAAGAGTGGGGACAAGAGCCCCAATTCCTCGATGGGTCAGACTCTGCAGAAAAGAAGGAGAGGAAAGAAATGGGTGTCCACAGATGTCAGCACAGGAGAAACTCGAGAGAGCCAACAGGAGCTCACTGGAAAGGACAATGGGCCTGTGTGGGGCAGGAGGCAACAGTGGGAATGCTTCACCCCTCTAAGAGCCAGTGAGTGTCAAGGCCAGTGTGAGCTGCAGGGGGGAAGATGACCCCAGGCCATACAAATCCTCAATGCCAACATCCCCCTCCAGGATTGAGCCTCACCCCAAAGAGAGTCTAATAGGAAGAGAATCGAAACTAAAGGTTCAGATAAAAGTGAGTGTGTGTTAGGGAAGAGGGCTAGAATAAGAGCCAGAAGAATCTCAGAAAGGAAGCTACCATACCTGCCGTGTCCCCAAAAACAACAGAAGAGGAAGGAAGCTCTGTGGGACTGGAAAAATTGTCCCAAACCACATTTCCTTCTAAAAGTTCAGGAAAATTAATTTCATATAAAAGTGACAATGGAAAAGTATTGAGGTCAGATCCCTTCCAACATTACAAGAGGAAAAAGAGAGAACCCAGAATCAGTAACATTTTAACAGAGATGAAAGCATGCCAGAAAGACATACCCACAAAACAGATCAAAACTGCAGCCTACTACATTATACAATAAAATTATACCGGACCTGAAGAAAAAAAAAAAAGGGCAGCACAAATCAGAATGCAGTAACTGTAAGAGGACACAAACAATATTTACAAATAAAAAATATCATTTAAAAAATAAAAGCTCAACTACAAAAATATGTAGTAGTAAATTAATGAGCACAAAAATTAGCACAATACGTAATGCCTTAAGACAAATAAAACTTTTAAAAATTAAAAAGAAAAAGGAAATAAAACATTTCAAAAGAGAGGACAAATATTAAAGTTAGGTAGAGAAGATTAAAAAAGAAGAAGAAGAAGAAGAAGAAAAGGTAGGGAAAAGAGAATTCCCTGAAGAAGAAAATCAATGCAAGGGAACAAAACAAATTCCAAAGCACATAATTTAAGAGAGTTTCCTAAAATTAAACAAGATATATATTTGAAACTAAATATTGAAGAGGCACACCATGTACTTGAGAATAGCAAACTGGAATGATAATCTTTAAGAAATACTCAAATAAAATCTGTCGGTCTATCAAGCAATAGGAATTTCATTAGACCACTTAGACAAACAGAGAAAGTTATTTATAAAGGAAAGAAAATCATTGTCATTGGATTTCTTGACAGTAACACTTTATGACAGAAGAAAATGAAGTACCATACTTTAAGATATTTCAAGGCAAGAAAATGTGAGCTAAGGATTTTATATCTAGCAAAACTGACTTCCACATATGAGCAACAGAAATTATTATCATCAATAGGCAAGAACTCAGGGCAAAAATCAGAACCTCTACCAACCACAAAGTTCCAGTGTTCCCATGTGATGGGACAAGAGCCACAGTCCTGAGAGGTTCAGACTTTGCAAGAAAGAAGCAGAGGAAAGGAATGGGGTGTCCAACAGTCTTGAGAATAGAAGGAACCCCCAGTGCTACTTGAAGAATCTGTCAGACAATCAAAATGACCAGAGGCATCTACAAGAGGACTGGAAGCAGAGATGAAATATACAATCACTTACGGGTTTGAGGATAAAGAGGGTTAAGGGGGGAGAATATGGTACACAATGACCATATGCTCAGACCCTATGGATAGAGTTCAACAAAAATGGGAGGGGGTGTCAAATGGGGAAAACATGTGAAAAATCATTGTAACAGTTTTAAGTAATCACATTGGTTAAAGCGGTATTAGTACTGTTGTTCCAAGACTGCTTGTAAATGGACATAAAGCAAATCAGTAATTATGAGATATAATTTTATCATCCCTTATGTCCTCGAGAACCAAAATTCTCAGCAAAGAAGAGGAAGTACAGATGTAACATAGAAGAGGCTGAGCAAAATTCTACAGAGCTGAATTTGAATTGCAAATATCAGTAGAAACTCCTATGGTACTTTATCTTCCTCTTGGTCCTGTATACTGTAAAACCCTAAAACCAATGACCAAGCAAGTAGAAGGAGCATCCCTAGCCCAGAGGCTGTAGTCTCGAAATACCAGTTTTAGAAAGCTCGGGCCAGGGGGTAGGGTTATGGAGGAAAGAAGAAAAGTGAGTTTAGAACATCTTAAGCACTAGAAAGTGAGCGACCTATCAGCCATGTCAGGAGGACTTCAGGAACCAACTTGAAAAGTCTTCCACTGGAAAAAAAGGAGTAATTTGAGCTTCAGTAAAATAATAATTGCAATGGATTGAAATCCATCACATCACTCATTGTGTCATAATGACATTAGTAATAATAACAATAACAATACTACTAATAATAAAATCAAATGGTCTCCTAACTAAATGGAGGATGAGGGAAAACAAATTCATTATCCCAAAAACCAATTGAGAGAAAGAATGGCACATTCATCCTGCCTTTTCTTTATGAACTTACAGGAGCTTCCAGGAACTCAAATGGAAGATGAGACAAAGTATCCCTTTTTAATAGTATTTCAAGTTTTACATAAACTTCAAAAGTGTATATATGTGTATGTATATATATATTTAGTGTATATATTAAATATTATATTAATTATAATACATATTATATATTAGTAATAATATTACAATATAGTTGATAAAACTTATATTAATATAATTTATATATTATATTTAATACTTATATAATTGATTCAGTCAGAGTAGCAACATTTTATAAGCCGCAATGAATAGTCTGGTGTAGGCATCATGCATTAGGCTGCATTAACAGCAGTGACATTAGAGGACAGATGATCACACATTTCATGCCTCCTGATGAATGGATACACCACCACCAAGACTCTTGCCAGAGAGACCAAATCCAAGTCTGATCAAGTCTCTAGATTTAAATGTCAATTTGCAGGAACTATAGTGGACATAGGAACATGCAGAGCTGTGCCAAGAGGATGTAATCACAAAATCCATACTGTGGAAAACTACAGGCTAAATGGTCTGGGTCCTGCACAGGTAAACTGCAGTGAAAATAAAGAAATAGAGGGTGATCCTGTACATTCAATGAGACTTAATAGACATAACAACAGCAAAAGAGAGACAAGACGTAGGGATGAGCACTTGAGGGACAAGAGTATTTCAAAAACTCATCAAACTGTGAAAGCTAAGATAAAGAATCAAAAAATTTTCCTGCAGTAAATATTTTTTAGGCTTTGAGGACCAGACAGTGTCTATTGCAACCACTCAACTGTTATGATGCAAAAGCAGCCATAGACAGTAAGGAAATGGATGATTGTGGCTGTGTTCCAACAAAACTCTATTTATAAAAACAGGTGGCAGGACAATTCCTGGCCCAGACCATGGTTACTTTGGGCAGAGAGAGCGAATTGGACCTGGAATAGAAAACACGAAGAGGCTTCTGGGGCAACAAACTGAGTTCTATTTCTTGAGCTGAGTTGTTGTTTATTATAAGGGTATTTTGCTTACATTATTGCATTAAGCTATATATAATTCCTACATGAGTCACATGACTCATGCAGACAATGACTAAGGATCTGCTATTCCATTTTCCAATGAAAGAGACAAGCACTTGCCTTCCATGTAATACTTACTTTTCCAAGAAGCCAAGTGAGCTAATGGTGGCTGAGGCAACGTGTCTGGACCATACTAGGATTTGATCCCTGTTTCACTAGTACTAACTATGATGGTTACTTCAGTGTCACCCTGATTCAGCCACGATACCCAGGTACTTGGCCAAATACCACTCTAAATGCCACCATGAAGGTATCCTTTTAGGTATGCTTAACATTTAAATCAGTAGGCTTTGAGTATAGCTGGTTACCCTCCTTTAGTGGGTGGGCCTCACCCAATCAGTTGAAGGCCCTCAGAAAGAAGACTGAAGTCACCTAAGACTGAGGGCTTTTTTCCTCCAGGTGGCCATTGGATTCAAGCTGCAACATTACCTCTTCCCTGAGTCTGCAGCTTGCATCCTGCTCTGCATGTTTCAGACTTAGCCCACAATCCTTTGGGCTACTTCCTTAAAATATACCCCCTGTTGATTCTGTTTCTCTGGACAACTCTGACAAATACACTAACTATGTAACCTTGAACAAGTGACCTACCTTCTCTGTACTCTGGGCACCTCATCGCTAAAGCAGGACAATAATCACAGCAGATACAAAATTTTAAATGGTACTGTCTTGCCCTTCTTGGGAGAAGGCCATTTGATGATTCCCCCCATTGTCTTAAAATAATGAAAGGATACCAAGAGGAGTAGCAGTCGTCTCAGCCATGAAGATGAAATCCACATGCTGAGGGACTGCAGAGGAGCAAAAGCAAAAGAGCCTGGGTCCCTGACATCATCACTTAGCCATCACACCTGGTCACAAGAGAAAACTGCTAGGTTGAGCCACCAAATCACTACAGTTCAACTTTACACACGCAACCCTAACCTTCACATTTGTAGTTAAGCAGGAAAAAACAGAAAGAATAACGAGCTAATATGTTGCCCTTGGAACAATGTCTGGAACATAGACATCATCATCATTAATGTTGTGTGTTGTCCCTCCATGCTGGACACCCACCACGGCTCAGTGAGACCGTAACAGCTCCAGGTAATCATCTCAGTCTCAACTCCAGGGTAATGAAAGTACGTCTCACCCTCCAGCAGCCAACAAGAATTTTGGTCTTCGTCCTCAATGGCAGTTGGAACTGCTGCCCCAGCTCAGACCGATTAGGGCCTAGGCCTGATGCTGATGATTGGGGTTAGGGTTGCCTGATTTAGCAAATAAAACCACAGGATGCCCAGTGAAATTTGAATTTCACATACATAGTGAATGGTTTTTAGTAGAATATGTCCCATGTAATATATGGGAGAAAGTTGTACTAAAAAAAAAAAAATTATGCACTGTTTATCTGAAATTCAGATATCACTGGGAAGTCTATATTTTAGGACATTCCTAGTTGGGGCCCATCACATCCAAACACTTGAACTGGGAGGGACTGGGAACTATGATTCATTAAATGAAATTCTGGGACTGTCTTTTTTTTTTTTTTAAGATTTTGTTTATTTATTGGAGAGAGAGAGAGAGAGAGTGGGGGATGGGGAGCAGAGGTGAGGGACAAGCAGACTCCAGGCTGAGCGTGGAACCCAACACAGGGCTTGACCTCAGGACCCGAGATCATGACCTGAGCAGAAACCAGGAGCCAGATGCATAACCGACTGAGCCACCCAGGCTCAATTCTGGGGCTTTCTTACTGAAAACAGGTGAATCGGGCAGAAACACACACATACTCATAAATCCCCTCACAAACATCTCCTTTTTCAAAATAAAGCAACTTACAGAAACTGCAAGTTGAATACCTACAACCTATAGATCTGGGGAGATAGGTGGGATATGAAAACATAGGATATAAAGCATAAAAAAATCCTACTTGTATATAAGGTAGTTGTGATCCAACCACACTGATGTTTATGACAAAAATTTTCTATTTCTTTTCCTCCAGTCATTCAACTGCTCAATGAAACCCCCAATAAAACAGAAAGGAAATCCTAGCACAGAGTATAAAGATTCAGAAAGAATATAATTATATGATAGGTGTGTGTGCTATAAGCTTACACATATCTATCTTTCTTAAAAATAGATTGCATAAAGAAAATCTCTGATTTCATTGAAAACAATAATTATGTCAGTTATACTAAGAAAAGGATTATAATACTCAATTTGGAATACTTGGTAACTCACTGCTTAGTATTCTACATATTTGTTGCAAACTGGAATATTCTGCTATGATAAGTACCAATGTGTCTATGTGCCTATGTGTTTGCGCATACACACTTATATACATAGATGTACATGGCCTTAGCCTGTGATCCGCTTGGATCTAGAAAAATCTATTTTCGAGATAGGATAGGAATTAGCAATATCATGTGAGTTTCAGTGGTCTGGAATTAGCTCTTAAGATGCCAGGATTCAAGCCCTTTGATTTCACGTAACTGACAACGTCTTCACAGCATTTTCATCAGGCAAACTCTACAACAATTAAAGCAGAACAAAAGCCATCTAGTACTGACATTATCGCAAATATATACAGGATGTACACTTAATTCTCTCCCTTTATAAATCCCACTAACAGCCTAAGTCTAGCTTCAGTTTTCTTGTCCTTTGTGCAGACTCAAGCTTTGTGACCATGGGGGAATTTGATGCAACTCTTTAAAAAAAAAAAAAAAAGTGATATTCCAAAATGGAGAAATGGGTTTGATAGAGGACAATCAAAAGTTGTTTTTTTTTAAAGATTTTATTTATTTATTTGACAGAGAGAAATCACAAGTAGGCAGAGAGGCAGGCAGAGAGAGAGAGGAGGAAGCAGGCTCCCTGCTGAGCAGAAAGCCTGATGTGGGGCTCGAACCCAGGACCTGGGATCATGACCTGAGCTGAAGGCAGCGGCTTAAACCCACTGAGCCATCCAGGCGCCCTCAAAAGTTGCTTTTGTTCTAAAAAGGAACTCGAAGGAAATCTGTTTTTAAAGCCTCATCATTGAATGAGGAAGATGGCATTATTCATTGGTTCATTTCCCCATTCATTTTCCCAGGATTAATTGAGCAGCTATTTTGTGCCAACCCTAAAGCCCTGGGGACACAGGAGCATATAGGGCATGCTCTCTGCCCTTCTGGGAAAAGACTGCCCCACCCCAAACTTCCAGGCTGCTCGTCGCCCCAGTCCCTGAAGTGCTTCACGTGTTTTGGTCTCTTGTCCACTGAGAAATGCTAAGAGGATCTCCTTCTAGTGAGCCATGTTCTGCCTTTGTTGTCCAAAGGGTAGTATGTTCCCTTTTTGTACACAATAGCATTTTAGGTGAGACACAGATGGATAGCTCTAAAATTTCACTAACTCGATATATTTTTTTTTATCAGTGCATACCTTTTATATGGGTTTCTATTTCTATCTCCTCGTACAGCAGATTTTTAAGTTATTTAGAACAGAGTTAGAGACAAAGGTCAAGTAAGAAATAATAGAAGGGACATATGGATGGGCAGCTGGACTGTGACTGACAAGTGGGAAACTCTGTTTCATGTTATGCCTGGGACCCCAGAAAGAATGTTGTCTGCCCGAATTCCTCCTGGTGTATCTGCTTGGGGCTGAGATACCTGTCATCTGAGGACAAAGTCCCTAAGTCCTTTCGCAGGTATTTCAAGGTAAGATATAAGGGCAGATGCCCTTCAGAGAAAGACCACGTTGGCTAATGTTTATACAAAAATAGAAAACTGGGCGATGTCGGGCTTTCTGACATTTTTAGGGTACACCACTGGAGACCCTAAAGGTGTCTAGGAAGAGGTTAAAGGGCAAAGAGAGGTGGTGGGTGGGAGCCCCCCCCCCCCGAGTTGAGCTCTGAGTGGTAGGGCCCCGCAATCACATAGTGATGCTTAGAGCAACCAAAAGAATCTAGAACATTCTTGGTTCTTTATGGAGAGCAAAGCAGTTTACACACTTATTCAATCTCCTTAAATAATAAAACCATGAGGGGTGCCTGGCTGGCTCAGGTGGTTTAGCATTTCTTCGGCTCAGGTCCTGATCCCAGGGTCCTGGGATCCAGCCCCATGGTCGGCTCCCTGCTTAACAGGGGAGCCTGGTTCTCTCTCTCCCCCGCCCCTCCCCATACTTGTGCTCCCTTCCACAAGTGTGCTCTCTCTGTAATAAAATCTTTAAAAATGATAATAATAATAAAACCACAAAGTGGTATTGGCATACCCTCATTGTACCTTTGGGGGCATAGTTGACCAGCCCTTATGGACTTTGGCTGATGTCACTCAGCTAAGCCAAACTAGAACCCGAATGTCAGTTCTCTAATCCCCTATTCTGCCTTATGTTTAAAGGAATGCGATTAATGTAATTTACGGAGGGCGGTGGCTCCTTGCTACCCTAGAGCAGTCTGTAGACCAGCAACACTGGCATCACCTGGGAGCTTCTTAGAAATGCAGCATCGCAGGCTCCACCCCAGACCTCCTGCATCAAAACCCGCATTTCACAAACCTCCCAGGTAATTCACGTGCACATTAAAGTCTGAGAAGCACAGCTGAAACCCTTCTTCCATTCATCCAAGACAGGAAATTGATTTTTTTTAAAAAAAATTTAAATTAACAAAATAAAGAACAAAACCTACAGATAGGAAGACTAGTAACCTGCATGGACAAAGGCAGGGAAGGAGAGAGATGGGGAGGGAAGGAGGACAAGTATGAAAGGGCAAATTCCTTAGCAATCTGGAAGCAGATCTTATTTTCAAAAATCACTCTGAAAATACCCTTTTCCCATTCTCATTTTGAGCACCAGTGTTTCGTATTTCATAGGAAGGGGGACCGAAAGCCAGAGCACTATAGATTTGGTACAGGTGAGTTCTGAATGTGCTACAGAACCCCCAGCACCTAATGAAAGCCTTTTAAGTAAATCTCAGGAAGCTCTAATCTTGCGGAGCCCGTCTGTGTTCTTCCTTGCTGTTCTTATTTAATTTTTAATAAGAACACTTCCACGCGGCTCGAAAGCACGGCTCAATTAAGAAATATTCCTACCAGGCATCTTTGAAATCGTACAGCATCCTCTTCCTTCTGTTTCCTGATGACCCACAATTTGGTTGTGTAGAACGGTTTATGGGGAGGAGGGGAACAACCAAAGCTTATTTTTTAATTGCAAGTTCAATTTCACACTGTTCTTTGTGAGATGGCAAGACTGATTTTCAAAGACAGAACCGCAACTCGTATGTCTGCTGCCAGAAGGCTACGTTAGAATATCTTAGGATTGTATTTTTGAAATTTCAAGTGGCATCTTTGATCTGACTCCTTAGGTATTAGATGTCCTTGAAGTTTTATCGAGGTCATGGGAAATAATTTTAAATGAAACAGTGGTTTCTGAACCACAGAAACCCAACTACAAGTATCTTAAAATAATCTAAACTTAAGTCCCTTATAATGCTGTAAGATTTATCATGGAAGAAATATTGCCTGGTGATTTCTAGCAAAATTTACCTTGCATTAACATTTCTTTTCTAAAGACCAGTTTCCCAAGATTTAAATCTAGCCACAAATTTTCACTATCTGCTCATATTTTCCAGCAGAGAATTCATGGTTGCAGCTGTTATCAGTATATTTATACATTAAAGCACATACACGCATGTACACATATGTGTGTGTGTGTGTGGCAACAACAAATGATGCTGCCCGTGTTGGTTCATTTCAAAAGCACAAGAGAATAATGTATAATGTATATAATTATCTATTCATTATTTTCATCTGTAATCCATTCTCTGCCTAAAATGTAAGCAGTCTTACCAGGCATGGTATAAATGGGACAATGTTTGGGGATGGAAACAGTAAAAATAGCAGTGACACAGACATCACCGTGCACCGGAGCTGCAGGTACACTACCCATCAATTTTACCTTTGCCTATCCTCAGGGCAAAGACAAAAAGAAAACATACTCTACTATACGTCTCACACTTCCTCATAGGAGAAAACAGCCAATGCACTGGAAGTAAAACGCTTTCATGGACCAAAGGAAATATTCATGTGGATTGGTATTTTGGAGACCCCAAGCAATCTAAGAGCCAAAGTCTTCATATGTGGCTATACCAAAGACAAAATACAGCAATTGTGGATTTCTGTTTGAATAAACCCTCTAAGAATACCTCCCAGAGGGGGATTTCTGCAGGTAGATGAGGTACTGCTGTCCAAAGTTTGTAAAATGGGCGATGTCAGAAATCTTGGAGTAGATCTGATACAAAATGTCTAACGTCTCCTTCAAATATCAGGGGGCACCTGGCAAATCCATCAAGGCTACTTCTCAGTTTAGCTAAACTGCTAAAAGCCCAGTTGACTTTGCCAGAGATTAACTCAGCAGTTCATTGAGTGAAAATTTATATAACATAAAATTTACCCAAGTCAAGAATTTTTAGTAAATTTACCAAACTGTGCAACTATCGCCATAATCTAGTGGTAGAATATTCATAACCCCCCCCCCAAAGATCTCTCATATACATGTACACGTCATCTCTACTCCCACCCCCAGTCCTAGGCAATTACTAACTTCCTTCCTTCTTTTTGAAATTGCTTTTCTGGACATTTCACATAAATGAAATCATACTATAGGTGGTCTCTTGTGTCTGACTTCTTTCACTTTGCACGGTGTTTTTGAAATCCAACCAAGTCATAGCATGTGCTAGGACTCACTTCCTCTTTACTACCAAATAATATTCCACTATGTGGTTATACCACATTTTGTCCATTCACCAGTTGACATTTGGGTTGTTCCTCATTTTAGTCACGGTGAGGCTTACCCATCTGAAAGGGAGACCCAAAGATCCTGGAGATGGGACCCATATTTGCTCAAAAACTACACTGGATTTGTTCAAGCACTTGGACAAACAAGGAACATCCAAATCTCCCAGTTTCCAGAGTCATGTGACATGCAAGAAATAAATTAGGAACAAGTTTTGCCAAATCATAAAATAATTTTCTACATACCCTCTTTCCCCCCCTTTCCCTTAGCTAATGTTTAATAATTGCTAGTAAGAGCTAACACGTACGGAAGGCTTATGATATTTGAAGCTTATGATAAGTTCATGTGTACTATCTCATTTCATTCTTACAACAGCCTAAGAGGTCAGCATTATTGTTGCCCTCTTCTCGAGAAATGAGGGAATTGAACCCTTTGGCAATTAATTACTCAAGATCATGCTGCTGGGAGCGGGTCAGAGGAAGACTCAGAACTTAACAGTTTGACGCTAGAGCCTGTGAGTAATCGTGGTAGTACACTGTTTCTTCATATCTTAAAGCTGACCTCCCTTCCTCAGGGAGGTCTTTTGGTGTATTGTGATGATAAGCAGAGTCCTTTGAAGTGACTTAATCAATCGGTTCATTTACTTTAATGGGGTGCACACTAAAACCATGTCACGGTCCTAAGAGAACACTGTCTTTCCTAGTTGCCAGTTGGGAATGCTTTTGCCTACACACTTCAGTTTTGTGCTATTGACATTTGAGGCCCAATCATACTTGGCTGGGGGTCTGTCCTATACATTGTAGAGAGTTTAGCAGCATCCCCTGTCTCTGCGTACTAGATGCCAGCCGCAGCTGCCCTTCACCCCCACCCCAGGTGACAATGAAGAACGTCTCCAGATATTGCAAGAATGTCTCCTGGAGGGCACACTTGCCTCAACTGGGAACCACTGGTCTAGGTCTTTTCCTGAGTGTCACGTGTATCCTTACAATGAGTCATAACAACCTCATGAGGCAGGTATCACTATTATTCCCATTTCAGAGTAAAACAAAATAAACTTTGCCACTGAGACTTTAAGGAAATTTTCCAAGGTCACAGAATTGGCACCAGAGCCCACTCCTTATCCAAGCCACTCTATCCTTTACTGCCTGTCACTCGTAGAGGGTAAAGCTGTTGTTGCTCTTCACTGCATGGGGGGCAGGGGCAGCAATATCACATCTGGCTGATACCAATCCATTGCCTTCATATATTAAATGGGTAAATCCATGTTACTGGCTTAGAGCAGTGCCTGGGATATAGTAAGAACTATTTACTAGCTCTGTAATCATTATTATTCCCTGGGTCTGAGCACATGGCTGCCCAAATGAAACTCAGGCTTATTAACAAGAGATAAGCTTGGGCTGGATGTCGTTCTATAGTATATCCTACAATAGCATAGGACACTATTAGCAGCACCCCATTTCCTAAAGCCGGGGGACCAATTTCATATAATGGCTCTACTAAGATACTGAAATAGAAGTAAAATAGGAAAGAAGTTAAGACATAGCCTTCTATTACATCGTTTCAAACTGGAAATCCATCCGTCATAAGAAATGCCTACTCTGAGCTTAGAAGTAATAATATGTTAGAGGCTTTAAGAAACATTAAAAGCTTGTGTTTTATTCAAAGAATATCCACCTTACTTCATCTATTGCTTCTGTCCATGAAGCCAAAAACCAGGGAGAAAGCCATGATGCAGAGAGAGACAGATGCTATCCTTAACCACTTCCTACTAGAGTAAGGACTAGTGACTGGTAATTGTGCCCAAACTAGCTTGTTACCTATACAAATAAATAAGAATGCATTTAAATTTATTCACTTAACCATATATATGTATCTAGTTATTCATATATGTAAGCATACGTGTGTGTATGTGTGTGTGTGTTGAGGTCATACTCTGAATCAGACACAGTTCAAGATATTGAGGCTACGGCAGTAAGAAAAACAAACAAAATTTGCTACCCTCATGAAGTTTCCATTGTAGTGAGAGACAGAAAATGAACAAGTATATTCAGCTAAGTTTTAAACACAGGATAGAAAGAGGCCATTACCTTTTGTCTTCCTTCCTTAAGTGATAAGGAAACAAAAGCTTAAAAGAGATTGATGAAAGCTGGACAAATGTTATAGATAGCATCAAGCATCAAGCCAAAAAATGCTGAGAAACCCCTCATAAATAAGAAAATTGAGTCCCAGAACAAGAAGTGCCTTGCGAAAGGTCACAACTGTGTATTAACCAGAAATACCTCTGGCACAAAAAGCAAAACAGAAATACTCAGATCAAACTCACTTAAAACACAAAGAAGGTAAATCTGGCTCCTATTGTTGCCAGGTCCAGTTGGTAAATATGGGCTTCAGGTAAGGTTAGATCTAGGATTTTAAATCATATTTTTAGGATACTGATTCTCTGTCCATCTCTCAGTTCTGTTTTCTCCTCTGATGGCTTCATTCTTATTGAAGTTCACTCTGTAAGTTTACAAAAATGACTGTGGGCAGGTCCTGGCTTTCATGTTCCCCAAGAGTTCAGCTTTGTAATGGACAGATTCAAATCCAAGCTCTATTATTTGCAAGCTGTGTGACCTCAGGAGTATTCCTCTATCTCCCTGTGCTTCAGTATTTCCATCTGTGAAATGGGGACAGATATGAGTACCTATATGACAGGTTGTAGTGAAGATTGAAAGAGAAAATTCATACAAAAGCGTATTCTTCAAGAAGGGCCTGGCAGGCAGTAAACACTCATTAGCTCTTACTATTGACAGTTTGTCAATCCCAGTGGGAAGAGCTTCTCCTTTCTCAATACCTCATACGAGGCCAGAAAGGTAATTCATCCTGTCTGGGTCATGGTCCACTTTGCAGCCATCAATGCGAGAAAATGGATGAGTCTCTTTTGAATTCCACAAACTGAAAATGGGAGGGAAATGGATTTCCCCAAAGAACAGGGTTGATACCAGGAGGACAAAAAATGGATGCTATTCATTTCAGAGAGTGTTGGACATGTAGGGGACTGAGACATGGGCAGAGAGAGGGGCGATATATCAAAAGAATTACCAGTGGAAATACAGTGAGCAAAAAGAATGAAAGAAGAACATGGGGGAGCTTCTGCTCATGGCTTTAGGCCAGCACAGGAAAGAATGCCCTGAGAAGTGAAACTGAGTTCAGTGAACTCTTCCTCTGACATCCTTTCTTTGGGTAACATTTTTGGTGAAAGGGATGGGGTGTTGAGTTTGTGGTTAAATTTGCTCTGAGACTTGGCTATTATTCTGCCCATTTTCTCTGTCCAACATTTTGAGAAAATTCCTGAAACTTGATTGATCACTGATGTGACAACATTGTTTTTACATGGGACAAAGTTGACTCTCAGATGGCCTCTTTGACCCCATGATGTTTTGTAAAAGTGAAAGTAAGCTGTCCAATATTTAAGACTAAAGAGACTTTGGAGCACGTAGGTGGCTCAATCAGTTAAGCATCTAACTTTTGGTTTTGGCTCAGGTCATGATCTCAAGGTCATGAGATCGAGCCCGCTGTGGGGTTCTGTGCTCAACAGGGAGTCTGCTTCAGATTGTCTCTCTTCCTCTCCCACTGCCCCTCCCCTGCTTTCTCTTGTGCTCTAAATAAATAAATAAATAAATAATATAAAATCTTAAAAAAAAAAAAAAAGAATAAAGAGACTTCAAGTTAATCACAACTTCCTGGTTCCTCTTTTGACAAATCAAGACATCTGCGCACTTTGGAACTGAATTCCCACACGGACATGGATGGAGTCACGTTGCTCCCTTGGACAAAGTCGTATGGTACTTTCTATTGTCCCCCCTACTCAAAGTGTGACCCATGGCCCAGTTGAATTAGCATCACATGGGAATTTGTTAGGAAGGCAGAATCTCATGCTCCATTCCAGACCTTCTGGATCAGAATGAACAAACTCTCCAGGTTAGTTGAATTCAAACTCCAGTGTGAGAAGCACTGCATGGTCCGCATTTGGTCCTCCCCCACCTCCCTCCCTGAAGGTCAGGACCAAGATGATAATTCGACAAGAGGAGGGATGGGGGCCATGAAATTCAAGAAGACCTCATCTTCAGGCTCAGGCCAGTGCCTCCCCCTCAGGGTGTGCAAACACGGCATTGGCACTCACACACCCTGAGAGTGTGTATTGCCTTTGGTTGTGTGCCTGAGACGCTTTTCTTGCCTCACTCCCGTCCAGGCCTCATTGAAGACCTTTGATTTACTGCCAGTGGCCCATTTCTATAGTGTTAGGAATAAAAGAGGACACAGAAAGTTCTAGTACAATTCCATATTTTTGCAATTGGAAACCCAAAACTGAAAAAGGAAATACAACTGGCCCAGAGTTGAGTGTCTGATCAGTGGCAGAGCAGAGAAGAAAATCTGCAGTCCCGTCATTAGGACCACTGACACCCTTCCCACCACACCACAGCTGCCCCTCATCCACACTGGCCACCACTTCTGGATATGCCTGTAGAAAAGCAATGAGATCTTGGAAGTAGGTTAAGGAACATGAAAGTATTATTTTTATTCCTTAATCAACAGATCATTATAAACGGTTACTTATTGATCAATAACGTGGTTGCCTAAGTCATATAGATATACGTAAAGGAACTTGAGAGGATATTTTCTTTTACTTGATGAGAAAGTCAATTTTTAAAATAATCAAAAGCGAAGATTTCTTAGATACAACATCAAATCCATGCAAGGGGGAGAAGATGATAAATTACGCTTGATCAAAATTAAGCAAGATGGCGCGGGGAGAATAAAAAGACAAGCTTTTGGCAGGGAGAAATTATCTGTAAATCATGCACCCATGGAGGGCACGTCATGTAATGAGCCTTGGGTATTACATAAGACTGATGAATCCCTGACCTCTACCTCTGAAACCAATACTACATTATATGTTAAGAGAATTCAAGTTAAAAATAATAAAAAATAATAATTAAAAATAAAAAATGTAAAGAAAGACTTGTATCCAGATTGGATGAAGAAGTCTGAAAATGCAATAATCAAAAAGCAACCAGGCTCATACAAAAAGCAAACAAAAGATTTGAAGAGATACTTCACCAACGAAGACATACGGAAGAATGCAAATTAGCCGGGAAAAGTGGTGCACGTTGCTGCCCATTAGGGAAATACAAGTTAAAATTTCAGTGAAGTGGTACTACATACTTATTTAAATATCTAAAATTATAAAGCTGGCCAAACTGAGAGTTGAGGATGGTATAAAAGAGCCAGGACCCACACTACATGGCAAGTGAGAAAATAAAATAATGAAATATCAATTATACTGGAATTAAAAAACATACCGAGAGAACAGTAACAAAAATATATTTAAACTTCCCATCCATTTGATGCCCTTTGCTATTTCTTTAAACACAACACACTCTATGGTTCAGAGCCTTCACATTTGCTGTTCCCTCTGCCCACAATGCTCTTCCCCAGATATTCAAAAAGCTTGTTCCTCGTATCTTTACTATATCGGTTCAAATATCACCTTCACTTCATACAAGCTTACTCCCTTCCCCCCAGTGACCCCTTTCCTAGTCCCAGCTATATATCACTGCTTCCCACTTAACATCTGACATACTATCTATTTTGCTTTTTTATCTAGCTAATCATCTGCTTCTGCCCTCTAGAATAGCAGCTCTCTTAGAGCTGGGAGTTTTTGAGTGTTTTTATTCAGTGCTCTATTCCCAGCACCTGGAATAATGCCCAGCACATATTAGAAGCTTAATAGTATTTGCTGAATACTGATCCAGTTAAGTCTTTACTTTTCATGGGTTCACGGGCACCTTACAGGGGCATTTTTGTGCCTGCAAAGCAGGTATATATCATCAGATTCCACCATGAAAAAAGAAAATCACGGACCGAAATTCTTTTTGAGTTAGCAGCTCATACAACATTTGAAATCCCAAATTAAATATGTGCTAAGAGACACTACAGCGTTTTATAAGCTGCAAAGCACTACGTTATTATATTTTTAAGTCATCTCTATGCCCAAGGTGGGGCTCAAACTCACAACCCCAAGATCAGCAGTCACACGCTCTACTGACTGAGCCAGCCAGGCACCCCAGCACTACGTTGTTATTAATGACAAGACTTACGAGTGGCCCCCGGCAAATTTTCTGAGTCGAGGTAACTTAATTCTGAGCAAGTCACTGCAGAGTGTCTGGACCTTAGTTTACCCACTTGTAAAACAGCAGCTTAAACTCAACAGTGGCTAGCATCTTTAGGGCAGCTTACCGTAGTGCCAAAGAATATAGATTTTTACCAGACAGACCTGGGTTCCAATCTTGGCTAAGCCCAAATACCCACAGATCGTGGGAAGTCTCTTAACTTCTCCGAGCCTCAGTTTCTAGGTCTATAAAATGGGGCAAACATCGTCCCTGCCTCTTTGGAATGCTTCATGAATAAAATAACACCTGAAGACTGACAGGCATATAGAAAGTATCCAAAAAGCGGTATGGGTTAGATCAGTGTGTTTTTCCTTTTTTCCCCAATCTTTAAAACAACATTGTTTTTATTGGGTATTTCAGTCCCTTTGACCTTCTAGGAGAATTTCATTTTAATTTTAATTCTCATACATATAAATCTTGAATGAAAATGAACTAAAGCTGCTAGCCAATAAAACTTAATTCAGTATAAATGCTCCCAGGTAGAAAGTTTCCAAAAAAACATTGAGTTCCACCCACCCATCTGGTCCTGGAGAGTCAGAAAGTTTAACTACATTGCATACTGCTCCTTTTTAAATGCCACAATGAACAGCACAGGCTTAACTGCAATTAAGTAGTCCCCGCTGACCACTGAATATACAGTCCATCATACTCCAGAGAGGCAAAACTGTCAGATTAGTGGAAATTCATTTTGGGATTGCTGGGTAATTTCAAGAGCTGACAGCCAAAGAAAAATCCATGATCCCCTGAGTGGGCCGGCATAGATCATTCTCTAACAGCAGCTGTTTGGGAAATAATGGAGTAGGATTCCAGATTCCAAAGTTCACTTCCAGAGCGAAGTTGGAGAAGAAAATGGGAGTGATGAGATCATTGTTTGAACGGGGGAAGATGGAAAGTGATCCTTCTTGTACCAACCTTAGCTAAACAAATAGGCAGCGGGTTTATAAAGCTGCATGGGCTTCTGTAGCCAGTCACTTCTCAGTGAAGGACGGGGGGGGGGGGGGACTGACCTAGGGAAATGCTGGACATTATCAGTTCAGAACTCTATAAACAGCACCTTGCTGCTTTGAAGTCCTTTGCCTGAATGTACATTTTTTAGACAGTTTTCTAGAAATCACTTGGCCCTACATGAGAGTCTTCAAACTCTCCCCATCATCAGCCAAGCTGATGCTTTATAAAATGTGAGAATTTTTTTGACGGACAAAAACCATTTCCCTTAGTAGAAGACCTGGAGGGCTAATTAACATGCATTAGCTGTTCACTATGCCCCAGGCACTGTGCTAAATGCTCTAGCTGTACTATCTTTCAATCCTTAGTTGGACCTTATGAGGTTAGCATTCTTGTACCCATTATACAGATGAAGAAGCTAAGGCCCAGAGAAGCACAGCGGCGTGACTGCGATCCTACCACCCGTACTCTAGATTGGATTCTAGGCCATCTGCTCTAGAGCAGCCATCCTCAATCAGGGGTGATTTCACTCCCCAGAGGACATCAGGCAACATCTGGAGACATTTCTGGTTGTCACCACTTCTACTGGGGGACCATGATCACAGGCCAGGGACGCTGCTGAATATCCAATAACGTAACATTGATTCATCCAGCTCCATATATCACCAACAGTGAGGCTGGGGCATGCTGCTCCAGGACCCTGATGCTCAAGCATGGCCCCTAGACCAGCAGCAGCAGCAGCATCCCCCGGGATCTTGTTAGAAATGCAAAATAGAGGGCGCCTGGGTGGCTCAGTGGGTTAAGCCTCTGCCTTCGGCTCAGGTCATGATCTCAGGGTCCTGGGATCGAGCCCCACGTCAGGCTCTCTGCTCAGCAGGGAGCCTGCTTCCCCCTCTCTCTCTCTGCCTGCCTCTCTGTCTACTTGTGATCTCCCTCTTTCTGTAAAATAAATAAATAAAATCTTTAAAAAAAAAAAAAAGAAATGCAAAATAGAGGGCCCCGCCCCAGATCCACTGAGTAGGCGGGAGCAGTGGCCTGAGTTTTCACAAGCCTTCTAGGTGATCCTGCTGCAGGCCACAGTTTAAGAGCCACTATTTTAGGGCCATCTTGACCTGTGGACTGAGCTCCACTGGTCACCCCAAATGCTCACAAATCTCCCAGGTCGACACCAAAATGAACATCAAGACCTTTCGCTCGTCCAGTTCAAGCCCTATCAGAATTCGAGATCAGCCAGATCCCCTTCCTTGTTTCTGAGGCCACAGAATAATGCCACTAGCCTGACCACGATCTTCCCTGTGATGTGCAGCAATCAGACACTATGCCAGTGGCCTCTTCAGGAGGACCTAGAGTCCCCCTCTCAATGCTTCTGTGATTACTAGGGTACTCCTGAAAGCAACTTAGCAGGGAACAAATACTGTTCCCCTCACTTAGGTCAAATCCTGGGAGAGATGCCCATGTAGGCATCACCTCAATTATTCTCTTTAATAGGGACCATGATGAGCGCTGTTTGTGGAGGGACTTTCCTTGTGGCAGGCACTTTACCTACATGACCTCATGTTTCACCACTGCTGGGAGGTCAGGTTCTATAATAGTGCCCATTTTAGAGATAAAGAAACTGAGGCTTTATGTTAGGAATATTCTATCAGCTATAGGTACGCTCTTACTGGGTTGCTGAACTCCAGGGTCAACCTCAGGGGACAGGAGAAGAGCACCAAGCTGGAGTTAATGGAAATTTGCCAATAACAACTACTTCTTCCTTGTTTGTAAAAGGGAAGATTTAAATTAAAAGCAACCCTAATTTCCTTCCACACCTAACCACTTACAATTGTAGTGGGTAATAACTGTTCTATTTCCTTGGGACCAGTACAATAAACACGGTAACTATGTGCATTGGTGTTTGCATTGATTTCATTACATGATATTGATAGCGATTTACATTGATACAGCATTTAAAATGTTTCCCTTGTGCTTTTCCATCCGCAATCTCATTTCGATTCACCACTGTTCTGTGAGGTCCGTGGAAGGCAGGTTGACTTCCTTTGATTTTGACCACTAGAGTGATACATGAGTAGCAAACAAGGATCCTTGCTACCTGCTTGGCAAGTGCTCAGTGTTTTACGAGCCTTCTCTTTTATCCTCACGGTGACCCCCTGAGACAAACATAACTATATCCACTTTATAGATGAGAATACCAAGGCTCTGAGACAAGTCTGGACCCAGGGAGCACGCCATCAATGCTGCACCCGTGTTTGATCCCTACCTCACCAACCCCAAGCCCAAGATCCCAGCCTCACTATGCATGGGTCTTCCAGAAAACAGAGGCAAGGCACAGAGAGAGCTGGGACATCCCTAATGAAATTTATCAAGGTGAAGCCTCGAATAAAATCCCAGCCCCTGCCTCCCATCCTGTGGTCTTGCTATTAGAACATAAGTAGACTCGAATCTTTTGTTTTAGGGGTGCGGGTAGGCATGGAACCGTGGGCTGGATCACGTTCACCATGACTACAACAGAGGCTCACCTTCACCCTGCTCTCTAGGTGGGGGTAGGGCAGGCGCGGAGCTGCACCGCGGCACTGGCTCCCTTTAAACGGATGCACTAGCCCCTTGGGAGATGAAGCTCGTTGGTTCTGTCACTCGTGAGTAATGCACCATAGCTCCCCGGTGGGGAAAATGCCAGATTATACAATAGCATGCTTTGGTGTGCAGCTGTCTTTAGAATAACAAATCCCCTCTTCTGCTTGTGAGCATTACGCTTTAATAAAAACCAAAATAGTGGCCACAAATCCCAGCTCTAGCTAAAGGGCATGCCTTGTAAATTCATGCTGGTTACACCCCTCGCCATAACCCCTCCCCCCAAAAAACACACACCTTTCATAATTCACAGGGATTGGCCCACCCTGTGGGTCTATTTACCTTTGTTTTCTGGTGGGGGTGGGGAAGCAGCGGGCCTTAGCCTCAGCACTACTCCCTATTGACATTTGGGGCCGGATAAATCTTTGTTGGGGTGTTGGGATGCGGAGGGGTGGCTGCCTGTTCCTTGTAGGATATTTAGCACCATCCCTGGCCTCTACCCGCCAGTAGATGAAAGAAGCCCCACGAGGCACCCGGGGTCTCAGTCGATTAAATGCCTCACTCCTGGTTTCGGCTCAGGTCACGATCTCAAGGTCCTGGGATCCAGCCTTGGATTGGGCTCTGCACAGTCCGCTCCATATTCTCTCTCTCCCTCTCCTCCTCCTGCTTTGCCCCTGCCCCCATCCCTCTGCTCTAAAATAAATAAATAAATAATTTTTTTTAAAAAAGAGGGGCTCCTGGGTGGTTCATTGGGTCAAGCATCTGCCTTTGACTCAGATCATGATCCCAGGGTCCTGGGTTTGAGCCCCATATCTGGCTCCCTTCCCTCTCTCATGCTGTCTCTCTTTCTCACTCTCAAATAAATAAATAAATAAATAAAATATTAAAAAGGAAGAAGCCGCCCCTGACTCCAGTTGTGACAACCAAAGATATTTCCAGACATTATCAAAAGGGGTGGGCAAAAAACATCTTCCCCCCGCTGAGAACCCCTGTGATAAGGAGAAAACAAACAGCCAAGCTTGCCACGCGTGGCTGTTGGGAGAGTTAATGCCTCCGAGGTGAAACTCTCCCTTCTTAAAGAAAAGACAAATATATTCATCTGTGGAAGAAAACACTGATCCCAACCATGTGCAACATAAAGCAGATGTCCCCGTGCATGGCCAGAGTTCAGCCTAGCCCTTTCCTCTCCCTGCCCCTCTGGGAAAAGTGGGGGTGCTGCCAGCGCTCTGCAGAGCTAGGTCTGGAAGGCTTCGGGGCCTGTGAAAGCTGCTGGGGTGGTGGGGGAGGGGCAGAGGCCCAGACCTAGCTCCTGCGTGCCCATCCTCGGCGCCCACACCACCTTCACACGTTCCAGACTTAGAGGTGAAAGCTCACAGGTGAGACGGGGGGAGGAACAGAGCCCAGCGACACATTGGAAATAGCAAGCTCTGAGAATGCAAGGGGGATGGGCTTCCTGCCTGCCTGCCTTCAGAGTGGGAGTGGGGATGGTGGGGGAGATAAGGTCAAAATCAATCCCTATTTCAGAGGTTCAATACATGCCCCCCTCAATAGGGACTTGTTTGTCCACAGGGTTTTTTAAAAACATGGGATTTTGCCAACATGGAAAAACTGGGATACCGCTTGTAAAAATTCAGGTGTCAGGCTTCTCAAGAGAAATAGGCAGTTCTGGACGCAGTCTGCGTGGTGACCATGCACTGGGGCAGGGTGGTGGCGCTCCCTGTCAAGGGGGAAGCTGTTTGGCAACCCACTACCAAAGGGCCAACCCACTGGTTTTATACCTGCCTGCCCGGAGTCTGCAGGAAACGAAATGAAGTGCCCCGCCCCCTTTGTTTCTAACACGTGTTGTATTCGGCAATGTTGGATATATTAAAAATGCATTGAACACATGTATAATTTAGGAAGCATAACAAAACCAGCATCCACAAACCTGCCACCTACATTTCAAACTAGAGTATTGCCTTGAATATACACATTATTTCCTCTCTCCCTCCCCTCTCAGGTACATATTATTCTGAGTTTTGTGTTTGTCATTGTCCTATCTTTTTTGTATCCAGTTGTATCACACATGAATGCATCTCTAGGGGATATGTCGCTCCATCTTGCATGTGTTGGGCTTTATGACAGCAGTACCCTAGTGTGTGCAGTCTTGGCTCATTCTCTTTGTCACCCAACTGCTTGCTTCTAAGATGCAGCCACGGTGTTGCCTGGAGCAGTGGGTCTTTCATTCTTCACTGCTGTATAATGTTCCACCATTCTGTGAGTATCTACTGCTGCTTCTTGTGGTTCCTGCCCCTGCATTTCACTTCAGTCACTCCTTTCCAGGGATCAGCTTTAGAATGACACTTTCGCAAATGGCCTCAGCGGCCATCCATCAAAAGGACATGCTTTTTGGTTCTTTTATTATTAGTAGTAGTAGTATTTTAATTCCAGTATTGTGTTGTATCAGTTTCAGGTGTACAGCATAGCGATTCTACACTTCCATCCATCCTGACATTCCATTCCATTCCATTCCTGACAAGCACCCTCCTTCATCCCCATCACCTGTTTCCCCCATTCTCCCATCCACCTCCCCGCTGGTGACCGTCAGTGTGTTCTTTACCGTTAAGAGTCTGTTTCTTGGTGTGTGTCTCTCTTTTTTTTCCTTTGTTCATTTGTTTCTTACATTCCACACGTGACTGAAATCATATGGTATTTGTCTTTCTCTGACTTATTTCTCTTTGCGTTATACCCTCTAGCTCTGTCCATGTTGTTGCAAATAGCAAGATATCATTCTTTTTCATTGCTGAGAAATATGTATATTACTACTTTTATCTTTACTTTACCTTCTTTATCCATTCATCTACCAACAGACACTTGGGCTGCTTCCCTAATTTGACTGTTGTAAATAAAGCTGCAGTACACATAGGGCTGCATGTATCCCTTTGAATTAGCATTCTTGTATTTTTTAGGTAAATACCCAACAGTGCCATTAGGGCATCATAGGGTAGCTCTATTGTCATCTTTTTGAGGAACCTCCATGCTGGTTTCCAGAGTGGCTGCACCAGCTTGCATTCCCGCCAACAGTGCCCGAGAGTTCCCCTTTCTCCACATCCTTACCAACACTTGTTTCGCTTTCTGGTTATTTTCTACAGAAGCATTTAGATATTTTTTTTCTTTCAAAATATGTGCCACAATTTGCAATCACTTTTTAAATTTACTCATGTTCTTGCTCATGACTGATGTTCAGGAGACTGTACGTTCCATGAGGGGAGGATCATGCCGGCCCATCTCTTACTGTCACTTCTGCGCTCATCTCTTCACACGTAACACAGAATACATGTTGTTGTTTTTCTCAATATGTGATAAATACTCATTGGCAAGGAATTATGATCACACCCCTGAGAAATGCTAGCTGGCCTGCTATGCTGGAGGGAGAAATCCAATATTCCTTATCCACAGTGCCTGGGACCAAGGTGCTTGGCCAATACAGGTTAAGGGCTGTGAGTAGAAGTGACGCTTACAGATTCTAGGTCATGAACTTGAAACAAATGGCTTTGCCTGCTGCTCTCCATTTACTTGTCCCCACTTAGCGGAAGTGTGGACACAGTGGGAAACTATTTTGAGCCAGCCAGAGAAGGAAGTTGCCCTAGCAATGAAGGAGTAACAAGGAAGAAAGTGAGAGACAGATACCATGGGACTGCCACACCAGCCCCAGGCTGAGAGAGAAAATGAACTGCTCTCTTCTTTAAACCAGAGCTGTTCTGAGTTCCTGCAACAGAAGTCAAAGCTCTGTGCTCATGGAGCCAGTCAGAGACACAGCTGGGAGAGACTTCTTCTCCCCTAAGGAGATATAGCCAACCACTAAGGAACACTCTGACTCTGCTCTCCTACCGTTGACCCCATAAAGGGGGATCCAGGGATCCTCCCCAAGGCACCACCTCCTTCCCTTTCCCCAAGCTTCCCCCCTCTGATACTTTCCTTGTTGATAGTACTCTTTTATTTTTTTAATTTTCTCTTTGGTTGATAGTACTTTAAAATGATCTCTCAGCCCAGTTGATTCCCAGTTGATTCCAAACACTTGTGATCAGACTGCATCTTGTAATATCAGAGGAGCTGAGAGAAAGACGATGAGGGGAAGACGGCAACAGGAAGAAGCTAGGACAATCCGGCTCCATAGCCAGAATGCCCAGATGTTACCCAGAGATCTGTTTTGAATCTTCCCCAGACACAGAATAGAGAGTCAAGACCCAGGAGAAGCTCGCATTTCCCAAATTGTGACGGACTGAAAATGTTTAAGGCAGGCATCACGAGGTGCCCTCCTTGACCAAAACGAAATCTTAATAAACCACCTGTAGCTATAATAAGGCAACTTCCCGGAGAACCCGCCAAAACAAACCATTTGTGAAACGCACACCAAAGAAACTAAAGGAAGTGACTTTTTGTATGAAATCGTTATTTATAAACCAGGAAAATGTTGAGGAACATCTGCCAAAAACAATAGCTTTAGAAGAGCAGGTCGGCGGCTGACCCATCTGACAATAATTAACTAGCTGGAGTTGTTGTCTGTTCAGGTCACTCCAGGGTTGACATAATGAAGTCAGGCCATTTTAGGAATAAGAAAAGGCTTATTTCTCAGTCCCTTGTAATATGGGGTTTGCCTATAACTCACTTAGTAACAATATCAACCCATGGAGAAACAAGACACAATGATAATGACAAATGACAGCCATGTTTTGAGGGCTTCCTATGCCCCAGGTAATAAGCCACACATTCCACCATTCCTATTTCATTACAAGACTATGACTCAAGACGAAACTATGACAGAGATTCTATCCCCATGTCCGTCTGGGAGAACCAAGGTTTGCAAAAGCTAAACAATTTCTGAAACCCGCAGGGCATAAATTCAGGATTCAAAACCAGGTCTATCTCTCTTCTTAACAGGACAATGTTCCTCAAACTCCATCCATTTGTGCATCTCATACACAGTTTTTGCCATATCTGCAACAACGGTTATAAAGATCTGGAAGACTTTTCTTCCAGTCAGCCTTCCTTTCATTTTTACTTCGCTACATTTATTTTAATGGAAATGTTATATGAAAACCATAAAGGCAAAACACCAAGAATCATCTGCCTCAAGTAGATAACCACCTTGAATATATCACAAAATAAACATAAAGAATATGCTATTAAATTCTACCTAGACTTAGCTGCTGAAATGTTTGAGCCTGAGGGTTGGTCTTCCTTTGTTAAATGGAGAAGATTCACAAGGGAGAAAGTGATGTTAAACGATTACATGAGCACCAAGTAAGACTTTGTCCCCAACACAAGCAGAAGGACCCAAAGAGATTTCAATGGACAAACCTTTCTCACTGTGTAGGAATGTGTCAGTGTTATTTAATGGTGAAAGAATGTACTCCCAAGCCATACTGAGTATCATATTTTCTGTTTAAAGAAATACCAGAGGCACCTGGGTGACTCAGTCATTTAAGCCTCCAACTCTTGATTTTGGCTCAGGTCATTAACTCAGGGTTGTAAGATCGAGCCCCACATAGGACTCTGCACTGGGTGTGGAGCCTGATTAAGATTCCTTCTCTCCCTTTCCCCTGCCCCTCCCCTATCTCTAAGATAAATAAATAAGAAAGAAATACCATATTATTATTCTCTGCTCTCATCCAAGAGAAATATGTTGGAAACACAGACTCACACTCCTGGACATTTTTAAGATTCTACACCCATTACCTAAAATCACTGTCAAGCTTGCTCATCTTGAAGCCCATCGCTAATTCCTGCTTATGGACTAAACATCTGAGAAAAGCAGAAGTCAAAATTAATCTACCCTTCTTCAAGATGGAGTTATCCATTAATTCACTGATTCACTTATTCACTGAGTACTCACTGAGGGCCCTAATTGCTGAGAACAGATTGATAGGCAATACAGACATTGTCCTGCCCTCACAGTGCTTATGAAACATGAAAATGGTGTCATAGTCACTAAACTAGATGGTAAACATGTATCTAACAACAATGGGAAAATCCTGTGCCAAGCCTTCCTGTCCCTTAAGTAGAACACGAGACTGAGAAATTTGACGGGCAGAGAGAGGTGTAGAAGGAGGGATCATAACCCGGGGTAGTGACAACAGGGAGTTTTCAGGGAGTGACAACAGTCAGGGTAACTGTCCTTGGTTTATTGGTTGGAGAGGAGCCAGTTTCCTAGGTTTCTAAAACCTGAGTTTTACCACTCAGTTTACTCACTGTGTTTATTCCTCAACTGGGAGAGTCACAGAACCTTCTCTCATCTCCAGGAAAACAGCCGTGATCAACCAGTTGGTGTCTGGAATCCAAAAGTCCTACCCTCAAGAGTTGGCTCTATGAGTGCCTATCTGTACAACCTTAGCAGATGACTTTCCTCTCTAAGTCCCTTTATAGAATAGGCTCCTAATAATAATTGTCTGGTGGAGTAAATCTGTAAGGATTGAACAAAGCAATACTCTGAGATATAACTGCCTGGTGGCCGAAGACAAGAGCCCTACCAAGAGTTTACTGAAGCCTGAAATGCCAGCCACGTAGAAATGAATGTGCCAAGACCTTGAGTTCCTGCAGGCATAAAATGTGAAACAAAAAAAAACCCACTGGGATCCTTACCTCAGGGGCTCCGAGATGCCTCGCTCCTGGAGAAGAATCGTGGACTGCCCTGAGCATGTGCCAGGGAGTCTTGTGTAGGGATGTGCTGCCACGACCATCTTCCCGTGTTGAGACAAGTCCCACATATCCTTCGCAACACCAGTGGTTCTCAGATAGGGACCATTTTGGCCCCAGGGACCATGGCTAGAGATATTTCTGTTTGTCACAACTGGATGGGAAGTACTACCAGCCTGGAGTGGGTAGAGGACAAGGACGCCACCCAACAACCTACAAGACGCAGGACAGCCTCCACCACGGAGAATTATCGGTCAAAACGTCAATAGCGCGCATGCTCTGGAATCAGGTGCACTGCACCAATCCAGTGCCTGGTGGTGAGCAAACCCTTGTGCTTCTAAGTCAGGACACCTGTGACCTCATGGAACCAGCTGATGCAAATGGGTATAACAAGAACATTGCCAAGGGAAAGAGGAATCCAGTGTGGGAAAGCTTGCTGATAGTGGGCGAGGGAGCGGTCACTGCACCAATCTGAAGAGCAGAAGATAAGGTCCAGCCAGTAGACTGGGGGCAGTGTGCTGCTCCTTTTAGTGGAGACTCACACAGGGACCTAAACTAGCAGGGGTTACATATAACCAGAGATGTTCATGAGTAACCCTGAAGTGTGATTCAGTAAAATGTTTAAGGACCTTGGAGGGGAAGTCGGTGTTGTGGGCCAAACATGGTTTGTGCCCAACTCTGTGACCTGTGAGGGTGATTCAACTCATAAGGACCAACAGAAGTGGGGAGCGAGGCGGAGAGGCTGCTCGGAGTTTAGGTTAGCTCTCCACAGGTGAATGGAGAGAGCTTGGAGAGCAGCAGGCACAGCAGTGCAGAATCTGGGCTGGAGAAGAAGTCCTGCCTCCACCACTACTTCTCACTAAGTGTCCGTCTCTATTAAAAGAGATGCTGAGCACGACCCCTTGTGCTGCTGACAGCAGGCGGGGTGAGGTAAGACATGTGCAGTACAGGGTAAGGATGCCACTAATGGCAGCCATAATAGTAACTTGTTATGCAAAGTCCTAGCTAAGAGGCCCTGTCAGGAAACCCCAATAGAACAGACCGTCAGCTTACAGCATTCCTTCTGGTCTGACAGATAAGGGGGCTTCCGTGGGGTCTTATGCTCTGTACTTGAGCACTCTAATTGGGGGAATGAAGTCCAAATCAGGATAAATCACAGATATGCAAACTTTCTATTTTCTGTATAATCACAAGCCAGAATTACCACTGAAACTTTGGAGCTTATCCTGCCTTTTTTTAGTATAAGAAATGTTCTTGAAACAGAAGAAATTGTAGACAGCTCTCATTGCCTTCTGGGTAATCATGTCTTTAAAGTAAACTCCTGAGGCTTATTATGAAACAAATTGCATCTTACTCGTGTCCTCGGAGAGACATTTTAGACGGATGGGTGTTGGTGTGGAAGCTTCCAGAAGCTGATCTCGTTTCAAAGGAAAAGAATGTGCTTTCACTTTTTCATGGTATACAGTGAATTTTTATGCCCATTCCTGAGTCTTTCACTGGAACACATCATGGCTATCTGCTGCCACAACAGTGAAGGAATTTTCCACTCTAATAACTGTGATGTTGTCTCATCTTTATGAGGTGCAGAAGGAATGAGTGTTTGCCAGGAATTAGCAACTTTTGACCCATCTTCTCCTGGGAGCTCAAGATTAAATGGTAGCATTTAGCCAACATTTACTGAATCCCTCCTATGTGTGTGTTGCACTGTGCTAACCTAAAGCTGCAGGGTGTAGAAGTCATAGTTACACAGTCACAGTCACTGAAGTGACTTCTAGGGAAGGTGGCAGGGACCAGGGTTGGGAACAATGCTCTGATCAGTCATGGTCTTGGAAGAAATGGGTTGTGCATTCCAACTGTGCAGTGTAAGGAACACTTGATAAAGGAACTGTCTACACAGACAGAGACAGTGTCTAGGGAAAGGTACAGAGCTGTACATCTAGATTAGTGACAACCATTCACACCCCCAGGCCTGAAGGGACAAGAAGAGAAAGTGCCACGAACCCAGAGAGGCAACCACATGAAGTGGGACACCAAAAGGACCTGTGGCCTTTTTTGGAGTGACAACCAGCCCATAGCCATGCAGCAGGGAGGGAGGCAGGGGGAAATACCCCAAACCCTTTCCTTCCCACCCTCTTGTCTTCTTTGGTACGCTTAGTGCCCAAGCCCAACAGGAAACTAGTAGGCAAAGAACCCATCATCACAGACTGCACAGTCAGGCTCCTAGAGCACAGAGCGGGTTGGCCAGGACATGGACCTAGAAAGACAGATGAAACCCTTGGTTGAACATCTGTGATGTCTGACTTTGTCCAAGGAGAATGCATTCAAGTGAAGTAGATGAAGGACATGTGGGAGAAAGAGGAAGAAGAGGAAGAAAGGGCAATAGCAGGTGAAGTAGGACAGTAAACAGGTCATTAAATTCAGAGGAAGTGTGTCCCTGCAGCCAGCACCAGTTGCCAGTTGCTATAGGAACACCAGGAGGAGTCCCTCCCTCAGGCACCGAGGTCAGTAGGACCAACTGAGGAAGGAACATCCGAATTCACACCTGAAAAGCTGGTGAGAATTCGCCAGCCTCAAGGGTAGAGAATGGCACTGACAGAGGCGCCCAGGTGAACCAAGGTTCTTGGAGGTCAAAGGTAAGTGTGGGCAGAAGCAAGCAGTAGACTAGTAAGTCAACAGAGGACCTAAAAAGACCATCGGAGGTGAAAAAGATCTTCATCCTAAGGCAAAAGGGGAAACATGGACGAGAGTGACAAGAATAAATTGGCACTTTGATGTTTCCTCCAGCTTTACTCCCTGGAAGTACATTTGATGCTGTCAACGTTTCAACAAACACGTACCTGTTTGTCCCAGTACTTGACAAAAAGAAAGCGTGTGTGGGAAATTGGTTTGTCTTTTCAATCCATGGCAAAGATCCAAAGGGCCCAAAGAACAACACAAGTGGTTCTTTGGTGAGGCGAATGTTTCCATGAGAAAAGAAACTGCTCTCTACTCACCACTGCACACCTGAATAGAGACACCAACTTTTCAAAAGGCAATCTGACACACCTTTGGCATTTAAGAAATGGAAATCTTAAGCCTTGGCATCATGAGCTGGGCCCAGATTAATGACCTTTCAGACTATAGGCTCAAGGAATTAGAAATAGGTCAGGCTTGCAAAGAATTCTAAGAAGTCATTGAACCACAGCAAATCAGACTTCTCATTGGTTCCACCCACCCTTAAGCAAGTGGCTCTCCCCATATCCTGGGAGCCTTCATTTCACCTGCTCCCTCCATTTGGAGGTTGGGAGAACAAATACAGATTTCCCACAAAGACACTACCTTTGGTGCAAAACAAAGGACATACATAAATAAAAGCATGTTAATTCCTCATGGGTTCCTCATTTCCAGGCCACCCGTTCATGGAGGAGGGCCAACTTTCAAAACTCATGTGAATGTCCTTTGCATATTTGCTTTTCTTTATGAGATATGTTTCACAATAAATGAATCATACAATATAGTGATCTGACAGATTAAATTCCCAGGTCATGGTTTGTTTTTATCTTTATCTTGGTGAAAAATTCATTCTGCAATTATGAGTTCAGAAATAGAAACTTTCTTATCACGCCCTGGCACTCATAACCACCGGCAGGATCCCCAAAGTCCTAAGACAAACAAGAGTGTGATCCACTGGTTTAGTCCATTATGTCTTTTAAAGGACAGGAGGGTCCTACTGATTTTACCTTTTGCTGGATTTCCAGATCTTGTACGATATCAACATCAGCATTAACCTGATGCTGTTTCTTAATAAACAACAGATATTCTCAAACTATATCTCACCTCCTTGCCCTCACTATGCTAAATGTTTACCAATATTTAGATTCACATTTCTGCAAAGGACAACTCTGGGGAAGCTATGGCTGTGCTATAAGGGTTCAACCCAAGACAGCTACCCCTTCTTGGGGTCAATGGTTCCTCCCCTACTCCTCCATCTTGTTCTGGTGATGGACGTTGGTCACAGCACCCCATTGCCCTGCCTGAACATGTGAGTGAACACAGTCTAGACAGTAATCCCATCATATCCCCTGGCCATAGTGGTTGGTCCAAGGATGGCATAAGTCCAAAGTCCAAGGCCAGTCACAGAAATAGAGATAAGACTCTAATAGTGAGACTTCAGACTGAGTCAAAGCCCTTGATCCATGAACATCTGAAACCAGCTGGTTTGATTAAGTAAGATAATAAATGTCCCTCTTTCTCTTAAGATAGTTTGATTTTTCTATAACCTGTAAGTGAGTGAGTCCTGATGAATAGATCATGTTTGTCATGCTATATATTAAATTTCTTTGCCCACAAAATGCTAACAGGTTCCTGGTATAGCTGTGGAGATGAATGTCCCCTCATCCTCCAAGCCCTCTTTAAAAATTCACAACCACAGATATGTGGGGCTTTGTTTTGGGGGCTGGAAGGAGAGGAAGGAGAGAAAGCTAAAGGAAAGACCAGGACATCAGTGCCTCCCAATCCTAGGGACTAGATTTGACCATCTCTGGCAAGAGGGATGAAGCCCAGAAGCTCTAGGACTTAGTCACAAGAGAAAATGGGCAAAACCATGGCTGACTTCTGCCTTCTTCATGTCCAAGAGGCATAAAGTAAGACAGAGGCACAGAGGCAGTGATATTTCCCCTCTCTGCACAGAACCTGGGACTGACTCCATGGGCATGTGACTTATGCAGTCACAAGGCAGGAGGTCCCTCTTGATCCAGGCCCTGCTACCACAGTCCTGATATTTTACTCATATTTGAAGAAAAAACCCTGCATTCTAATTCTGTACTGGGCCCCACAAGTTATGTACCTGGTCCAGAGAGATCCCAGCCCTTGCTGACATCCCAAAGAAAAAAAGGTAGGGGCTGAAAGACAAAGGATGCCCCCATCAGAGCGGCAGCCCTCCTTCAACTAGAGGTGTCACGAGGAGACACTAATGAGTCAGAGGGAGAGAGAGGACCATGGCAGACAGCAGCCGATGGAATTGGTTGTGGCCTTCAGAAAGGCACTTTGTGGGGTGGGGTGGGTTGGGGGTCCTAGAAAGCACAGGGGAGAGACTTCCTCAGGTTGGGTGGGAAGGGTAAACTCTGGTCATACATTCAAGTTGGTGGGGGGTGTTCTAAATGAAAGACTAATATCAAGACACCTCTGGAGGGAAAAAGTCATTAGAGGCAGGATCTCTGGAATCGGACTGCCTGGGTCTCATTTCTGCTGCTGCAGAGCTGTGTGACCTGAACCAAATGACCTGACCACTCCATATCTCATTTTCCTCATCTGTAACATCAAGCTAACAACTGCATATATCTCATCATATTTTGTCAAAAAGCATATTAGATGGCAGACGCAAAGGAGACAGCACAGTATCTGGCACAAAACAAATAATCTCCAAGACATTATTATTATTATTATTAGGCATAATTTGGGAATAAACAGTTCTAGTTCTGTGAATAACTAGTAATAAAAGAGGTGGGGATAAGATATCTTTTACTGTGTACTAAGCAGTGTTCTAAACCAGCAATTCTCAAATTTCAGGTCTCAAGAAGTCTTTACAATTTTACCAATCATTTCGCTTCCTGAAAAGCTTCTGTTCGTATGTCTTATAGTGATCAATATTTACCACAGGAGGAGCTAAAACCAGGAAAGACTATGGACTCCAGGAATCAAACTGAGGGGTTTAGAGGGAAGGGGGTGGGGGGCATGGCTGAGCCTAGTGATGGGTATTACAGAGGGCACGGATTGCATGGAGCACTGGGGGTTGTATGCGAACAATGAATCATGGAACTACATCAACAACTAATGATGTGGGGCGCCTGGGTGGCTCAGTGGGTTAAAGCCTCTGCCTTCGGGTCAGGTCATGATCCCAGGGTCCCGGGTTCGAGCCCCACATCGGGCTCTCTGCTCAGCAGGGAGCCTGCTTCCTCCTCTCTCTCTGCCTCTCTCTCTGCTTGCCTCTCTGCCTACTTATGATTGCTCTGTCAAATAAATAAATAAAATCTTTAAAAAAAAACTAATGATGCACTGCAAGGTGACTAAAATAACAATAAAAAATTATTTTAAAAAAAGAAAGCTTACAAATACCTATTTTCGGTTCATGTTAAATTCCCAATAAAGGTAAATCATAGAAATAAATAATAGCAAACCCATACCATGTTCACATAAACACCCTCTGCTTATAAAAATGCAACTCTAGTTCCAAAAACATTTTGTAGTGAGATGCACACCTTTAAAGCGTGGATGCCGACGATAGCTAGGTCCTCATATCTTCTCCTGCGCTCAGTCTGTTGTGCTATGTAGTTCTGGTTGAAGTAAGCACAGTAGGAAAATAACACAAGTATGTGATTGGACAAGAGATAAGTACGGAAGCTCTTCTCTTATATTACACCAAAACTCCACCCGTAAGTTGATAGCAATGTGAAATCTGAAAGCAAATCAGTTTAACATTAAACAAATCCATTTGGTCGATCCTGCAATTTGAGTTGATCGCTTACACAGGCCTGATCTTGTGATATCATAGATCGGGTGCCTGGAAACCACAGACTTACCAACGTATAAAGTGATTCCAGATATTGGTGCATTTCACGCCCCACCATCCTCATCAGAGAAGTACTGAAGTATGAGAAAGCTGTCCTGCTCAGAGTGGCGGCATCACATTTTCCAACATTCTAATTTTTGCTCAAAAATAAGGATCTTATCATTGGGAACAAATACCATTAGCTGTGGTCCTTGCATTGGCGGCGTATTTTGTTCATTTTCAGAACAAAACAAAACAAAAAATACATCTACCAGATCCTGAGATCTGAATAGCCATCCGTCGTCATTCATTCTTCAAGTAAAAGTGGTGCTTCATGAAAACATTGGTGACTCCATCATCTAACTCCATCAAACAAGTGTTTTTCCTTAAAGGCACTATCCTAATTCATTGTGCAGCAGAAGTGCTTTATATATATACCTCCCGTCTCAGCGGACGGAATATTAAAAATGTCAAGATTTAATAAAATTAAGACCCATTCCCCCTTCAAGGGTACTCTTAAACTGACATCTGTTTTGCTCCCTGCAAGATGGCCATGACTCCTGGTCTGGCTGCATGATTCATGCTGAGGCTCTGTTCTACCCACTGTGCTCTTGTACCATCAGAACAGACGTCCACTCAGTGAGAAAGGCAGAGAGCCGCTCGGTATTGTTTTGAAAATACTTTTGCCTTGGCCGATCCTAAGTCTCTGGGATCAAACCACACTTCGAGAACAGCTCTTCCAAACTACCCCACACACTCAATCCTCACAAGAGCTCTGTGGCATGGGTGTTATTATTATCCTCGTTTTTCAAAAAAGATTTTTATTTTAGGGACAGAGAGAGCGTGAGCAGGGAGACGGCAGCGGGGGAGGGAGAGGGACAAGCAGACTCCCACTGAGCACAGAACCCCGTGCCAGCTGGATCGCAGGACCCTGAGATCTGGACCTGAGCTGAAACCAAAAGCCAGATGCTTAACAGACTGCCCCACCCAAGTGTCCCTTTCCTCAGTTTATAAATAAGAGAATGGGCAAAGTGAGATCGCTTCCAATCATCAGCCACTAAGAGGAAGGGGCAAAATTGGGCTAAAGCATGGGCTCCTCATCATTAGTGTAAAAGGAGGGGTGCATTTACCTGCCTGTTATTTTCAGCTTTTTAAGACATATGCTACTGTGATAAGGGAAAAGGGGAAAAGAGTCTAAAGTTAGACGGAAGAATAAAAAGATCAAACGGAGGAAATTAGCTCCGATGAAAGATTACCATTTATCTACGAGAGTAAGAGATCTTCCCCCACACCGCCAGAACACAGCACCTGTAAAATGGCACTGATGTAAAATGCAATTTAGGTTTTTTAAAAATCAGGTAATATAAGAATGACAAGTGTAAACCGAAAGCCTGGGATGATACCCTTGGGTCAACATCAGAGTTCAAGGAGAAGATGCTCAGGGCTGAGCCAGGTTCTCAGTGAGCTGTACATGCCTTTTTCTTTAAGAGCAATTTACCAGGACTTATCCAAGCCTGTAAGAGCAATCCCTTAAGACCATCCAATTTCCTTTCTTTCTAATTCCGTACTTAGCAGAGCAACCTTCTGATAATTAATTTGGTTTCTCAGGTAAGTCAATACCGGGAAAGAGACTGGTTGAGTTATTGTGCCGGCTGTATCGTGGGCTCTAAATGAAAAAATTGGTTTGTGGATTTATCAACTCACTTCCTGAGTTCAGTTTGCAAATCCCGCTTTTCCTAGGGTGCGCTGACATTTGACTTGTAGACCTGCAATGCTATGTGACCACAATGAGGAGGGGAGTTTTAAGACTTTTATAACCCTGGGCACTCTAATCCCAGGAGGTTACCACCCCGAGTTAGAGCAACTATGCTAAACCGCACACGTTCCCAGGTCGGCCATATTGCACAACCCCAGTTGTGAATGGAACTTCCTGGAATTGTGACCGTCAGAGGCCCCACTTCTCTCCATATTAAATATCATTTATTTTGTTAAAAATAGGTGGAAAGAATTTTTGTAAGGTTGCTAATTTAGCTATAAGTCACTTATTTGATTTGCTTGGGGCTGTAAGTTCCCAGCCATCATTAAGTATGGTGGCAAATGCTAACTGCTCCCTGGGTCCATTCTCCATTTCTTCATTCCCCAACCTCCAACTTGAAGATGATGCAGAATCATTTAGCTGACGGCTTTTCTATCCCTCTAAAGGTGGCCATGGTTTTAAGCCTGGTCAGTTGGCCATGAGTACTCAGGATATGTGTGACTTCCAGATCATGTTCCTTAGAACAGAAATGGGTTCTTTTCTTTTGATGTGACTTGAAACTGCTTAGTCGAGGTCAACAAGGACAAGGCTTCAAAGGCTGGTGGAGCAAGGAGATGGAAGGAACCTGGGCCCCTGGATGGCATCACGGAGCAGAGTCGCCCCCCTCCCTGAACCACCCACCTACCTTCACATCATCCCATGGGAGAGAAATAAACTCCTATGTTGTTGTGTTATTTGGGGGCTCTCACTAGCACATAGGATTGTCTTAGACCCCGATGAATAGCAGGGACTATAGTGAAGTGAGAACATCAAATTACACATTTTTAAAAATCTAATGAAGATTTTTATGATTGTTAAACAAAGCCAGCATCCTTTCTACTCTCCACCAGCCCTACACTGCCTGGCCCCTTGCTCCTATGACTTCATTTCCTATTACCACCCCAAACATACCCTCTCAACACACTGGGCTCCCTGTTTCTCATCACATTAAGCACCCTCTTGCCTCGGGACCTTTGCACGTGCTGTCCCTTCTCCCCGTGAAACTTTATGACAAATTCCCTCACCTACTTCAGGCCTTTGTTCAAATGTCACCTTCTCTGTGAAGACTTCCCTGACCACCTGATTTAAAAGGACACTTACCCATGGGGTGCCTGGGTGGCTCAGTGGATTAAGCCTCTGCCTTCAGCTCTGGTCATGATCTCAGGGTCCTGGGATTGAGCCCCGCATCAGGCTCTCTGCTCAGCAGGGAGCCTGCTTCCCCCCCTACCCCCACCTGCCTCTCTGCCTACTTGTGATCTCTCTGTCAAATAAATAAATAAAATCTTTAAAAAAAATAAATAAAAGTACACATACCCTTCCTCTCTCCCAGTCACTACTTGCCCAGTTGTTCCTCCCCTGCCTTGTTTTCACTGTGGGACTTATGAACATAAGCGACAATACATCTTATTTCTTTTATTGATTATCTTTCTACTTTCATCACAAGGAAAGGTATTTTTGTGTTTTGTTCATTGTAATAACCCCAACACAGAGAACCAAAGGGAACCTAATATGTGCTTAGGAAATATTTGTTGAATTGGTAAACTAATCATTTTCAAATTAATTTTTTCTTTATATGCTAAACTTTTTTTTTTTTTTTTTTAGGTTTTATTTTAGAGCTGTTTAGACTGCAAGCACTGTGTATAGAGGGCCTGAGACATGCTGTAACACAGAATGCGGGAGTGACAGGGAGGTCCCCAGCCCCCAGCTCCCCCCTTGCAGACACAGAACCCTTGGCACCCCTAACCCAGGGAAGCAGACACTGTCTATGCACCCCTCACATCCCCTGAAGCCCAGTCACACTCTCTTTGTGTGCCCTGCCCTCATCCCTCCTTGACCACCCCCCCGAGTTCCTGCCGTGAGCTGTTGGGGCCGTTTGGACACATGGAAGAGAACCAGCTCCTGGGAGTTTCTACCCCTTCCAACTGGCTCTCAGCCAGTGACCAACGGGCAAGGGGCGCAAAGACCAGATCCTTTTGCCACCAGTCGGGAAGAGCTCTGAGGTGTGACTGATGCTCTAGATCTTCCTTCTGGGTCAGGCTGAGGCTGGGATTTGCCTGCCGTAGGGCACACCTTGCTTGGCTTCTTTCTCTTCCCTCTCCTGCTCTCCCTGCATCTTCTCACACCATTCTTCTGGGAACACATTCTCTATAAATCTCTTGTACATGAATCCTCGACTCAGGTCTACCTCTGAGAAATCTGACCTAAGACACCCTGAACAGCCTCCCCCACGCTCGGCTGCCTGACTTCCTAATTGATAAAGAGCCAAGGTGGTTCCAGTAGCTGGTGACTGCCACCCACCAACGATGACCAAGGCAGCCACATACAACATTCCGCCGTGCTCCTCGCGGCGGTAACGGCCTGCGCCATCACCCCACAGATCCCTGGGAAGAGGAAGACATTGTGAGATGAAGCCGGTAAAGAAGATGAGCACGTGATGCTCAGAAGCACTAAGGTTGGAAAAACAAAGCCAAAATACTGAGAAATGGGTTCAAGCTCAACTCACCTATACAGCTTTGTTATGTGACCCTGGCCGGGCCTCCATGTGACCAATTCAAGCTATGCGACCCTCCAGGGTCAAGTCTGGGTTGAGCTCTCGGCTCTTCCAAAGGAAACATGTACCACCCTAGAGCTCTTCTTTCCAGACTGCTTGTTTGAATTAGAGCTTTGCAGCATTTTAGTTATGGTATCTCTGGGGAGGAGTGAATATGTCAGTGTAATTAACTCATCTGATGAGAGAGGTCTTGTTTATTTCCCTACAAAGTAACAGGTGGTGGCTAAGCTCTGATACATTACGGTGATATGAAATGCATTTAGCATAAATCATATTAAATAAATAGGGAGACAAAATGATTTCAAGGTACATTTTTTATTGTTTTAAATTAAGTTTTGAAAGTGAACATCTGCATACCCAAAAGCCACAAAGCTGTTACCGCCCCCCCCCCCCCGACAATGTGCTCTTCTGAGAAAGAGTTAACGACACTCTCAAGTTCAACCCACTAAGACTAATAGAAACTTGAGTATTGTTCTCAAATTAGTATCCAAACAATCACTAGCTTTCTAGGACCCTCTCTGTGCATGGGAAATAGCAGTCTAATCAATTTGGGTAATCAGTTAAAACCACCTTATGTAATTCATTTTACAAAATCCACAATGACATTCATTTAATAAACATGCGAGAGCAACACCATGTGCTGGGCATTAAGTAAATAAAGACAAATAAGACAGAGTCTTTGCCACTGAGGGTTCCCAGTCTAAAGAAGTAAGGTAAAGGGCGCCTGGGTGGCTCAGTGGGTTAAAGCCTCTGCCTTCAGCTCGGGTCATGATCCCAGGGTCTGGGGATCAAGCCCTGCATTGGGCTCCCTGCTCAGCAGGGAGCCTGCTTCCCCCTCTCTCTCTGCCTACCTGTGATCTCTGTCTGTCAAATAAATAAATAAAATCTTTAAAAAAAAAAAAAAAGAAGTAAGGTAGACAATGAGGCGTTTTCAGGGATTAAAATGGCAAGGGGTATTCTTCTCTAGAAAAAAACTTCAGAAATTTTAAGAATTGATTTCTTTTTTAGGGTCAAGGGAATCCCAATATGAGAAAGTAGAAGAAAGCTTGTCCGTGAACCGGAATGTTGCAGAACTCCTGATGTGTCAGAATTGCTTTGAGGAGGGGCACCTGGGTGGCTCAGGGGGTTAAGCCTCTGCCTTCAGCTCAGGTCATGGTCCCAGGGTCCTGGGATCGAGTCCCACATCGGGCTCTCTGCTCAACAGGAGCCTGCTTCTCTTCCCCTCTCTCTGCCTGTCATTTCCTCTGTTTGTGCTCTCTCTCTGGCAAATAAATAAATAAAATCTTTAAAAAAAAAAAAAAGAATTGCTTTGAGGATGTTAGGTGGGAGGGAGGAAACCAAGCAGAAGCAGGAGGGGGAGCTCAGGGAAGAGGAGGAATAAGACGAAGAAGGGAAAGGGGAAGTGTTGGGAGAGGTGAGGGCTGGCACTGGCCTCAAAGATAATAAACCCTTATCCCCTAGAACCTGCCCCTTGTACCTGACGTAGAAAAAAAGCATAGAATGCAGATTGTGTCAAATCTTGAGATGGGGAGATGATCTGGGATTATGCTCTGGACCCTACTGCCACCCAAGTGTCCCTATAAGAAAAAGGCAGAGAGAGATCTCGTACCCAGAAGAGAAGACAGTGTGACCACAGAGGCAGACTGTGGAGGATGTAGCCCCGACTTGCTGTTATTCCTCAAGAAGAAATTCTAGAAGGAGAAATTATAAAACAATAATAATAACATAAAAGTCTTCCTCTAGACACATTATGATGGAATTTCAGGACAAAAGACAAAAATACAGTAAGTTGAAAATATACCAGAGAGCTAAAATAGCTTACCTACATAATTAAAAGTCTGATTCTCATTGGATTTCATTATTAACACTGTAGACTGGAAGACAGGATCTGGTGTCCAAGATCTGGGTTCAAATTCTGCTAACACTAGCAACTACCTGGGGGTGCAGTGTAGCACACGACCAAGACCTTAAGAGTCTGTTCCCACTGGGAGCCAATGCTCAGTCCGCTCAGAGGCCAACTGTTCAAAGACGGGTAGGTTAGTTAGCCCGAGGAAAGTTCCTCACCATTAGTCATGGCACCCCTCAACTCTACAGAGCCCTGCGTGGACGTTATCCCTGAGAGCAAGTTAAGGCAGCCTAACAGAGCGTCCTTGTAAACCCTGAGTGACAAAACAGAGAGCCTGGTTCTGATCTGCTGCAAAGACCTATTCCGTTGCTCAGGGGATAAAAGGAAAGTAAAACTCAGGATGTCTACAGTCGCCCAGATTTCCTAGTTCACTTAAGGAAATATGTCAACGCTGAGACCACGTTCCAGCGAGGCAGCAGGCAAATTACTCTGGCTTTGGCTGCCACTGTTGACTCCAACCCAGCTCCACGGGCTGGGAGGGTGCGGTTGGCCACAATCCTCTCTAGTGTCTTCTTTCTTACCCCTGCCTGCTTCTCCCACTTGCACCCGCTGACAGGTCCAGGAAGTATCTGAATTTGCAACCTCTGCCAGAAACAAGAGACTTCCGGTAGCCAATTCTGGGCCTGTAGGAGTAAGCTTTCTCCTCTCCACCCAGTCTGGAACCCCAGGCTCAAGAGACCAGGGTCCTCGGTCCCTGATAAGCACGCTATATACCCACAATGTAGCACATTATCATTTCATTTCTAAGGAGTGACTGCTGGAATTACATTTCTCAAGTAAAACAATAACACAATTCCCAGTTGATCAGCAAATAAATAAGAGAAAACAGCTTTGTAATTATTTCAACAGTGGTCTGATAAAAAAAAAAAAAAAACCAACAACAAAAAACCATCAAACCCCATGTCATGAGACAGAGCAGGAAGCAGCCCTGAGCAAACATTTTACCTGACTGGAGCCCAGCACAGGCTACCCCCGAAGATGACTCCTATAATGAAAAGCTGTCGTTCGCAAATGACTCGTCACGTGAAAACTGCTGAAGATGTTGAGAAGCGCGTGGCACATGTGAAAATGAAATTAATCAATATGAAGATGAAGATCAGCGGTCTATCACAGCCGAGCCGTTTGATAATAATGAAACGGGGGCGGGGGGAACACGCAGGGCTCCAGAAACTCACGAAAGTGCAGGAAATGTCAGTGGTAATCACAAATTAGTAACTATAGCTAGAAATGGGAGGAACAAGACTAAGCAGGCAAAGGAAAAAATATTGTCAGGAAATAACCACATCAATCTCTACATTCCTAGTCCAAGCCACCAACATATTTCCCCTGAAGTATGACAGTGAATGACCCACTTACTTGTCCCCTGCACTACGTTACCTTACGGCAGCCAGAATGATCTGGTTATAACACAATTCACATCGAGTGACCTACCCCTCTCATCAGACGTTCCTGGAGGCACCCAAATCACTTGTTCGTAAAAGCCCCTATCCCCACATGACCTATGAAACTTGAATGACTGGGTCCCACATCACCTGTGTCCCCTTCACTTCCTCCATGCCCATCAACCAGACGCACCATTTCCAAAACACCAGCCATGGTTTCTTCTCTGAGAACTGGCACATAGTCTTCTGTCCTTCTGCAATTTGCTTCTTTTGGGCACCTCAGAGCTTGCTTCTCATTCCCTTCTCAGTCCCTTCTCATTCCTCAGTCTTCCTGTAAAGGCCACCTCCCCACGCAGCTCTCCCTAGACAGTCTCTCTGAAAGAACCATCCTCTTCCCATGCACACTTTCCATTTCCTTCCTTCCTTCACTTTTCTCTTAGCATGCGACTCTCTCCAAGGCAAATATTTGAGACAAGCATCTAATATGTTGTCTGTCTTCCTGAGTAGACTCCAAGCTCCAGGAGATTGGAAAGTTTTGCTTATGTTGTTCTCTGTTGTATTCCAAGTACCAGAAGAGTGTCTGGGTTGTAATAGGTGCTCAATAAATATTTGCTGCATTCATGATGTCAGAGATAAGCAGGAAAAGAATGATGACAACATGCAAAAGGATTTTTTAACTTTTCCATCCCCCAAATGGTCCCCTCTGCCTCCAAAAGGATTCGTAAATGTGGTGACCAGTGCACCAATTTTCTCCCAACAGAACAGATAAAGTGGAAGTTCTAAAGACACAAGCATGAAGATCTGTGTCTGGAGCGATGACCCTTGCCCCTTTTTCCTCTGGGGTAGTTCAATGGTGAATCCCAGCCTAAAACCACCAGTCTCCCTCTCTCCTCCTCCTTCATTAAGAATGCAAATGATTTGATTTGTAATTCCATTTGACAAACACTTATTTGCTAAACTGAATTTGCAAGGATGTTCAGGCTTCGATGTGACAGAAAGGGAAAATTGTTGTTAGTCTTGGAAGGAGTTTTCATTCCACTCATCTGTGAAGATTAACAATGACTATTAGGCATTAGTCCGATCACATTGTATTTGCGCAATCTCCTGTAAAAACCATTGATGGTCATTTGGCAATAGGGGATGCTTTTCTGCAAAACTATAGCAAGGACAAGAGTGAAAAAACAGAAAATGGTGCATTTGCAAAGTCCATTCTCCCAAGGTATTTTCTGCTTCTGGGCAGGTCCTCTCCGTCTATCTAGGAAACTGGGCCTCTTAGAGTGTAGATCACTACCGCAAGACAGGTATGCGGGCCAAAGAGGTGGGGCCACAGCAGCGGACTCCCCTTGGAAAACCATACTAAGTCAGTAAGCATTGTTTTCATTTTCTTTTTTCCCTCTTCAGTTTTGAAGAGATACCTGAAAGATTCAGGAAGACCTTCTAAATAATCATGCTTGTGACCAAGTACTTTGCATTCGCTTCCCTAGTACTCGGGAGCAGGGTTCTCAACTACAGCACTGTTGAAATTTGGGCCTGGAAAATTCTTTGATGTGTGTGTTTTGGGGGAGGGTTTGGGGTGTTCCTGTTCATTGTAGGATGTTTAGCATCATCCATGACCTCTACCCATTAGATGCTAGTAGCACTACCTCCCACTGAATCAAAAATGTCATTAGACTTGGCTAAATGTTCCCTGGAGGGTGGAATCATCTTCAGTTGAGAACTACTGTTGGAGAATGATCTCTCTGCAAACTGAATTATATTTTCAGCACTACAGTTAAAAATAAGATGTGATTATGTCCTATCAGTGGATTACTGTGGTATGTTCTATGGTCATCCCTTTTTCTCCTTATGCTTTATTGCCACCATATTTCAGGCTCATGGAGCTCTGTCTTAATCAGGGAGGAAATCTGATTGCAAGGAACAGAAATCCAACTTCGTGTGACCAAGTAAAAAAGTATTTGTCTTAAGTACGCAGAAAAATTTCTAAACCAAAACAAACCAAAGGGAAGGTTTCCAGGTTATACAGCTGGTCAATTTCCTCCTCTCCTCCTCTCCATTCCCTTCGTCCCTTCCCCCACCACCACTTGCCTTCCAGACAGCAGCAAGAGGAGAGTCCTTTAAGACGTCATGTGTCATGGCTTTTGCACCTGTCCCTTCGCCACAGTGTTTTCTCCCCATATGCCCACGTGGCTTGCTTCTTTCCTTTATTCAACCTCCTGTTCAAGTAGGACCTTTCAGAGAGCCCATCCTTGGGGTAGTCTATCTAAAATAGCAAAATCCCCTCCCATTATTCTCTGGGTCCTTATTCTGTTATCCTTTCATCAGAGCTCTTAACTCTACAGCATAATTTCAAGCAGTGTTGTTTATTATCTCTCTCCTACTTCTATAAAGCAAATTCCAGGAGGTGAGTCCATTTCACTCCCATATCCCCAAAGCCTAAAACCTCAGAGGCTGACCCTTCTGAATCCATATTTTTTCTCAATCAATACTTGTCAAATATTCCTTCCTTCTCTGAAGACAGACTCCTATGTTCAATACCTTTATAAGCAGGTCATCACGGATAGTCCAGAATGTCAGCTTGGGGCCCCAACTTGGTAAGAATCTCTAGTTTGAACTCCATACCAGTTAACTAGTCCAGTGTCTGTACCATTCTGCATTTGGAGAGAAAAACCATCTGATCTGATTATCTTGTTTAGATGCCCACTCCTTGTCCAACCAGGTGGGGTCAAAGATAAGGTGTCTAGGGAGACATCTACTAAGCCATTAATAAAGCTGATTATCTAAGAAAGGAGTGTGAACGGGTCAAGATGATGTAATGTTAGGTATTAGAGATTTCAACTTTCTTACTGTCCTTCCTCCAAGAGCTTATGGACTTTCTTGGGGATTCAGAGAATGAAGCTCCGTCACAGAGCCTAAAACTCAAAAAGTCATGTTGGCAGGGCAGAACGGCTAAAGTGATACATAAGCTCAAGGCCATGGCAAGTGGGCGATATCCACCCGCCAACCCCCGCCATCCTTGGATCATTAATAGTTTTAATCTTGAGATCAAAGAAAGGTCCTAAGACTAAAGTCAAAGGAGCCTGACTGAGAAGGAGAAAGTAAATTATTCTCAAATACTGAGAAACCAAGCAGAAGCTATGTACAAACTTGAAGTCATAGTCCAGGCTGAAATGTGGTTGGGTGTTTACCTGGGATGTGTTATGAGGAGAGGAGGGAATATCAATACTTGCAGAACCAAGACAAAAAGGAAAGACTTAAGCGTATGGGTTGAGCATGAGGAAATTGGTAAGATAAAATCCTTCCCTATTATTTGATAAGGAAATCTTTCATAAGAGGGTGGGCAGATCAGAGTCCCTTAGCCACAATTTAATAGGAGTCTAACTCTGGGCACCAGAGAGGATGTCTGCAGAAGTCTTATATGCTTTTTCTGAGAAAGTAAGAGAAGGGATGTGATGTCTCTTGAACAAAAGGCTGATCTCAGCAGGAGGTAGTGATGTAGCTGGGCATAGGCCCAGGGGATTTCTCATGGTCCTAATAACCAGCTCCCATCATGGGCCAATCCATCATGTACACTATTTCCATGTTAATGATATTAAACTGACACTTACAGCATGTCACTCGTTTGTTCAGAAGCCATCAGTGACTCATTGAGGCCGATTGGATGAAGTACAAATGTCTTGACCCTGAACTTACAGTCTCCCATGATTTACACTAAAGAGTTTATTGTCCAAGAGCCAGTGAAATGTAAGACTGAGTGATATGGGTTAAATCATGTCTCCCCTAAAAGATATGTTGAGATCCTAAACCTCAGTACCTTAGAATTTGACCTTACTTGGAAATAAGGTCTTTGCAGAATTAACCAAATCAAGATGAGGTCATTTAGAATGGGCTCTAATCCAATATGACTGGTGTTCTTATAAAAAAAGAAATTTGAGGGGCACCTGGGTGGCTCAGTGGGTTAAAGCCTCTGCCCTCAGGTCAGGTCATGACCTCAGGGTCCTGGAATCGAGCCCTGTATCAGGCTCTCTGCTCAGCAGGGAGCCTGCTTCCCCGGCTCTCTCTCTCTGCCTACTTGTGATCTCTGTCAAATAAATAAATAAAATCTTAAAAAAAAAAAAAAGAAATTTGGACACAATTCAAAGGGAAAACTATGTGAAGACACACAGGGAGAAGATGGCCATGTGGTGACAGAGGCAGAGTTGGACCAATATATATACTAAGCCAGGGAACACCAGGGATTGCCAGCCATCGTCAGAAGCGAGAAGAGACAAGGGAAAATTCTCTCCTGGAGTCAGTAGACAAATCCTGGACTTGCTAACAGCTTCATTTCACACTTCACAGCCTTCAGAGGGGTGATAGAATTCGTTTCAAGCCACCCAGTTTGGAAAACTTTGGTACAACAGCCCTGGGCAATGAACTCCCTAGGGAAATGCTACAATGATGGCACACAACAGGAGGGTAACCAGTTCTCCCAGTTTATCCAGGATGGAGAGTTTTTCACAGGGACTTTCAATACCAAAACCGGTGAAATCTAAGTATACTGGAGCAAACTGGTAACCTTCTATGGCACTTCCTCCCTTCCACAGCCAGAACTCCAGAGAGGAAGCCCACTAGTTGGCAGAAAGAACCAGGAACTCCTTTTGAGACTCAAGTTAGGGAAGATGATCAAGGTACAACTTTGTGGCATCAACCAAGCACAGTGGCAAAAAAGGGGGCGATGGGAAGACAAAGAGACACAAAAAGATAAATTTAACAAGGTCGGGTAAATTAAGGTCAGGAAACTCATTCCCACAAGGGCTGAATCAGGAGAGAGATAAGAGAGATGGTGAGAAACAGAAAATGCCCTTATCTGCCCTTCCCACACACCTCCCGCCCCCGGGGGCAGATTCACCATATCCTTCCAAGCATTGAGTAATTTTTTTAAAGTATTTAAAGATTCAAAGATTGATTGATTGATGGATTGCTTTGAGAGAGAGAGACAGAGAGGTTGGGAAGGCGCAGAGGGAGAGGGAGAGGGGAAGCAGACTCCCCACTGAGCATGGAGCCTGACTCAGGACTCGATCTAAGGACCCTGAGATCATGACCTGAGCGGAAGGCAGACACTTAACGACTGAGCCACCCAGGCACCCTGAGATCTTGTTTTAATATGAATTTTTTTTTCTTATTAGGGTTCAACATTTTCAAATGTTTATTAGCCTTTTGCATTTCTTCTTGGAGGATTGGAATAGTTGGTCTTTTGCCCACTTTTCTCCATAGACCTCAGTCTTCAAAAACTGGTTTGCGTGAGCTCTTCAAGAGTAAATATATTTACACCTTTTGAGCCACGTATGTTGCCCATATATATCTATATTTATAGTGTGCCTTTTCATAGGGTTTATGTTACTTTTTTAAGTATAGAAATTTTATTTAAATTGTTAATGTATCCTGTGCGGTTTCAATAATTTTTTTAAGTTTAGACAGTCCTTGCCCACACAGAGAACAAATTAAAATTGTTTTTAATTTTTTAATAGAAAATGTTAATATTTTATTTGTAGAAATAGAGAACCATCAGGTTAAAATACTTATTTTTCCATTTCATTATAAAAAGCCATGTCATCTTTACTTGTTCTATTAAATGGCTCTCCCTTGTCCTGCCCAGGCCTGGCACAATGCAAACCAGGGTCCGGGCTACAGCAGAGAGAACCAAAGATGGAATGTTGGAGAAAACAGGGACAGGCGTTAAGATAATGAAGTGACTTTCAAAAGCCAGGTCAGAAATAAAAGGAGGAGGAATCCTCACAAAGGTGGGGCTGTGAGGATGAATTGGAAAGCTATCATCTCCTTGTTAATGAAGGCGATAGATACTGGAGATCATATGAAATATTGCTTATCATTCTGCACTTCTAGAACTAACTTTTAAGGAGCTATTTCCTGGTAAGACATACTTCACATTTCTATTGGTGAAGTCTCTGGCTAGGAGAGAGTGGAGGCCTCCTGTGGATGGCGGCTGTCCTCTGTCCTGCATCTAGTCTCCCAAATATCCACATGGACCTGAGAAGCTGGCTGTGGGTGTCCCTCCCACATTCCCCTCCACCCGCATAAGGTCCTCCTTCCCAGTCTCCTTGCATAACTTCTGCCTTTGATATTAGAACTTACAGGCTCCTGGGGCACCTAGGTGGCTCAGTGGGTTAAGCCTCTGCCTTTGGCTCAGGTCATGATCTCCTGGTCCTGGGATCAAGCCCCACATTGGGCTCTCTGCTTGGCGGGGAGCCTGCTTCCTCCTCTCTCTCTGCCTCCCTCTCTGCCTACTTGTGATTTCTCTATCAAATAAATAAATAAAATTAAAAAAAAAAAAAAAAAAGGAACTTATGGGCTCCTAAGATCCCCCCTGCCCCATTCCAGGAGTCTGGAGTTCACCTTTTAAAAGAGGAATGATTATATAACTTCTTTTACTTTTTCATTATTTATGTAATTTATCTTAAGTATTATTTACTTGTATGGAGCTGTATTCATGAATTTGATGTGTTCTATGTTCAAGATCTAGGAATGTGCCTCATGTTCTTTTAGTTCTCACTAAATTCAACTGAAAATAATGCTCACGTATACATTTTTTTCTCAGTAAGTTGTGTTTTCTTTTTTGTTTCTTTTTTAAAGATTTCATTTATTTGTTTGAGAGCGAGTGAAAGCAAGAGAGATCATAGAGGGAGCTGAGAAGCAGACTCACCGGTAAGTGGAGAGCCCAACACAGGACTCAGTCCCAAGACCCTGAGATCATGACCTGAGCCAAAGTTAGACTCTTATCGACTGAGCCACCCAGGCACCCCTTAATAAGTTGTGTTTTCTTCTTGTGTACCCTCAGCATCTGTCAAAAACTAAATAGCACCTGTTGGTAAATTGCCTATACTTTACTAATAAATTGACTTTTATCGTAATATCACATACAGATGAGAACAAATCACTTTCTGCTGACTTTTCTAGAAGGCAACCTTGGCATATATTGAAATCCCCTATATTTACAGAGCACACCAGGCCAGTACTCTGAAAGGTGTTGGGAATTTGGATTAATAAGATTGGTGTGAACTTTACCATCAGGAATCTCATTTTGGAACGTGTTTGAGGGAATACCTTCTCTTTTCTGGCCTAGCAGACATGCTTACCAGTTTTGCAGTACTTAGTTTAGGAACAGGAATGGCCCCATGGGGTCCTAGCAAAAAGTCTCTCCTCTATTGTTTCCTGGCAGGAAGGAGTAGTATAGAATAACTCACAATTGTAAGTAACAATTTCCAAGAAAGATGAAGGACATTGCTGATACTGTCAACACTTTGTTGATTAACTTTTTTTGGAAGAGCATCTATAACAACTAATCAATAACAGGGCCAAATCTTCTCCTACTACCGACTCTTTGGTTGATTGAAGTTTAAAAAAAAAAAAGCATCTTATGTTTATGTAATTTTTAACAACTACCAGAACAAATCCTGAGTCAGTGTTTGACAATCCAAATCCCTTTAAAGGCCTCATAGGGATTGTGACTTGTTTATTGATCAAATCCTTGTGTTTGGCAAATTACTTTCTCTATGAAATTGGGGGAAGATACTCCAACAGTATGAATGAGTTAGTTTTTTTTTTTTCTTCCGAGGCCAATAACAAAAAAATTTATACAGAAGAATTATAGGTGAATCAGCAAGCAAGACAGTGAGACTGATCTTCATAGGAGAAAATCTAAACATTTGTCCAATTGAAAATAGTCCTACTTGTCTCCTGTCTGTTAAGGCAAAAAGTAAACAAGAGACAGAGTACATTAATCCTAAAAAAGAATAGTTTGAGAATGAAGATTTAAAATTTTCTCCAAGAAAAGGAATGAAATGGGAAGATTTTTCCCATTTTTTTTAAAACTGATTACATACAGTGAAATTGCACAACTGTAGACATTTACCATGTGAACCATTAGACAATCTTTCATTGTGTCTCGTTGATTAACTATTACTTTTAGGCAGAATAAATAGCAGAATAATTAACAATCTAGGCAGCACCATCACCGGCCAATCAGACCAGGGATTCCCTGCACACACATTAACCTTTTAGCTGCTAGGGGGGTTCTAGGGTAGAGGCTTAGGTGGCCAGGAAAGAGCAGGGGGCTTTTAGAGGGGCTTAGAGAACTCTAAGGAGCCGTATACAAACTGGTGTGGCATTGCCAATCAACCCTGCTGAATATCAACTCTAACTTCAAGGTCAAGCCCCATTACAAAGAATGTTACAGAAGCATCCCAAATCTTTTGTTGTGATATTTTGTCCTAAGAGAGTCAATTATTACCATAACCCCTAATTATACACTTTTGGCTCAAAGGGGACAGAAAGAAAATAACTGAGGTGCAGTCCCTTTAAACATCAGCAAGGAAATGCAAAGATCTAAGAAAGAAGAGAGGAAGTTCAATGTTATGTACTTGTCAGTACCATCTCTTCCTTTCTCAAGAGCTTAAATCTTTCAGTGGGCTGCCTTTGGTTTGGATGGTGTAGGAGTCAGGAATCTTCAGAAAAACAAAAACAGGTTCTTCACTGAAAACAGGTTCTTTAAGAACCTTCTTCAGAGAAAAGAGAGCTTTATTTTAAGAAATTTGCTCACATGATCTCAAGGGCTGGCAGTGATAAGATTTGTAGAGCAGACTTGCAGGAAATTTAGGTTAAGAGTTGATGTTGTAGCCTGGGGTCTGACTCTGAAGGGCATGCCATCAGGCAGAAAACTCATGCAGAGTTTCTATGTTGCAGTCTTAATTCCAAACGACTTCTTCCTCAAGAAAGCTCAGTCATTGCTTTTAAGGCCTTCAACCGATTGAATGAGGACCACCCACAAGATAAAGGGTAATCTGATTTACTTAAAGTCAAGTGGTTAAAAATGTTAATCACATCCACAAATAGAGATGCGAGGAATTCACAGCAATATCTAGACTAACATTTGAACAAAGAGCTGGACACCATAGCCCAGCCAAGTTGACACACAAAATTAATCATCACAGGTGGGTATTTTGGAAGGTTACTGTTGGGCAGGATGATGGAGATGCTACTCTATGGCAAAATCAAAAGCACATGACTAATTCAGTGTCTTAAAGCATGTACTCTACTCCAGACCTAGTGCCAAGAATGTCTCTCATTCATACCTCACAGTAGCCTGGCAGGATAAATATTTTTATTATTCGGCTTTGCATATGAACAAACCATGGTTTAGACAGATAAGGTTGCTTGCTGTGCTAGTTTACTATTGTTGCTCTAACAAATTAATACAAACTTAATGGCTTAAAATAAAACAAATTTATCTTACAGTTCTGGAAGTCAAGAATCTGAAATGGGTGACACTGGGTCAGAATCGAGGTGTCAGCCAGATTGCACTCCTTTGGGGCCATGTCCTTACCTTATCCAGCTTCTGGAGTCGTCTTATATCTCTTAGCTTGTGGTGTCTTCCTCAACCTCAAAGCCAACAACACAGCATCTTCCAATCTCTGTCTCTTACTGTAATCCCCCTCACCTGATGATATTGGGCCCACCCAGATAATCCAGGATAATATTCCACCTCACAATTCTTAACTTAATCATATCTGCAAAGTCCCTTTTGCCAGGTAAGGTGACATATTGACAGGGTTCAGGGACTAGGGCACCAATATCTTTGGGGAAACCATTGTTCTGTCTCCATACTTGTTCAATCACACAAAGTAACAGTGCTGAAGACTGGATTCCAATCCAGTTCTAGCCAAGCGCAGGGCCTACACTCTGGAGTATGGTGGCATTTCATCTCTCACACATAGCACATAAACAGAATGAAAGTCATCCGGGTGATTGTTTATTTCTTGACTAGAAGCAGGAACCACCAAAAGAGTAAGTCATAGAGAACTGTAAGCAGGTTAACAAAGTACTGTTCAGTAAGTTATCCCAAAGTGCATGGAAATGCTTTGCTATAAAGAATGCTCTGGCATCATGGGATCATACTTTCATGACCAGCTGAAAAAGGTGAATTCTTCAGGCTTTCAACACTATACTGAATCACGTAGATTAGCTATAAAGCCAAATTTGGAAGAGACTGAATTAAAACGTGCTTTTGCCAGCAGAGAGAAAGGAGACAAATAAGGACACATTAATGCTGAAGCTATGGCTATTGTCTTCATACAAAACATCCCAAAATCTCAAGGATCAGTTTTCAAACTTGACCGACTCTAAGAAGCCACATGGATAAAACGGGGCTTGGAGGATTTGAAAAATAAAGCTTGGAATCTCCAGGCTTGTGACAGAGAGAAGAGGGATTTATTCACTTGGGTGAGGGGAGTTCAAAACAGAACTCTAAGACATCACGAATAAAATAGCCCAAGGAAATGAAAAATAATACAAGTCGTTCCATACAATCTCACCGTCGAGTCTCAACCAATGGTCTTTTCACAAACCGTGCAGCTAATCGAGCTGCAAAGCCACATGTAAACACAATGCCAGTCTATTCAAAGGGCATGAACCCGAGTGCAGTAGGCAAGAATGCCTACTTCACGACACAGATGCGCAAAAAAATCTTACTTTTCAATGACTTGATTCCCCCTTCTGTTTACTCTGCACTGAAGAATATTTGGCTGTTGATTTATAGATATGATCAGCTCCAAAATACTACTTCTCTTCTTTTGCTGGAAGATTGAGCAGTAGAGAAGAAAGGGATTTTCATCTGTGTTCTACGTACATGTCCCAGGAAATACTGACGGCCTTATTATAGACTGTGGATGATCTGTAATGGGGCCCTTTGCACCTCAGTGAACCCTCAGCAATGTCTGAAGATCCTTTGGGTTGTCACAACTCAGAAAGTGGGAACAGAGGAGTGAGAGGTGTTACTGACTTCTAGTGAGTAGAGGTCAGGGATGTTGCTAAACATGGTATAATGCCCAGAAAAGCCCAGGTCAAGGAAGTATCCAGCTCAGGATATCAATATTGACAAAGTTGAGGACCCCTGATGTGTAATGTGTAGCAGCGAAGGCCAGGGTTTTGGAACCGGAAAGCTTGTGTTCAAATCCTGGCTCTGCCACAGACAGGCTGAAAACCTTCATATTTGTTTCCTCATCTCTAAACTAGACAAAGAAGGTGCCCACCTTGTAGGGTATTTGTGGAGATCGAACAAATTAAGCTAGGTGAGTACTTTGAGTACCACCCGGCACAAATTACACCCACACTGTACAATAGGTCATAATATAATACCAGAATCACTGGCCCCAAATTATTTGTTACTTGCCCTTCTCCCCCAACTCCCTCACTAAACTGTGAACATCAGAAGGGCAGAACTTGATCTTAATCGTCCACACCATCTCAGCACCAAGCCCATGACCTAAATAGACTTAAAACAGATCAGATGCCAAAGACACAACCCACTGATAGAACTTTTAGCCAATGTCAACCAGTGTTTACCCCTGTTGGCTCAGCCCTTGTCATGTCCAGGCAGGCTGCCCTGACAAGCTTTGTGTCGGAGGGCACTCTTGGCTTCCAGGTCCACCATTTCCAAAACCTGGCAGGCCTAACGGGCCAGAGCACTGATGCCTCTGGGAGCAGCCCTCAACCACTGACTGATGGAAACATGTACAAATATCCAGCCCCCTTGCCCCCGACACGGAGAACTTAGAGCTGCGTCTTCTCTGTCTCCAGGGTCCCAGGCAGGAGTCCGCTTCCTGGAAAACATGCCTTCCTATCCTTGTCTGGCTTCTCCAAACCCTGACCAGTGTTCATTGGTTTCTTCTCTTCATGAACCCTATACCTCAATCCCCATCACAGGGTTGGCCCTGGTGGGGGGCAGGGAGCTCCAACGAGCCACCCTACATAAGTAGATTGGATCAAACTGCCAGGCAGTTGGTGCCCTTGACTTAAAATATTTCTGCATATTCGTCGGGCTCGGGCTTTCCTCCTGCTCATTTCTCATTTCTCGGGGAATGCGTCTCCATCCTCAAGATGCAGGGACGGAAATGGGAAGTGGGAGGATAATCCGTTCTCAGAGCAGGAAATAAATAATTCGCCTCCAGGTGTGAGGCTGGTATTAAATGAAACTTGAGGTAATCTTCCGAGCAGAGCTCGGGGGCACCTGTGACTTTTAAATGGAGCTACTCTGTTTCTAGGGAAATACACACTTTTAAAATGAAGCTCAAGGCTAAAAGCTTCCAACAGTAAATCTCCCTGAGGCACACTCCTCTAGGGACAAATATATGGGGAAATTTTCAAAGAGGGTGCTTGGTTTATCACTTGGTGACTCTTTCTCATGGAGAAGGAAGTCCCTTTGTGTCCCCTGAGAAACCAAACCCACCTAAACCTCTTTGATGGTTCAAGAGCTTTTCAATTGTTTCCACTCCACCCCTGGAAGACCTCATTTCAACGCATTTCCTTCTGAAAATAACCTTTCAAGAGTTGAAACAGATAGCCTGTTTGTAATCATTGCTGTTCCTCAAGCCCTATTCTCATGACCTGAAGAAAGAAAAAAAATAATAACAAAAGCCATCCTGCTGTGTAATTAAAACACAACCTCAATCTGTTCTCTTATCCTTCATAGAGAACTGTGTGTGATAACAGTAATAAAAATTTGTGGCGCACTTACTATGTTTCAGGCATTCAAGTTCATTTCCTCACTGGACAACTCCATAAGTAATATCATGCCCATTTTGCAGGTGGGAAAGTTTGAGAAGGAAAGCTTACAAAATTGACCAAGTTCAGGTCACACAGCATGAAGAGTAGAGCTGGGATTTTTTTTAATCTAGAAGACTCTGACTTTAGAGTTCCACACACAGTGGTTACCTTATATGAAACTGCAGTGCAGTTGAACTGATAAACATCATCGGAGTAAAGCTGATAATTATTCCCTTGAAAATCAGGCATGAAGACAGAGAACATATAAAAACTGACAATCATCAGAGGGAAAAATCCAATAAATGGGGAAGAAAAGCTGCAGATTGCCAGTGAGTTTTCTAAGAGTCTAACAATTGTCAACTGTATTTCTCTTATGTATGTCAAACATGCAAGAGCCCACAACAGAAGCTTGGAGGTATCTGATCTGTAGAAAGATAAAATTGGAGCCAGAAGTAATTGAATAAATAGAAAAATGAGACTTTCAGTAATGAAACAGAGCCGGGCCCCACAGCACGAAGGCCAACACAGGAATTGTAAGACCTCACAGATTGCACAGAAGTGAATGTGCTAAACCTTCTTCACATTCCCCATCTGCCTCTCACTCCGAGCCTGGTGTCAGACTGCCCTAGATCAACTCGGAGCGCCAACACTCGCTAGCTGTAGGGACTGGAGAAGTTCCCTCCTCTTTTGTAAGCCTCTGTTTTCTCACTAAAATATAACCAGGGATAACACCTCAAATTGTTGTGAAGATTGAATGAGAAAATTCATGCAAAAGGCATGACTTGATGGTGGCATGTAATACGCACTCAATAAATATTCAGAAGGATCCATCTGCCTCCACTGAATCCTGGTGCATGGTCACCTCTGGCCTCCAGCTCTACGCAGATGCCCCGGCACTTGGCTCCCCTTACAGCCCAAAACAAAGAAGAGAAACCTCTGTTCTGGAAACTGGCATTGAGTTCCAGGGAGGGGCTAACACAAGGACGGTACAAGAGTTCACAGGACTCCAAGCTCGAAGGAATCCCCTCTTTGGTTCCCAACCTCTCTGAGATAGGATCTTACAAGGAAGATACTGGAGGACAGTCCAGCTGTGGACAGAGGAGGTCTCATGGTGCTTGGAGGAGCCTGAACAGAAAGAGAATGCTAATAACCAGGAGAAGGTATATTTAGGTCAGAATTTGAGAGACCAATGGGTGGCCCAGAGCATAGGCCTTTTCTCCAGAGGCTCATAAAAATATCCTCCGCTGACCAAAGACACTTTACAGAAATTATTCCTGGTCCTTATTCTAAGTGGAGAAGCTGCTACCAGTATGCCATGTTTACAGTTTTGATCGGCCTCCAGGTTCAACTAACCTACCACAATGCCCTAGTTAGAAAGAGATGCATTTGGGACATGAATTCAGACATCCTGGTCCATAACCTACAATCTTTCTCCTTCCTCTTCTGTGTCTCTCTTGTGCAATTAGCGTTTCTATAGATTTACCTGAAAACAGCATGTTGTAGACACAGAAAAGCACCATTTGCACCTCCCTTCAGGGTAAGACTTGTTGCCCACCTGTCTCTCCTTGAATCCAGGAGCTGCCATAGCTGAAAAATGCCAGCAGGCCCCAGGTCTTGCCCTTGGACCAGCTGGTATAATGACAGAGCCAGGCAGGGTGGCAGCATGATGGTTTGGCCATTTCTGCCCAATGTGGGATGCCATGATGGACAATCCCAGCCCCAGAGCTCCCCACAGGGCTGGCCAAGGCTCTGCTGAGCCTACATTTTGGCTTGACTTGAGCTTCTGTGCAATTCTCCTTCCTTCCCCCTCTTTTTATAGGCCTTGATCCTAATAAACATCTTGAACCTCCAGTTCAGCTTCCAAAGAACCCAACCTGCATTAGGAAGTGAGGCTGTTAAACCACAGAAAAGTGGGCTCAAATAGTTGGGTTTCAGGGCAAAAGACCCCAGTTGGACCCTAGCACATCGATCTCTATCGCTGAGTCAGGCAAGCCCAGTAACTTACTGAACTTACATAAAAATAAAGACAAATATTTCTTCACAGATTCAGCCAAGACAATGTGAATAAAAATCACAGAACTTCTTACAATGACCATCACGGATCCTGCAAGAGCCCCCCTCACTCCGTTACAGAGGAATAAGAAAGGTTATTTTGTGGCATGGGAAAAATGCTCCTTCCCACCCTCGCCTCCAATAACTCAAACCCCCTCTCTCAATCCCTCTCTCTTTCTCATTCTTTTCCAAAACTCTCCAAAATCAGCATCCCCAGCAGTGGCAGAAAGTAAGAAACATTGTGATTCTTGGAACAGCAGAGCTGTAGCATATAATTAAATCATTAAGAGGCAAATTAACTCCTCTAGCGATACTCTTCTAAGTATTTGTGGGCAAACCCATTAGCATTGTGCCAGTAAATCCTGAAATTTCTTTGCAGGCAGGCTGAGCAACTACAGCATCAAAGGCAAGGGGTGGGTTGGGGAGTGCGGTGCACAGGTGGTTTGACCCCCCATGGAGATATGTGGGCCGGGGAAGGTGGGGAACGTTAATGGCATGTTGTGACTGTATTTCATAAACCCTCTGCAAATACAACTGCCTAATTTCCCCCGCTCAGAGCCAACAATGAATCTAGTCTTTTTCCCAGGAAAACCATGTTAAGAGCTTTTGGGTTCTCCTTCACTCTGTCCTCATCAACACTGCTTAATTCTGTTGAATTCATTCAGGTTTGATTCTTGGCTTTTTGGAGGGGCCCAGCTGGGGAGGGGGCTCTTGGGTCATTAGGGAGGGCATCTTCCAGGGGTATACTTTGTGGCTCTTTATTTAGCTGGGTTTTCAGAATAGCAAATACGAAGTGGGCTTCGATTCTGTGGCCAAATATGTATTTGTGCTATTGACTCCAGTTCAAGCTGGTCAGTCTGGTTGGCTGTCTGTGGCCTTCAATTCATCCAGCCTTGAGTATTTCAGTCAATATGTTGATCTTTTATATGACGACCCTGCTTAAACCATTTAATAAAATGTAAACAACACAGAAGTGTATTGGAAGTCAACACAACTCATTATTGCCGCTTATACACTCATCAAAATCCTGAGTGGGGGGGTTGCCTGACCTGATTGGAGGTTTCCTCCAGAGTCATACAATAATTTTAGCTGTGAGAGGAAATTTTATGGCATGTGAGATTAGCCCACACTAATGCAAGGTCAAAAATAATAGAATCAATAGGCAAACTCAATACTGTTAACATTTTGAGAAAATTACTCCCAGAAAACAATGTCAACAACAGATTGAAATGGGTCTCCAAAGTCGTCCCATCGATTTCCTTTCACTTTGGTGGCAATCTCTTTCTTTTATGCAATATGGAATTTTCTTAGTCTCTTTTTTTTTTTTTAGCTCTGCTTTAAACATGGTATATTTCTGTTGTATTTTTTATTGACTGATGTCAAGTATTACACATGTCCAAAAAAACTACATGGGTCATTCATATTGAAGAGAACAGAATATAGAGACTTACTTCATCATATGAAGTCTTTGGTGGGTCTTTAATTTAGGGCTCAGGTGATAAATTTGGGAGTTATTTTAATTATAGAGAGGTGTTCAAGTGCAAACAGTGTCATTAATCAATTACTAACTAAATAAAAATCTTATACTAGAAACACATGGCCTAAAAAGTGTTTTATATGAGATACTTTGTGTGCCATGTCGCCATCTTGATGTTGGAAGGGAAGACTGTGGTTGGACAGACCCATGTTGTTTAGTGTAGATTATCAGTAAATAGCCAAGCATTAGCCAGTAACAGAGAAATCCCACCCCATTCCCCAACTGTTCTGCTCCAGACTTCCTACTTTAGCCAATGAATTCATCACCCACCACACCCCAATGACTTATTCAAGCCAAAACCTTGGGAATTCCCATTAATGTCTTTCTTCCCCAGAGTCAATCCATGAGCAAGTTTGGGCAGTTTTACCTCCCAATTATATCTTGAATCCACTCACTCCACCCCACCCCAGGCCATTCATTGCATGAGCTTCTTTCCTGTTCTTTCAAGTTCCATTTTTTTTCCTCAACAGGCCATAATGATCTCTTTAGACACAAATTAAATCCCATGTTCTCATCCTTGAAACTCTGTCATGGCTGCCATTGCACTTAAAATCAAATGCAGACCTGCATACTGGCCCTGCGTGGTCTGGGCCCTGCCCACGTCTCTCTCCTCCTCACATCCTCAGCCTCTCCTGCCCTGACCTCCCAAGCTCCAGCCCCACTGGCCTCCTTTTGTGACCTAAAACATGTCAAGTGCAATCACTTTTCAAGGCCTCTGCCTGAGCTGTTTCTTCTTCCCAGCACACTTGTCTCCCAATTTTCCTCTCACTGGCTCCTTCACTTTAACCAAGACTCAGTCCTCCTGGCAGACCCTCATCTGAACATGTTGTCAAAGGATGCTCTCAGCCTCACCCTCATCCTCCTAACTACTTTTCTCACCTGCATCATTTCTATAAGGAAGTTGACATTTATATCTATGACTCAAGTGTGTAAAAGAGTGATATGGGAGTAGCAGAGTATATAAATCATTTTCCTTAACATATTATTCTTTTGTTCTTTTTTTTTTTTTTTAAGTAGGCTCCATACCCAACGTGGAGCTCGAACTCATGACCCTGAGATCAAGACCTGAGCTGAGATCAAGAGTCGGACGCATAACTGGTGCCCCAATAATCCTTTTATTCTGAAGCTTCATTACTCCTGATAGCAGAAATCCCTGAATTTAACAGTTAAGGGCATCACGTCTCTTTTTGTTAAATTTTCTTTTGAGTTATCTTCCAGCCTTCCAGGGTTCTCTTTAGTTTCGGGTGCCTGCTCCCTGAAATGTATCAGGGTACCATGGGAAGGGTATGCCCTCATAGTCCTGAGAAGTTCAAGGCTGGCCCATGAACTCTCCTTCCACATTGGTTCCTCCCAATCACAGTCTTTGGGTACCACCCTCCATCCTTACTGCAACTGCCATCACATAGTATGGCCCCCTGCTCAATGAGCCTTCTGGGCTAGTGTCTACTCATCTACTCTTTTGGGCTCTGTGTTGGCACTCTGGTGTTAGAGACCATGGATCTCATCATTGCCTCTGGGCATAAAGTCTGAATCACTTAAACTTCCCTTTCCTGAACCCAGTCTTCTTCCAGGCAAATGGTTCAAAAACTCTTCCACATCCCCTTTGGCATAGAGCTTGACTATACCATGGGTATGGAAGGCTCTATGATGAGGCTGCCCAGGTGGCCCAGTGGTATTCTCCTGCTACAAGCCAAGTCAGAGGCACCCTTGTGTCCAATACAGTGCTTCCCTGGAGGGATGATGTTTTCCTCAAACTTCCAGCTGAAGAGTTGTCTAGACCCAAAGTTCTAGACAACCTCAAACCTAGAACCAGGATACTCCTTTCAGAATTCCTGCCTTCCTCCATCCTGCCACATTTCTGGGCTCCTCCTTCTGGCCCCCAAGGACTTTTCCCATTCTATGTGATCAGAAATTTCTCTGAATCTATAACCTCACCTTTCCCCCTCAAAGTTTCCCTTTGTGGTCTGCCCACCAAGCCTCGGTTCCTGAGATATAAAAGCCCAGTTTGGGAAATACCCAGAATAACAGTGATTTCCTGTAAAAGCCTGGCTTTTAAGACCCCAGTCTTACACTAAATATCAATTTTGAAATTCAAAGCTAAGAATCGTAATTAAGATAATTATTCAGTAAGTAAGTATTGCTTGAGTATTTTATTATTTTTTTTTTTTTTATTTTGAAGCCATCTCAAAAGTGCAGGGAAGTTACAAGTTATAAAAACGAACCCTTTCCCCGTCCCCGGTCTGTAAGAGTAAGTTGATGACTTTCTGCCCTAAACCATTTAATGTGTATTTCCTTTAAGGAAATTCTCTTACATAACCACAATCAACCATCAAAATCAGCAAACTAACATGATAAATTCTTACCACCTGATCCTCAGATCCCATTCACGTGTCTCCAACCGTCCTAACAATGCCTTTCGTAGTAAAAGGGTCAAGTTCAGAATCACCTATTGCATTTAGTTCTTAATGCTTCTATCCTCTTCAGTCTGGAACAGTCCCTTGGTCTTTCCTTGACTTTTGTGACCTTGACACTGCAAAGTTATGAGGCAGTAATTTTGTAGACTTCCTGTGGCACTTCTGCTGCTGCCCACTGCTCTCATGTGTAAGATGCTATAGCATCGTCTGAAGCTGTGGGTAAGAAGACACTCTGTAAGACACCTCCGGGGTCACATTCTGTCTCCCCCACTCTTGACAGTGTGGTCAAGTGCAATTTACAAAATGGCCCTGTGCCTCAGTTTCCTTGCAAGTAGAATGAAAGTAACTACCATGCTCATTTCCTGAGGCTGTTGTGTGAATACTCCTCTTCCAGAATACTCAGAGCATGAGTTGTCTGAGAATCTAGTACCCCTGGCTATGGCCCTTACAAATGACTGATGGGTGCAAGGAGCATCAATACCCTAGCTCTCTTGCTCCTGACTGGGGAAATGTGAAGTGGGGGCTAATCCCAAGTCACCTTCCGCAGGACTCACTGAGATTACATGCTTGTTCCATCTCCTTCTCTTCCTGGCTGATTTCCCACTCCTCTTTCATCTCCCCTGGAAGCACTTCTTTAAAAATTGCTTTCATACAAACCCTCATCTCGGGGTGTGCTGCTGGGGAACACAACCTAAGAGAGTTTCCATCTTTTAAGAAAGCAGTTTGCCTGTCAGGTCAAGAATGGAGAGCATGTAGACAGATTGGAGTTGTTCAGATGGGACCACATGGGCAGAGAAGTAAACACACATAGAATCTATGTGGAGGTGTAGTCTACAGGACAGGATTTTAAGTATGATAAAGGAAATAAGGGAAAGAGACAAATGAAGGATGAATTCTTAGATGTATGCAAATTATTTCACATGAGGAGCAAACAGCACTTCAGCTATGGAGAGCTGATATTCTTAGAATCTCAGTTAATAACGCGACACATCGTCGGTAACAAGGACTGTAGACACACAATAGAATTTAATCGCGGGTACCACGGTCTCACAATAGGAAATTACAATGCCTCAAATTTAATGGGTTTCATTTTTCAAAGTGAATATTTTGCTTTTACAATCTCTCACTGCCAATGATGCTCTCAGATTAGAACCGATGAGAGTCTTCTTTTATCTAGAAACAAGGCTCTTGGCTATTTACACAGGCTGGTTAGCTTTGTCCAACTGAAACAAAGGCCCCTTGCATTCCTCTTCCTTCTTTATGTTCTAATCCCCTTGATTACTTTAGAAAGGGCTCCGAATTCTTTTCATTTCAACAAGGCAGTGATGGTATGGGGAGAAAAAGCATGAAAGATCTGAAAGCTAGCCCACCATACCCAGAAATTGGGTGGGTCACCTGAAATCTGATCCCCAGCCTCCTCCACTGAATTAATAATTAATCCTATATATATTTATCAATCACCTCCTACTTATCAGGCTCAGTTACACATTTGGGACACAGTGGTACAAATAAGCATCCTGGCTTCTGACTTCACAGAGCTCATAGGAAGACAGAGCTCCCCTCCCCATCCACAAAACAAAATAGATGTTTGTGCTATAAATGTTTCATAAAATTAGTGGGACAGGCAAATATAAGTATTTGCATTTATGTAATTTCTCTATCTGTAATCTCTTAAATGTTTCCATGAAATTTCTGGTATTATCAATTACAGTTCAAATGCTTTTCTTATGCATTCTGACGAAATGGTCATGTAGGGTTGTGCAGGTCCATAACCGTCCATCTGGAATACCGTAGGTCCAATATAACCCAAATTCAGGTTTTACTTGGGTCCCAGGAGATTTGACTCAGAATTTATTATTAACACTCCCAAAGGGACTGGGACAGATCCCTGTAATCAAATCCAGTATTTCTGCAGTAAAACATGAATGTTCCCATTCAGTAGCGTAAATTTAAAAGAAATTTTTAGAAGAAATATATATGTATAGATGTATATGTATATATACAGAAGAAATATATATGTATAGATATACACACACACATATATATGTAAATAACATACACATATATAATGTGTATATACATATATCAGGCTGTTTCACTGTTTCAGGTGGTTGTTTGGATTTCAAAATTGCATTTAAGGAATCGTGAGCCTAGAGCACATACTGTGTGAAATAAGTAGGACATGTGTTGGGGCTTAAAATCCAAATTTATCAAAGATATTCATTACAATTGCATTTGCTACAATGGTATTTGACCTATAGATAACCTAGCTTTGAAAATACACTTAAAGCACCATCAGGTCCATTAATATTTCATTGATCCATAAAACACTCCCAAGTACTTATATTTATCAGCCTCATAGAAAGCAGTATCTGATGTGAAACTGCGAGTGCGTGCACACACACACACACACACACACAGGCAACTCCAGACTCTGCTACTATTTTCACATGGTGATTTTCTCCTTGAGTATCTCTTTGCCTCTTTTTACAAGGATGCCAGTCATATTGGATTAAAGGCCCACCCTACTCAGTATGACCACATCTTAACTAATTATATCTGTAATAAACCTATCTCAAATAAGGTCATATTCAGAGATACGAGGTGTCAGGATTTTAACATCTCTTTTTGGGGGGACACAATTCAATCCATAACAACTGGTATGGCAATAATTAAACATATTGGTCTTTGAAGAGAGAATGAGAGAAATTCAATCATATTGGTTCAAATGAAAGAGGAGAATGCATTGGTTTACATACCTGGGCATACCAGGAGTAGACGCAGCTTCAGGGATAGCTGGATCCAGGAGCCCAAATGTCATCCTACAAACTTCATTGCTCTCAATCTTTAAGTTCTTATTTTCACTGTGCTTGTCTTCATTTTTAGGCAAGCTCTCTCTGTTTGATAGGCCCTAGAAATTTCAGAATTACATTACCTAGAAGTCCTACTAAGTGTAAGTACAACAGATGAGAACTATTCTTCCGGTGGTTCCTGCCAAGTGCAAAACTGAATATTAATGTAATACTTTGTGTCCAGTGACCACCTGAACGTGTTGCTCGGTACAGAGCCTGCTTGAGATTCTCTCTCCCTCTGCCCCTCCTGCTTATGCGCTCTCTCTCTAAAATAAATACATGAAACTTAAAAAAAAAAAAAAAGAAGTTTATGCTCAAAAAAATCTCAACCATTCATTTTCTGCCATTCTAATGCCATTTGATGAACAGATGCTGCACAAAGAATATGTCAATAGCAGCTGGGGTCACCAGCTTTTGCCAACACATCGTAAAAGAGTTTGTGATTTTAATCAAAATTTGTCATCCACCCAGAACTTAAGAAATGAATTTCCATCAAAAGGAAATTTAAGTTTCTGAAAGTTACCTAGCCCCAGAGCCATGAGGGTGAACTCTAGGACCAAAAAGAAAATAAAAATCAATCATGACAATTATTTTATCAAATTATTTTAGACTGCAGGGTACGGAGAGGGCTCCAGGAAATGTCAGCTGGCACACCCACGAGCATTGCTATCCCCATCACTGGCCTTTCTCTTGTTAAAAATGCGTGTCAATATGCAAAATAGAAGTGTTCCATATCAGAGCCAAATGCACTCTCCCTTTCTAGAGGTTCCCAAAATAATCTGTGGCAAATGGAATTCAAGGGGAAAATTCTATTTTGCTAGAGATATATGCAAACAACCTTTATAAAAACAGTCTTATTTGAGGGTTTGCACCTTCCTCATACCTGTTCTTATTTCAATGGATACAGACCCGAGCTTACTTCAAAATACGAGGGAGTTGAGTGGGATGCCCTGATCGCAAAACGCTCTGCAGTATCACATTCGTACAGCAATCACTTCTCTGGCATCTTCCACCCTCTAGAATATAACCCCAGAAAACCCCAGCAAAATGCGAAAAGAAATGGTCCTCAGAACAGCCAAAATAGATGTTGCCAAATCCAACCACTTTGCTAATGAAAGAGTGACCCTCAGAATCTATAGTCCCTTATTTGACTATCAGTAAAAATCTAACCATCTTAGTGTATCCGTCAAGAGCCTATCAGAAATCAGACAGAAGTTTCAAATTAGGATAACTCACAGACAGCTTAGTGAAATTTACAAAGGAGCATGGTGTAGGGAAGTTGAAGGAGCTGTTCCCATCTCTAGTACTGATGAAGAGGAGGAGAAGTTTCCAGAATCAGGAAGAAGAAACAGCTATGCAGAAAAGTCTACCCTGAAAGGACCAGTGGGCATCAAGGAAACAACCAGCTGAGACCACCCCACAGGAAGGGAGTCTAGGAAATAAATTTTCCAGCCTCACTCTCTTCCTTCGTATTTCTTGCCAGCTTGCCCAACTGAAAGTTGGAGAGTAAAGGAGCCGGTGGATCCCACCCCTAAAAGCTAGGAGTGGAGAGCCGATCTACAGATGTCTGGCACACTTGATAGATGACTGTGGGTATCTCAGCCTGTGGCATGTGGGGAAACCAGAAGGGACTGCTGGTAGATTCCGTGTGTGGCTATGCCTGGAAGCACAGAACAGTGAACAAGAAAACAAGACTTACAGCGGACACCAAGATATCCCAATATGTGGATAGATCATTCCAAGAGTACAAATTCTCTCCCCAGGGGAATTCAAATAAAAAACATAAGGAAAGAAGACATACAAACGGCTAACAGACACATGGAAAAAATGTTCATCGTCATTAGCCATCAGGGAGATTCAAATAAAAACTACATTGAGATACCACGTCACACCAATCAGAATGGCTAAAATTAGCAAGTCAGGAAGCTACAGGTATTGGCACGGAGGTGGAGAAAGGGGAACCCTCCTACACTGTTGGTGGGAATGTAAGCTGGTGCAGCCACTTTGGAAAACACTGTGGAGATTCCTTAAGAAATTAAAAACAGAGCTACCCTATGACCCTGCAACTGCACTGCTGGGTATTTACCACAAAGATACAGATGTAGTGAAAAGAAGGGCCATCTGTACCCCAATATTCATAGCAGCGATGGCCACAGTCACCAAACTGTGGAAAGAACCAAGATGCCCTTCAATGGACGAATGGATATGGAAGATGTGGCCCATATATACAATGGAATATTATGCCTCCATCAGAAAGGATGAATACCCAACTTTTGTATCAACATGGACGGGACTGGAAGAGATTATGCTGAGTGAAATAAGTCAAGCAGAGAGAGTCAATTATCATATGGTTTCACTTACTTGTGGGAGGACAATGGGAGATGGAGAGGAGAAGTGAGTTGGGGGAAATCGGAGAGGGAGACGAACCATGACAGTCTGTGGACTCTGAGAAACACACTGAGGGTTTTGGATGGGAGAGAGGTAGGGGGTTGAGTGAGCCTGGTGGTGGGTATTAAGGAGGGCACATATTGCATGGAGCACTGGGTGTGGTGCATAAACAATGAATCTTGGAACACACATAGAAAAAAACTAAATTAAAATAATTTTTAAAATAATATATAAAAGGAAGGCAGCTATAAAATAAAATTTAAAAAATAAAATAATAAAATAAAATAAATAAGTTTTAAAAAAAAAGGCATAAGGAATGGGAACATTTAGGGTAGGGGTCCAATTCTCCATGGTGCCAGGCAATATTACCAAAGTATGGATACCTCGATAATTTAACCACAAGTAGCCCAGATAAGTTTACAAAGAATTCCAAAAACTCATCTTAAGCAAGCAGAGATATGTTTGGGACACATTATAAGGTTTCTCTCCAATGCGGTTAAAATTAATTTGCTAACTCACAAGAGACACAATAATAACTGACATTCTCCTGAGTTCTTACGATGCACCAGGAATTATACATGTGAATGACATTGCGTCTCACATAAGCCTCATGAGCTAATATGGTCATTTTGTTGGTACTTCTCACAGGACAGTTACGTGAGTAACTGCCCAAGATCCCATAGCCAGGAGGCACTCTGCGATGCTAACCAGACCTAGAGCCTTGAGCCCTCAGCTCCAAAAGCTGCCGTCTGTAAAACACAATGCAAAGGAGATGATTTTAAAACTGAAAGAAAGAAAAAGAAGAGGAAGGGAGGGAGGAAGGAAGGAAGGAAGACAGACTATGGTGGCCCTTCAGTGAGTCTACAGTATAGAAAAGGCACATCTGGGATATAGTTTTATATTATTTTGTGACACCTCACCATCATCTCAGCAGTTTACAACTCCACTCAGTAATCAGCCATCCATTCTGTAGACCAGAAGTACAGACATAGTAAGGCTGGGTTTTCTGCTCAGGAGCATTCAAGGCTGAAACCCGGGTGTTTTGTCTCCGGAGGTTCTAGGGAAGGATCTGTTTCCTAGCTCACTCAGGACTGTTGACATAATTCAGTTCCTTAAGACTGGAGGAACTCTCGTTCCCATTTCTTGCTGGCTGTTGACAGGGGGTGCTCACGGCTCATCATGCCGCCCACTACTCCTTGCCACGTGGCCCCCTCCATCTTCACAGTCAGCAATGGAGACACTCCCTCCTGTCGAATTGCTTCCATTCCTTGAATCTCTTTCATCATTCTTTTTCAAGGACTCGCCTGATGAGGTCAGGCCCACCCAGGGCAGTCTCCCTATTTCAAGGTCAGCTGACTATGCATCTTCAGTTGCACTGGCAGAATCCTTCTTTCGGTAGAAGTGATATTTCACCACATTCACAGGTTCCTCCCGCACTGAAGGGAAGGGGATTACCCAGCGCAAAGGTCACTGAGAGCCATATTAGAAATTTACCTACAATCCCTGGCATTAGCACAGGGTAATCACAAAGCCAGAGCCGGCCCACCCACTTCCAATAATGTACACATAGACATCATTCACTTCGCAACCCAGGACCTGGACTCCATGTGTCCTCCCTAAACTCAGCCTCTTTCATTCAAGTTAGTTGTTTCTCTGGCCGTCAGAGAAATTTCTTTTGCTGATGTTAGGTAATTCGATAGTGTCTAACCTCACAGGGTTGTTGTGCAGAGTGAGGAGTAAATCCACGTGACTCCCGAGGTGTCACCGTGGGGCTCTTAGCTATGAGAATTAATAAAAGCATTTCTGTTTTAATATCTTTATTGCTATTCATAATTGAATTATTTAACCAGAATTGAGAGAAGCCTGGACTGCGTCTTCATAGCACAGCTGAAATCTCTCTGTCGCCCGCGTGTTCTAACATGGATTCTGGGAGCAATAAGCCTGGTCACTGATGCATCAACTCAGGAATAAAAGCAAGTGGCCCCTGGCAAGAAAGGAACAAGAAAATCTCACATTCCAGCTCCATTTACAAGCCGGCTTATCGCTCTTTATAGATTCCTCAGACAACAAGAGCACAAAGGCTTCCAGAGAGGAACGCCTGAGATATTCTAATATAGAGACAGAAACAGTTGTAAGATGCTTCAAAGCACAGAGTTTCTACCCAAAGCAGACAGGCAACTTAAATCTGCCCCCTACCACCCATGTGTATTATGGAAAGCTTCTCTTTTGCATTTGCTTTAATTGAAACAACGGTGTTTGTCAGACTACTTCCTACAGGATACACTGTGTCTGAGCTCCTTTCACTTCTTCACTCAAGGGAAGGCAGGAGAGGAGGTATGGGGTGGGGCTGGGCGTGATGGGACCCTGTCCTTTGCGGAGGCATCACCCTCTTGAACTGGTGAGGGGGCAAGGAAGTGTTTTCTGGTTTTGTCTCGGGCAGTGGCCTCCAAAGTGGAAAACAGAAAGAAAGACAACATTAGACTTTCTATTTACACTCATTTTCATAGTAAAAGAAGAAAGAAATGGTGCTTTCTTATATTTTAATAAAGCAGCTTGATGCCTGTCTCTCTCGCTCTCTGTTGGTTGCATATGGTCCTACCAGAGACCTGGCAGGAAACAGGATTTCTACAACATGGCGGGGGTGGGGGGGCGAGGGGCAGGGACAGGGACAGTGGAGTTCTGATTCCCTCTGGTCTGCAGCTTCTGGAGGCTTCCATGTGCCCAGTAAGGTGGATGATCATACCGCAGTATTTACTCTTCACTGGAGCACCTCTCACAAAAAGGACTAGTGGCTTCCAAATTGCTACAAAGAAATCTGGATTGAAGAAAGTACCAAGAATGCAGGCATTGAAATACGACAAGGAGGGGACAGAGCGCAGCATCTCCTGCCCCAGGATGAAATAGGATGAAATTTTGTCAGTTATGTTGTACTACTAAAAAAAAAAAAAAAAAAAAAAAAAAAAAAGTGATGATGAACACAGATCTGTTAAAAAAATCAAAGCAAAAACCCATAAAGTTATCAAAAAGATTATTGAAATGATAGATTTACATTAGCTCCATGGTCCAATATTTTCCGTACTAGAATACAGGCTCCAGAAGGACATGTCTTTCAACACCATTTCCCCATAGTCTCAGCCTGACACATAGTAGGTGTTTTATAAATATCTATTCCTCAGTGACTGAGTCTGTAATGATGAACGGGGCAGATTATATTTTCCAAGGATATCCCTGACAATGTCTCCCACTCCACATGTTGGTTTATATACAGTGGTTTATAAGGAGTAAATAATATGGTGTTATTATTTGCTTATTAGGAAGCCTGGTCTAATTCCCCACTTTGTGCATCTGGGCAGGTTTATTACTGTTTTGATGAATATGTTATAGAGTGACTTTTGAGCCTAAGACAAGCAAAGCCGTGCAGCTCCCCCATTGGGTTCTCTTGGGATGCCTGCCTTGGGAAGCATGCGGCCAGGTAAGAAGTCCGGGTACCCTGAGACCAGCAGGGTGGAGAGGGCACATGAGTGTGCTCTGGTCACCAGCCCTTGCTGAGTCCCAGGGCTACGAGCCATGTGAAGGAGCCCTTGGATGTCCAGTCCCACAGGTGTTCACACGGGTCGACACTGGACCGTGCCACATGAGGGGCTACATGTGCAACCACGCAGTTGAATCCTCATTCCTGACCAGGAAACCTTGTGCAAAATAAATTTGCTGGTTTCAACCACTGAACACGGGGGTAACTGGGTACCCAGCCCTAGGTGACTGTAACAATGGACCTCATCCCAAGTACGTGTTAGGTCTTGATGTTTTTAAATAATAGTATAAAACCATCATGACTCATCAAACGTGTAAAACTAAGCATGCAGTTCATGATTAATGCTAATTTTCTTTAGAGAGAGCAAAGAGGGTTCTGCACTATTCTTGAGTAAAAGAATTTGATTGTAAGTCATTGATTTCAGTTTGATCTCATTTAAAATTCTGAATTTTTATTTATGCTTTACAGTGGACAATAAGACATCAGTACACTAGTGCAAATACACAATTTGTAAAGAAATATACAGATATTGGGGATGCATGTCCAAACTATTTTTAAAATTTAAAATTGGGGTACTAATTTAAAAGTAATAATTAACTTAGTAGCCACTGAGAAACTAACCAAACAAACCTCACCCAGCTCTGCAAAATATTTCAGACCGTTCTTGGACTTCTCTCACCCAGGCCTGAAACTCACTTTAAGAAATCCCATCTTGGGGATTGGGAGGGAGAGAAACCATAAGTGACTCTTAATCTCACAAAACAAACTGAGGGTTGATGGGGGGAGGGGGGCTGGGGGGGGGGGATTATGGATATTGGGGAGGGTATGTGCTATGGTGAGTGCTGTGAAGTGTGTAAACCTGGCGATTCGCAGACCTGTACCCCTGGGGATAAAAATATATGTTTATAAAATAAAAAATAAATAAATAAAATAAAAAAAATAATGAAAAAAAAAAAAAAAAAAGAAATCCCATCTTGGGGCACCAGGTGGCCCTGTCAATCAAGCATCCAATTCTTGATTTTGGCTCAAGTCATGATCTAGTGTCCCGACATACAGCCCCTAGTTGGGCTCCCAGCTCAGTGCAGAGACTGCCTGCCCCTCTCCCTCCCTCTCTGCTCCTCCATCCCCCAAATAAATACAAAAATCTTTAAAATAAAAATAAAGACTATTTGACTCCAGTGACTAGGGAGAAATCGCAGTGGCCATCAGTCATATCAAGCTTTCATCCTCTTCTTCCCAGTAGGAGGAGGATTGCTTCAAATATTTCCAACCAGCTCATGAAGAAGGTGCAATAGTAAAGCCCAACTGTCCCATCAAACCCTATTGGAATGGGCTGGGTGTCTGCCATCTGCAATTATTTCTCTGTAAGCATAACAACTTTTCTCTAGAACTTTCGGTGAGGCACTTGAACACTGACAGTCTCACCGTAGCTCTGGAAGTGACCCAAATCCTTCCCCTAGTTCTCTTTCCTAATCCTCTGGAATGTGATGTACTTATTCCATTTTAACAGAGTCTTAAATCACATAAAAAGGTAAACATGTTACTTAGTCAAAAAAAAAAAAAGCCAAACCATAAGTAAGGTAAGAAGATAATAATATACAAGGAAGAATGCTTGCAACACGTTTGACAGACTGACAGTTAAGGTGCAAAGAATTTCTACAAATAAATAAGAAGAGGAAGAACAACCCATTAGCTAAATGGGCCATTACAGGACAGGAAATCTAAATGATAGTAAAACTTCAATAAAAACAACAAAATAAATAAATAAACAAACAAATAAATGCAATATGTTTCACCCATTAAACTGACAGTATTAAATGCAAAAAACATTCTGGGCTGGCAGTGGTTTGGGGCATAGACGGGTGAGAAAGTGAAGTCCTGTAAACTTTCTGGAAAGTAATCTCTGTTTACTTAAACAGAGTATACACATACCCTTTGATCCAGTGATCCCACCTTTGGAAATACACCTAAAGCAACAGTGTACAAGAGTATGTAAATAAAGAGCTTGTGTAGTCACATGTGCGCACACATGCACACACACACACACACACACACACGTGTGTTCACATCTGGTTATCAAACCATAAGAAAAGAAATGGAATATGCATGAGGATGTTGATATCAGTAATTCAATAACACCACATTGAAGAGGAGTAGAGAAAATAATCCCGCATGCTACTTCGCTGGGCTTATTATAATGAAGGAATGTTTGCTTTGTAAATTTTCTTTAAATGAAGAAAAAAATAGACACCTTGTAACTATGCTGCGTAATCTTAAAACAAATAAGGTCTGGATCACACCCTTCCCTGCACAGAGAAGAGTGCAGTCTTTCAAAAGCCGGACTTCTGCATGGTGGACACTCTTGACCGCAGGGCGTTGGGAGAAGCTGGTGGGGCAGGGCAGGAGATAGGAGGGGAGATTATGAAAAAAGTTAAACTCTTAGAATTTTGCACTTCAAAGCCATGTTAAATGAACCAAATAGGTAAGAAATAATAATAAGAACTTTTTTCACATGAAATACCTTCTTATACTCCACAAGTTAGAAATATATTTGCAAATGGCCAAGTACATATTTTCCAGTATCTACTTATTTATTTTTAAAGATTTTACTTATTTATTTGAGAGAGAATATGAGAGAGGGAGAGAGGGAGAGAGCATGAGAGAGGGGGAGGGTCAGAGGGAGAAGCAGACTTGCTGCTGAGCAGGGAGCCTGATTTGGGACTTGATCCTGGGACTCTGGGATCATGACCTGAGCTGAAGGCAATTGCTTAACCAGTTGAGCCACCAGGTGCCCCTGTATTTTCCAGTATTAAAAAAAAAAAAAAAAATACACAATTTAGGTAAAGACTCAGAACATTTTTTAAACACCTCCTGCTAGTCAGAATTCCTCCAGCTGCTCTCAGGTAGTGCCTTAATCTTCATAACATGAGTCAATACTTCCTGTGGCTCACACCTTAGTTCGAAATACCATTATGAGCCAATCATTCTGAGGGAGATTTTTCTGGAACACCTGGGATTTTTGTCTGAAGGTGATGTTTTATTTTGGAGTCTTTGGTCAGAAAGTGTCAGAAACCTAATTTAATCTCATTTAAGCATAAAGGGGTTTTTATTTTCTTTCAGACAATAGGAGTTTAAGTGCTAATCCTACCTTCAGGTAAAGCTGGATCCAGCAGTGCCAAGATTTCATCAAGACCCTTTATTGATTCCTCATCTCTGTTTCCCTTAATACTGGCTGTGTTCTCTGGGTGACTCTCCCCTCATAGTAACAAAGCACCAGGCTTCCATCCTACAGATTTTGTGGTTCTGGTGAAAAGATGGCTTCTTGTTCCCAAAAAGAGCCCATTAAATTGTCTGGCATCACTATCATTGATAGTCACACCCTGAGCAGGAAGAGGAGTCATACATCTCCAGACTTCATGGATAGAGATGAGGGCAGCATGAGTCCCCAGAAGGAAATCTGAGGACGAGACTTGGGACAAGCAATATAACAGATGTTCTATTTCAGAGGACACAGAGAAGGAGGGATTCAGGCCATGGAGCCCCCCAGACTCTCAGGTGTCATCCTGGGGCACAAAGCCTACCATGTGGAGAATATTAAAATAAATGAGAAATCAAGGAACACTAGGAAGCTAGGCGGTCACACAAGGATAATGGAAACATCTGACCCACCAATTCAGAATGACTGGTGAGGCTTGCATGTGTTAGCACTGGTGAGCCCTGGGATCCAAACTTGGTTCAAAGAACACCAAGCTACCACTGTCCATAAACCTGTGGATGTGTGACTGGGCGGGGCGCTTAACTTCTCTGCACTTCATTTCCTCAGATCAGGAAAATGGAGCTGAATCCAGGACCAACCCTCCACACTTCTGGCCAGCGTTAAATAAGATTACATTTTTTTCAACGGTTGCGTAATGGAGTGGTTAAGGAGGTGTGGGGGAATGGAATCCAGCTGTCTGAGAGGAGTCTCTATTCTCCTGCTGCCTGTCTAAGGGAACTTGGGCAATTTATTTAGCCTCTCTGAAATTGTTTCCTTGCCAGAAAGAAGTAAAATTAATAATTGTACTTGCTTCCTGTATTTTTTTGGTGGGATTGACAATGCAGGGGTCGCACACTATTCCTGGCATTAATAAATACTCAGTGTATGGTACGTGTCAGTCTTATGGGTCTCTACTCCCATGAGGGAGTCCTTGTTGGTCTCACTCCCATGAGAACAAGGGTTTTCCTCCATCTTAGCTGCTGCTCTAAGTTAGAACAGAGCCTGGCACATAATAGATGTTCACTAAAGCCCTCCTTCTCATGTATAGCTTCCCACACTCCCTACATTTTCTGATTGGGATTCATAGTCAATAAATAGTTATCAATCACCTGTTTTATTTCAGATACTGCCCTACACTCCAGGAATAGAGCAGTAACTAAGACATGCATACTGACTTCTCCCAGGAGCTTACATTCCCACAGAGAGAGGAAGCGGGGCTATAACTTCAGAAGGAAATAAGGTCTATGAAAGACGCGAGTGCTCCCAGTGATAACGAGGAACTGGGTTGAGGGGCAGGTAATTCAGAGGGTAGGAAGTCTCCTGAGAAGGTAGCTTTTGAGCTGACCCCTAAAGATGGAAAGGAGCCAGCCATGAGAAGAACTAATCAAAGAGAATCTGAGGTGGAAATCTGGGAAGGGGGCAGTGTTATGGGTTGAGATATGCTGAAATCCTAACTCCTTGTACCTGTGAACATGACTTTATTTGGAAATCGGATCTTTGAAGATGGAATCAAGTTAAGATGAGGTCATACTCAATTAGTGTGGACCTTAATTCAATGAGTAGTAGTATTCTAAAAAGAGAGAGAGACACAGAGAGGGAGGTGGCCATGTGACAACAGAGACAGAGAATTCAGGGATGTGTCTACAAGCCAAGGAGAGCCAAGGATTTCTGGCACACCAGAAGCTTGGAGAAAGGCATGGAATAGATTCTCCCCCAAAGCCTTCAGAGGGAGCACGGCCCTGCCGACACCTTGATCTCAGACTCCTAGCCTCCAGAACTATAAGAGCATAGAAGTCTGTTGTTTTCACCCACCCTACTCTTTGTGGGGCTCGGTAATTCATACGACGGTAATGAAAGGCAGGCTCCGAGGACAGAAAGGAAGAGGAGGGATGCTGGTCTGCTGGGGGGAGAGATTAAGAGAGGAGCTCATAGGAGAGGCAGGCTCAGGTAGGACCTTATAGACCGCAGTGGGAACAGTGCTGGCTCCTCAGCCTGGGACTGGAAATAAGGGAAGGACTGGATCTGATCTGTGTTTTTCAAAAATCACTCCAGCATCTACAACAGGGGACTAATTCAGCCTGTGATAGTGATCCCTGTTAAGAGCCTGGGGTGGGTTTTAATGCCTTAATCAGCAGCATCGTTTGCTGAACGGGGGACTCTTCCCTGAGTTCAGTGAGCCCAGAAGCATCCGGCAGAACAAGGAGAGGCTCAGAAAATGTGACAGATGCTACATTTTTGCTTGCAGCCACGGATGTTTCTACTTCAAACCATGATCTGCCATCAGGCTTCCACAGTGAATTCGCTAATACTGTTCCAGAAGTGAGGCACATCTCTTCTATGAATATACATGCATACCTATATGTAAACACACACATTGTGCACAGGGTCCTACATCCATGGGTGGGGAGTCTTAGGAGATACACAGGTAGCGGTTCCTGCTACCTATGGTCCAACCTCGGTGGTTGTTTTTTTTCCTCTCTCTGTAAGCATAAAAATACTGCATTTTGTATGTTTTTCCCCACTGTGATCATTCGGGTTTTGTGACTGTGTATTAGTTCTGTGTATTAGTTACCCTGGCAACATGGCAGACTTGGATCTGATTGGCCAGGTTGTCCGTTCATTGTCGGAGCTATGGGCCCAGTTTTGGGCGGGAGAAGTGTGTGTATATGAACCTGAGCTCTCCAGGCACGCTTGGCAGGGAAAACCTGATCCAGCAGAACCTCAGCATCCTCTCCGGCTGCCCAAAGGACCTTTCCTCCACCTGCTGTGAATGTCCTCCACCTTGCTTTCAGAAAGTTGCAAGTGCTCTTCTATGTCCTTGAAATATCTGTTAGGAAATGTGCTCAGCCTTGCTACCCTCAGCCCTCAGTGTAGAACATATTTATTTATAACAAGAAATTAATTCTCAGGGAAGCTAAGGGAGAATAATCCCATTACTGGACTAGAGCCCAGTACACAGCCTGAATTCAAAAGGAAGCAGGCACAGACTCAGCCAAATGCTTGCTTTCCTGTCAATACTTTTCATTCATAACGACCCTTACCTTAAGAATGAAGTCCTAGCATCCCAGGAAGCTAAAGATTTTAACTGGGACAAAAAAATAGCCCAGTTTATGCCAACGCTATTGAACCATATACTTATTCAATGTATCAGGTATGTCATTTACTCATTAGAGACTGGCTCTTTCACTGACCAATTATGTAGGAAAAAAAGCAAAGCCCTACCTCTAGCTGAAATTCTTTATCAGCCAATGAACAAAGAATCCCAATACAAAGTTATACAGAATGATGCCTTAAAAAGCAATAACTGTATTTTTCTTATTTGCACAAATTTCTAAGTAGCCCTACCCGGCTCACATTCCAAAAATCCTTGTGTTTTCAAAGGAAGCATATCATTGATGCCTGGACCCACCACGCTCTCCACATTTGAACATATTATATTTAACTAGGCTACATAGCCAGCCTAGTCTTAATATAGATGTAAAAGTCATTGGCAAGCAGTCATTTTTCACCTGGGTTAAGTGTTACAGTATGTTCCGTAAAGTTAACATTTAGGCTGTCCAATTTCAAAGGAAAAAAAGAATCTGAAGGGAAAAGAGACAAGAAGCACATTCCAAATAGACTTCCAAAAAAGATGATTGCACAGTAATAATTAATTCTTCTGCTAAAGTTACCAGGGGGAGGGAAAGTGCCTTCTAGAACTTACAGTTTTCCCCCATGGAGAACAAATGCCTTCTTCATTGTGCACAGAGCAATGAGAGAATCAGAATGTGGTCGGGGAACCAACCACCTCCTTCAGGACTGAGGCAACAAACGAAGTGACATCAGCTTTCAAATTCTGCATGCTGAGGGCGCCTGGGTGGCTCAGTGGGTTAAGCCTCTGCCTTCAGCTGGGGTCATGATCCCAGGGTCCTGGGGTCAAGCCCCACACCGGGCTCTCTGCTCAGCGGGGAGCCTGCTTCCTCCTCTCTCTCTGCCTGCCTCTCTGCCTACTTGCGATGTCTGTCTGTCGGATAAATAAATTTAAAAAAAAAATTCTGCATGCCGTCTAAGGTATCATCTTGTTTGCAAGGCTATCAGTGGCCCATCCAAACAAACAGGTTTTATCAATCCACCAGTAACACAATCACACAGTCTTAGATTTGTACAGGGAGTGTTAATTTGTTAAGCACCATAGTAGAAATAGATCACAATTTTTTTAAAATCCTTCTTTGGTAAGTTTTTATTGCCTGAGAAATAAAATGGGAATCCACCCAAAAGGTACTGGTCCAGGCATCTCAACCCCCAGAGAGGTCTGCTTGCTTCGGATCTGTGCCCAGAGAAAGTTCCCCGGGAATGATCCTCCCTTGGTTGTGGGGGTAGGAGGGATGGTTTGGGTAAGCAGAAGCTTCCCCACCCAGCCCCAGCCTTTAAGCCTGAAAGCTACCCTCCCCGACCTCTTGCTTCCTACAGCTCTAGACCACAGACAAATGCCCAGATCTCCACATCATCCGGATTTTCGGAGAAGACACGGTGGAGCGAGGAAATAAAAAAGATGCTGTAAGTCTGTGCGGCTAGCAGCAGTTGAAAGGGAAAAAAAAAATAGTAAGGAGCGGGTGGGGAAGGGAGGTGGGAGACAACAGAACCTCATCTGGAGCCAACAGAGCTAACGTGAGGGACAGCAAAGAATGGACCCCAAATGAAAGATTCTGCAGAAATCCAGGCAGAAGACACAGTGACAAGTGAGGAGACAAAAAGACGCAGGCATTCATAAAACAGAGGGAAAGAGAAAACGCAACACAAAGCCCCACGGTTCTACATACAAGCCAAGGTACATACACACGCCAATAAAAGCAGGCAAGTGGGGAACAAAGGATGTCATAGCAACCTCAACGAGCCCCGTTGTGCTACCAACTGCGGTGCTCCTGGTCATCCATCAAGGAGCCTCCGGGATCCGAACACGACATTCACACAGGGCGGGCTGTGGCCACCCCAGCCGGAGGGGTCGGGTCCCTGCAAGGCACCCTGGCCTCCTTTTCTTCCTTCCTCCCCACCTAAAATCCAAGCGAGGTCTGTTCCAAGCCTCTCCCTTTCTTCCCTCAACAGCTGCTTTTCTGAAATGCAGGGAAACATAATCTGGACACAGCTTCCCGTCACACTTGTGTTCCCCAGTTACGTTTCCCCAACTGTTTCAGATCGGGGTAACACGGCCCTCCCCTGTGCTCTCAAAAGCTCCCCTGACCCTTTGAAAACAAAGGCAAGACAATAACCAAAGAAGGGGGAGGGATGCACATAAATGCATTTTGCTCGATCTTGCAAAATCAAGCATCCCACCGTTGGGATTCATTTGGGATTGTGGACTTCCAGTGGGATATAAAGCTCATTTACCTGTGCCTAATTCAGAAGAGAAATGCTCATTTCCTTCCACCTCAATCTTCTACTTAAATTATAGGTCTCTTCTTTATTAATAGACAGTCATTTCTTTCTACTTTCTTCTGGTTTGAGTGGGGGAAATACTGTGACTCCGGAAGAAAAAAAAAAAGGAAAGGAAAGATAAGTGTTTCTCCAGCAAGACTTGGAAGGCTGTAGAAAATAAGAGAACTTTTACAAGAACCTAATGGAGATATTGACATGTGTGTCTGGAAATCTAATCTTAGCAAAGTGTAAGGCAAGAACAGGGCTTTCTCACTTTATTTCTGTATCTGGAAAGTTTCAGCGGCTGCTACCACATGAATATTTATTAATGCATTGTGAATCAGAACCTGTGATTATTACTCAAACTATCTTTTTACCTTACAAGCTTCAACTCAGAAGAATAAAAACACATCTGCTTTTGCTCTTCCCATATTTTATTCAATGTTTTAACAGCTTTGCTGTAAATATCTCATCCATTACGATTCAGCTGTGACTATACCGGCTTCACATCTCCTGTCTTATTACTGTCATCACGGTTAAACAACACACGGTTAATTCTGTTAACTAACAAGTTCATTGTTCCAGCTAGTCAGCGATCTCCCGTTTGTTGGGTCCACATGTTGAGAGAATTGGGTATGAACCAAAGAAGGGCCTGAGTGAGGTGTGTTCCCTTTGTTCAGATGAATGGGATGTTATTTGAGACGGTCACTCAACGGGCTGTCGTGGAAGAAGTGCGTCACTCTGAGGATAGGGCCAAATCCAACCCTATTGGATGAAGAGATTGTGCAACCTTCAAAGAATTCAGTTCTGGAATATGTATCGTGAGAGCCTTCGATTCTCTGTGTGATGCCTGCACTTCTTGATAACCGCCATCCAAGGTCGACCTTATAAACCTGTCTTCTTCCAGAGTCTTCCCAGAAGAAACATGCTATTTTTTCCCCCTCTAGCTATGATTCAGTTTGTCTGTCAGTGTGGTCTGACAGTCCGGAATGCGGGATTGGAGGTCCAGCAGACTCGGTTTGCTTCCCCGGCTCTTGACATTCACCAGCTGTAGGGACTTGGATAATTTACTCGACATTGGGGACCCTCGTCTCTTAAAAGGGGGACAGCGACCACACCTACTCATCAGATGGTTCTGATGCTGGCAGGAGAAAATGTGTATCAAGTTCTGTATCAGGGAAGATTCGGTGCAGGAAACAGAAATCACTACACCTATTTCAAGCATGAAATGAGTTAATTTGAGTATTAGGTATGCTATCTATTATTATGATAATGTCAGAACACACTCATTGGCTTAAGACTGTGAGCATTTATTTCAATCATGGGTCTGTGCATCAGAGATTTGGGCTTGGCTTGGCTGAGTTCTTTTTGTCATGGTGGACTCATTCCATGTCTTACTGTTGACTGGTGTGTCTGGGTTCAGTGTGTAACTCTCCAGCAGAATAGCCCGAGCGCTCTCCTGGCAGAGGTAGAGAAGCCAAAGGACTTCTTCATAGGTGGTTTGCTAACATCCCATTGGCGGAAGCAGGTTACACATCGAGCCCATAGGCAAGGGTGGAAATAGAAAGTCCCACCCAGGGTAGCTGGATGTGAGGGTGAAAACCATTGTGGTTTTCCAGAGCCTGAGGGGTTTCGCAGGATACAGGAATTTAGTGTTAAAACTGGGAGAGTCCTGGACAAAGCAGAATGCACTGGTCACTGTGTTAGCACATTTACGGGACAAGAACATGGACACAATGAGGGTTAAGAATTGTAGCCTTGGAGTGCCTGGGTGGACCAGTTGGCTAAGTGTTTGCTTTTGATTCATGTCATGGTCCCAGCGTCCTGTGATCAAGCCCCATGGGGGTTCCCTGCTCAGCTGGGATCCTCCTTCTCCTTCTGCCTCTGCCTTTCTACCCTTCTCATACTCACTCTCGCTCTCTCTCAAATAAATAAATAAAATCTTTTAAAAAAAAAAAAGAATTATAGTCTTATGTCTTAAGAAAGGGACTTCGGAGTTGCCTATCAAATTGTTGGAAGGATTGGGGCAAAAAAAAAAAAAAAGCTATTGGTCTGAAGGTCATGGCACTGTTTTTGCCGCTATTATAGCTTTGCCTATTAGCCCTGACAACTTAGCAACCAGATGCTAGAACGTGGCAACGGACTACCATGGAATCCCCATGTAATGCCTGCTGGTCAACCATCATTATCACAGGAGGGATCTGCCCGACTCCCACCCTCCAGATCTCCATGAAGGCAACTGATCAACAGAGCCTAACTCTAACCCAGAGCTCTGATGACAGGAAAATATGGGAAGTATGTCCTTGAGCTTTCTAGCCTCCTACAAGAGGAAAATTGAAACAGAGCTTGAGGGGCTTGGTCCACAAAGGCTCACATGAACGTCAGGCTCATGAGGAATGTTATCTGTTGTGATGCTGGTCAGATTCATTCAGATTGAGTCATTGATATGACCTGCTATGAATCCCTGGGTCTGTAACCCTCTCTCTGGCTCAGCTAAAATTATAGGCAAACAGGTTACCTTCTAAGATACCTGATTCCCAGAAGGCTACCCTCGAAAAGACAGAATCATTATAAAGAAAATGGTTTTTATAGCATTTCAGCTCCCAAGGATAAGTAGAGAATTTTAAGAAGCCACGTGCCTTTTTTCACCTTGTTTTGCTTTAGGTATTATTGGGTTTTCTTTCCTTTTCTTTTCTTTTCTTTTTTTTCCCCCTCTTCTTCTGAAAATTATCTGGGTATTCTAAGAATCTGAAAGGTTTTGTTCAGAATTCGGGAGAAGATTTTAATCAGTTCTCATCACTTTAGTCCCGTTGACTTCTTTGTCATCACACATAGTTACAAAAAAAAAAGAATGAATGAATTCTGAAGGCATCTGAAATGAGCATCATAGATCTTGGCCTATATCTGACCTATTCTAAAGAAAGCAGGAAACAACACACCTATCTTAAGAAGGTCACTTGAGTCTACTGATTTCAAAACACAAATGAGCTGAATTTATTAGGGAAAACTCTGGTTCATTAGAGATAATTTTTCTAAGACACAGTTCCTTAAGGAAAACATACCTTCGCTGTGATTCTAAATCTGTCTCCTGAGAAATCTCAGATGCCTGCTGCTCAGTTTGAATTCTTTGCCGCCCTTAACTTTCTGGCTGCACGTTAGAAATCATTTTAAATGAATTGAATAAAATTCACAAGTGTTATATGCCAGCAAATGATGAACTCACAGGAAATATGACTCAAATCCACTTTTTTTCATTTTGGTTTTTTTCCCCTCATAATAAATAGAAATGAACAAATGTGGCTTTAATGACATCTTGGGGTGAGAGCTTTTATTGATATATTATCAGTTGGAAGCGTGTAATGCTTCGGTGAAGTAAACTCCATTCCACATATTTATAACCAGATTGAAAAAGGTGTGTTTGTTATTTTGTGTGACACTTCCTAATGATAGTGAAGTTTTGTATATGAAGATATACACGCACGATCATAAAAATGAACAATATTTCAGCTTACAAAATGTTTCTTTGATTGAAGATGTTTTTGTACTTACTTAGTTTCCAATTACTTTTTTAACCTGTGCTCACAAACTTACAAATGGCTTTTCCTCATTTCTGTAAAGTTGTAAACAGATGCTTCAAACCCTGTCCAGCTGAAACAAAATGGGGATTGCCTGTTTTAGAACGACAAGTCCATCTCTGGGCAGCTGAGGGTCTGGTCATTAGCTGATTATGGTCTGTACCAGGTCCGACTGTTTGGGTTACAAAACACAGAATAGGCTTAAGGAAGGAGGGGGCCTCTTGGCGCCAGCCTAGAGGACTGGCTTCAGACACTGTGGGATGAAGGTTCATTGATGTCACAGGAACCCAATGACCCGCCATCCCTCAGCTTTGCTTTCCGATTTACGTTACATTTCTTTTAAACCAGGGTATCTCCACAAAGTCACAAGATAATAGCCCTAGAACGCACACTCTATCTCTGTCTCTGCATCTGTCTCTGTCTCTGTCTCTCCTCCTTCTCACCCCCAACCAACTGAAGAAAACACAAGAGTCTGTCTACCATTGCCTCAAACTGCTCCCATGCATTCCCCTGAACCAGCTGTGTTACCCCCTGGTTATTAAGTACCTAGTGCTATGGAACAAAGTATATTTGGAAGCTTAGCAGCTTAAAACAACATTCATTTATTACATGAAAGTTTCTGTGGGTGAAGGATCTAAGTGTGGCCTAAGCAGGTCCTCTAACTCAGTGTCCCCAGCCGGGCTGCCGTCAAGGTGTTGGCCTGCCTCGAGGTTCAGCTGGGGCTGGATCCACTTCCCAGTTTACTCAGTGTGTGGGCAGGATGCACTTCTTCATGGGCTGTTGGACCGAGAACCTTAGTTCTTCCTTGGCTGTTGAGCAAAGGCCATTGTCTACTCTTTGCCATAAGTGTCTCTCCATCAGGCAGTTCACAATAAGGCTGCTGACTTTATCAGAGAAACCAAATGAGACAGGGAAAGAGAGAGAGAGGCAAAGACAGAGAGATAGAATTCAGTTTTCAATCCTCATCCTGGAAGAAACACCCCAGCTTTTGCCAATTATATTCATCAGGAACAAATAAATTAGGAACTAGCCCATACTCCAGAGGAAGGAGTTACACCAAGGAGGGAACATCAGGAATTGAGATCGTGATAGCCATTCCAGAAGCTGCCTACCACAAAGGATAATTAAATGTGCTGGGTTTATGAACAGTTCTTTTTGTCTGTATAATAATTTATTGAGTGGATATAGCAAAACTTACCTTTTTTTAATTTAGTAAATTGACTTGTTTAAAATAGGTTTTAAAATTTTCTCCCGTAGCACAGATAAAACTGTGGTGCATCTTTCTTTAAAAGTCCTTTGGTAGGCGCCTGGGTGGCTCAGTGGGTTAAGCCTCTGCCTTCGGCTCAGATCATGATCTCAGGGTCCTGGGATCAAGCCCCACATCGGGCTCTCTGCTCAGCAGGGAGCCTGCTTCCTCCTCTCTCTCTCTCTGCCTGCCTCTCTCCCTACTTGTGATCTCTCTGTCAAATAAATAAATAAATTCTTATTTAAAAAAAAAAAGTCCTTTGGTAATCGTATCCAGGAAATCCAGACTCAAATGCTCATAGGGACATGTGAATGCTGTCCCTCTAATGGGACAGTGGTCACTCATATCCAGCTTCCTGTCAACATGTGGGAACATGAACCCTGATCTCCTGCTTCTTCAAGAAAAATAGGAAATTCCTATTTGTATGTGAACTGTCCTTTTGGCTCCACTGGAAACAAAATGTACTTAAACGAGTGTGCTGGCCAAAGAAAACTGCTCTGCGGGCTGGATATGATACACCAACTACCATTTGAGATGGACAACCTAAGGGCTGTATTTCTGAAATCAACCTTAAGGGGGAAAAGAAACAGGAAATGGCAAAACTATGGAAACAATAAAAAGATGAATGGTTGCCAGGGCTTAGGGAAAAGGGAGTGATGAATAAGCAGAGCCCTGAGGATTTGCAGGGAGTGAAACTATCTGTATGATACTCTAATGATGGGAATAGGTCATCGTACATTTGTCAAAATACGGGGCGTGTCCCACAACAAGAGTGGACCCTGATGAACACCGTGCACTCTGGGTTGACAATGATGTGTCCACATAGGTTCATCGTTGTAACAGATGTACATTCTGGTGGGGGAGGTGGATAATGGGGAGAGGCTATGGGTGTGTGGGGGCATGAAGGGGTATATGGGAACTCTCTGTACCTTCTGCCTAATTTTGTTGTAAACCGAAAACTGCTCTAAAAATAAAGTATATTTTAAAAAACTGGATATAAAGGAGTGAGGTTATGTACAAATTTTTTCTCTTTGATTTTCTAAACATCCTTCAACAAGCAAATAGTATAGGCAGTCTTCATGTCACACACCAATGCAGGACTATAAAAATGACTTTGCAATCCGAAACTGTGCAAAGCGATATTAATAATCAGTGGTAAAATTCCAATTGCTCCATGACCTTTAAAAATGTTTGCCAAAACATTAAAACTGCCTTCCTGTTGCTTATAAATGCATACAAAAATGAAAAAGAAATAGTATAAGTAAAATGTATTTCATACACTATACTTTAATCATTAGAAACATGAGCATGAATGTGTCTGTCTTTGTGAGCACTTATCAAGTAGTTTGAATACTGCCGATGGGTCTTCTTCTCATTATATAACTTAGGAAACAAAAAGAGCATCTTTCCCAGGCCTTGGTGAATTGGCATACTGAATTTTAAGTCTGGCTCAGCTTCCAACACTCTGATCCTAGTGCTTCCAATGTCATGAACAATCTCTAAGAGTTTACTTCTAAATGTGAAGTTTTTGCCAGCATCACTTCCTCTGGGACACCTTCCTCCTCCTTGTCAAAAAGTTTAAGGTCAACTTCCTCCCCAGGAAGTTCCTCCAGCTGCATATCTACAGCCTCTCAGGCAACAGGGGCATCCACATTCCCGTGCACAGCTGTTTCTCCAACAACTCCATTTACGTTCAATGCCCACGTCACTCCCAGAGTCAATTTTCATTTCTTTGCTGTACTTGGATCTTAGTTCGTCAATCCCCTCCATCAATTGCTTGCATTTGTGAAATGTCACATGGGTTTTCCACTGGGAAACAAGGAGGCAACACCACCACACACTTTGCTGTCTGAGTGCGGACGGCACACAAGTGTATAGAAACCAGTTACCAACGGGCTGAGGAAGGGACAGGATGGGGCCCTGGAGGGCCACACCTCTCCTACTTGCGTGCTGATCCGTGTCCAGAAGAGCTAACAGTGAAGCTGGTACTTTGTGCTATCACTCCCAGTTCACAGAGCGAGGTAACTCAAAACTGAATCATGTTGTGGGGTGGGGGGCTGATGTTAGTTAAAGAAAGCATGGTCACTGAAATTCATGCAAAGAAAAGTCTGCCAGTACTTCTGTATTGGAAAAACAAACTTTATTACAAAAAAAAAAAAAAAAGATTCTTTGCTAGTTTTTTGGTCACAGGCAGACTCAAGGACTAAAGATAGACTATTGAAGAAGACACACTGCTGGTTGAGTTCAGTTGATTTATGACCCTGGAGACCTCATGGAACATTTTGTAATGTTATTTTGTTCAGACTCCCTGTGAATATGTACATCTGGAGACATATATATTTATGGAAAATGATAAATATTTTTTTCTCCCCTACCTTATGTCTAAGTAGGTCATGTTGGCAATATTTTCAGTACTTATTACATTTCAGCCAATGTATTTCCAAGAGCATGTAGAATGTAGCTGTAGGATACACATGGGTGGTAACAGTGTGTACAAGACTTCAAAGTCCTATAAATATGATTGTTCTCTGAGAGCTAATCTGGGAAACTAGAACATCATGGATCAAAGCAGAGAAATGCAAAGTCAACTTAGAAATATCATTTTAAAAGCTGTATGATGCCTTTAATAGATTCAAAATGGATAAAGGTCAACTTTTTAAAAAGTCATGGCTTTTCTTTAAATAAGAGGAACTAAGCAAAATAGCAGTCAAGGGGAAATTCTTTAATGGGGTAAATATCTATCGCAAACATTCCTCCTAAGGTTGAAAATGAGAAGAGTTGCTATTAAATCTAGCAACACAACAACATGACAAATATGCCCCATCGTTCTTACTGGACAACAGTGTTCTGAAGGTCCCAGCCAATGCATTAAGAAAAGAAAAGCAAATATAGGAATAAGGATTAGAAGGAAGCAATCACTATCATCATTTGCAACAGACAAGGTCATCAATAAGGAAAACAGAGATTCAACAAATGATCGTGTCTAAGAGAAAAGTAGACCAAATTTGCTAAATATCAGATGGACATTTAAAAGGTCCTAGACACTGGAAATAATTTTAGGGAAGCATCAAGGGGATCCCTAAGCTATCAAATCTGTAGAGAACCAGGTTGAAGGTTATTAACACAGATAAGCAATCCTGTGGATATGCCCGGGACTAAGTAAGTCACAGTTCAGAGACGATTAGAATCAAAGAGGACAACATGAGGCCCCAGTAAGCCCTATCTTAACATGCACATTCCTGATATAATTGCCAAATATGCCAATACTGTGAAATCAGTCAGTACCTGACTGGTTATATAACTAAATCACCTGAGGCCACCCCAATTTTCAAGATTTCAAAAAATTTGCATTGTGCCCATTGTTTAATAGTCCTTGGGAGTCCAATGTTGCCCAGCGATTTATCAAGTTCAGCCAATGGTGGTTCATAGGCTGATTCAGAGTTTTCTGAGCTCATTAACGAAGAATCATACCTTCCCAGGAAGGTAACCTTACCCAGGGCCCAAATCCTCTTCTTTTCCTGAAATTCAAGAACAAGATGTTCATGGATTTCCTATGTGTTGCTTGCTGCAAATGCCGTTGAGATAACTTGACCATTTTAGCCATAGTTCCTCATCCCAGAAAAAAAGAAAAATCCATATTCATGAAATTATGGTATGTATCTCCAGGGGGTACCCAGACCTTCTGAAGCCTGTTCAAGAGACTAGAGATTAAGCACCCTGCTCTGCGTTATGTGGTCTATCCCCTCCAACATGCATCAATGTTCATCACAGTGGTTGAAAATAAAGAAGTCCTTCCCATCGATGGCCTGGGCTTATATCTCTGCTTGGTCCTTAGTAATCTGTGTGACCTTAATTGCATTACATAAACGCTCTGGGCCTCAGTGTTATTATTTGCAAGGGGAATCATCATCATCCTTACCTCACTGGGTAGGCATGAGGATGAAATAAGACAAGACAGGGAAAGCTGTTGGCACACCGCCTCATGTAATGAATGATCAACAAATGTCAGTTATTGCCATTTTACTACTATCCTGCGAGACTGCTTTGTTTTAGCTTTTTAAGATAAATACACTTTATGATCCATACCAGAGTTTTTAACCTTGACACTATTGATATTTGGGGCCAGATAATTCTTTGCTGTGGGAACTGTCCTGCACATTGGAGGATGTTTACCCATATCCCTGGCCTCTACCCACTAGATGCCAGAAATATGCCCACATTTCCGACAGACAAAAATGTCTCCAGTCACCTATGTCTCTTGACAGCTAAAATCACCCCTAATGGAGAATCACTGCACTACACTGATGAAATGGATATTTCGAGATTTTGTTCTTATGGCAGAAGCAAAAGTAACTATAATATTTAAAATGTGACTATTGCTCATGAAAAGACAGTAAGTCCAAAGCATTGTACTCAAAATGGAGAAGAAAGGGCTCTGAGTTTAAGGAAGAGAAAGTAATTGTGTGAATGGGGATGGGAAGTTTCAAGTCTTGGTACACACACATGGGCAAAGGGAATTAATGTGAAATTAATTGTTTGTGAAAAATACAATTGTATTTGTATTGTTGTGAAAAATACAGAGGAAAAATAAATTTTGGCAGTGGAATGAATACATTGAAAACTCTTTCGGGAAAAAAAAATATATATATAGTTTAACCCAGAGAATACACAACATGAGTAACACCTGGAAGGAGTCAACAGAGACTGGATATGAAAAACAGAGAGAGGAAATGAGCAAAAGGACCCTACGGATTCCATGAGAGGTCCACACCACTGATTCATGATAAGACAGGATCATTTGATACGGAATTAAAGAGCAGAGTCCAGGGTTAAGAAATCCTTGGAAAAGGACCAAAGGCCAAGGATGGGCTGAGACCCCGAGCGTCAGCCTTTCAAGAGACTAACATGGTATACCCATTTCTGAAACAAATAAAGCTATTATTTTGTGTATATGTGGTCCCCATAGTGTTGTCAAGTTGTCTTACATTCTCAGTAAATAAATTTGTGGGGGCTCGAAGTCCCTCTGAAAAAAAAGAATAGCTCAGAGAAGTTGAAAGTCAGCCCTGGTCATATATCAGGTGCATGGTCTATGAACGAGATAGGTTCCCCCTTCCTTTGGGTGGTGGCAGCAAAACTTAATTGTCACTTCGATGTCAGTGTTGGTGATGTGAATCCACTGAGAACTTCCAAGCGTTTTGCACATGCCCAATTTTTCCCAATTAATCCCCACAACAACCTTCTGAAATAGCAACCATTAAAATCCCTACTTTACAGTTGAAGAAACCAAGGTTTTGAGAGGTTGAATGCTCCAAGGCTACACAGCTAGTTAGCAAGCACTTAATGCCCAGACGACAGTCCCCAACACTCTTCTCTTGGTTCCTGTCCTATATTCTCTTGAGCACTCATGGGGAGGGATGGGGTCCTGAAATCACTTGGACTCACTGTGTTCAACAGAGTAAGGCATAAACAGACTAAGTGTTTTACTTACGCTGACATTTGAAAAAAATTTCCAAGTTGGCATCACTATCCACATTGTTCAAAAATTAAGCCAAAATAACCTGGCCATCAAAAGAGGGAGCTAAGACTCAAACCTAGCTCCAGCTGACTCCAGAGTCTAAGGTTTCCCCATCAGATCAAAACAGACACATTAAAATCAAAAATCTTATGCTCTGACATCTTTTCCGTGTCTCCCAATTTTTTGCCATGTGTGACCAATTAGCACAGTTGACTAGAACATGGTGCTAATGAGGCCAAGGTCGGGGGTTAAATTTCTCCATGGGCTGAAACTTGATGCTTCCTTCCCAGAGTCACAGGCTGTGGCCTGCTCCACAGCTGGTCCCCTCCCAGAAGCATCACATTGGTCATAAGTGCAACTGAGAAACCTTCAATGAATAACGGTAAGTCCATCCGCACTGTTGGATCAGCTCAGAACATGCAACACGGAGGCCTGACTATTCACAGAAATAAAGACCAATGTTGTTATTAGTTGGATAAATTAACAATTTTTGCCTACACACCAATAAAATTTAACTTTACTCTTCATGGGTTGATGGAGCTATGACTTAAACTTTTAAAAACTCATGTACAGGGGCACCTGGGTGGTTCAGTGGGTTAAGCCTCTGCCTTCAGCTTAGGTCATGATCTCTGGGTCCTGGGATGGAGCCCTGCATCGGGCTCTCTGCTCAGCAGGGAGCCTGCTTCCCCCTTTCTCTCTGCCTGCCTCTCTGCCTACTTGTGATCTCTCTCTCAAATAAATAAATAAAACCTTTTTTTTTTAATTTATTTGACAGAGAGAGATTACAAGGAGAGGCAGGCAGAGAGAGAGAGAGAGGGAAGCAGGCTCCCTGCTGAGCAGAGAGCCCAATGTGGGACTTGATCCCAGGACCCTGAGATCATGACCTGAGCCGAAGGCAGCGGCTTAACCCACTGAGCCACCCAGGCGCCCCTAAATAAATAAAACCTTTAAAAAAATAAAATTAAAAAAAAAACTCATGTACATCAAGAAAGATGCTAAAATTTTGAGATATTGAATGACATGTGCAGTAATACCTCAATTACTTAAACTCATGAGGAAATGAGTTATTTTGTATGTGTAAATTATGTTAAGATAATGGAAGTGTCTCCTTAGTACCAAGACATTTTCATATTACAAAGTTTGATGGAAATCTTTCTAAATGGATTCACGTCTTCCTGCCTCCTCAAATTGGGGACATAGAACATGATTTACCCTACATATTTGTTATTTACAAGAAACACAATTTCAACAAAGTAATTATTTTTAATTGAAAATGAAGAAATGGGAAAAGAGATAGCAACCAAGAAAGTCAATGTTAACACCAGACAAGGTTTAAGTAATTTAACCTTGGAATTTAAGGCTAAAGTAACAACAGGATAAAGACAAATATAATGTAGTGATAGAAGACATTTCTCCAATGAAAATGCAATAATCAATAATCTATGTGCACCAAGTAATACGACATCTTCATTGAGTCCCAATTTCCTGTGCCTTCTTGCTATTCCTCAAACAGTCTAAAGTGGTTTCTGACTCAGAGCCTTTGTGGCTTTGCAGCCAAAGTGAATTTCTGCCTGGGGTTGCATTCCCACTTTATTGGGAGACCGATCCTGCTTATGTAAGGTCTGAAGTTTATACAACTTGGAGACCCTAACAAATAATAATAATACAAGAATATAAAATTAGGTACAGAAGTAAATATGAAACAAGAAACCATGAATTTTATTTTATTTTTTAAAGATTTATTTATGTATTTGAGACAGTGTGTGCACGTGCAAGTAAGGGGAGGGGCTGAGGGAGCAGGAGACAAATCATACTCCTGCTGGGCAGAGAGCCTGTCAGTGGACTCGATCCCCGGACCCTAAGACCATGACCTGAGCTGAAATCAAGATTCGGACACTTGACCAACGGAGCCACCCAAGTGCCCCAATAAACCATGAATTTTAAAAAGCTGAAAATACCACAAGCATCACAAGATCCAGAAAAATCATATAACAATTCTTACTAATTCACTGCCTGATGTGCCTCTATAATAAATCTCGTTTCCACATTTTTAAGCTGTATACCATTTGATTCCCTTTTTCATAACAATAATTTTTTAACATTTTCCATTAAATAGTTATGCAATTCAGACCTTTCCCCATCACGGTTAATTGAAATTGGCTTCATGTTATTAGATAATTGGGATATATAACACATGTGACTCCATATACAGGTGTACTTACCTTCATAATACTGCTCCAGGTTTATGCTGTACAATTTGAAAACTACAGTAAATTTTATTTACTGCATCATTTTTTTTAAATAATAAAAATCTCTAGTGTTTGTAAAATTGTATACAGTATATTATTAAGTGTATTTCAGGTAGGGAAGAAATTCTGTTGTTTCGTGCATCCATGAGAAATTAAACCTCTGCTTCAAATTATACATTTGAGGCTGGAGAAATTTCACATGGACTGGCTTCTGGCTCCAAATGTTTTAAACCTTCAATCTCCTCCACTACCCACATACATCAAGTAATGGGTGCCTAGAAAATACTCATATCCCTATAGAACCTCTAACTTATACCCTTGTATCGCCATCCTGGGGAAGACAGCAAAGCTGGCATTGGAAATATTCTGCAAGCCGTTCTAGAATGTTGAACAATAAACAGTACAATGAGCAGTAACTTAACTATACAAATGGTGACCTAGAACCACACATGTATGTTCCACTAAACCCAAGTTAAATGAATTCCCAGGTCTTTCCCTCAGCCATATCCAAAAACTGCCAGTAGCCACCTACATGTGCAAGTTGGACAAAAACTCATGGTCATGTGGGGGTATTGCTATGGTGCCTCCCAGGTCCTTGGAAGAGCAGGTACAATACAGAGCCTTAGCTCTGTCTAGGTTTGTATGATATACCTCTGGAACAAGTCTTCTCTACTTTGGCACTACTGATGGCACTACTAGATCATTCTTTGCTGGGGGGGGGGGGGTCTGCACCCTGTAGGATGTGAGTTTAGAAACATCTCTGACCTCTGCTCCCTCAGTACCAGTAGTACCTACCCCTGCCCCACTAGGGATACCCAAAATGTCTCCAGATAGGTTTAGATACGCCCCGAGTGGCAACACTGTTCCCTGTTGAAATTCACTGGTCTAGAGAAAAGAGTTCAGACAGTGATTGATTCATTTAATGGACGCTTGCTGGATACCTGCTATGTTTAAAGCCCAGTGGAAAGTTGCTTTGCACGAGCCCATGGTACCAGTGGGAAGACAGATGATGAACAATAAATTTCACAGACTGCAGAAAGGGCCATAAGGAAGGTCTTGAAGACACTAAGAATCTAAGACAAAGCTCCTTTCTGTGTCCCCAGGCTGCTGGGGGATCATGAGGTTTGTAAAAGATGAGATTACCCTGCATTTACTCCATCAAAGCGTCCTTAATGTTGGCGTGATAGAACCTGAACATGTATGGGGAATTGCAGGAAACATTTTAATTAACCACAACAATCAGTATTTACAAATCCTGGTCCGGGAACATGGAGAAAGTGTTAATCATAACCAGGTGGAGGAATCCATCTGCTTTTCTCGTATTCTGGCAATTACGTTCCTTACACTATCCCAGCTACACTCATATTTGCGGTCCTCAAATCCTAGGAGATGTTGACAATTTTATTCATAGACGATTTGCCACGAGGGTTTATCCCAGCCAAATGGAGGGAGGTGGGCGGAGAGGCTAAATCAATAAGAATTTAGATTGTGAACAACACTGTATATAAATTAAAAAAACAAAAACAAAAGCAAAAAAAAAAAAAAAACCCCTCACCTGTTCTGACACAAATCATTCCTCCGGAACTCTTGAGATAACCCTGGTGTTGTTCTTACCCTATTGTATCTTTACCCACAGTCAATTACAAAACCTATTGACAACAAAAATAAACGAACTCCAGGGTACATCAAAAATCGGCACCTGTTTCGCTCCAAGTGTCGTGTCCCTATCAAAAGTATTTGTGCACAGAAAGCCCTGGAACAGACAATATGACCCTTTGCTGAGTTGTTGGCGTCTCCGTAAAATTAGCAATTGGAGAGGGAATGTCACTAATTCCCATTCCTCTGTTGGAAAGTTACTGCAGAGTCTTTTATCAACTGGAACACTACATAACTGCTCGGCAGAAGTGAGCTAACCCACTAGCTCTCTTCTGATTGCATGTAATCACAGGAGCCACTCAAAAGCATGTTCCTTTAATCTTTTTCTTTATCATCACTCTATTTTGCTGAACTTACCTTAATTTGGCCATTCAGACCTCTTCTGGAGGGTGCTCCATGGCCCTTCTGTGGATTAATTAATCCATTATTGCAATAATTTCCACTTATATAGTGCTTGATCATTAAAAATTCATTTTGATATTGGCAAGAAGTAATTTAACATTGTGGTTTTAAAGTGGTGTTTCCTCAAAATTTACTAGAAAAATAACATATGCTAATGCATTGAACCCATAATTCCAGGATCTCACTGCTAGGGGTGAGGTTAAACTTACTTTTTTTTAAAAAATCAGGAAAATGATAATGCAAATGTATCATGGCAGAGCAAAACTCATTGAGGAGGATGTGGATTGATGACCTTCAGATATCTCAACAGCCAGGTCTTTGGGGCTGAAGAGCCTAGAATGACACCTTCTCCTCTTGCTGGGGCTCAGGGTTCTTGCCTCTGAAATGGGGCTAATCCCTCCCATAGTGTTGTAGTGAGGATCAAAGTGGACAATCTGTGTAGAGAGTCCAGCACTGTGCCTGATATAGAACCACAGTGGAAACTTGGGGCAAGGAAAAAGCTATTAGTTTGCCATGTAATCTCACTCCCCTACACACACTTGCGCAGACACCTAAGCATACCCATGCACACTGCCATTTTCATTGTAATTCAACAAAGAAGCTGGTTCTATAAAATAACCAAATTAACAGGCTTTCCCACCCACAAATTGACCAGTTATACACTGGAGGAAAAAGTCTGCATCAGTTCAGTCAAAACAGGTCCACAGCATTAGCTGGTTGGTTAGTTAACTGATTGGTTATTTAGCTAATTGGCTAATTAGTTACTTATGTATAAGACTTGTTTCTCTATATCCTCTAAAAGAAAAAAAAAAAACTCATCATTGCTGACATTGGGGACCGGATAACTCTTTGCTGTGAGGCCTCTCCCATGAATTGCAAGATGTTAGCAGAATTCCTAGCCTCCACCCACTCTGATCGTGACAATGAAAAGTTCTCCAGATATTGTCATGTGTTTTCTAGACTGAGAATTATTGCTCTAGCCCAAACCTCCAAGTGGCTTATACCCACATTAATATAAGCAGTCCATCTTGGGGAAAGGAACCATAAGGAACTTTGCGTACGGCACATTGAGGAAACTCAACTGTTAGACTAACCCCTTGGAGGCCACCTGCAGCAAGGATTTTCACAATTCTTTGAGGTCTGCAGTCATATTTATGTTCTGATTTGGTCTGTTAATGGCAATCAGGGCCTCAAAGTCTCCCTGCTATATCCAGGCTTCACCAGAATCTAGAACTCTAAAAGCCATAATGGTGAGTTCCATGAGCACATTCATCACTGAGCTCATGAGTTTAAGTTTCAGGACCCAGAGCCTGCACAGGTCCCTTCTGAGGTCCTTAACTTAATTTTGTATATGTGATTTAATGTTCTCTTCCAAAAGAGGGTCCTCCAATGGGAGGGGTTTGGTTCCCATGAAATCTGGCTCTCCCCTTAGACACCATGCCCCATCTGTTCTCCACTGTACCCTCAGCACCTCCACAGTGTCTGGAATATGATAGATCCACAGTGAAGTTTGCTGAGTGACTGAGTGACCGACTCAATGAATGAACAAAGGCAACAGTGATTTATACGCTTTGGAAAGCATAAAAGTCCACAGTAAATTCAGGGCCATGACCTATTGTCTGCTGATTTAGATAGACAGTGAAGGCCACTGGAGTTCAGAAGAGAGATATCACTTCAGCTGTGATGGAAAGGAAATATTACAAGCCAATCATAGAATCACAGAGTTTAAAAACAACATTATAATGAACCACAGTACGCTATTACCTATGGGACCGACTGAGAACTTATACTCTGAGCCTCATTTCCAGCTCCACTGCTTACCAGGTGGAAATCAGCCAGCCACTCTCTAAAATGGGCACAAAAATAGTATCGATAGCATGCAATAGTTGTGAGGTTTGGAGGCATGCCACCTGCAAAGTATGGGGCATGGGGTCCAGCATATGGCAGGCGCTCAGTACATGTTAGCTAATCATGTTACCGATTGGTCCCAATGGGTCAGGCATCATACTAAACGCTTTCCAGACGCTAGCGGGGAAATGCTCATAAGTCACAGGGAAATGTGGCCATTTTCTGAGTACCCCTGCAGTTCATCAATGTACAAGGTAATTCACCACATTCTCCCTTTAATATTCGTTGCAACTTGGTAAGTTAGGTGTTATTCCAATTTTGTAAGTGTGAACTCGAACTGAGAGGAGTTAGTTATGTGCAAAGAGGTTAAGCGAGAGAGTGGAGACAGACCACAAGCCACCCAATGCCAGGACTGATATTTCTGCCAGGTTGATTCTATCCTACCAGCTAAGAGCTCAGGGATCAGATGAAAGGGTTCAGATCCTAGCTCAGCCCTGCCTGGACCTTAGCAACTTATCTAACCTGTTAAATCTCAGTTTCCTTATCTGCAAAACAGATACCTATGTCAAGAAGTTCTAGAAAATACTAAGAGACACAGTGCATGTGAATGACAACTCAGGGCCTGATACATGAAAAATACCCAAATCTTCTAAGTACTGCTCTTGTCCAAAAGTATGAAAAAGAAAACACTATATTTGCCCACTTTCAAATCCCAATTTAATTTTTTTTTTAAGAGAGAATAGAGGGAGAGGGAGAAGGAAAAGCAGGCTCCCCATTGGGCAGAGAGCCCAACACAGGGCTCAATCCCAGGACCCTGAGATCATGACCTGAGTGGAAGGTAGATGTTTCACCAACTGAGCCGCCCAGGTGCCCCTCAAATCCCAATTTTTTTTTTAAGATTTTTTATTTATTTGTGAGAGAGAGAGCGAGAGAGAGCATGAGCAGGGTGAGGGGCAGAGGAAGAAGCAGACTCCCCGCTGGGCAGGGAGCCCAATGAGGGACTTAATCCTGGAACCATGGCTGATCCACCAAGAGCCACATTCTGGGGGCAAAGTGGGAAAAGATCATGAGGACCAGGGTCAGGAGAGAGGTGAATCCCTTGAAGTTTAGAAGTACACGCCCCAATTTCTCTGCCACAGAGCCACCTAACTCAGGGTGTTGGAGGCATAAATTTTCCTCTTAACATAGGTGACCTGTGATCACGTTGAGGACATGGGGCTTCCTAGGATAGCAACAGTGGCCTCCAGAAAAATGGTAGCCAAATCTTTGGTTTTGAAAGTTACTAATCTTTACACGAAATTCCTAGTGGTGGCAAGGGGAATATCAGTTTTATTTAATTTCATTCAAATTACACTACAAAAAAAAATTAAGGGGAATAATTACGAAAGTAAGGTCAACTCGATTTCCTATAATAATGTTTTTTGTTACCAGGCGCGTTATTGCTAATTCTTTTCATAATCTTTGCCATAACCTCATTTGTTTCATTTATAAGTGGCAAGAAATGCACATCACCGAACGGCGATGAAATCAAGACAGCAACATGTCACCTGGGTGACCTCTGGAGAAACATGTCACCTGGGTGACCTCTGGAGAAACATGTCACCTGGGTGACCTCTGGAGAAACATGTCACCTGGGTGACCTCTGGAGAAACATGTCACCTGGATGACCTCTGGAGAAACATGTCACCTGGGTGACCTCTGGAGAAACATGTCACCTGGGTGACCTCTGGAGAAACATGTCACCTGGGTGACCTCTGGAGAAACATGTCACCTGGGTGACCTCTGGAGAAACATGTCACCTGGGTGACCTCTGGAGAAACATGTCACCTGGGTGACCTCTGGAGAAACATGTCACCTGGGTGACCTCTGGAGAAACATGTCACCTGGGTGACCTCTGGAGAAACATGTCACCTGGGTGACCTCTGGAGAAACATGTCACCTGGGTGATCTCTGGAGAAACATGTCACCTGGGTGATCTCTGGAGAAACATGTCACTTGGGTGATCTCTGGAGAAAGTAATTCTTGTCTCTAGCTAACCTTTTAGGGAAAAACTCGACTGCATATTCCCAAGGTAGGTGTTACATTTATCAAAGTGAAGTTTTCCTCTTCTGGATCATTCAGTCATGCATCCTGGCTTGAGACGGTAGGGGCTTTTGCCAAAAGTTGAAGTTTTATCCTGCTGTTCTGAATACTTATAAACCAAATGAAAAAGCACTCAAGGAGGTTTTAAACGGGCTTTTAGCGTAACCCAAAACACACACACACCACACATACACACATCCATGAATTTTTAAATATGCAAAAACTCCTCTCGCTTAGACTACTGTTTAAAAAAAAAAAAAAGATCTTGCACGTTCATTACCGAAGACACTCCTATTTGAGATTTAATGTGCCCCCATTACTGTAGTTTGAACCTGTACTATTTGGCTTTATGAAGAATCTCAGAATTGTCAGTAAAAAAAAATAAAATAAAATAAAAATAAAAGCTCAGATCTATTTTAAACATCTCATATCATAGAATTGGCCTTCCATGGCTAGAAGTTTCCTCAAACCACAGGGTGGGCCAGCGTTTGAATTATTCACACCTGGGCCATAGTGGCTTTAAATACTTTGAATATCTCTCGTTTTGCTGATCACGAAAGAAACATTCAAGAACAAACACACATGGTCCCTGTGATCCTAGACTCCGCAACATATAATTGCATAAACACACAAACAAATGAAAGTATAATTACCAATTATGAGAAGCACATTCAAAGCAAGGGACAGTGCCCTCGCCAGCTGATGTTATCACAGACAGTCACAGACTGGGGGTCTTAAATAACAGACATTTATTTCTCACAGTTCTGAGGCTGGGAATTCAGGAGCAGGGGGACGGCATGGCAGGTTCTGGTAAGAGCCCTCTTAGTGGATTCAGATGGCTGTGTCCTCCTATGAGGGAGAGAGAGGGCTCGGTTTCTTCCTCCTTTTCTAAAGATACTAATCCTGCCAGGGGGCTCTGCCCTCATGACCTCAGCTAAACCTCACCACCTCCTCAAGGTCTCACCTCTGAAGATCATCACTTTGGGAATGAAAGCTTCAATACATGAATTTCGAGGGGACACAGACATTTAGACTACAGCAGACAGGTTAAAGAAATAGAGAAAACTTGAGGAGTGGAGAGGCCAGTCAGATCCCCCAAGTTCTCTCGGCCCACTCATAATGCCGTCTGCTGCCTGAGGAAGTGGCAGCCCCCCTCACGCACCAAGGATTTCCTCCCTCTAGGTCCTGCCTCTCTTTGTTGTAGGGCTTTCTCTCATATGACATCATACTCAGTCCATGGCAGCAGAGGCCTGAAGTGCCAGATAATTAACACCTCCGGGAGTGACCCTCAACTGGGGGACGGGGGCAGGAATTGGTGGGTAACTACAACAGCTTCATGTCTCTTTACCGGACCAATTCTGAGGAGGTCCCACACAGTCTACCAGAGACTCCCCAGTGGGACCAAGTTATCTACAGTGGTAAATTTCTCATTAACATCACCTGTAATCGACTCTCTTATTCCTTTCCTGGGACTGATTCCTGGAGTCACCTCCCAAATGAACTACTCAGGTCTGCCTTTGGGAAACCTACATGAAGATCAGTATCTACTGTGGGAAGGTAAACTTCCACCTGGTCCCCGAAGGAGGAGAAGCAGCTCTCTCTGAGAGCACCTGGGAGGAAAGGATTTCAAGGAAGAGGAAGAAACAGCATAAGCAAAGGCCCTGAGGTAGGGAGGAGCTGTTACACTGGAATGCCTGAAAGGAGCCAACAGGATGATATTACAGTGAGCAGTGTGACATGGGCTGAGGCCCAGGCAGGGACCAAGGTGAACCTGGCAAGCCACAAGAAGGAGTTAGGGCTATGTTCTTAATATGTCTCCCTCTGGCAATGAAGAACCTGAGGCTTAGAGGTGTTAGAGTAAAAAAGGGAATGGTGAGTATATTTGAGTGAGAATCTAAACATGGGGAGATCTGAATACAGAGCCAATATTGTCAACCACTCTTCTACTAAACCTGATGCTAAAATAGCTTAAACCAGTGCTTTCCTCTTGGTTTATACCAGGCTGGTGACCCGGTCTCTTTATCCACCTTCTTGACAACCATCTCTGCTTAGTCCCACTACCAGTATGACCGATCATGATGTCCGTTTCTCAGAGCAGCTGGAAGAGCAGACAACCTGCATTCCTAGCCAGTTTCTGGAACATCCTTCTGCAACATCAAGATATATAGCCTCTGTAAATTTTCAGAGACATATTAACGTTCACCTCCATAATGCCTTAATTGTACAGAAACCATTAGACAAGAGTGTTAAGGTGACAAAGGGACCCATGCAAATGGTAAAGAAAGAGAGCAAGATGCCTAAATTAAAAGGGGTGAAGGGTCCAGGACAGTCTTTCATGGGGGAAAAGATTCATGGAGATTTGCTGTCTTAACAAGAATGGACTGCCTCATAAATTATCTCAATATGGTACCAGTAAGTCAAGGGGAACTTTTTTTTAAAGTAGGAATTTGCGAAAGGTTAAATTAAAATGAAGGCTGAACAATTATTTTTGTCCTCCTGCCTAGCGGGGCTTCTGCTAATGTTTGTGTACAGACGTGATAACGGCGGGATACTTCAAAGCCTTTTCAGGGAAATCATATCATTGGTGAGAAAGGATTTGATTTTGTAAAAGGCTTATATTGTAAGTGATATTGAAAATAAAGAGACAAGATTGCATGAGCTAAGTGCTTTATTTTTGTTAGTGCTGGTGGGGTTCCGAAGATCCTCATCAGGCCTGTAATTGAGGTTTTAAAAGTGGGAATAGAGGAGTGTTTTCCATTGTCTTTGAAGATGGCAACCCTGACCCAGCAGTGGAGGGCTGTGCCCTGTAAATTTTGTTTCAGCAAATAAAAATGATTTTCTCCAAAGGCTCCCAGTTCTCTTGGCCAGGCCACAGCATTTTCCTAGGGAGGGGCAGGTCTGAGAGCAACCTGTGGAGATGGTCCTCATGCTTTTCTCGATCCACCCCCCACAGGGGTTTTGACTAACCTTACAGAGAGGAAGGAGTTGGAGAAACCAAGAAAAATAACATCTATTCCAGTAGATGGTGAGCAGCACCTGAGCAGAAAGCATATCTCCTATTCCTTTACATCCTGAAGGCCTGACCCACAGCCCATAGCATTTAGGAGTTGCAGGCACTGTAAATAACATGAAACCCTACTATAATTTTGAATGTGGAAAGTAATTTTCCCATGCAACTGGAAATCTAGAGGCGGGTCCATTTTTTTTTTTAAGATTTTATTTATTTGAGAGACAGAGATCATAAGTAGGCAGAGAGGCAGGCAGAGAGAGGAGGAAGCAGGCCCCCCGCTGAGCAGAGAGCCTGATGCGGGGCTAGATCCCAGGACCCTGAGATCATGACCTGAGCTGAAGGCAGAGGCTTCAACCCACTGAGCCACCCAGGTGCCCCAAGGCGGGTCCATTTTAGAGTCATTAATTTCCTCCACAACATCATCCAAGAACCCATGCAATTTCAACATGTCTTTCTCATGAGCTAGGTCCACGGGTTAGCTTCCTTAAGGTTGGTTTCATTTTTTCCTTTTTAAGATTATTTATTTATTTGAGAGAAAAAGAGTGTGAGCAGGAGGAAGAGGAAGGGGAAGAGAATTTCCAAAGCAAACTCTGAGCCGAACACAGGGCTCAGTCCTACGACCACAAGCTCATGACCTGAGCTGAAACCAAGAGTCAGACACTTAACTGACTGAGCCACCCAGGCACCCCAGATTCCTTAAGGTTTTAAGATGTCTCCTAACTATATATATATTTTTTTTTTCCAAAAGCAAGAATAGCCTTTCTGGAAGCTTCCTAGAGACTTCATTTCATATTTCAATGCCCAAGAAGTTGCTTATGTTTATGCCTTAGTGAATGCACAGCCGAAGGAACAGGGTTAATGTGAATGGCTCAAATGATCAAGACCTACCCCTGGGTTTGGAGATGAAGCAAACTCCTTTCAAACTCAGGGCCATTTAAAGGGGGTGGGTTGTTGGACAAAGTTAATGACTCTGTTGAGAAGAAGAAACAGAAGGTAGGGAGTAGATATTGGCAATCAACAGTCTCTGCTAAAATAAGAAATTTCAGTAGACTTCTATTAAAGAAATCATGGAATGAGCCAATGAGTCTCTCTCATGTCTTTCCTTATTTCCTTCCTTGGGGTATGGATTTTATTGTTTCCAGTGAGTGTTAGGTCTTTTGGCCTTTCCAGCATTTCCTTTCTCCTCAAGGTCCATAGACCCCATCATCAGTCTGTATGGTTTGATTGGCTTCCAAAACGTGTAGAGACACGTGTCCCAAATCTGTCCCATCAGTAACTTTCATGGCTGCTGCCATGCCGATTGGTTCACATGAAAAATTGAACCACCGAGAGTTAATTCAAAGGGAGTATGAGGAAGGTAAATGTCTCTTCCCAGCAGAATGAAGTAGGAGTTTCATGTTCCCATAACGTAATCCTGGACGTATTTGTCTGGACTGTGGGGACACACACGAGAGTGAATCTAACACAGAGGAAAACAAAACCAGGAAATGGGGACAGACTAAATCTTGATACAGCTTTGACTCTGATCTAGGCACAGATGGATGAGCTAAGTAAATATGTCTTTCTGAATTTCTTGGTCAAATAGTCTAGTGCATTTCTTGTTTTCCTCTAAGTCAGTTTGAATTGAATTTCTGTCACTGACAACCAAAGGAGTCCAGTCTAATACATTCCTTTATCTCTACTATGTTATGAGTTTCCTAAGAACCGAAGTTCAGATATAGTCATCTCATAATTTCTATAGTTCTGTACCATACACCTCCATAGTCCCTACCTAGCAGAGTGTTTCCAAGGTTTTTATCATATGAGAACTCCTTTTTTAAAAAAATGACTTATTTATTTAATTGTGAAAGAGCATGTAGGAGTGGGGGGAAGGAGCAGAAGGACAGGGAGAGAGAGAATCCTCAAGCAGACTCCCTACTGAGTGCAAGGTCCATCATGGGGCTCAATCCCAGGACCCCAATATCATGACCCGAGCAGAAATCAAGGGTCAGACACTTAACCAACTGAACCACCTAGGTGTCCTGAGAATTCCTTTTTGATATGAAAATATTAACAGATCTCAACACAACAGATGTTTTGCTTTTAAATATCTACAGAGTGAGAAAATATATAATAACACAAAGCTACTCTAATACTAGGGAAACTTTGGTTACATGAATTTGTATTTTATGACTCACAAAGGACTTTACCTACAATTTAAAAACAGTCGTATGTAATGTGCAAATATATTATCTATTTCCTTAGACAAATTTTAATCCACACGTGGATTTGTGGTCTATGAATCTAATAACTGCCAAAGGAAATCCATAGACCACAAAACTCTTCCATGTCATCAAAAGTACTCGGAGAGGTGTGAATGAAATAATGCTTACACCCCTCAAAACTTAAAATGATCCATGACTCAATCATTCTGTCAAGGCTACTGAATCCATCTTCTCAGGGTTCTCTTTCAAAGGAGAAGAAAGTAATACAAAATATTAGTTAAGAGCTAGAAGACATGGAGCTGGCAGAATTACTCAGGTGAATGTTATAGTTTGTTAATGAGAAGTCAATTCAAGTGTCTAGACTTCAGGTGCTGAAGACAGAGCCTCCAAAAAACCCTGTCATAACTACTTTTTAATAATTCCCACTGTGTGTTCTGAGAAAATGCTCCATAATAATACAGATAGCCCAGAGTAGCAAGACCTCTCAAAGATCCAGAAACCTAGGCATAAGGTCCCAAAACATTGGCTTTGTACAAACTGTCCATCTGCTCCCTGTCTTCTAACTCTTCAGAATTTATTTGCAGCGGTGTTGCTGTTGCTTCCCCTGTCCCCACCCATCCCCCCACATCACTCTCACTGCACAGAAGCTGCGAGATGTGGGCCCAGGGCTGTTCTCTCCTTAGTGCCAATCCCTGGTCACATGATTGGCTCAGGTCTGCTCTTAGAAGCGTGAAGCTCAGGACATTTGCTCAGTGGCCCTGAGAAGTGATTCTCTCTCCCTCACTGGCTATGAATAAGGAAACAGGCAGTTCCAGTTTCCAAGGGCAACCTTGAAGGAATCCAAGTTCAAGAGAAAGCCGACCTAGGTAGGAGGGCAGAAGGAAGATACTCTCAAAGAAAAGAAACTGCAGTTTTGAATTAGCTCAGCTTGAAGCCTGCACTACCTCTAAATTTTTTTGAACTACGTGAATCAGTAAGTCCTCTTTTTGTTTAAGCCAGGGGTCAGCAAACTACAGTCTGTGGGTCAGATCCAGCCCAGGGAAAGTGTGTGTATGGGCTGTGAGCTAAGAATGGTTTGTAGAAATGAACATTTGCAATCACTTTGCGAACACTAACTTTGAATACCAATTGAAGAAAACATTATCCCCTGCAAAGGGAGAATTCTATTTTTCTCATTAATAGACCTGTTTTACAAACACTTGAACTCAAGTATTATTACTGTATTTTCAATTTCATCAATAAAAATGTCGTGGAAATTTGTTTTCTCTCTTGCTACAGAAGTTCCCGCATTATATCCTCTATTTTGCCTCTTGGCCCATGAAACTTGATATATTTGGTCTGTTCCCTTTATAGGAACAGTGTGCTGACCCTTATGTGAAGCTATTATATTTCAGGATTTTTGCCATGTGCAAATAAAGCCACGTTAAGTGACACACTATTGTTTTATGGATAGAGATGAAAAATGACTATATTTGCTTCTCAAGTTTTCCCTTATGTGAAAACTCAATCAGTACAACCAAATCCACTGGCTGAAAGGGGCTCTACCCAGCCTCTCCCAGCTACCCTCATCCCTCCACATGTAAATATTGCCTCCTATATTTTCTATCCTTTGAACCCTGACCATGGGCTTCCCTGTCCTCTCCCCTAATCCTATTGGGAAACAACCAAAAACTGAACACGGGATGATTAATGCATTGTACAACACTTATTTCATGGTTCTTAAGAACTTCACTCCCTTTTTCTATCTCAGCACCACCCAATAGTTGTGAGACATTCATGACATATTTTTCTTGAAATTAACTGGAACGAGGAGATTATTTTTTCTTAGAAGATAGCACTTGTTCTCAGAGCAAGGCATTACAAGTCAGAAGGTATGGGTGTGAGTCTGTATAGTATTGATTCCCACCCCCGCTTTTTGGCAAAAGAACACTAGCTGTCCTTGGAGGACAACCACAACCCACCCTCCCTCCCCAAGACGCTGGGTGCAACTCCCCTGGGGCATTAGGGGGGGCAGTGCCAAGTCTAACCAAATATAGCTGTCTTTGCACAGTGATTGGCTCAAACATGGGCACATGACCCAGCCAGAGCCAATCAGATCGCATCTCAGGACTTCGCAGGTATTACCGGACAGGAGATGCTCCCTTTTCCTCTGGGCTTTTTTCCCTGCGACTGTAAACTCCTGGAAAGCTCACCTCTCCGCAAAGGAGAGCAGGGCAGAGAGATGTAAAGAGAGAAATCAAGTGCTGGTAACAACATTTAAAGAAATAGATTCAATGGTGCCTGAAGCTAGAGCTATTAGCCTGGACTGTTCAATTACATGAGCCAATAAATTCTCTTTTTGCTTGAGCCAGTCTAAGTCGGGGCTCCTGTCGCTTGCAATGGAAATATACAACCACTCTCTAACGTGGTGGCTATCTTGGGTTGGGTTCTCCCAAAAGCAAGCCCTAAGACAAAGATATGAGTGCAGGTGTCTCATTTTGGAAGCACTCCCAGGAAGCACTGGTAGCCGGGAACGAAGGAGGACGGGGAGGGAGGGCCCCTGGAAAGGTGTATTATGCAGCACGCGGCTGCTGGGGAACGAAGAGGGAAGAGGCAGCAAGGAAGCTGGTGTGCTTATCGGCCAGCTCACATCCATCATTGGCAGAGAAGCTGTTTTTAGGGGCACCAATGCCCCCTCCGTTTCCAGCTGGCCTCTTCCATGAGCGGGCTCTCCGGAGAGGAGTTGACAGGCTTGTAGGAGAACTCTGGGGCATGCACTGGAATGCTGACTGCTGAAGGGAAATGAGCGAGGCACTCATCAAATCTGTCTCCCCGTGTCCCACCCCATGCCGGAGTAATTACAGAGATGCTTTGGGGACTGCCGGTGCAGCTAGGAGTTCCCCCACCTCTGTCATTTAACTCTGGTGTAAAAATGCTGTGCAACCTCAAAGCTCAGCGACTTTGATCAACAAGGATTTATTCTCTGAGGCTTCTGCTGGCTGACTGAGGTAGCTGTCATCGTGCTACAGGTCCTTGGGGCAACAAGGAGTGGGGGGCACGTGTGTGAAAGGGTAAAGGGGCAGCAGGTCCCCTGAGGAAGCTCTCCTCACAGCCACGGAACCCAATCCATTCTGGAGTCAGGAACTGCTTGTAATGCAAGGGTGCATGAAATATATCCCCCAGAAAGGTAATGGCACATGCACCAGACTCTAAATCAGCCATCAACGAGCTACTATCGTAGTATCTTCAATGGATTATAAAAACGATGGCTTTGAAGAATGACTTCACCTTGCCAGAATTATGATTTGTTATTCATCTTGTGGATTTTTTAAACAGAACCTTGTACTTAGTATTCAAATTAATGACTCCAATGTATTTGCCAGGATTAAAAAAAAAAAAAAAAAGAACCATTTTGCACAATACACATAATAATTACATTTCTATGATAAACTTACTTGGTAAAAGCTTTCTTGATTTTATCATGTAGACAAGTAGGTATCAGTAAATCAAACTCGAAAGCCAGAATGGTGGAGGAGGGGAGAGGCTTGAGGCAAACCTTCCGTTCACTAAGGACAGCAGCAGAAAAAAACGAACAAGGGAAACACTACACCAATATGGAGGAACATAAGACTATTCCCCCAAATCGCTTCCCATCAACCATCCGTTGCCATTTCCTGATTCAATTCATTAAGATCTCGGCTAGCCAGGAACAGTTTTATGAAACACAGTGTTATTAGTGGAAAGAGCAAATACTTCGCACAGAGTTCAGGTTTAAATTCCGGATCCATCATTTTTCAACGGTGCCACCTAAAGAAAATGGACGAAAGTTTCCGAAAATTCCATTTTGTCGCCACCAAAATGGGAGAAAAGGCCAGGTAGCATGAACAGGGTCCTACCTCATAAAGTTGTAAAGACAGAAAAAAGATCATACGTGTCATTCATCCCGCGTGCCAGTACATAGGTCCATGTTGGTCTCTGGAAATGTTCTCATGGGTCCACCACAGAACGAGAGAAATACAGCATGATAGGTTGAATTGTGTCCCTCAAAAGATTATGTTGAAGGCCTAACCACAGGTATCTGTGATTGTGACCTCATTCGGAAATGAGGACTTTACCGAGATAATCAAGTTAAAATGAGGTCCTTAGGGCGGGCCCTAATGCAATATGACGACGGCACAAGAGGAGGGAAAAACCACGTGAAGACAGAGTCAGAAAGAGAGCACCTGGGTCAGAGCATTCGAGGGGGTGCGGCCCTGCCCCTCTGATTTCAGACTTCTGGCCTTCAGAACTATGAGATAATTCAGTTCTATTGTTTTAAGCCACTTAAGCTTGTGTTATTGTCTTAGGGCAAACCCAGGAAATGAATACATACGATAAAAGTGAATTTTTAGTTTAATAAAGTTAAAAGAATGGCCCCCTTTAAATTGTTTTTCCATGGCATTATTCGGAGCTTAGCAAAGAGCGTGGAGCTGGGCAGCTTGGGGCTGATCAGGCACTTCTCTCTGCGTCCCCTTGGCACCCCGAGCTTCATCCCTGACTGCTCGTCCTCCTGGGCCATGAGTTTACAAAATTGGCAGGAGAAAGGGAGAGAGGCAGATTGCAAAAGGCTCAGAGAGCCCCTTCTTTCTAAACTTTTAGTATTTTAGAATAGCTGATTTATGGAAAAATTGAAAAAATATTACAGAGAATTCCCATGTGCCCTGCATTGAGTTTTCTCTCTTATTAACACCTCACATTTTTATGTTACATTTGTTATAATTAATGAACCAATACTGCTATGTTATTAGAGGCTAAAGTCTGTACTTGATTCAAATTTTCTTTATTTGCTACTTAATGTCCTCTCCATGTTCCAAGGCCCCATTTGGATGCCGCATTACAGTTCGCCCTAATGTCTCCTTCGGATCATCTGGACTGTGACCGTTTCTGGGACTTCCCTTGTTTTTGATGACTTTGACAATATTGAGGACCACTGGTCAGCTCTTCCGTAGGATGCCTATTTTAAGTTTTAAAGTAAAATATACATGATGTAAAGTTAATCACTGTTATGTGTACAGGTTACGAGCATTTAGTGCATTCACAAATTTGGGCATCCTTCCTCTCTCCTCCAAAATTTCCATCATCCTCAAAGCCAACCCCATACCCATTAGCTACTCCCCAGGGCCCCCTGCCTAGCTGTTGACAACCATATCTCTTTTCTGTTTCTATGGATTTGCTTATTGTGGGTACTTCATACAAACAGAACCCTACAATACGTGACCCATTATGTCTGGCTTCTTTCAGTTAACATGGTGTTTTCGTGGTTCAACCATACTGTAGTCTCTATCAGAACTCTATGTTTTTCCTATGGTTGTGTGATATTCCATGGTATGAATAACACATTTTGCCCTTATCTATTCATCTATCAGTACACATTTGGGTGTCTTCTACCTTTGGATTATTGCAAACGAGGCCATTATGAACATTTACATACAAGTATTTCTCTGAATACTTGTTTTCAATTTCTTAAAGTTTTGTTTGTTTTTTGTTTTAGAGAGAGAGAATGCGAGCAGGATTGGGAGGAAGGAGCAGAGGGAGAGAGAGAATCCCCAGCAGACTCCACCATACCCAGTCACCCAGGTGCCTCCTGTTTTCGATTTTTTTTTTTTTTTTTTTTTGCAGTGATACCTAGGAGTGGAATTATTAGGTCATATGGTAATTCTCTCCTCAACATTCTGGGCATCTGTCAAACTGTTTTTACATAACAGCCACACCGTATTACAGAATTGTTTTAAATTAATAGTCTAGGGGCTCCTGGGTGGCTCTGTCCAACTCTTGGGTCACGATGGCAGGGTCATGAGATTGGCACACGTCCTGCTTCATGCTGGACATGGAGCCTACATAGGAGTCTCTCTCTCTATCTCCCTCTGCCCCTCCCCACCCCAATCGGTCCTGCTCTCTTTAAAAAAATAATAATAGTAATAATTAAAAAATAAAAATAGGAGTAGCTGGCTAGTTAGCTCAGTTGGTTAGAGTGTGGTGCTAATAATAAAAAATAAAAATAGGGACACCTGGGTGGCTTAGTCAGTTAAGCATCTGTCTTCAGCTCAGATTATGATCCCAGGGTCCTGGAAATGAGTCCCACATCTGGCTCCTTGCTTAGTGGGGAGCCTGCTTCTCCCTCTGCCTCTGCCTGCCATTCTGCCTGCTTATGCGTGCTCTCTCTCTCTCTCTGTCACATAAATAAAATCTTTAAAAATAAATAAATAATAAATAATAACAATATTTAATTAATAGGCTTTCTTTTTTTTTAGGCCATTTTTAGGTTTACAGAAAGATTGACAGATATAGGGAATTCTCACATTCCTCTCTTTCCATGCGTACAATTTCCCTATTATTTACATCTTGAATTAGTGCGATGCATTTGCAGAATGGCTTTTTTTCCCCTGTGCCCTTGTCAGAATTTTGTTTTTTCAGAATGGCTTTTCAAAATGAGATATTTTTCCTACTTTTTTTGCAATGGTAAAAAGACTTTCAAATGGAATCATGATGCCGTTTGGACGGCAGGGGTACGTACGTGTGTGCATGCATGCTTAAGGATCTTACATGACAACCCAATCTAGTACACTGTGTTTATTCTAATAGTATATGAAAAAAATAATAATTTAAAAATCGGAGAATCACTGGTAAAGGGAACACATGCAAATCCAAGTCTGACCACAGTGGTGACACTGGGTTCTTTCTCTCTCTCTCTCTCTTTTTTTTTTTTTTGAGAAGGGGAGAGAACAAGCTGTAGGGGAGGGAGAGGGAGAGAGGGAGAGAGAGAATCTTGGGCAGGCTCCATACCCAGCACAGAGTCCAACTGAGGGCTGGATCTCATGACCCTGAGATCATGACCTGACTGGAAGTCAAGAGCTGAAACTTAATAGACTGAGCCACCCAGGAGCCCCAGTGACCTGGATTCTAGGACAATCCTGGCATACTTAGAATAGCATGAACTGCATGTTTATTTGCCATGTTCCTGTGAGCTTTGGGAAGGGAGGGAAACTATGTCCTCCAAGCCCCTGCCTCTGTTAGATTCTAAGTTCAGCCACCCCCGATAGTGCTCAGACGCCTCCTTCCCAGCACTTTCTCTTGCCTGGGGCACGTGTTGGAGTCAAAGGCCACAAGAAATTTTGAGATTTAGCAGCCCTGAGTCTGGTGAACTTCAGGGAAAGTCGATCAAGGCTTATCTCTCTTGTAGGGACGGAGAAAGCCCCGTATTTTAAAATGTGCTGTCTCCACCGTGCCAGAATGTTCAGAGGACTTAAGAGATGGATGCCCGTGGAAAAGCAGGATGACCTCTTGGAATTTGTTTGCACTTTTCATAGAGGGATGAAAGCGCTTAATGCTGGTACAAGTTCATTACCATTTTTCACTGAAACTCTGGCACTCTCATTTTTCTAATCTGAATCCTTCGAGAGCCAGAGGTTCATTCAGATCTCTCCCCTCCTTCTTAAAGTTCAGGGATCAGAATGAAGGTCCAACCAATTCTTCTTCACTGTGCTTCGAGAAGTATAAACTTTTGTGTTCCGGTAACTACTTTTTACACTACAGTCTCAGTCCTTCAGCAGATTAATCCCCACATACTATTTGACAGTGAAAACAGAAGTGTATATTTAAGTGGCACGAGGTTAGATTTATTTTCTCTTGGGAAGACCCTTTGCCACAACCTAAGCTATTTTGTTATTAATTTTTTAACTTTGCTTATTATTTCTGACTTAGTATAATCCCCGTGAAAACTCAAAAACCAGCCAGTCATTTTGAAAATATCTTTCAACCATTTAGTTCATGCAGTCTAAATTTCCAAGCCAGCTGAGGGTTTTCAGATAAGGCCAGTGGTCACTTAAGAGGCTAGAACTGGTGGCGCCTGGGTGGCTCAGTGGGTTAAAGCCTCTGCCTTTGGCTCAAGTCAGGATCCCAGGTCCTGGGATCGAGCCCCACACCGGGTTCTCTACTCAGCAAGGAGCCTGCTTCCCTTCCTCTCTCTCCACCTGCCTCTCTGCCTGCTTGTGATCTCTGTCTGTCAAATAAATAAAATCTTTAAAAAGGGGGGGGGCTAGAACTACAGAAATAAACTCCCTCCCTTTCGCTTTACCTGCCTCTCCTAAAGTTTTTGTTTGTTCCCACCACATAATGTCATTGTTTTAAAATTTCAGACAAGGCTAGAATCTGCCAGGACAGGCTGTGTCTCTCTTTTGACTTACGTGTTCTACTTGTTCATTCTCTTTCTCTTTTTCTCCCCTTCTGCGGGAACAAGTATGTACCACTTCTGATAAACACAGCCGACCACGCAGGAGGAATTACCCAGGTATACCCTCTACGTATAACCCACGCACCCATGTAAACTATTCTTTCTTTGGTTTGCTAGAGATCGGTTTTTCTGCTTATTCATGACTCTTTTCAAAATGTGCTAAACAACCTTTTAGTTACCTTGAAATCCACTGTTATGGGTGTTTAAATGAGTGCACAAGAGAGAAAATTAAAATAATCAATGAATGTAGTTTGCTGCCTGGTCAAAGTCATCAGCATTTAATTTACTCCTTCCCTCAAGCAATTGGAGTTAGTGTCACTGTTTCCACTACTAGTTAGATGTAATGAAATTATCTTCATAACCCTTCCTCCTGGAAGCTGGGGCTGCTTAGCTCTAGAAGGAACTTTACCTTTTCGTTTCATTAAAAAACAACAACAAGAAGGAAGAAAGTTTGACTCTCAATTGATCACATTTCCTTCCACGACAAATAACTAATTTTGAAAATGTTTCCATTGTTACCTTAAACCCAGTTCCAAAACATAAGTGGTTCTAAGTCACAACAAAGGGAAGCATAGCCAAAGCACGAAGTGTTCATTTCCATGGTGAGGCAGGTGCCATGTCCACGCGTGCCTATGTGACGGATTCCAAATACAAGACCCGAGCCTCCTTGCAGGAGGGTTTTTGAAGATGCTGGAGCCTATGAGCCCCTCCCACGGGGTGGGACGTGCTGGCAAGCTAATACTAGTCGGGAGCCGCTCTCAACCAGTAACTAGTGGGATGTGGCAGATAATTCTCCAGTTCCGCTGCCTTTCTCTTGCAATAACTCTGTTCTATGCTGTCTCCGCGTTGTCCAGTGAAGGAGCCCTGGTTGCCCACAGTCATGACCTGTTCCATAGATAATCCCCCTTTATTTGTAGTCTACTGTTCCCTATCTTACTCTGCACTCTCCTACCGGTGGCTTTTTGGGATCCCTTCCTTGCCCTCGAATCTTTGCTTGAGTAGCTGCAGCTTTCAAAACCATCCTTAGTTTGAGACTGAAAGCCATTTGCAGATTCAAGCAGAAGACTTGCTCTGATAAACAGAAAGTTTGGTTTGCTGTCCTGAGTGCTGGAGCTGCTCTCACTGCAGAGGTCGTTGTAAGGATGACTCTCATCACCATCATTGCTATCAATGGCATCGAAATTCACCCAGTGGCACCCAAGTAACAGAAAGACATTTTTATACATCAGTTCCTAATTTTCAATTAGAAAATATAATCCTCAGATGGAGGCTTTAAATACCTTTATTCTTTGAGGATGTAGAAATTACCTTTAAGTCTGATTTCTTTCTAGGTTTGGCTAACATACAATCTACCATGCATTGACCATGGGCCAGGCAGAGTGCCAGCTTCTAAGAATACCAAGAAGAAATTCTCCTTGCCTGGTCCAGTGGGAAGAATTGTAGGTTTTACTCCAACATGACCAGGAAAGATTTTTAAATGGCTTCTATGTGAATTGGTAAATATAACTAGGAGATGGTGTGCCCTTTGATCCATTTTTCAGGTACTGAGCCTATCAAGACATTAACCTTATCTTTGGTTTTAGGTTTTAGTTTATTATAAACAAAACTGGATCTTAGATTTTCTTTGACTAAGAAGGACATTATTGGGGAGATCTGAAGTATGTATATTAGTAGCAGTATACCAATTTTACTTTTTTTTTTTTTAGATTTTATTTATTTATTTGACAGAGAGGGATCACAAGTAGGCAGAGAGGCAGGCAGAGAGAGAGAGAGGAGGAAGCAGGCTCCCTGCCAAGCAGAGAGCCTGATGTGGGACTTGATCCCAGGACCCTGAGATCATGACCTGAGCCAAAGGCAGAAGCTTAACCCACTGAGCCACCCAGGCGCCCCAATTTTACTTTTCTAATTATGATATAATAAGAGACTAAGAGAATGTGTTTTTTGTGAATATGTAAAGAAGTATTTAGGGTTAAAGGAAGGGGTAAAGTCTGCAACTTACTATCCAACAGTTCTGGAAAACATTATATATACATATATATATATGATTTATGTGTGATATATACACATATACACGTATCTAGCTATACATTTGTCTAGACAGATAATAAAGAGAATATACATAGGCTGTATGTCTAGGACATATAGATGGAGATTTGGTTTCAGACACAGATATATAGACAGAGCGATATAGTAGAGAGAGCACATGAAAAGAAAGAAGGAAATATAGTAAAATATTAATATTTGGAGAATCATAATAACCTATACCTAGGGATCCTTTATACTAATCTTGCTTCTTTTCTTTAAGTCAGAAGTTATATCAGACTAATTTCTTTACAAAGACACTCAGCCTTCCCTATTTCCCTTTTTAACTAGCAGCACTCGTATGTATCAACGGCTCACATATTCCGGGTGACAGTTCTCAGGTCTGACTCATGACCATTTAAGCTCCTCTAACTAAAGAATGTTACAGCTTACATTTTTGTTGGAAAAGACTCCCTTTATCTTATATCTCAGAGTCCACTCAACATTGGGACTGTGGCAGGAAGTACCCAGTTCCCCAAGTGTACTAAAAGTCAATGAGTTGTATATTTAAGTAGGTGAATTTTATGGTAGGTAAATTACACCTCAATGAAGCTCTGAAAATTAAAAAAAAAAAAAAAAAAAGCCCAGACACAAGGTCCCTGAGAAAGGATTATGTGTCTGACTCCCTGGTCAGCTAACGCAAGGACTCTGCCCCTCCTCCATCCTCACTTCAAAGAGAAACAGCTAATATTTAACCTGCCTTAAATTAAGATAGAAACCAGGAAAGATAGTCTCTGTGGGAGGAGGTACTACTCCCTGTTTATAGCCCCCCGGGATAGGTTGGTCTCTATGCTTTGCCCCAGATAATCCTCATATCTAACCTGCAGAGCCTTAGATACTACTCTCTCTAGCAAATTTACAGATGAGAAAGTTGAGGCCCTTACAGGCCAGAGAAGAGGCCCAAGTTTACCCAGCAAGCAAGTGGCAGGGCTAAGATTCTAATGCGGCAAGAGCAGTGCCATCATTTTACTCCCTCCGTTAAAGACACCTTCTGAGTACTCGTCCTGGATGTATTTGTAGCCTCTGCTGGATCTATAACAAGAACTTGTACATCACCTCACAACAAATCGGTAAACAGGAAAGAAATACAAGCACACTCATTTAATTGACAGAATTTAATCTATATTATAAAAGTGAACGTATATAATAGCTCTTACTGATTTAGGAGACAACCAAAAAAGCCTCCTGTAGGTTGAATCTTTGTGAGTTATAAAAACAAAATCCATTTACCTATCTTTGACATTCTAATAAAAAGATAAGATTATGATTCTTGAGAATTATATAGATGATAAACAAAAAAAGCTGAAAGACAGGGAAAATGCAATAAATAAAACACCACATTGCAAAAAGCCAGGACAATCAGCATGTCTAACAAGAGGTAAATAAATTATGGTATATCCATAAAATCAAATATAATGTAGCCTTGAAAAATTATGTTTTCAAAGAATACTTAATGACACAGGAAAATGTTTAGGATATAATTTAGTGAGAAAAGCAGGATATAAAACTCCATAAAAAATATAACACCAAATTTGTCAAAAATAATTCTAGTGTATACACACATATATATACAAATAAATATGTATATACACATACACACACCTGTGAGTGTGACTGGAAGAAAAAATGCACCAAAAATATATTAACAGTGGTTATCTCTGCATGGTGGGATAATTCATAAATTTTATCAATTTTATCTTTTTGCTTATACTTTTCTATATTTTATAAACAAACATGATTTAGGCTTAAAATTAGATAACACTATATATGGAGAGAGAGAGAAATTGAGAGAGAGATTTTTAAGGAAAACATCATCATTAGAAAAACAGGCTTTACTTCTACCCAAACTATTACCTAACTATGGTATTGATGGCTGTTACATGTGACACTTTATGTGGAGAATTGATATCTAACTTCTAGAATGAATTTTTTTCTTCTGTTCCACTCAAAACCAATTTGCAAGGTGCTCCCAGGATGCCAGCTCTCCCATCCCAGCAGGATTCCCACCACCAGCCCCAGATAACTCTGTTCAGATGAAATGGGGACCTTTTTGGTGTCCATTCCCTGACAACTTTGAAAATTATTTAGCTTCTCTCATGATGGATACTCCCTGCCTAAAATGATGGATGGGCAGCATCTAAAAAAGGATGACATGAAATTTGAAAAATGATATGAGTGCTGGTGGACAGACAATTTTTTTAAAGAAAAGTTGACATAAGTTTGAAATATAGCATGGAGGCCTGTTCTATCATTTTTTCTCTCACAGAAGAAATCAGTAGCTGTTCTTTATCAATATGCTCTTTGGGGAAGAAAACCTATATTCAAGTTAAAATGAATTCTTTTCCCCTCCTTAAAAAGTACACAGGGCGAGCCTTAGGAGTGAATGCCTTTATTCACTCACTGAACAATTTATTGAGCATCTATTATATGGAGGTTATTGGTTAGAGGCTGGGGATATAAAGATGAATTAGACACAGGCCCTGCCTCCGGGGATCCTAGAGCCCAGCCAAGTGACGGATGGGTAAACAGATCATTATAATCCAATGCAGTATGAAGAAGGATAGAAGTTTCTAGAGGAGGGTGAGGGACGAAAGTCAGTCTTGGATGGGGAGGAAGGGTGCCTGAGCAGCCTTCCCTGAGAGGATGATGTCTGAAATGAGTCCTTTTCAAAGCTCGAATATTTTTCTTATTGTCTTGGCTAGATCTTGATTATCTGCCCACGAATCATCCTCTTACTGAGAGGCAAACATTTTCCCATGAACCATTCTACTTCCTGAGCAATTCAAGACCACGTCTCAGTTGTGGGTTGGCTTGTGCCCCGAGAATTCCAGTTCCTTCAAACGGATTAACTTTCAAATGCTTCGTCAACTTCAGCAAAGCAAAGATTTCCCCCAAAAGTGAGCTAGTGTCTCTCCTCTTTCCTCTCTCCCCTCCCCCGCAGTTATATAATACAAACTGATGTCATCGGGATATCTGTTGTCCTGGTTGGGAGGGGCAGGCTCGTGCTCATGTTACCTCAGGTGTTAGGGCTTATGGTAAGATGACAAAGGGAATTAAGGAAAACAGGACTTGCGTCACAGCCTGTCCCCAGGGATGTGCAACAGTGTCCAACAGGAGCCTTGCCGAGGCCATGGTGGCTCTGGGACCTGTGCCCTCTGAAGCTGGCATCCTTCTTGCACTCCCCTGCGCTCTGACATTGTAAGGCCTTAGCTGCTCTCGGCTTCTTCAGAGGACGCTGCACTTTCTACCCTTATAGCCTCAGAGCACCTATTGGCTCCCCTCTCCCTGCGCCAGCTCATTTACCAGCCTAATTCAAGTTCAGAGTTCCTCTAGTCTTTATAGCTATAAGAACTTGCCCAGATGAACATGCGAACACAATAGAATCCATCTTTTCATACTGATGTTTAAGGTATTTTTATATTATAAAGAATGTGTAGGGTGCCTGGGTTGTTCAGTTGGTTAAGCATCTGCCTTCAGCTCGGGTCATGTTCCCAGGGCCCTAGGATCGAGTCCTACATCAGGCTCCTTCCTCCACAGGGAGCCTGCTTCTCCCTCTGTCTCTCTTTCAGTCTCTTATGAATAAGGAAAGAAAATCTTTAAAAAAAAGAATGTGTACATGTACACAATATAAAGGTTTTGAAATTCTAACAGCCTATTGGCCCAAAACAGAAATATTTTTAGGGAGGTAACTGCCTTTGTTTAAGAAAATGCTTTGACTCGACAGTGTGGGTGGCCATATTGGATCCAACAAACTTTAGATAGAGCCAAACTTTACATCTGAGAAAAGAGAGCTCCCACTGAATCCAGAATTATCTGACCCCACATGTTAGTGTTGAGGTTGGGAAATCTTGCTCTGTTATAATGGGCATGACACTATTTGTGACTGGATTTGCTCCCCAGGCTGTGAACTCCTGAGAGCTGGGATTGTGTCTTACTCACCCTTACACCCTGTTCCTCAGCACACATACACAACTGCACAGAGGAGTCCTGACACATCAGTGAATAAAGAAACTCCTGTTGCCGTCACCTGAGAACACCCACGGAGCAGCCCAGGGAGAAGCAGCTCAACGGCCAGTCAACTTCGGATTCCAAACCTCCGCCCTTACAGACTGAAAGCCTATGGTCACTCCCACCAAGTCATCCTGATATGACCCATCTCTCGTCTGGCTGACGGTCACAGGTGCCTCCTGTTGAACCGATCTGGGCTCCCCAGAAACATCTCCACGCTTCTGCTTGAGGTCCTCCTCCCAGCCACCACCATCACCACCACCACCACCACCACCACCATGCGAATGTCGCCAACTCAGCAGAAACCACAGGTGTGAGTATCCCAAACTCTGCAATCTCTTGTGACTATCAGTCTCTTATTATTCAATGCTGTAACCAGCAGATAGAACATCCAGTTTATTTCTCTAGATTAAGTAATTTTGGAAGGGGAGCAAGAAGGCATTGAGAAAGAACCATTTTTTAAATACTACAGGGAAGGAAGGATAAAGAGAAAAGAGAGAAGGAAAAGCAGTGCCAAAAGCAGGCACAGGTCAGACAACACAGAATCCTCCAGCCATGATCTCAGGACATCCAGTCTTTGTGGCTCCCGGGGCCACTCCCCAAGTGGCCCTTTGGACATATGTGGGTCTGTTAAATAGATCTTACTGTACCACTGCCATCTACTTCATGGAGGGTCAAGTGCGGAAATGCATACAACGCGCTTTGATGACACCTAGCACATACTAAATGCTCCAAAGATATTAATTACTGTTCTTCTTACCACCTCTTAAGAACATCCAAGGATTTGTGGTTGACAGTTTTTTTCATGATCACAAATACGGAACCTTCATCTTGAGATGACTGAAGAAAGTTTTCAAATCTTCTTGGCGCTTCTCTGCCAAAGCAGTAGGGTCCCCCAGAGGGGAGGCTTAGGACTGGGGATGGGTATTTTATTTGTCACTGTGACTTAGAGGCATCTATTGGCATGCAATGCTGGGGGCCCGGGGTTGCTGAACATCTTGCCACACACGGGACAGTCCCCCACAGTAAAGAACTGGCCTGCTCCACATGCCAAGAGTGCTCCCACCATGAGAAAACCCTGAGCCAAATGTCCCTCAAAACCCATCTGAAGTCCTCCATATGCTCTGTGAGTTGCCAGCCTTCCAAATGGTGTCACGTCAAATGTTAGCTGTTGGGTGTAGCAGGCTTTCCTGTGGGTGGCAATCTACTTAGCTAGGAGTGCCAGGGTGAAAAGAAATTTGCAAGCAGAGGAAGGGGATTGAAAGTGAGTGCAATTAAAAATAGCCTCCCATTTTTCTAGGACCCTGATTGGATTTCTCCCCTGTAGTACGACAGGCGCTATAAATTAGGATCGCCAAGACTGGCCCGAGTTGGGAGGCACTCCTATTTCCCAGTCCATTTTCGGCTTGGTGTAGCACCATTTAGAAATAAAAGCAACAGGATTTATGTCTCGTCGCATTTTGTAAAGACAAAAAATAGTTCCCAGCATGAAGAGGCAAAGGGATGCCAAATTTCAGTCTCAAATAAAATTTCTTCCCTTGCTAAAATTCACTGAAAATGGCCATCTATCTTGGAAACTGTAATTTACACTTCACTATGGATGTGACAGAAGAAACCTAAAATGATTTCTGGAAAAGACAGCAGATGAGGGGGCGAAAGAAAAGAAAAGAGAGAGAGAGAGAGAGAAACCACACTGATTCTATTTTTCCTCCTGGCTCTCATTTGTCTTCTTTTTTCCCTTTCCTTCTATAGCCAAAATGCTCAAATATTTCTTTTAATGAATTGAATGGATCAGAGACACCATCATCCTCGTTTGTCTTATGATCCATACCTGACTTTTCTTCCCCCTCCATCCGCAACCCAGTGCAAGGCACCCGCTTAATCCTCCATGCCAAGGCTTGTAAGGGTTGTCATACATCAGTCCAACCTCTGTGTATTAAATTAACATATATGTTATGCCAACAATGTGAACGCTCCTGCTAACACATATTGTAACAGAAAACAGGGAATACGCAACTGTCCCTCCAGCCTTTGCAATCCTCTATGAGAATGAAGACCTACCTACAAGGCCACACAAACCCACTCAGTAAAGACCCACCATGCTGTCTTGCTGGACCCTGGGCCTGATGTGTTAGGAAGACTTCTGTGGATCTACTAGGCATTTTGTCTTCTCCTCATAGAGCTTACAATCTAGATGGGGAAACAGATCGCCAGGAAGTCGACAAACCACCAAGCAATACAATCAGAGAGATGAGGGAAACGGTTGCAGTAACAGAGAGTGAAAGAAAGATGGCGGATGAATTCCCATGAGGCATTAGCAATGAAGACCAGATTTGCTACCTAAAGACAAAAGACAGGTAAGAGTTGGGGGGCTGGGAATTCTAGGCGGAGAAGAAAGCTTGTATGAAGGTTCTAAATTAGGGGAGAATTCTCCTGGTTCAGAGGGAGGCCAGTGAGGCAGATAAGGGCGTGAGGCAAGGTCACAAGGGAGGCGAGAGTCAGACGGAGTGCAGAAGGAAGCCAATGACAGTGACGAGTGGGGCTAACAGCCCACAGTCGCGGTGTGTGGTTTCTGAGCACTTCTGCTCCCGTAGAGAACACAGAACAAAGGGTGTTGGGAGTGTTTGCAGAAATTGGTTCTCTAGGGACGCCTGGGTGGCTCAGTTGGTTAAGCAGCTGCCTTCGGCTCAGGTCATGATCCTAGCGTCCTGGGATCGAGTCCCACATCGGGCTCCTTGCTCGGCGGGGAGCCTGCTTCTCCCTCTGCCTCTGCCTGCCATTCTGTCTGCCTGTGCTCACTCACTCTCTCTCCCTCTCTGACAAATAAATAAAATCTAAAAAAAAAAAAAAAAAAGAAATTGGTTCTCTAGCACGTCGGGACAGAGATGATAACAGCTTACAGGACCCTACTTCTAGAAGGTAAAACAACAAAGTGTGGACCCGTAGGAGATGCATCTGCCCCCAGGTAGCAAAAACAGGACTTGGTTGGGAGGAGGAGGAATCAAAGGGAACTCTCCTGTTTCCGGCTCCAGAAAGTGTTGGCAAAGCCTAGACCCCAAGGACAACAAGCTCGGGGGTTCACACTGGGAAGGCAACAGTGTTGCAAATACGTGAGGACTGGAGAATGTGGCAAGATCAGGGAAGGCAGGCAGTGCCATGGGACTCCATTACAAGGTGTTGGAGGGGCTTGTCATGAGCTGGGCAGGGAGGACAGTAGGAAGTTACAAGCACTTACGGAGCATGGAGACTGTCTACCAAAGGCTATGCCCCACACATCAATCACCTCCAAGGGCTGCCCCCCAGCCCCGGGGTCAATACCAGGATCCACACATGTCATAGTGAAGAACACGGGCTCTGGGGTAGAGTGTGGACTTACAGAAGTCCTGTCATCTCCTGGCTGTGCTGAGCCCCTCCCTGCCTCAGTTTCTTTGTCTGCACAGTATGGGTGACGACACAATGATCATCTCATATAGAAAAGGAAGGACGGTTATAGGTGATAAGGAATGAAGAGAGCTTAGCCTGGTGATTAGCACACAGAAAGAATTCAGTAAACCCATTGACTGTTATTATTACTTTTTATTATTTTTTACAAATGCTGCCCTTTCCAAATGGCCAAATCTGTTTTTCCATGGTTGGAACCTGTCAGGGCTTATTCTGAAGAACCTTGAGTATCAGGGACTCACTAATGTTTTACGATATTTTACCTCACTTTATGGTAGTCATTTATGACAAGACCAGTATGACATAAACTGCCATAAAGCAAAGCAGAGCAATCCCACAAATGACCATAAATCAAGGGACACAACTGAAAAGGGTCATAAAGGGAAGGAAATTGAGGGAAACAGGAGCGAGGGAGAGTGTGAAGTTGGGAGCCAGCCGCACAAACTTTGAGAGAGTAGAATTTCAATTGAGAACAAACTCCACACACACACACACACACACACACAAAAAAATAGATGGATATCTTCAGGGGTTGTTTAAATTTCCCATACACATTTCCAGACAAATATGGTGTACTTTCATGGTTTCAAAGAGAAATACATTATTTCATGTCCTACTCTGTTATGCATTTTTTTATTGAGAAAGCTATTTCTAACCCTATCAGTGTGCTTGGGATCCCTATTGGACTTCAGAGACTTTTTTTAGAATTCACAAGACTGGGAAATATTTTTGCAGTTGAGGAACTATTGAGGTCCCCAGATTCTCTGGGAGCCCCACTGGCTAAAAGGGATTTCTTTATAAATGCAACTTTTGCTTTTCCCTTTTCTTTAATATTTCTTTTATATATGTATTTTTTTCTGGAGCTTACAATAATGACTTGAGACTCAGAGAGAGTATATAGGTTCAGCATGCCTAGACTAATTCTGCCACAGTACATAAGGTGAGCAGGAGGGACAGACTGATGCATAGAAAGATCCAGTGACACTGTTTTCAACCCTTGTTGATTAGACTTTCCTCGACTTTTTTTTTTAAGATTTTATTTATTCATTTGACACTTTTAAGATTTTATTTATTCATCTGACACAAAGAGATCACAAGTAGGCAGAGAGGCAGGCAGAGAGAGAGGAGTAAGCAAGCCCCCTGCTGAGTAGAAAGCCCGATGTGGGACTTGATCCCAGAACCCTGGGATCATGGACCTGAGCCGAAGGCAGAAGCTTTAACCCACTGAGCCACCCAGCTGCCCCTTTCCTCGACTTTTAAACAAAGTCACAGCATCAAACTAGGACAATGGGTTTGGACCAATCTCTCCTTATAACTTCCTTCACTGTTTTAAGAAAACCTGGGCAGTGAATAGAAACCAGATGGGAAAGTGACACAGACGTACAAAATTTTACCTTCCGTCTTGGTGACAGACAAAATACGTGTGTCCAAAAGCCATTGCCATCCCAAGTGGGGCATTCAGAAGTACATGCGATAAATGAGTCAAGTGATTTTAAAATCAAACCTTCTTTCAGACGTGTCAAAGTTTTGTCTCTCTAAAAGAATGCCTCCCTTTAAACACCCTAAAAAATGGATCGATTCTTTATACGTGATCAGTCTGCTTTCCAACGTGCATGGTTTATTCAAGCAACCATGTTATCTGTTTGGAGTTTTCACAAAGTGGAGCCCCTTAGCTTTTCAAAGTGCACTGACCTTCCTGAGTGGGATTTGTCCCACCCTCCAGTGTAGACTTACACAAGGGAGGAAGCCCACCTCTGCCAGTGTGCAGGCTGGTGCACAGTCAATGAACTAGCACCAGAAAGTCCAGTGAATTCTGTGTCTGCCTCTGGATGTCAGAAACCTGGAGAAAACAGGCTAGTCTGCCATCAGCTTTCACTTCTGCATTTTGAGATGCCCCTTTAAAAAGAAGTGGTGGTGGGCGCCTGGGTGGCTCAGTGGGTTAAGCTGCTGCCTTCGGCTCAGGTCATGATCTCAGGGTCCTGGGATCGAGTCCCGCATCGGGCTCTCTGCTCAGCGGGGAGCCTGCTTCCCCCCCCCCCTCTCTCTCTCTCTGCCTGCCTCTCCATCTACTTGTGATCTCTCTCTGTCAAATAAAAAAAAAAAAAAAATCTTAAAAAAAAAAAAAAAAGAAGTGGTGGTTTTTGGTTGTGTGTATGTGTGTGTTGTGTGTGTTGGTTTTTTGTTTTTGTTTTTGTTTTTGTTTTTTACTTTTACTTTTACTTTTATCATCTTCAGGTACTGAGCCTTAAATTTGTTATTCTAATTCTCACCTAAGAACTTCCCAATATTGCAGGTCTTGGGGTTTTTTGTTTGCTTATTTTGTTTGGTTTCTCCCTTCGATCTTTAATTTTACCCACAATGGTCTCTCTTCTATTTGGTTAAAAATGGCATCTCTTGGCTCAGATACGGCAATATATCTTGGGAAATATTTGGACAACTTGTGCAAAACTGATTAATAATTACCCCACAAATGGAAACATCCCAAATGTCTGCTGAAAGGGAATTTTAACTTAATTGTGGTATATCCATTTGATAGAATACTACACTGAAGTTTAAAGGATATTAAAGGATGACATGTATTGGTATTTGTATAGAAAAATATCTAGCCACAGGTACATAGCTTCAAAATCGACTAATATATATACCAACTCATTATCAATGGTTATCTCTGAAAGGTGGGTATTTCTGAGGGAATTTTCATTTTCCATTCTTTATACTCCTTCACACAATGGATATATATCATATGGATATTGGGGGTCTTAAAAGATACTATTATTTTGGAAAACACGTTGAGTGAGGTCTCATTTTTATTTGCACACACAGTCATGGACCTAGAATATTAATGGCAATTGTCTCTAAAAGGTGAGAATATTAAGGATTTTTTTTCATGATTTTTTTTCTATTTTCAAGTTCCCTACAGTGAACATATTATTAGTTTTATAATAAGGGGAATTCAAAATATTTTTTAGAAGTGCCCTTAAAATAAAATGCCCTTAAAGAAGGAAAACCAGGTTTCTCATCTCTCTCGTCCCAGAAACCAGGGAACCAGAGACTTAGAACGTCTGTTTTCTGTAACATTCATAACAATCTAAACAACTGTGACAAGAAGGAAGAATGAGCCTGAGCCTGTACAATTCATTTAGAGTTGCTGGTGAACAGTCATCTTGACTGGAGACACATTTGGGGGTGCTTCCCAGGCCCCCTGCCCTGCAAACATGCTCTAGCCCTCCCTCCCGGCTGAGGTGAAGAGGCAGAGCCCAGGCAGCTGTGGTGAGGCATGAAGGGTGTACCGCCATCTTCCCCAGCTCTGGCACATGGTGCCCAGAATGGACGGCTGGCGGACTGGAGCAGACATGCTGAAGAAAGGGAGCCTAGACACAAAGTGCCCCCAGAGATAGTAAAACAGTGGTTTCGCATCCAACAGAACAGCAGTTTCTAGCTCCAAATACCATGGGGGGGGAGGGGGTTGTCATTTCTAATGATGGGCTCCTTACCCTCACTTGCATAGGCTTTTCGGAGAGTTTCTGTTCTAGAAACTGCCTCTAACATGCCAGTTCCATAGTATCTTGTCCACCTTGGTGATCACTGTGTCCCCAGTTGCCAGAACAGCGCCTGATCCCTGATGTGCAACGAAGCTGAGAGCTATTCTTTTTCCGATGAAGTAGGTTACGTTACCCAAGAAGCAGAGCCTCAAATGATTTCTTGAAGGAACAAAAAAAATAAAAATAGGTAAATAAATAAATAAAATGTGTTGAAAGAGGACAGCAATTTAACCCACCCCAGCAGATAAAACATCTTAAAAAAAAAAAAAATCTGACGTATCTTTCCTTCTATATCCTGGTAGGTATTTTTGAGATGATCCAATTTTATGTGGAACAACCATAATTGAGAGGAAACATAAAGATTTGAGTCCGGGGCAGAATTCTATCAATTGCCTTGACAGGCAAGAAAGTTTCCACAGGAAGATGCTAGATTATAGGGACTGTTTTACATCTGTTTTGCATAACACTCTTTGGTCCTTTCTTCCCTGTCCATGAAGACTTTTTTTTTTAATCTTTCAAAATTCTAGGGAAGGACAGACAGGTGTGGACAATTAAAAAAAAAAAAAAACCTATACTCTACATTGTTTCTTGGCTCAACTAATAAGATAATTTTCTGAGGTAAAAGGAACATTTATTATGATGATGCGTTTGTGGCTGCATTGCTTAAGAAAGTAAAATAAATTAACGGAAGGATGGCAGAGGGAAGGAGAAGCTGATACCTGAATTTCTGATGCAGCCTTTGCATGCTCATTATTACATTGTCTTTTTGTATTACTTTTGATTTATAATGTAATTGAAGAACTATAGAAATGTTAATGGCAACGGTACAGCTTCGAGGATGACAAAATTGTTTACTAATTGTTGTCTTTCAATTTTGTTGGTTATTGAAGTATTAATTCTCAGGGTTCCTTCCAGAGGTGACCACCATCTGAAGGGGTCAGGGTGAAAAGCACTGTTTGGTTAGAAAGGCAACTTTTATCATGTAGTTGTGTGTCCCCCTTGGTTGACCTTTTAAAAGAAGGGACAGACTGTAAATTAAAATTCTCGGCACTTGGGCTCAGTAGCAAACCTTAAAGGTGAGTCACTGCATTTTGTTTTGTATTTAGATGAGAAATTGTTGCTCGTGTTTACACTTTTTTTTTCCCAGCTTGTGCTGCTCATTATCTTATGGGAAAGACAGAGCACAGCAAACTGCAATGATGATTAGTGAGGCTGGTGATGAGGTTACTGAACCATTTGGAGTTGACTTTCCTTTTGTAATGCATAATTTCAGGGGTTTACTTACAGTCTTTTGTGGGTGGGTTTTTTCTGCTTTTTAATGATTCGCATTTTTATTCTTTGTTCTCTCCCCTGTGATGGGGAGGATTTCTCCATGTTTGGTATGAATTATTATTTGGAGGGCTACATTATTCCCTGGAATGCTAGAATTAAAGAAAAATTTTCAAAACTAAATAAATAAAGAGCTAACCTCACTACAGTCATGTTCTGGAGATCTGGAAAAAGCAGACCAAAGAAAGGAAGGCACAGAGCCATTATTCAAGGAACACGTTTCCCACTTGTATGGCAGTCCTGGGGCATATTATGTTGTAAAACATCTTATTCCCTTTCTAACTTCTTAAATTGCTCCAGATGTTCTTTAACCATAAAGAAATGTAATGATATTTTTTTTTAAAGCTGCATCATCTGTTTCCATATCTGACTTCCTTGAGATGTGTCAGTTAGTTTGGGAAGTTCGAATCAGAAGCAAGTTTATGTATATGGTTCATTTGCACATAAATAGGGATGAACCACCATAGAGAGCCTCACAGTGGCAAAGAGCTCCTAACTACCTCACTTTAGCAGAGAACTATTTAAATGTTCTGTGACATAATTGCCCCATCCACAAAATGGCAATGATAATAGTGCCTACCTGATAGGTTTTCGTAAGGATTAAATTCGTTCATACATATAAAATATTTAGAATCCAATTCTGGGCACATAATAAGTGCTTAATGAATGTAAACTACTATTTCCTAAAGTTTGCTAATCATCCCCTTGGTGGACATAAGATGGTTTGGGGTGACTCATAGAGAAATTTTTTTTTTTTTAAGATTTTATTTATTTGACAGACAGAGATCACAAGTAGGCAGAGAGGCAGGCAGAGAGAGAGGAGGAAGCAGGCTCCCTGCTGAGCAGAGAGCCCGATGTGGGACTCGATCCCAGGACCCCGAGATCATGACCCGAGCTGAAGGCAGCGGCTTAACCCACTGAGCCACCCAGGTGCCCCCATAGAAAAATTTTTATTTTAATACTGGGTATCAATGGGTATCAATGAGGATGCCTTTGGCTATGAAGAGTAGAGATTATTTGTGAATAATAATTTTCAGCCAAAAATATTTTAAAATAAAAATTGCCTTAAAACAAGGGTTGGCCAAATGGTAGCCCACAAGTCAAATAGGAATCATTGTCTTTTGTATGGTCTGCAAACCAAGAACGGTTTTTGTAGATGATGACTTGGAAACAATTTGGTGATGGTGAGTACTGAAAAGGAAAAAGGAAAGTAAAAATCTTTACTACAAAAAATTATACCTTATTAATTACATTTTGAATTTCATCAATAAATAATCGGTGAGAATTTGTTTTGCCTCTTGTTCTATAAATGCCTAATGTAATCCTTGATTTCTAATGTAATCCTACCTAATGTATCCTTGATTTCTGCCTCTTGGTCCGTAAAGCCCAAAATATTTACTATCTGACCCTTGGCTCTTCATCCATACTGCAAGAGGCCCAGACAGAGAGCAACTTTCAGCTGGTCAAGAGAGCAGTTCTAGGTTTCATTACCAAGATTCTTTCCATCTATCCCCTCTGCCATCCTTATCACGTAAACTTTACCCGCAGGCTAGCTGCTTTCGTGGTCATGAGTTTCTGTAGTTCCACCGATGCAGAAATATCCTCTTCTGAATAAGAAAAGCTTTCCTTAAGAAAAATAAGAAAATCTTCCCCAGAAATACTCGGGCGGACCTCTGCTGACCTCTGATTGGTCAGAACTGGGTCATATGAATGCTCCCAAACCAATCGCTGGAGAAGGGCATGATTTTGATGACTGGCCTAGACTGGTTAGGTTCTACCTGGAAATGGGATCAGCTTTCTTTGAAGCGCATTATTGCATGGAGAGAGAACGCTTGGATAACCCATCACCCTGGGGTTCTACTAAAGAGAGGGAAGAAGGGAAATGGACTTCGTTAACAATCTATAGCATGTTTCTTTCCTCAAATATGTATTAGGAAAACCGAAATTAACACACTGGACCATGCTCTCATAGCTCTTATTACTCAGGGTAAGAGTAAATCTTTTTAAGTCTAGTTAATTAAAAATATTAATTAACTAATAGTATAGTAAGAAAAGGTAGGGCTACATTTTTTAAGTCGATTTAATTAAAATATTAATTAAGTAAGAGTCTGGTAAGAAAAGGTCAAGGCAAAAATTAGGAATCTGGGGGTGCTTGGGTGGCTCAGTGGGTTAAGCATCTGCCTTCAGGTCAGGTCATCATCTCAGGGTCCTGGGATCAAGGCCCACATCGGGACCTCTGCTCAGTGGGGATCCTGCTCCCCACCACCGGCCCCCCACCGTGCCTGCCTCTCTGCCTACTTGTGTGTATACTCTCTCTCTGTCAAATAAATAAATAAAATCTTTTTTTTTTTTTAATTAGGAATCTGGCACACAAAAGATTAAATCACAAAATGGCGAAGATTTAGACAATTCTGCATGCTGGCCATTGTTTATGTTATGCTTTGCTGTTTGCTTGGGAACTCCTATTGATTCTTCAAAGCCCAAATCCAATATCAGCTCAAGGAGTCTTCCCTGATCTCTTATTTTTTTGTAATGCTCCTGTAGGATTAGTTTTTCCCAGAGCACTATTTCTTTCTTATATCTCTTATAACAAGGACCAGGTTGTGTTATTTATGTTATCTACGCACTCCCGACTGGGAATACCCAATTTATCGTTCCACCATTCAGCTACACCTGTTGAGCTCCACCTACATGACTCACGGAGAACATTTTCATGTCCATTTCTAACCCTGGCAACCCAGGCAAGACACGTGCGAGCTGCTTCTAGTATGCTTGTTGTACAAATGAAGAATGATTAAATAATTTTTTGAATTAACAGTACCGATCCAAGTTTAGCAAAAGGAGAAAACACATTTGAACACTTTTCACTCTAGCAAATGCTTATTTAATCCAAAATGAAACTACCCAATCTCATTAAATCTCTGAAGTTTGAGTCATTTTTAGAAATAGGCTCAGACTAAAATGTTCCTGGAGTAGGACTGGATTGATGCATGTGTATTTGGAGGTAAGGCCTTTTGCCCCCAACCATTAGCTCTTTATTATTTTACTCTACCTAAGAGTGTCTGTTACTTTCCTTCTTGTAAGGGAGCACCCCCTGCCAAAAAAAAAACTAAACTAAAATTGGACTCCTCTCACCATTTAAAAATTACTTTATTTCTAATTTCTAATTACTTCCTTACTTGGAATGCTTTGATGGAATCTCATTTCTCTCAGGATAAATGCAGAAGCCTTCAGTATCCTTCACAGACCCCATAACTTCACCTAAAACTTTCTTTTGTTCCAAACTCACATAGTTCACACTCTTCCTTTCTCGGCCACAGCCACGCTGGTTTGCTTGCTATGTTTTAAACATGAAGCTTCTCCTACCTCAGGACCTTTGCTCATGCTTTCCCTCAGTTCCAAGTACTCTCCAATTCCTATTTACCCTGAGGTCTCAGATTATGGGTTACTTCCCCAAGGGAGCCTTCCTGGTCCCTCCAAAGTAGACTAAGCTCCCATATCACATTTTCTCATGGTCCTTGTATTTTTATTCCTCAAAATACTTATCTAACTTTTAATTAAGTTCATCCCTTCTGTAATTTCCTGTTTGATTTCTGTTTTCCCCATGAAAGGGGGTCCATGAGGTTAGGGAACTGTGCATTGTCAACCACTGTGTCTTCAGCACTTAGAATAGGGACTGGCACTTAGTAGGTCTTCAACAAAGATTGGTTGAATACACAACTAAATGAACCTTTCCACAGAGCAAAAGGGCCACTGCCTGAGCCAGTTTCTATTGGCCAATCCTCCAGGATCACAGAAATTCCAAACTCATTTTTCTCTTGACAACAAATACTCATTTCTGCATTCACCCAACAAATGACTATTGAGTGCCTGCCAGGGGCCAGGATTCTTGTAGTCGGTGAAGAGGGAACCATGAACAAGATGACCAAGACCCAGGCCTCATGGAGTTCATGGTCCAGTGGTGAGACCAAAAATGAACAAAGAAGTGTATCAATGCATAACAAAATGTCAAACGACAACACAAACTATAAAGAAAGCCCCAGAACTCTCTTTGAAAATATGTTTTCATGGTGGTGGTGGTGTCCTTTCCCAAAAATTGACTTTCTGTGCTATGAAAAAGAACAGCTACCATCAATTTACCCAGCATCTGAGCTTAGCTCACTCTTCACGCCAGCTAGTAAGGATCTGTTTACAGGACGATCGCCTTCCTGTGTAGGAAACAGACAACAAATAATATATTTCAGGGTTAATTTAACTTTTCAAATTACAAATTCATCTAAGGCGCCATCCACCACTGGGCGATAACTCAGGGCCTGCCAGGTTTTAAGTACTGTAACGGCGGGCTGGTGTTCAACTCCTAGCACACTTCTTAAAAGATGGCTACCCTGGGGTTTAGATCAAGCCTACATAATCATATATTGAAGCTTGGCTTATTTATTTCCATGTTTCTGAAGCACCATTAATCATTTTTCTAAGATGGCCTATGTGTTACATAATTAATAAAACACAAGAGCTTAGGAAGAAAGCCCAGAGAGAGACATCCAGGCAAACACTGAGAAATGGTGTCACTTTTCGGTACCAGAGAAAATCTCAGTCTTCAGAAGATCAAGTCTTCACTGGAGGAACATGAAACAACCATTTTTCTTTCATTTTCCTTTCCAGCCTTCCCCTCTTTTTCTGTGTTTGCCCAACCTAGACACTGGTCCATGCTATTTTTTTTTTTAATCAAAAAAAAAAAAAAAATGCATTGGGAGGGACGGACAAGGAACAGTGAATAAAATCATTAATTCAATTTCGCACTGTTTTGCCTCTGGTGATTGCCGTTCCTGCAGATAATAGCTTGTCTGTGGTTCTGACCCAATTCTTAAACCCTTCTTATGATACTCCACCAATGAATCTAATGGTTCATTAATTGCAAACATCTGAAATCATTAGAACCTGATTGAGCACAGAAGCATCAAACCTTCCAAAGCTGTAACTGCTTAACCAGCAAATGGGCTCATTGCAAAGGAATGTCCATGTTTATAGTAGATGTAACCCAAACTCGGGTGTTCATTGACACACTGTTTCATTTGTATACAACCACCCTGGCATCTATCTGTTCAAGAGAGCATGATTTATCCAGTGCTATATCCCGGAACTGACAGGCCAAAGATTAGAGCCTAACCCAGATGAAAGTCGGGGCTGTGTGTATTCCTAAAACAAATATTTAGTATCTGACAAGCTCTGGTTAATATTAATTCATGATAGAAAGCAGTCAGTTTAAGCTGAGTTCATGCCAAAATCTATTCGGGTTTTGTAAATCATTTTTCAGGATTATAGAGTAGAAAATCAGACCAGAGAAAGAGAGAGAGAAAGACTTCCCTAAAATTAGAAATGTACAGATTTGGACAGAGCTTTCAGAAAACACCAAGGCCAGAGTTTCAAATGGGCAGCAGCCCACAAGCATAAAATCCTCATAGAGATGGTTTTCTTTGACTAGCAGAGTGCTTTAAAAGAATCATTTTTAATTATTTGCCAAGTCTGAATTTCTGACTTTTCTTGCAGGTCTGGCAATACTTGGTCCAGATTCCCACAAGGCAGCTGTCAGCTGGAGCTGAACAGAGGCTAACCTCAAGGAAGACACACAGGCTTACCATTTGGCCATTTGGCCCCACCTCCCCCCTACTATTTATACAATCCCACTTACACCTGCCTACTGCTCATCTGACAAGTGAGGACAATGATGTCCTGAAAGGGAGAAGGACTGTCCAAGGACATGCCTTTGGTTAGTGTCAGCGCTGGGACAAGAACCCAAAACTCCCCATTCTACTTTCTCGCTTATTTAGTTAGAATCACTCAGTGCCATTCTACACTGATATCCACATGGTTTTTGGAAGAAAAACTTAAACCTAGTGTCTAGGGAGTTTTCAAAGGCCACAGAGTATGCCTGGGTCATGAGCATTATCATTAATCAGTCTTCATCATGGCACATGCCTGTTCTTACTACCAGGAGATCTGAATGTCATTTTGCAAAACTGTAAGCGTCCATGAAGATGTTCCCATCTGTATGCATATCTAGTCCAGGTGGGCTGTGCCTTTACTGCAGTAGGATCCTGACATCCTTACCTAACCTCACACCAATTCTATAATGGTTAAGTAATGCTACCATTTATTAGATATGTCCTGTGTTCCAAACTGTTGTCTATACCCTTTCCTCCTTAGTATTCAGAGCAATCCTCAAAGATCAGTTCATTGTTCTCATTTTACAGATGCAAAATTGGGGGCTCGGTTAGCCTAATCAGCTCGATCAGGATGACACAGCTCATGAAGGACAGAGCTGGGATTTGAACCCAATAGTTTGGGTTCAAGCCCTTTATCTTGCAGCTGTATCCTGCACTGGCTGATGGCTGTTAGGTTAAGCTTTTGCCCTCTTGGAATATGCAAAAGTGACGCTATCTGTTCAATGTAGCTCAAAGTAAGGAGACAAACAAATACAGGAGATACTGCATAGTCAAGAATGGGTTAAACTTCCTGATAACATCAGTTTAAAAAAATGAATTCTTCGCCTTTTTAAAATGTGTGTTAGAAGCATATTTCTCTGTGTGCAACAAAAACATTTAGGCTCCCCTGTCATTTCGGTGAATTTTGTTTGCATGCTCTCTTCATGGAATACTGATGTTAATTTTTGGTTAAGTTTAATCTTACCAAGTATAAAGCAATTTGATAGAATAAGTAACCTTTCATTAAAGTTCAATACCGTACTTAAGGAAAATGGGACCGTGTGCATTAATTGATAGTTGACAGCTATTATTTCCATGAAAACCTTTTATAGTAAAATTTCTATTTGATGGATTGGAATTTATAAAATTTGCATTTAACTGAGCTGGATTCAACTGGAAGTACTGGGGATGTATTCCTTCTTCAAACAATATCCTATCTTTACATTTTTATTAAACATTTATTAATGGATGGAATCTTAATTTAAAGAGTAGAGCACAGATTTTATTTAATAACTCAGGTTTATTAGTGCATGAACACAAGTATTTGCACCGTATTTGATTTTGATAAAGCATGACTATTTATGAGTATATTTATCCATGGAGACTTAATTAGCACAGTTGTGTTTGGGACAAATTGCTTAATAAAGAATTTTATTTTATTTTACTTTATTTTTATTTTTCAACTCACAATAAATCACATGAATATTATTGGGAATTTTTCTTCCAGTCAGCGGCTTAGAAGGAAGTCATATTATCTTGGATTTGGCATATTTGACTAGAAATACAAAAATGTGGAATGGAACTCTAATTCTATTCAGATTCTGCCCCACCCTACCCCATCACAAATCTAAGGACACTTGAGTGAACATTAAGATGCTTCTGGCATCGTTATGCAATATTTCCATAAATGAGATGATATTAACGTGAAAGCTATTTTTCTCCCATTAATCCTGATTGAAAATAGGAAGAGGATTTCCCATGTATTTCTATAAAGCATTCGCAGTCAAAATCGCTCTTGCCACTTAAGAGATGAAAAGGTTGAGTCCAAGAACAATGAAATCACTTGAAATTCAACTCACTTGGGAATACGTCAACATCAGAATCCAGGGTTTGCAATCTATTTCCAAAATGGAGTGACCAGATTAAAAGCCTTCCCCTCATGCTGTTCCCTCTACCTGGAATGTCCTCCTTTTTCCCAGGTAGACCCCGTTCCCTGGCGTCCTTCGGGGTTTAGGTGAAGTTCTCAGACACAGCATCGAGGACCACCCTGCAGACCCCCTATCCCTCCTGTTACCTACCACTGTGGAGCATATATCAAAGGTGACAGTTATGTTTACCTTTGTAGTATACCTCCCCCATTAGACTGCATCTCCATGCGGGCAGGAATGTAGTTGAATTTGCCCACCTCCCTACACGCTCCATGTGTGGTGTGGACAAGGTTCTCAGTGAGTTGCTGAGCGAATGGTTGGACAAAAAGTCTTAAAACTCAGAGCTCAAAACTCATTTCTGCAACCACAATGTAAACTCTCTGAGGTCAGGGATTCCTAGTTTGTATGTTAAGGCACAGTTTCTTCCTGTCTTCCAAAAACTGGAAAAGAGAAAAGGTAGCCAAATATGTCTATGAGCTGCTTAAGAGTCTTTATAATATGATACGAATCAGGAACTTGGGTGGCTCTGCTCAGAAGACTCATTCAGTTCCCTGACAGCCCCCAATGGGGTACTGACCACGAATATAGACCTACAGGGCCAAACGCACACTGCTTCTTACCACTTCGGTCAAGAAACCCTGTTTCTGGGGCGCCTGGGTGGCTCAGTGGGTTAAGCTGCTGCCTTCGGCTCAGGTCATGATCCCAGGTCCTGGGTTCGAGCCCCACATCAGGCTTTCTGCTCAGCAGGGAGCCTGCTTCCTCCTCTCTCTCTGCCTGCCTCTCTGCCTACTTGTGATTTCTCTCTGTCAAATAAATAAATAAAATCTTTAAAAAAAAAAAAAAAAAAAAAAGAAACCCTGTTTCTTCCCCCCACCTCCCCCCAGTGACGCTGCTACCCCTGGATGAATTCAACAGTGCAACTTACTAGACGTGACAAAAGGTACAGTCATATCCCACAATGTGACCTTGATTCCTAAGACAACTTGATACTACATGAAGAGGACATGACAAAACTTTCACAAGAAAATGGGGCATCTATGTAATTCCTATGAGAACTTCTCTGTGTTCGGATTTAAGGGCCCCGGAAGGCTGAGGGGCAATTGAATTTCGGTGCGCTACAAATTTCTCTACTTTCAGGAAGTTTCCTTTTTCTGCCGCTCCCTTTGAGTAAAAGAGTTGTTCAGTTCTTTCAGCAGCTTTTCTGAAGTTAGGGTTATTAATATGGAAGATACGGCGTGTCGCCTTCTGAATTGGGAAAAACAAGAACTTACCAAAATGGGCGAAAAAAAAAATCTACTCAAGAGTTCATGTAGTGCTTACAGATGTAATCTTGTCATCGGGCCAGAGGTCAACACATTTTTTTTTTAGAAAACCAGATAGTAAATATTTCAGGCTTGGCAGACCATTCGCTCTGTGTCAGAAGCACTCAGCTCTGCCCTTGTAACACTGAAGCAACTACAGACAACGCATACACAGACAGACACAACTAGGTGCTAAAAAAGCCTTATTTCTAAAAACAGGTAGCTAGCCCAGGAGTCCTGGTTTGTGGACGTGTGATGTAGCCTACATTTTTGGATAAAGCCCTGTTCTCTGGTAAGAAATAAGAACTCACATCTGAAAACATTAAAAATAGAAATATACCACACAATCCAGTATTCCGACTAGGTATTTATGGAAAGAAAAGGAAAACACTAATTTGAAAATACATGTGCACCCCTATGTTTACTGCAACGTTATTTACAAGCCACGGTATGGAAACAGCCCAAGTGTCCATCCATAGATGAAGGATAAAGAAGATGTGGTCTGTATACAAAACAGAATATGATTCAGTCATTAAAAAAATGAAATCTTGCCATTTACAACAATATGGAGGGACCTAGAGGATATTATGCTAAGTAAGATAAGTCAGACAGAGCAAAACAACTACTATATGATTTCTCTTATATGTAGGATCTAAAAACAACAAGACAGATGAACAAACAAAAAACCAGGCTTAAATATAGAGAACTTGTAGTTGCCAGAAACAAGTGTTGGGGAAACGGATGGATGAAACAGGTGAAGGGGATTAAGAGGTACAAACAAAGTATAAAGTAAATTGCAGAGATGAAAAGGACAGTGTAAGGAATATAGTTGACAATACTGTAATAGCGTTATAGGGTGACAGATGGGGACCTCCCTTAGCGTGCTGAACACTGAGTCATGTACAGAATTATGAAATCACTATGTTGAACACCAGAAAATAATATGAGATTATACGTCAACTACACTTCAATAATCAATTTAAAAAGAACTCACATCTGGGAAGGCCTAGAATCTCCAAAAAATCCTCCTTTCCACTGCTCCCACCCATTGATGGATGCCTGAAATCACACCTTAACGGTTTCAACTCTTTTCTTGCTAATATATGTTAATGGGTATGCACCTGTGAAGGGGAAAAGTGTTGTGTAGTCAAATATGTTTGAGATGCTGGATCAACAGATTTAAGCAGATTTATTTATTGAAGAACTTTTTAGAGCTTTTAATATGCTAATATGCCTTGAAAACAGGGGAAAGCAGAGCATAAGCATTTCCTAAATGTATTTGACGACAAAATCCTTTTGTGAGGGCATTTGCAGGACTGTTTATCACCAAACACATCTTGGGAAATTCTTTTTTAAGATAAGGATGGTGTTGAGCAGGAGTAATAAATAATAATAGTTATCATTCACTGAGTACTTACCATACATGAATCCGCATTTATCATTTCATTTAATCTTTGCAGCCACCTTGTGAATTACATCCCCCTTTATAATTAGGAATATTGAAATACAAAGAGATTAAGAAATCTGCTTTTGATTATATAACTAGTCAGTGGTGGAGCCAGCCTTCGAATGTGTGTCTGTGTCTGACATTAAAAGTCAGTCTCTTAACCCCTATTAAATCTTAAAGTCAGTAAAACTTTAGTTTGAAATAGGACTTTCCAGAATCAGAGAGTTTTAGACCGAGAGAGGCCATTGGAGATAGAGTTTAATCCACTTACAGAGAAATGAATTTATTCCTTAAAAGAGAAACTGAAAGCCCAATAAAAGGACAGGACTGGTCTAATTACACTTAGCCCTCAAACCAGGAGATCAAAAAAATTTAAAGAATATTGCACTGTATCAAAAACTAATGATGTACTATGTGTGCATGTACCAGCACATACTACATGTACATGCTAATTGAACATAATAAAAAACAATAAAGAATATTGTGTTTATTCCAGTCTAATTTCTTTCCAAAGAAGCCTTTGCTGAGTTTTGCTCAGTGGAGGAAAGAGAAACAGGTTATATCAGTCAGGGCTGTTTTATTTGCAACTGTCAGAAAACCTCTATTCATACCAATTTAGGCAAAATGAGAATTTGTTGGTTCATGTAACTAAAAGGCAGATAATGTACCTGGCCTTAGGTATGGGCTAACCTAAGAGTTAAACAATTTCACCCAGTCCTGATTCTTCCCATTTGCCTGGGCTCTCAGCCAGCCATGTTTTCTTCCTCTGGCTTTGTGTGGTAGCAAGATGGCTGCCAGCAGCCATATAACTAAATTCTCCCATGTTCAAATCCAGCAGGAAAATAAAATTTCTCTTCCTCCTACAGCTGAGACAAAAGTTCTGCCTCTGACACTCGTCTGCTCAAACTAGGTCATGTGACCACTACTGACTAAAGCTGTAGCCAGAGAAATACAGATACTTAGGGTTCAAACATAAGAAAACCTTTGCATTGCCAAATATGCCTTTACTGAAGAAGCTACCATCAGTTGCATAGAAAAAAAAAGAAAAAAATTAATTTCTATGAGAATAATTAATGCTGGGCATATTACACCGAAGGATTGTTATAAGGATTAAAAAAGAAACAAAGTATGTAAAGTGTCCACTGTGCAATCTGACAGATGGTAGGTGGTCAATCAATACCAACTATCTTTCTTTATGTCTTCTACCATCAGCGATTAATATTAATAGAAACCTCATACTATCCAATTCAGTTGCCATGAAAATTGCGTGTTGTTTGTGATGCCTTCATTCTTGGAGCCAATAAATGTTGTAACAAGAAAATCACAACAATGGGTTTGAATTGTCAACAAGATGAATCTCAGAACTGTTTCATCAAAATAAGAAAGTCTTGTTCCCCCCATATAATAGTTTTTACATGATGCTAATGTCTTCTGGAAATGTCAAGGCTTCTAAGAGCCCAAAAACCAGACCCTGAAATGAAATTTCAACCAAGCGGGGCGCCTGGGTAGCTCAGTGGGTTAAAGCCGCTGCCTTCGGCTCAGGTCATGATCCCAGGGTCCTGAAATTGAGCCCCGCATCAGGCTCTCTGCTCAGCAGGGAGCCTGCTTCCCTTCCTCTCTCTCTCTGCCTGCCTCTCTGCCTAATTGTGATCTCCGTCTGTCAAATAAATAAATAAAATCTTTAAAAAAAAAGAGAAAGAAAAAGAAAGTTCAACCAAGCTTCTGCAAAATGCCAACAGAATTACTCAGGAAGTAGAGGGAGAAAGGAGAGATTCTGAAGGTACATAACCCAAGTTTGCCCATAGCAATTTCACCAATTTTTTAGCTAAAAGTTCAAGAGAAGTCAACTCAATAAGTGGCCAAATTAAACCACAACATCATTTGTGACTGTTAAGTCTTAGTGCTACCTCTAAATGTGATGTAGAGAATATGACATCACTTTCATCATCGTCACTCCGTAGCATGAGTGGGACAGGGACTTGAGCTTCTGGAAGAACTAACACACTTTTCCTACTTAACAAAAACAGCTCACTGAAAACTGTAAGGAAATCTTGAAAGTGCAAGAGAAAAACATATTACATACAAGGGAACAAAGATGAAACCAACTGCTAATTTCCCATCAGAAATATAAAAGCCAGAAGATATTGGAAAGATACATCTAAGATATTGGGGGGAAAAATCAGTTAACCAAGAATTCTATATCCAGCAAATCTAGATTCCCCACTCCTGAGGTACAGGTTATGCATAATGACTTACTTCTAAAGTATACAGTATGGAGTAGGGGGAGTACCTTTACGGGGAAGAAACCTGACAAACACCACCTCAGCCAGGTGATCAAGATGAACATCAGTAGTTGTCAGTCATGTGGGTATTACATCAACAGTACTTGATATATTGAGAAAATGACACTTTGTCACTGTTATCTTTCTGAATTATTTCCCATAATCCTAGTCTTATCATGAGAAAAACACAAGATGAATTCCAATAAAGGGGCATCCTATAAAACACATAACCAGTACTCCTCAAAATTTTCAAGGTCATTAAAAATAAGGAAAGAAAAAAAAAAATAAGGAAAGCTTGGAGCACCTGGGTGGCTCAGTCGGTTCAGCATCTGCCTTCAGTTCAGGTCATGATCTCAGGGTGCTGGGATGGAGCCCCAAATTGGGCTCCCTGTTAGCAGGGAGTCTGCTTCTCCCTTTGCCCCTGCCCCTGCTCATATTCTCTCTCTCTCTCTCTCTCTCTCTATCTATCTATCTATCTATCTTTAATAAATAAATAAAACTTTAAAAAAAAAAAAAAGATAAGGGAAGCCTGAGAAACCAGCACAGCCAAGAGGACTCTAGCAGACACGACAACTAAATGTAATGTGACATCTTAAATGGGACTGGGAATGGAAAAGGAACCACAGATAAAAACAATGAGACTGTGGACTCTGAAAAACAATCTGAAGGGTTTGAAGAGGTGGGGTGGTGGGAGGTTGGGGGAACCAGGTGGTGGGTATTAGAGAGGGCACGTATTGCATGGTGCACTGGGTATGCACATAACAATGAATACTGTTATGCTGAAAATAAATTTTTAAAATGATTAAAAAAAAACAAAGGGAATCTGAGTAAACTACAGACTTTAGTTAAGAAAAATGCATTAATAATTGTTCATTAACTGTAACTATAATTATACCATACTAACATCCACTGGTAATAATAAGGGTAAGTGGGTGTTAGGTATATGAGAACTCTCTGAATTATCTTAATTTTTCTGTAAATCTAAAACTACTCTAAAAAAATAAAGCCAATTTTTGGGGCGCCTGGGTGGCTCAGTGGGTTAAGCCGCTGCCTTCGGCTCAGGTCATGATCCCAGGTCCTGGGTTCGAGCCCCACGTCGGGCTCTCTGCTCAGCGGGGAGCCTGCTTCCTCCTCTCTCTCTGCCTGCCTCTCTGCCTACTTTGATCTCTCTCTGTCAAATAAATAAATAAAATCTTTAAAAAATAAAAAATAAAAATAAAGCCAATTTTTAAAGTCCCAATTAATTTTAGGAATTAAATCCACACAAAATATACATTCTGACCATAACAGAATTAAATCAGAAATTAATAATGAAAACACAACAGCAGAGCTCAAAGGGAAATTTATAGTCTTACCTGCTGACATCAAAAAGGTCTGGGGCGCCTGGGTGGCTCAGTGGGTTAAGCCTCTGCCTTCGGCTCAGGTCATGATCCCAGGGTTCTGGGATCGAGCCCCACATCGGGCTCTCTGCTCAGCAGGGAGCCTGCTTCCTCCTCTCTCTCTGCCTGCCTCTCTGCCTCTTGTGATCTCTGTCAAATAAATAAATAAAATCTTTAAAAAAAAAAAAAAGAAGAAAGGTCTAACATCCGTGATCTGAGCTTTTACCTCCAGAAGCTAGAAAAAGGAGAGCAAATTAAATTCCAGGTAAGTAAATAAGTAAATATAGGGTAAATAAATAAGTAAATATTAGAGAATAATACTTGCAAAACATATGTCTTATAAAGGACTGGTGTTGAGAATATACAAATAAAAGCTCAATAATTTAAAAAATTAAAAATAATTTAAAAAGGTGAAAGAGTTGAGCAGATCCTTCATGAAAACACATAGAAATAATCAAGAAATACATGAAAGTATTTGTAACATCATTGATCATTACAAAAAAATGCACATTAAAATCACAAAGAGCTATTTGCTCCTATAAATCCACTAAAATAGCTAAAATGTAAATGACTGACAATACCAAGAGTTAGTAAGAATGTAAAAAACCTGGAGCCCTCAAATATCACTGGATAAATATACAATGATAGAGTCCCTTTGGAAAACAGAGCTACGGTTTCTCAAAAAGTTAAAATACACACATTTATCCAGTAGATCCACTCTAAGGAAAAATGAAAACATATGGCTCTATGATTTATAATAGCCAAAAAATGAAAACAACCCAAATGCATATCAACTGGTGAGTGGAAAAACAAAATATTATCCATATAATGGAATAAATATGGTAAAAAGGAATGAACTATTTGTGATACATACACCGGCTTGAGGGGGGGAAAAAAACCTTGGCACAAAGGATTCAAATTGAAATATATTTTAACAGAAAGACAATAAATATTATTGGGAAATAAGCACTGACTATGATCACTTCTGGTTTCAAGAGATGTGATGTAATTAATCCCTAAGGAAGTCCCTCCCCTTCTTTTTTATTTTTCTTTAAGATTTTATTCATTTATTTGAGAGAGAGAGAGCATGAGCTGGGGGAGAGGGCAGAGGGAGAGCGAGAAGCAGACTCCCCGCTGAGCAGGAAGCCCAATACTGGGCTCAATCCCAGAAACCTGAGATCATGACCTGAGCCCAAGGCAGACACTTAACTGACTGAGCCACCCAACTACCCCCTTCCCCCTCTTTTTTTAGCCTAGGAAACTTCTTTGATAGGGTCCTTTGAACATAAAACTGGACCTTTTGGGTCATAGTATGGAAGTCAGAAGTAAAAACATAGAGAGGGCTAAATACTTTCATATAAGAAAAAGAAAAGAGGGGGGAGGAGTCAAGATGGCGGAGAAGTAGCAGCTGAGACTACTTCGGGTAGCGGGAGATCAGCTAAATAGCTTATCTAAAGATTGCAAACACCTACAAATCCAACGGGAGATTGAAGAGAAGAAGAACAGCAATTCCAGAAACAGAAAATCAACCACTTTCTGCAAGGTAGGACTGGCGGAGAACTGAATCCAAAGCGACGGGAAGATAGACCGCGGGGGGAGGGGCCGGCTCCCAGTGAGCGACGGAGCAAAATCAGGACTTTTAAAAGTCTGTTCCACTGAGGGACATCGCTCCAGAGGCTTAACTGGGGTGAAGCCCAGGCGGGGTCAGCGCGGCCTCAGGTCCCGCAGGGTCGCAGAAGGATCGGGGGTGTCTGAGTGTCGCAGAGCTTACCGGTATTAGAACGGGGAAGCCGGCTGCAGAGACAGAGCCGAGGAGTGACTCTCAGCTCGGGGTTGCCTTGAACCGGTCGCAGGCTCGGTCAGCTCGGAGCGTGGCCGGAGGCCAGGGTGGCGGGAGTCTTTGGGCGCTGTTCTCTGAGGGCGCACTGAGGAGTGGGGCCCCGGGCTCTCGGCTCCTCCGGGCCGGAGACCGGGAGGCCGCCATCTTTATTCCCGTCCTCCGGACTCTACGGAAAGCGCTCAGGGAACAAAAGCTCCCGAAAGCGAACCCGAGCGGATGACTCAGCGCGGCCCCGGGTAAGGGCGGTGCAACTCCGCCTGGGGCAAAGACGCTTGAGAATCACTACAACGGGCCCCTCCCCCAGAAGATCTACGGGAAACCCAGCCAGGACCAAGTTCACCTACCAAGGAGAACGGCGGAATTCCAGAGGAGAAGAAAGCAAAGCACGGAACTCATGGCTTTCTCCCCATGATTTTGCAGTTAATTTAATTTTTTTTTCTTTTTCAATTTTCTTTTCTTTTTCTCTTCTTCTGCTAAATTTTTTTTAACTTTTACCATTTTCTTTTTTTTAACGTTTTTTAAATAGTTTATCTAATATATATATATTTTTTCCTCTTTTTATATTTTTTTCTTAATCGGCTTTCTTTTTTTTAATAGTTTTTTTTTTTCTTTCTTTCTGAACCCCTTTTTATCCCCTTTCTCCCCCCTCACAATTCAGGATCTCTTCTGATTTGGCTAAAGCATATTTTCCTGGGGTTGTTGCCACCCTTTTAGTATTTTACTTGCTCCTTCATAAACTCTTATCTGGACAAAATGACAAGGTGGAAAAATTCACAACAAAAAAAAGAACAAGAGGCAATACCAAAGGCTAGGGACCTAATCAATACAGACATTGGTAATATGTCAGATATAGAGTTCAGAATGATGATTCTCAAGGTTCTAGCCGGGCTTGAAAAAGGCATGGAAGATATTAAAGCAACCCTCTCGGGAGATATAAAAGCCCTTTCTGGAGAAATAAAAGAACTAAAATCTAACCAAGTTGAAATCAAAAAAGCTATTAATGAGGTGCAATCAAAAATGGAGGCTCTCACTGCTAGGATAAATGAGGCAGAAGAAAGAATTAGCGATATAGAAGACCAAATGACAGAGAATAAAGAAGCTGAGCAAAAGAGGGACAAACAGCTACTGGACCACGAGGGGAGAATTCGAGAGATAAGTGACACCATAAGACGAAACAACATTAGAATAATTGGGATTCCAGAAGAAGAGGAAAGAGAGAGGGGAGCAGAAGGTATGTTGGAGAGAATTATTGGAGAGAATTTCCCCAATATGGCAAAGGGAACAAGCATCAAAATCCAGGAGGTTCAGAGAACCCCCCTCAAAATCAATAAGAATAGGTCTACACCCCGTCACCTAATAATAAAATTGACAAGTCTTAGTGACAAAGAAAAGATCCTGAAAGCAGCCCGGGAAAAGAAGTCTGTAACGTACAATGGTAAAAATATTAGATTGGCAGCAGACTTATCCACAGAGACCTGGCAGGCCAGAAAGAGCTGGCATGATATATTCAGAGTACTAAATGAGAAAAACATGCAGCCAAGAATACTATATCCAGCTAGGCTATCATTGAAAATAGACAGAGAGATTAAAAGCTTCCAGGACAAACAAAAACTGAAAGAATTTGCAAATACCAAACCAGCTCTACAGGAAATATTGAAAGGGGTCCTCTAAGCAAAGAGAGACCCTCAAAGTAGTAGATCAGAAAGAAACAGAGACAATATACAATAACAGTCACCTTATAGGCAATACAATGGCACTAAATTCATATCTCTCAATACTTACCCTGAATGTTAATGGGCTAAATGCCCCAATCAAAAGACACAGGGTATCAGAATGGATAAAAAAACAAAAACCATCTATATGTTGCCTACAAGAAACTCATCTTACACCCGAAGACACCTCCAGGTTTAAAGTGAGGGGGTGGAAAAGAATTTACCATGCTAATGGACATCAGAAGAAAGCAGGAGTGGCAATCCTTATATCAGATCAATTAGATTTTAAGCCAAAGATTATAATAAGAGATGAGGAAGGACACTATATCATACTCAAAGGAACTGTCCAACAAGAAGATCTAACAATTTTAAATATCTATGCCCCTAACGTGGGAGCAGCCAACTATATAAACCAATTAATAACAAAATCAAAGAAACACATCGACAATAATACAATAATAGTAGGGGATTTTAACACTCCCCTCACTGAAATGGACAGATCATCCAAGCAAAAGATCAACAAGGAAATCAAGGCCTTAAATGACACACTGGACCAGATGGACATCACAGATATATTCAGAACATTTCATCCCAAAGCAACAGAATACACATTCTTCTCTAGTGCACATGGAACGTTCTCCAGAATAGATCACATTCTTGGTCCTAAATCAAGTCTCAACCGGTATCAAAAGATTGGGATCATTCCCTGCATATTTTCAGACCACAATGCTCTAAAGCTAGAACTCAATAACAAGAGGAAATTTGGAAAGAACCCAAATACATGGAGACTAAACAGCATCCTTCTAAAGAATGAATGGGTCAACCAGGAAATCAAAGAAGAATTGAAAATATTTATGGAAACAAATGATAATGAAAACACAACAGTTCAGAATCTGTGGGACACAACAAAGGCAGTCCTGAGAGGAAAATATATAGCGGTACAAGCCTTTCTCAAGAAACAAGAAAGGTCTCAGGTACACAACCTAACCCTACACCTAAAGGAGCTGGAGAAAGAACAAGAAAGAAACCCTAAACCCAGCAGGAGAAGAGAAATCAGAAAGATCAGAGCAGAAATCAATGAAATAGAAACCAAAAAAACAATAGAACAAATCAACGAAACTAGGAGCTGGTTCTTTGAAAGAATTAATAAGATTGATAAACCCTGGCCAGACTTATCAAAAAGAAAAGAGAGAGGACCCAAATAAATAAAATCATGAATGAAAGAGGAGAGATCACAACGAACACCAAAGAAATACAGACAATTATAAGAACATACTATGAGCAACTCTACGCCAACAAATTTGACAATCTGGAAGAAATGGATGCATTCCTAGAGACATATAAACTACCACAACTGAACCAGGAAGAAATAGAAAGCCTGAACAGACCCATAACCAGTAAGGAGATTGAAACAGTCATCAAAAATCTCCAAACAAACAAAAGCCCAGGGCCAGACGGCTTCCCGGGGGAATTCTACCAAATATTTAAAGAAGAACTAATTCCTATTCTCCTGAAACTGTTCCAAAAAATAGCAATAGAAGGAAAACTTCCAAACTCATTTTATGAGGCCAGCATCACCTTGATCCCAAAACCAGACAAGGATCCCAACAAAAAAGAGAACTACAGACCAATATCCTTGATGAACACAGATGCAAAAATTCTCGCCAAAATACTAGCCAATAGGATTCAACAGTACAATAAAAGGATTATTCACCACGACCAAGTGGGATTTATTCCAGGGCTGCAAGGCTGGTTCAACATCCGCAAATCAATCAATGTGATACAACACATTAATAAAAGAAAGAACAAGAACCATATGATACTCTCCATAGATGCTGAAAAAGCATTTGACAAAGTACAGCATCCCTTCCTGATCAAAACTCTTCAAAGTGTAGGGATAGACGGCACATACCTCAATATGATCAAAGCCATCTATGAAAAACCCACCGCAAATATCATTCTCAATGGAGAAAAACTGAAAGCTTTTCTGCTAAGGTCAGGAACACGGCAGGGATGTCCGTTATCACCACTGCTATTCAACATAGTACTAGAAGTCCTAGCCTCAGCAATCAGACAACAAAAGGAAATTAAAGGCATCCAAATCGGCAAAGAAGAAGTCAAACTATCACTCTTCGCAGATGATATGATACTCTATGTGGAAAACCCAAAAGACTCCACTCCAAAACTGCTAGAACTTGTACAGGAATTCAGTCAAGTGTCAGGATATAAAATCAATGCACAGAAATCAGTTGCACTTCTCTACACCAGCAACAAGACAGAAGAAAGAGAAATTAAGGAGTCCATCCCATTTACAATTGCACCCAAAACTATAAGATACCTAGGAATAAACCTAACCAAAGAGACTAAGAATCTATACTCAGAAAACTATAAAGTACTCATGAAAGAAATTGAGGAAGACACGAAGAAATGGAAAAATGTTCCATGCTCCTGGATTGGAAGAATAAATATTGTGAAAATGTCTATGCTACCTAAAGCAATCTACACATTTAATGCAATTCCTATCAAAGTACCATCCTTTTTTTTCAAAGAAATGGAACAAATAATCCTAAAATTTATATGGAACCAGAAAAGACCTCGAATAGCCAAAGGAATATTGAAAAAGAAAGCCAAAGTTGGTGGCATCACAATTCCGGACTTCAAGCTCTATTACAAAGCTGTCATCATCAAGACAGCATGGTACTGGCACAAAAACAGACACATAGATCAATGGAACAGAATAGAGAGCCCAGAAATGGACCCTCAACTCTATGGTCAACTCATCTTCGACAAAGCAGGAAAGAATGTCCAATGGAACAAAGACAGCCTCTTCAATAAATGGTGTTGGGAAAATTGGACAGCCACATGCAGAAAAATGAAATTGGATCATTTCCTTACACCACACACGAAAATAAACTCAAAATGGATAAAGGATCTCAATGTGAGATAGGAATCCATCAAAATCCTCGAGGAAAACACAGGCAGCAACCTCTTCGACGTCAGCCGCAGCAACATCTTCCTAGGAACATCACCAAAGGCAAGGGAAGCAAGGGCAAAAATGAACTTTTGGGATTTTATCAAGATCAAAAGCTTTTGCACAGCAAAGGAAACAGTGAACAAAACCAAAAGACAACTGACAGAATGGGAGAAGATATTTGCAAACGACATATCCAGACTAGCCCCAGATAAAGGGCTAGTGTCCAAAATCTATAAAGAACTTAGCAAACTCAACACCCAAAGAACAAATAATCCAATCAAGAAATGGGCAGAGGACATGAACAGACATTTCTGCAAAGAAGACATCCAGATGGCCAACAGACACATGAAAAAGTGCTCCATATCACTCGGCATCAGGGAAATACAAATCAAAACCACCATGAGATATCACCTCACACCAGTCAGAATGGCTAAAATGAACAAGTCAGGAAATGACAGATGCTGGCGAGGATGCGGAGAAAGGGGAACCCTCCTACACTGTTGGTGGGAATGCAAGCTGGTGCAACCACTCTGGAAAACAGCATGGAGGTTCCTCAAAATGTTGAAAATAGAACTACCCTATGACCCTGCAATTGCACTGCTGGGTATTTACCCTAAAGATACAAACATAGTGATCCGAAGGGGCACATGCACCCGAATGTTTATAGCAGCAATGTCTACAATAGCCAAACTATGGAAAGAACCTAGATGTCCATCAACAGACGAATGGATAAAGAAGATGTGGTATATATACACAATGGAATACTATGCAGCCATCAAAAGAAATGAAATCTTGCCATTTGCGACGACGTGGATGGAACTAGAGGGTATCATGCTTAGCGAAATAAGTCAATCGGAGAAAGACAACTATCATATGATCTCCTTGATATGAGGGAGAGGAGATGCAACATGGGGGGTCGAGGGGGTAGGAGAAGAGTAAATGAAACAAGATGGGATTGGGAGGGAGACAAACCATAAGTGACTCTTAATCTCACAAAACAAACTGAGGGTTGATGGGGGGAGGGGGTTGGGAGAGGGGGTGGGGTTATGGATATCGGGGAGGGTATGTGCTATGGTGAGTGTTGTGAAGTGTGTAAACCTGGCGATTCGCAGACCTGTACCCCTGGGGATAAAAATATATGTTTATAAAGCTGTAAAAAAAAAAAAAAAAAAAAAGAAAGAAAGGATGAATCCCCAAGTTTTGTAGCAACATGGACGGGACTGGAAGAGATTATGCTGAGTGAAATAAGTCAAGCAGAGAGAGTCAATTATTATATGGTTTCACTTATTTGTGGAGCATAACAAATAGCATGGAGGACAAGGGGAGATGGAGAGGAGAAGGGAGTTGAGGGAAATTGGAAGGGGAGGGAAATTGGAAGGGGAGGTGAACCATGAGAGACTATGGACTCTGAAAAACGATCTGAGAATTTTGAAGGGGTGGGGGGTGGGAGGTTGGGGGCACCAGGTGGTGGGTATTGTAGAGGGCACGGATTGCATGGAGCACTGGGTGTGGTGCAAAAATAATGAATACTGTTATGCTGAAAAAAAAAAAAAAAAGTCCAAGTGAAAAAAAAAAAAAAAAAAAAAAGAAAAAGAAAAGAGATGGCCCTTTGCTCTCAAATCTAGAGTCAAATCTAGGTGAGGAGCCTGGTATGAAAAGAAAAGACCTCATGTAAAGGAAAGGAGGTTGGAGGGAGGTCCCGAGAAACATGGGAGATGTTCAGAGGGTGTCCACTTACAGGAGGTTCCATGTGGCAGAAAAAGATCTAAAAATGTCTCTGACCTGTGATGACTTACACTGAAATGCTTACAGTGAAATAGTTATCAAGCCCCTTTTCTGTGCCAAGCTCTGTGCTGGGCACCAGAGACACAGCACTTAGTCAATAAAATCACAAATTACCCAAAGTATACACTTGACAATTTGAGGCCATTTGCTACCCTAGATTCTAATGTCCCTTCACTGTCCCTCCAAACCAGCAATAAAATTCTGCTACAAACAAAAACATTGTTTTAATGGCACACTGGGGAACGAAGGGGCCACAGATGTTGTCCAGTATGAGTCAACATACCACCAGCAAGATTGGATGACAATCACAGGAAGGAAGAATCATGGCCTCAAAAACAGGTCATGTCAGACAAACGGACGGGAGCAGAGGCTGACTCAGAAAGCCATAGAGATATCAAGAGGTGACAGTAGATCTACGTCATGAAGGATGGCAGTGAGGGACTATTCAGGGCCATTCATCAATGTTATCAGTGCCCCTCCTTCCAGGAAAATGGTAGAATTGCACGTTTTTGTCTCCTTCAAATTCGGTCTAGTCATAACAGTTGCTTTAGCCAGTGAAATATGAGCAGAAATGGAATATGTCCCTTTCGTGGTGACACTTTTTGAATAAGATGAATAAACAGCCATGTTCTTTTGTTTCCCCTGTCATGACAACCAAAAGGCATGCAGGTCATGAAGCCTCTGTCAGGAGCTTCTCCCAGGGAGGAGATTTAAGAACGAGCCCCGAGCAAACTTGAAGTAGACATGGAGCTTGAGCAAGAAATCAACCCTGGTTGCTTTTAAGTCACTAAACTTTGGGGGTGGTTTATTACCGCAGCGTAACCTTGCCGATTCCGGCCGATACAGGCAGACTGAGCCAGTCCGTGCGGACAGGGGAGCTGTAGGACGCAGGGATATCAGAGATTTTTAAAGATCTTTTTAAGTAACCGAGTCTTCTGAAGGAGCCAGGGAAAGAGTGTGCTTTCAGATGCCAGATTGGAACAGATGAGAACATAAAAGCAGTAAATTCAGCCCTAAGCATTCTAGAAGGTAAGGCAAGCATCCTGACAGGTATACTTGTCTTTTTCTGACAGGAAAAAGTATACACCTTCGTTCAGAGACAATACTTTTTATCCCCCTAGAACTAAATTCAAGCTGGATTTGTCCTCTGGGGATTTGTCTAAAGGATGAGTAGAAGAGTGAACAACATCTCCAGCCACAACATCACAGAAACGTTGTAAAACTGGACAGTCCTTTCAGTGACCCCATGGAGACAGAAAAGGCATCGTTTAAAATGGCAAGGCAGGGAAGGCATTTGCCATGGAAAGTTGAGATAACGTGGACTGAGCAAGCTGTTTCAGATGGCCTAAGTCGGGGCTACCTAAACTGCAGGCATTTCTAAATCATTTCACAAATTTTGTCTTTTACCCCCATGGCCACCTGCTTGTCACACTTTAGTGCATATTCTATTTAAATTGATTACCGTTTATTTACTTAGATGTATTTTTAATGAAAAAGAATGTATTTAAATAGTATATATTAAAAACCAGTATCATGAGCCACAAATGGAAACACACTGAAAGCCCTCTTGATCACAAACACCCATAAAAACAAAACAGTGATTACAACTGCTCAGTGTTATCTGGATATCGTAATCTGCTAAAGTTTATAAACCTGGGGCTTGCCTATTGTTAAAAGGGGGATTACAAAATGATAGCCCCCACCTGAGTCTTTCTCCTTCATGCACCAGAATTAGAGAGAATTATAAAGAGGATAATTTGAATACGAAACAATTCAATGCACTACCTAAAATCATTTCAAGTGCTCTCTGTGGTCTGGGTCCCACCTTTGGGGAAACACGGTGGCCTTGAAATTGGACCTCTCCGATTTCAGACAATGGGGCAGAACTGACCAACACGCCCAGATGCTCTCTGTTCTGACCCACCACTGTGTTCTCTCAGAGGCCGTGCTTCCTACAGGCTGCTCCCGGCCAGCGACAGAGGCAGCAGGGTACCAAGGCTGGGAGACCGGGACTCCTGTGACAGACAGGCCACTATGGCTCATCAGCCTTGCCGAACAAACGCAGAACTGCGCTGTGCACTAGAGGCCCCCATCCAAACCCTCTGCTCCCAAGTCGGACTCTCCCCCCCCTTCCGGTGGCCCTCCTGGCTTCTCTCCAGGAACCTCCCACAATCCTTTGTTAGCTCTTCCCCTAATAAGCTCACGTGTGTCTACCTGCCTCAAGTCTGCTGCTCAGAGAACCTCGGCTCACAGGTTGACACGCCTAACACATCTTTTGGAGACAAAACAGAGAGGCAGGAAAATGTCCCACTAAGTCATGCGTCCATGCATCAGAAATGAATCTCCGATTGGGGGAATCTGTCTCCTCGTCCCCCAAGCACACACCCCAGACCGTCTCTATCGCTGACTGAAAAGAAAGCCACAAGATCCGGGCAGAGGGACTAAGGAAGGCAAAGCTGACATTGTGCAGTAGGCATTTAAGAGCTGCATTCTACTCTTCTACCAAACATCAGAAAACATCTACTTAGCTTTTAAGACTCAGTTCAAACTCTACCTGTGCTGGGAAGTCTACACCCATCTGACCAGCCATCATGTGTCCTGGCTACATCCATGTCCCTTACAAGAATCAGGAGTAAAGACCATGTACAGAGAAAATATGTCCCACGTTGCATATGGGCATAGAGTCTCACTGAGTCCCTCCCAGCTAGATTTTCCTCCAGTGTTAGAAAAATCACTGTTCCTTTGGTTAAACACCTCATAAAGGAGTTGGCTTGTGTCTAAAGACCACATTGCAGGAAAAATAGAAGCATGTTGGATCTTTAAATGCGAGAATCACACTTAAGAGGAGACATTCCATGAGAGGTACACACAACGTGACGCTCCGCTTCCTACTCCCACCTCATCTTCCAGAGGGGGGGTGTGCATTCCGTGAGCAGAACAGCAGCCCTGGCCATCAAAGTAATTATTTCTCTCTCTTACTTCTCATACTTCATGTAGAGCTAAATTCCCAAAGGTCGGACTCAGTATCCACTCTAACGTCTGCCTCTCTCACCAGAGTCCACCTGACTGGAAGTTTCCAGCACCCACCACAGTGCACACACAGCTGATATGAAAAACATGAGGGTCGATGCAAGAAATGGTCAACAAACAAATACATTCCCAGAAATTGTCTTAGATTGGCTTCCCCCAAAAAGAGACCCTGCGATAAGGATTGTCATGGAAGGTGATCCCAGAAGCATGATGAGGGGGGAGTATGAGGTCATGAACAAAGGATAGGAATCCTTCCAGAAGGGGTGAATGAATGAGCTGGTGAGGGTCAGGAGCAACTGGGGCTCACTCTGAGGGTTCCCGGGAGACCAAGAGAGCACAACTCAGAAGTCTCCTATGTAAGGGCAAGGAACCTCAGATATTTATCTACCAAATCCACGCACAAGCACAAGCCCACATTCGTGTGGTGAGAGAGAACCCTCAGGCTGAGACTCGCAGGCTTTGTAGGGGAAACCACCTGCGAGTATGAGATGGGTGAACGCTGAGGGAACAGGGGTGGGACAGAGACATCCAATGTCACGAGTCAATGCCATTCTGTTACTTTTGTTTCTGCCGAAGTCCATTCTCCTTCCAATTAAAAAACCAACAACAACAACAAAACAAACCTCTAATTTTTCTACCCAGTGAGTGCCATCAATTACAACAAAGACGTCAGGATTTGAACATCTTGGGATTCTGATTTTTTTTTTCTTTCACCAAATACTTCTTGGTTGTGATTACAATTTAACCATGAACCTATACTACATCACTTGTGTCTCTCTCATGAACAATCTCTCTGTAAGTTTTGTATAAATGAGTGCTTTGGTTTGAAAGCAAGTTTTGAAATCTGCTTGTACCACGCTAACTTCATTCGTGTTTTAAATGTGCATAAATAATATACTAAATCTATAAATCTGTATAATGTTTCCAGCAACTAGCTGCACAGTCTTCTTGACTGTTAAGATCATTCATATTTAAATGTTTATACTAAGCAGAATTTTGTATTAGTTAACACAAATCTATAGGGTGAAATTAAGATTTTTTACAGTCTTGGAAAGAATTCTCCCTCATTGTCCATTGGGAAGTTTTCAGGATGAAATGTTTGTTAAATTAAAGGTAAAAATTAAAGATCACAGGATCACAGCCTTTCCTTTAAATTTTCACATACATGCCAACACTTGACTGGAGAGGTGAGGACATAAGTTATATAATTCTGATCCGATGCCCTGGATTTGGGCAGCCTGTTCTGAAACTGTGAAAACCAAAATGGAGATTCTTTTTTTACAAACAATGGAATATGAATTTAGAACATCTAAGGTCTTGTTACATTCTGAGTATCAGTATTTCTACCCTGTTCATTGGCCTAAGCCCCAAATAAATTTCTTTCCTCTAAGTTTCAATGCAGATTGTGCCCTGGCATACTAATTCTTCTCACTGAAATCCCAGTCCATGTCAGTGTCCAATGGGTTGTAAAAGGTTCAAAAAAACGTATACTTTCCTTGAAGCAAAAGCTCTGTATGAAGCCCAGATCTGTTTATTCTTCCTGATGAGAAGGGAATGGTGAGCTCACTCTCCTTGGATCGATGCCCCGACCTTCAGCAGCCCTCCATGACTCATTCCTTCGGTCTCTGCCATTGAGCTCCAGACCCCTGCCCTGAACGCTCACCACTGCCCCCATGAACCCTTCCTTAAATAAATAACACCAATGTTTAAAACTCTCAGATGCTTTTGTAATCTTAGCTAGCGCTATGGTGCATTTTGTGGTAAAGACTAGATTGGTTTCTATTGTGACCAGTCCACAGAAACAGGATGGACCCTTGCCCCAAATCTGGTTCAAGTGTCAGGACTGAAGACACTATACACATATCAAGCAAGTAGGAAAAGGTTTTTCTACTTGTACAATAAGGCTTCCTGGGAGAGCAGGGGAGGTTTCCAAGCAGGTCCAAAATGCCTTGAGAGAACAAAGAAAGAAGACTGACTCGGGGTTTTCATGGTGGGTAAGGTGTGGTCTCCATGAGGGTTTCCATGCATGGCTTAAACTTCCTTATCAGCTTGTCCAGATGTGGGGCAGAAGGGAGAAGAAGGATAAATGACTTTTAAAAGTTATCAGCAGTCAAGCATCCAAAAAATAGAGTCGAACTTTTTATGACTTCCCAATTAAGCCAGATTTTCAGATTGAAATAATAATAGATACATAATAAAGCATACATTTATGGGGCACCTACAACATGCCAGGTGTGCACTATTTACACACATTAGTTCATTGAATTTTCATAACAAACCTAAAAGTTGGTACCTTTGTGCAGCTTCTCCCCAAAGGAGAACTTGAAAGATTTGAAAAGAAATCATTTATTTGAGAAGTTAGGGCAGGAACATATTGAAGGCTTGGGAGAGGGACTTGGGGAAGGGATGCTGTCTCTAGTCAGCCGGTCACCACTGGGGGGATAGGGAACCCAACCCAACTCAGGATCCTCTGAGAGATGTGTGGGACATGGTGTTGCCCCCCCAGGGGGATAAGGACGCAGGAATATCTATCCACCAATTTCCACCCTCATGATTTGGAGGTCACACCTGGGAGCATCACCTCCAGCACTCCCAGCTGTGGAGAGAGATTTCAAGCAGAGAGATGCTGATGCTCGAAGAAGCTATCAGCAGGTAGGAGAGCTAGCCTCTGAACAGCAAAGTACTTGCAAGGTGAGCCACGGAGACACGAGCTAGACAGCCACTACCTACCTGCAGACAGTCGCTCTCCCTACCCTCATTTTACAGATGAAGACATGAAAGCTCAGAGAGGATGAGTAATGTTTTCCAAGGTGACACATATAATAATGAAAGAGATGGAACTAACACCCAAGGCCAGCTGACTCCTGAGCCACGTTTGTACACAAGGCAACACGGACATAAGAGGGCTTTGCCACTTTCACAAAGTGGAATTGAAACGGGCAGCGTGGCAGAGTGGCCACAAGTTGTGCTCTGAGGTTAGACCATATCATTTCAAATCCTAGCACAGCCGCTTACTAGCTTGGGAACCTCGAGCAAGTCTTTAACCTCTGTGTTTGGATTTACCATCTACACAATGGGATAATAGTAGCCGCTTCATCCTGTGGTTGGCAGAGCTCTCCATAGTGCCTAGTAATGCTGTCATTTATTTTAAAGGTCTGGCCGAGTGTCAAGTTAGCAGGTTTCCTGATATCCAATTTTCATTCCAAACCTATAGTTTTAGAAAATAATGCATCTGACCAGGTTTATTTTTTGCAAAGCATTTCATATGCTTCCCTCCCTTTTCTGTATCTCTTTCTCAATCGTTCCCTGAGTTTCCTGCCCTAATATTGAAAATAAATGACTTTTTTCAAATTCTTCCAATTTTTAGGGGAATCAAAACAAGTTATAAAATATAAAGATGTATTTTTTAAATATGTGACTACCTTTGTGCCCTATGTAAATATGGGGTAAGAAAATCAGGCTAATCATGTCGACGTTCTGGTTTACCGTTTATTTCTGAGTCCTCTACAGATTGGATTTACAAGACTTGTTTTTCTAACTATCAAACTTTATACCAGCATCCACGGGTTCTAAGCCAGCATACCTCTCCACCCCAGCCTTGAATTAGGCAAGTCATTGGGTTAGACGAGAGTGGATTAAAAGACAAGTCAGAGAAAACCCAGGCTTCCTGGCTATTCAGTGACTGGAGTTCCCTGGCCCCTTCAAGTGGACACGGCACCCCAAAAAGCCTGTCTGGGAGGCGACGTGCTGAGCAAATATTCTGGCTGGCTTTGCCTCTGGACCAACCTCGATCCATGTCTACCCTCCTTTCTCTACACTCAGTAATAGTCAGCACACAAACAATGAATCATGGCACCCTACATCAAAAACTAATGATGTACTATATGGTGACTAGCATAACATAATAAAAAATTTTTTTAAAAAGAAATCAGCAATTCAAGAGTTTATAAAAATAATAATAATAATAATCAGGGGCACCTGGGTGACTCAGTCATTAAGTGTCTCCCTTCAGCTCAGGTCATGATCCCAGGGTCCTAGGATCGAGTCCCGCATCAGGCTCCCTGCTCCGCGGGAAGCCTGGTTCTCCCTCTCCCACTCCCCCTGCTTGTATTCCATCTCTCGCTGTTTCTGTCAAATAAATAAATAAAAATCTTTAAAAAAAAATGATAATCAGAGTTGATACTGGGAACTTAAGTGTGCCGATGCTATTCTAAGCACTTTACATATATTCACATATTTAACCCTTACGACAACACGAGGAGGTAGTTCTGTATTATTGTCATTGTTACTGTATATTTGTGGAAACTAAGACATACCAGGAAGTGGGCTGACTTCCATCAAATTTCAGAAACTTCTTCCAAATGGTTCCTCTGGCCATTTGCATCACAGGTAGCCAACCTGATGAAAACTGGCATTTCAAGACCAGCCTTGAAACGGCAAATTTGAGATGTTTTCCTAAGTTTGCCCCACCCATTCACCCATGAAACCTCACCACAACCCTGTTTTAAAGCCCCTTACTTAAGCACAGCCCCCCAAAAAACTTTAGAAAAAGTCCCATCTGACCCCACAGAGATAATCTTTGGATATTCAAGCAAAGAGAAGGAAAGCAAGGCAAAATATACAAGAAGAAGAAAGGCCTTTATTCTGCCAGTTAAAACACTTTACAAACTGCTGATCAGGTGTTTGGTGTTTTGTTTTTTTTAATCAAGAAAATCTTGAGAGATTTCAGCATAAAAATAAAATTCTTTCATTGGAGGCTATTTTCGTATTCCGTTCACACCAAGTAACACCCTCACCTTCCAGCTCTTGATTTTTTTTTTTTTTTAACAGATTCTGCCATAAGTCAGTCTACGATGAGTGTTATCCCTCTACCCTGGATAAGACACTCTGAGCTGAGCCTGCATTCGTTCTGCGTCTTGAGGAACGGAGGTATGCCCCGGAGGAATGCGCTGGATGCTATGGTTAATTAACTAATTTACTCAATCAAGTTTAACAGTGGTTTTAACTTTAATGAGACCATTACATTTTAATATGGAAATAACAGCCTTGTATCCTTAACAATCCCCACAGCCCCAAGATCCGCCTCCTTCTTCCGCCCCCTTCGCACCAGCATGATGCGGACTTTTGAACCTGAACGCCCGAGTGTAACGTCCACAACTTGTCATACACAAGGACAGGGCCCATCACTGATACGGCCCACGTGAACCACGGCGCCGCCTTCTGGTGGCCCGCGGCGTACGCTCTGAACACACACAGCAGCCGTCGCTCCGGGTAAGAGCCAAAGCTGTGTCGTGGGCGGGGTCCTTCCTAGATGATCACGCAGGGGGGGCTTTTGAGTCTGACCACCGGCGCGAGGGAGCGAGGAAGGCAGACCGACGTCAGAAGGTCCAAAAGGAGAGAAACGGAAGGAAGTGCCCACGCTTACAACCTGGGTCTCAGTTGTCCTCGGGAGACCTACCCTGGGACTCTTGTCCCCAAACTGAGTCGCGTGGATTGGGCTCCTCGAAAGGCCAGCACATCGTTAACAGAACGGCCTTCCACGCTCTCATTGAGAACTTTCATTATTCCGGTTAGAGGACTTCGGAGATTAACTACGAAAAGTTTTACAAGGCGGTGAAGGTAATGAATCACGAATCCTGTAAGGGTGAACCCAACACGCGGAAACCTCCTACAGCTGTCTTATATTTGCGCTGTGTGCATTTTGCTACCCGTAATTTTGTCATCAATTTTCATCTTTTGTTTAAACATATTTGTCTTTTGGACAAGATAGGTCATATTTCATAGGTTTGATGAATTTTCTCCTTGGTCCGGTTTTACAGAATTTGCACTTAATTAATTGCCCAACCTTTAATTCGACAGACTGTTTTTAATGGCTATGTAGTTTCAAAAGCATATACACAGTGGAATTTCGAAAAAGTAATTGTTTTTGTGTCACTTCCAAAGAAAGTCGCAATTATTAAAATGTGTAAAGAATTTGTCAAATGCGCAATGGGCAATAATTAGGAAGATATCAAATAAACCTTTAATGGATATTTTTAATTTGGTGTTCAGCAGGAATATTTAAATAATGCAACAAAATATGTCATTTCTCGCCTCAGGACTATAGACGCCAAATCCCAATGTGAAAATGCACCTTTCAATTGCATCGACTGGGTCGTTCTGGAGGTGACACTCAAAAGATTTTCTAGGTCTTAGCAGAGCTGTAAAGCGGGACCCCCCTCATCCAGAATCCAAAAATCTGCCTATCAAAAGCATCATTCAAGCCACAGGGCTCTTCTGGGCCTGATAAAAAGCAGGCAGAAAAAGAGAAGACAAAGGTCAGCCGTTGTCAATTCTTTATAAATGTGATGGTGCTGGCAGTTTGCAAGGAACTGCTATGTTTCCCTAGCAACTTTGTGTGTGTGCAGATGCGTTTAGTACATTTTTTCCCCTTGTTATTTTCAGACCGTCTTTTTGTACCGCGGACGATTTTGAATGTATCCTCTCGGTTACAGGGGCCTTTTTATTAAGAGGATTAAGAGCTGACATTTTTTGGAAGGGAAGTTTGCTGAATTGGGGGCAGTAAAACTCAGAGTTCAATCTTTAGTCAGATGGTAGATAAAAAGCAGGAGGGAAAGGCTAAGAGAGAAAAGGCATTAGACAGGGAGAAAGCAGAGAGTATCCAATTTCCAGAAATTGGAACCTGAGATGCCATGACTTTCCTGAATTGGTCCTTCTGTCATCTCTTTTAAAGACATGTTCAGCAAAGCTCCTAAGCCGACTCCACCCTGCCTTTCAGGGTCCCCCCCCCCCACCGCCGCCCCTTGGCTTTTCTGATAGTTCTAAGAGCCTGGAGTCAATATTTAATTTTGATTCATCTGTTTCTTTTTCTTGTTTATTAGTGGCAGGGAAGGGACATCTGCAAATAACCTTCACCAAGCTCTGTTCTTTATTAATTCACCTGCTGCATTTATGGGGTGCTTATGGTTTACCAAGCGCTGCACTGGGCATATAGCAGGGGTCTACAAACTTTGCCTGCAAAGCTCCAGATAGTAAATCTGGGGCAGCGATCCTGTCTCTGTGACAACTCCTCACCTCTTCGTCTGTACGGTGCAGCAGCTGCAGACAATCCAGAATGAATGGGCATGGCGGCACACCAGTAAAGCTTTCCATATGGACACTGAAACCCAAATTTCCCATCATTTTCACAGATCACGAGATATTATCCTTTTGATTTTTTTCACCACCATTTAAAAATACAAAAAGCATTCTTAACTTCTGGGCCACACAAAAACAGGCAGCAGCAGGCTGGATATGGCCTGTGGGCCATGGTGGGCTGACCCTGCATGAAGACCCAGATGTTGTGTTCTCACGGGAGTGACAATACGGACACAGACAGCAGAGAATGCAACAAGATGACATCAGATTCCTCGAAGGAACATGAAGGAAATAAAACAGGAAGATGTAGTAAAGAGTACCCGAGAGGTAGAGGTCGCTTTAGATGGAGCTGGCAAGGGGGACCTCGCTGAGACCTGCCTAACAAAGCGTGCTAATCACCTACGCATCTGTAAGCAAACCACTCACTCCGTAAGTCTAAGTCGGCTGCACTTAGGCCTAACTTGAATTCATAGACTCACTCTGCAAAACACCAGAAAACAAAGCAAGCGACTTCCCTGGCCCCGTTCTCAAAATCGTGGAAGATGAGCATATGCTAGCGAGAATAACCATACCTACTAATACCACAGATTTCTAGGTGCTGTGTGGAACACCTAATCCCCAGTCCCTAGGAGATAGGAGTTTTAAAGCCGCAGCACACTTTTTCAAAGCAGGGTTGTCTTGGTTTTTTTTGTTTGTTTGTTTAACTGGAAATGGTGCCATGACCTTAGTTCATTTCTCTCCTCCTTTCACTACTCACAGAGTTGAAATAAAAGCATGCTCTTAAATTCCAAATTTGAATGGACGGGGCCTCTTTTATTTACATTCTCTTGAGCTCCGCTAACTTTATTTTTCATGGCTGCTAAACTATTTTTTTAAAAAGAAACCAAATTATCTTCATGAATGTTCTCTCAGAGAAAGAATCATAAAGGAACTCGGTGCTTCATTTGTCTTTGGGGGACCGGCCAAAGGTGAACAATATTTCTACTGGTTTCATAATTTTCTGGTTAATATCAAACATAATGTCAAAAGATTTGATGGTAGTTTTTATGTTATTTGAACGCTCTTACACTAGACCTTCCTACCATTGTGAAACAGGAGGCTCATGCCCAGGTGGTTATTAGGAGGTGAATTCTTTTTTTTTTTTTTTTAAGATTTTATTTATTTATTTGACAGAGAGAAATCACAAGTAGGCAGAGAGGCAGGCAGAGAGAGAGAGAGAGAGAGGAGGAAGCAGGCTCCCTGCCGAGCAGAGAGCCTGATGCGGGACTCGATCCCAGGACCCTGAGATCATGACCTGAGCCGAAGGCAGTGGCTTAATCCACTGAGCCACCCGGGTGCCCCCAATTGGTGGTTCTTTTAAAAGGCTTTGCTCTCTCTCACACCGAACTTGTATTTGTACTTCTGTGGCATTTTCCAAAATCAACAGAGTATGGACTAATACAGGCACACCCCTCCAGATTCTCTTGAGAATAGATGGCCATGAGCCCTTTCTAAAACGCACTCAAAATTTTCCTCCTTTTTAAAGTATTTCCACTACTTTTAGTGGAAGTTCTAAGAGTTCTAAGACCTGGCTCCTCAGCTAGGCATCTCACTCAAGGTACAACCTCCAAGAAGCTGCTCTATTTTCCTGCCTATGAAATGGACTCTTGATCCACGGTTCCTCCTTCTCACAAAGCTATCATTAGAATCAAATGAAACGATTACACAAAAACAACAGGAAAACTATAAAATGACAAGATGCCTATAGGTATTATCATGACTCCCCCTGTTGTATTAGCAACACTTGAGCCTTGTGTCTGAATGAGACCACGTTATTTTGTAATTGTTGACATGTGACCTATAACCAAGTTCAAATTCAACTACAAACTCCACAGGAATACAATTAGGTTCATCCCTTCTTCCATGAGCCTTATGGAGGATTGTGCACGCAGCGGGCTCCCAAATGTGCTCCTTAACTGAGAAACCCAAGAACTTTCTCACTCGCCGGTGCTGTGAGTCCCTACACATAATGCTTGCCACCACTGAAAGAGGGTGAGTCCCCAGATTCATGTTTTGAAATATGGTTCCAAGTATGTTACTCAGCACTCAAGTCCCAGAGATGTTGTGCAAACTAAGTCAGCAGTCAGACAGTTGGAGGTGGCAGCCATATTGTACCCCTTTTACACAGTCATGGAGTTTGAGGTAGGCCATAGGGTCACAGCATTTCTGCTAAAAGGCAGACATCTTTCTTCACTTTGGAACCCACCTGACATCTCACAAACCCACCTGAAGAACAATGGTTGCTTTCCATTAGCAACTATTTGCACCCCTGCCAAACAACTATCGTCTTCAAAGTCACTTTGGAAAATGCTCAGGGAGAGTGCTTTGCAAACTACAGTTCAGAAAGTCCATTCAGTGGTCTAGAATGGGATTCAATAAACCATGGCCCAAAGACCAAAACCAGCCCACTGTCTGTTTTCTATGGTCTGCAGGCTAAGAACGGTTATTACATTTTTTACTTGGCAGTTTTAACTTGATTGGCATACATACTAAGATTTATGCCCATTCAAAAGGTTAAATAAAATGTTTAATACTCCTTAGTTTTTTGTATGGGCTTTATAATTTTACTAGCTAATGTTGACTATTTCAGGAAAAATGATTTGAAAACAATTTTTATATTTGAGAATTTTCCATAAAGATATTTAATAATTTTTACATTAATTTTTTTCCATTGGAACATGACTGGCACAAAGTGATACCTACCTTAGTTTCAGGTACACAACACACCACAAGTATAGCTGCCATCCATCACCATATAACACTATTACACTGCCAAGGACGCAAGTCCCCATATTCTACCTCTCATCCCCGTGACTTACTCATTCCATGACTGGAAGTCTCTACCTCCCATTCTACTTCACCCATTTTGCCCATCTTCCCACCCAAGAATGATTGTTATATTTGTAAGTGGTTGAAAAAAATCAAAAGAAGTATATTTTGTGACACAAAAAATTTACATGAAATTCAAATTTTAATGTCCATAAGTAAAGCTTTCTGGGGACGTGACTGGTTGATTTAATTGTGTCACCTATGTTCCCGTCACACTACAAAGTAGAGCCGAGTAGTTTTGAGTTGGCCTTCAAAGCTAAAAATATTTACTATCTGGCCTTTCACAGAAAAGACTTTGCCAACTCCTGATTTAGAGCAGCCCTTTTTTAAAATGACACAGAAAGGAGTAGAAAATTTCAGAAGGTATCCCATGTGGGAAGGAACACTAAGTAGTGTCTCGTGGAACATTCACTTCAACAAAATGTATGTATGTGATGTATGTGGGCACGGACTGGGTCACAATGATTGTGTTCCTCACTGAATCACAGTTCAAAAATTTTTTTTTCAGTGATTCTAGAAGCAGATTAAAACCTGCCTATGTCTTATGCTTACAACTCAAGAGATCTTTGGTACCATTACATAAGATAGCTGGATGGTGAGCAGGGAAGAACAGAAAAACAAGGCTGATTAACAAATTCAGTATTCGACTAGCTATGTCCACATAAAGCATCTCATTGAAGGTTCTTTCCTAATGAAGAAGAGATGAAATTTTCCCAAAAAGCATTATCAGTGATCCATAGAATATTTTTCCTCACGCTCGAGGGTTTATCAAAGACTACACAGAATCAAGGAACATTGTTAAGGTTTCTTGAAGCTCAGAGAGGGCTCCATTCCTAAAGTAACAGTCCAATACACAGTCATCAAATCCAAGAAGACTAGGAGTAGAGAGATTCAGGTAACCTGAGTAAACCGCCCCCCACCCCAAGTAATGACCATACTATACAATAATTATTATAATAACTAAAATAATATTTATTCAACACCACTTGTCAGGGATTGTACCAAGACCATTCATATCACTCAGTCCTCAAAACAACTGTATTATTTGGGGTCGTTATCCCCCCATTCTCCAGATAAAGATAGTGAGGCACAGAGAGGCTAGATAAGTTGCTAAGGTCACCCGGGAAGTCAGAAAATGACATGGGATTGGAAACCAGGCAACAGGATCCCAAACCTGCCCTTTTGACCATGTCATTATATTTTCATGCCACACTTATATCTCATCAAGTCATATCTGCCTGGAGAAAAAAATGAACCAAATGAGTGATAGATCCATAGAATATACATTTTACTATGAAAATTGTTCTATAGAGATAATGCTACAACAATCAAAATAATAAACACTTCCCAATAACACAGGTATAACCTGATATTGCTAGAAATGCAACTGCCCCCATATTGAATGATCAGAGGCAAATGAGTTGAATTATAGAGGCATAGCACGCATTATCCCTTTTGCCCGGGACCTAGCCCAAATGACATATTTTTTAAAGAAACATTTTGTGCTACCTTGCTTCCTCATGCCACATGCTGCCAGGTGAGAGCTACAGCCTTCCGAACGTGATTCATCAGAAAAATCAAGGGGGAAAGTAGTCATGATCTGATATACCGAGCACTCTTAAATTACACAGCAGCCCCTTCCTGCATAGCACAAGGGGAAGACAGAAATGCGGTGACTAAGTACATCGCAGCCTGTCTCGTCGGTGAACTGAGGAGTGGGGCAGGTCACTGAATCATGGTCCAGCACCTCTGCACATCCATCGAGACACAAGGTAGCCAAGCCAGCTTGCCCGAGATGAAAGTCTGAGTAATTCAGAGGAGGCTGTAATTCTTTATAAAACATACACTAAGGAGTTTTGTTGATGCTTACATGACATTTCCAAGGTGGTTGGGAGACCAGACCATTTGTTATATAGAATCTAGATCAGTAGAGCATGAGGAGGAAGATGAGCAGTGTTTAAAGAAAATAATTTAATTGCACAAGCATTGAATAATTCTAGACTCACAAAGTCTCCAATGTTATGGCTGAAATTCAAAATCAAGAAGAATGAAAAAAAATCATAGCAATATGGCACAGCACCAGGAGCCCATCTCTCTTCTTAGACACCATTTAAAGAAGAAAGGAAGATATTTTGTCCCATTAGACAAAAAAATATATATATACACAATACGGAAATGGTCAATTGCTTTTATCCCTGCTCTTTTTTTTTCTTTTTTCTTTTTTTTTTTTTTTTTTTTTTTAAGTGGCTGTCATCAGCGTCACTCTGACAGGAGCCTGAAAAATTAACACATCACTAGGACTTACCATGTAAGATTTAACTTTTGATAAACAACAAAGTGGGTTACTGCTGTGCTAGCTATTTTTAATCTACCTTGTGAGTGTGCTTTTTTTATTGCTTTATACAGCATATCTGATTCCCTCTAAAGCACCAACTGAAAAATCTATCCAGCTGTCATTTGCTGCCCGGTTACATCTATCATCGCACAGCCTGGCAGGTCTAGTCTATGAGGCAGAGGGGAGAGGCGACAGGAGGCAGAGTCAAGGACTGTCACATGGGATGGGAAAAAAACCTTGTCACAATTATTTATGACTCTTGCTGGGGTACATCATAGGACATATAAGCCTGTTTCAGTTTCAAGCACCCTTGCACGGCTGTTCCCTTGTCGAAGTTGGACGCAGGCAGGTCTGCTTTACACATACAATTTCCTGAACAATGCCAAGCACTTGGGAAGTGACAGTGACAAATACTGGGGTTGGTGGCTGGAGCTCTGTGGGCTGCTACAAGTGTGCGGGTGTCAGTAATCAGGAGAAGTACCACGTGAAGCCTCTACGTTCCTACTCCTTTCTTCCTGGCAAGAGACGTCCTTTCTCCTCATTGCTTTTTAACTGCTGGAGGCACGTGTTTCCAGAAATGGGAAATGGTGCATTCCAGCCGTATTTTATGATTCTAAGCGCGTTCTTCCTACCCGAGGAGGAAGAGTGGGCTTGTGTTCCCTCCCTGAGCCATCTCTACACCCACAGAGCGAGAAGCCAGTTCCCAGGCTTCATCACCAAGTGTCCTTTGGTTTCACATCCTTTCAGGATCAGGCTTCTGAGCACTTGGTTCAATGAATGTTCTGCCTTGGATGAATTCTCAAGAGCTAGTGCTGAATGAGATGGTAATTTTCTCCAGTTCTGTCACCTAAGTCCTGCGCAAGGCCCTCTGGTCTTTGTAACCTCATACAGGTCTAACCCTTTGGCCCTTTGGAGAGACCCGGAGGAAACTCCATCAACATTCTCTCTACCCGACAGCACACCGAAGAGCTGAGCTTGCAACGTTTAAGATAATTGCACATAAAATGGGGGTCTGGTCCAATAAGTGACTCTTGCACACTTCCTGACTCTAGCACAGCCCAGCATTAACCCAGGTGCCCGCACAGAGCCCTCGGGCACCTTGGCATCGCCTGCCTGGGCCCTGACGAGGAAAAATGGCAAAGACCCATATTAAAGATAACAGGGGCACAATGGCCTCTATGTACCCTGGCAGCCAAAGCAGAAATTAGTATGGGGAAGGAGAAAGCCTATGAATAGAAGCACCAGGAACATTGGAATTGCTCCAAATATCTGTTCAGACACCCCTAAGCCCAAAGTCAGCCACCCCAGGTTAGCAAATTCATAGGAGGCCGTGACGGGAAGGAGAAGATGCGGGTGTCTCTGGGTGAGCCCCAACCTGTCAGGCCAAGTGCACAGAAACCAAAATTTTAGGATGCAGCTACTATCAAACAACACCGCGTGGTTAGTGGGAGTCGGCCTCCGACTGTCTTAAGCCACAAAGGCATCTATACTCCTATAAAGAATGACGAAGCTGATAGCAAGCCCCCAGACCCGCCATCTGCCCAGGGACCACCCTTTCTGTGCCACATCCTTCCCTCCCTACTTCTTTACTTGTTCCCCATCTCCGTCTTCTGGGGAATTGCAAAGCTGAGTTCTACGGGCATCCCTGAGCTTGCTATGTCCTGTTTGTCTGCAAAGTGATTTTTTTTAAACATGTCAAATTCGAATATCTTTAGGCTAAATAGAGACCCAGGTCACCAGAGACCTCCTCGTCCCCTCTTACACGCAGCCCTTCCTACATACATGTCCCATGTCTGGCCTCTGAGGATGGTTCAGTTGGCAACCCGTCTCCCTTCCTCTCTGATTGTTTTCTTGTGGTTCTTCCATAAGCAGTTTTAGGCAGCAACCTTCACCCACACATCCACACGCTTCTCAGATAGGAGAGGGACGACCTCTCCCCTCCCCAGGTGGGAGCACACAGCACTCCTCCCCTCACTCCCTCCACTGCCTCCCCATCTAACCAGTGACTCAGTGGTCAGGGGAAGACCTGAGATCTATGAGATCACACTCCCCACCCCACCCCCCAGGATAGATTCACCACACTGGAATTCCTAACGGGCTCCCTGCAAGAAGGTTCCCACAACCAACTCAACTTATAGGACCGCACGTATCGTTATGATGCAGACTTTGCTCGAACATGCACAGTTTCCATTTCCATCATTTTTAGGAAAAAAAAAAAAAAACACTTATTCAGTAGATAATTTTTGAGCACCTAGGGCCCAGGGGAGACAATAGAGTAGGGAACAGGTACATCATTTCTGTTTTCATGCAGTTTTCCCCATGACGCCCTCTTAGTTGCAGAAGTGAGCCAGGCGTGGCAAAGGAGATACAGGCGCAACAGAAAACACACTTCATGCAGGGACCTGCCCCCCTCTGGAGGAATAAGGGGGTCTCTCAGGGACATGGCAGTGACATAGTTCTTTGAGGATAAGGAGAGGGTGTTTAGGGTGGTGACTTAGGTGAGTTACTTAGCGTCTCCACTGGGAGAACAAAATGAGCTCATGCAGGTAGGTAAACCCCACATAAACTATGAAAGGTTCAGTTGGTGATGTTGTGAAAAGGAGAAAGGTGACAGCATACCCTAAATGTCACTAGAGGTACGGATCAGAGGCTATGGAGTCAGACGGTTCAAGGCCTGACTCTGCCGCTCACTCCCGGGGTTGGGGGTGGGTCGCTAGACCGTGACTGAAATACTGTCCATCTCAGTTTCTTTGCCATTAAAAGTGAGATCATAACACCCGATGAACCAAAGAGGAGGACACACGTAAATCCTGTTACAACTGTCCCTGGAATATATGTAAAAGTGCTCAGTGAGTGTAAGTTTGTTTTTCATTGTTATGTCTCTGGCATCCAGAAAAATGGGAGGCAGGGGATAACAATGTAATTGAGAATCACTGACAGAGAACCATCCAGAATTGCAACATAAAATGGATAATCAGTCCTTGTATTTGAGTAGCACCTAGAGCTCCGTAAGCACTCCCACATTCATGATCTCATTCAGTCCGGCTGCAACCTCTTTAAGCAAGAAGAACAGGAGCCTCTATTTTCATCTAATAAATGAGAAACTATGAATCAAAAAGTCACCTATTCAAGATCTTCAAAATGCTCAAGATTAGTCTGGTTCTGGTTTCTAATGCCTGGTCTTCAACCACAACACACTCTAGTCTCCAAGGTACTACGGACCACAGGGTTTGCAGACCCTCTTTGGATTGCTTTCTCTATAGCCAGGGTCAGCAACCTATGACCCAAGGGTCAAATCCAAGCCCCTGCCTTTTGTTATAAAGTTTTATTGGAACACAGTCATGCTCATTCATTTATGTATTATCTTTGGCTGCTCTTACTTACAACGGTAGATTTGATTAGTCGTAACAGAAATCAGATGGGCAGCACAACTGAAAATATTATCTGGTCCTTAAAAGAAACATCTTGCTAGTACTGATCTATACCACTGGTATTATGACAACTCCAAAACATGTTGCAAAACTCAGGGTGGAATGGGAATGGAATTATGAATTTCCAGTACAACAATTCATTGAAATAGTTACTTACCAAGGCAAGATTTTCTGAATGTTTTAAATGCCTCTACTATTTAAAAAGGGTCTTATAACTGATCTTTTGTGGTATTTCTAATTTGTGGTTACATTTTTTAAAGTCTTCCTCTGTAAATATATATATATGTGAATATATATATATATATATATATATATAAAATAATTTACAATGAAAATATACATGACTGGTATTTGCTTTAAAATACACCAGAAAAAAAGGCAGATGGGGGTAGGGATTAGTGAGGCAAAGATGAAATAAAAGTGGCAAAATGTCAATAATGGTTGAAGCTGGATGATGAGGTACAAAGGAGATCATTATACTTTTCTTCTTACTTAATACATGTTTGATAATTTCCATAATAAAAAGTTATATTTAAACAGGGAATTTCAAAAGGCTAGATGAACTCTTTAAAAAAAAAAATTCATCTGACTATAACAATGTGCATTTTTTTTTTTGCCACAGAATGTTTATTATCTGAAGATATGGCCCAAATAAGCAACCACGTGATTTGCTTTCTCAGCAAAGGGAGACCTAGTGCAACATTCTACAAAGAGCCCATTGTTCGTCCTTCATCTCTGATGTTCTCTCCTCCCAGCTTCCAACCTGCTCTCTGCTCTTGCATTTGTACATTTTTTAACATGATATTAAATATTTAAAGATTCATTTAGGGAACTAAAGTTCACTGTAGTTTGATGTCTTATAACCACAAAATAATGTTGTTCTACCTGATCTTTCACATCAAAAGAGACCAAATTACTTTGGTCTGTACACAGAAGGTGTAACCCGAACTATGTCACATGGTTCAGAAGAGAGTGCATTGGGCTTGCGAGCCATCAAGTAGAATGAAATTGAAGTTGGAGTTGCAGTTTTCTGTATACTATTAGAGTCTATACCCAGATTAATTCCATTGACTGACGGAAAGGATGTCTTACGCTTGAAATTCTCCCCTTCTTTGTCCATGTGGAGGATCCTACAATAACCAACATTAGTCTGAGGAAACTGATGATGGTTAAAATCTTCAAATCACCTTCTTCTCTGTCTTCATCCTCTTCTTCATATTCAACTTTAGTATCATCTTCTCTATCACTTATACAGGATTGGCAATTTGCCAATCATAAATAATTCCTTTTACTCCTCACAACTCCAGGAGATAGATAAAATGGAGTTGCATCATTATGTGAATGGGGGGGAAAATAAAGCAAGAAATATAAATAGCCATCTGATGGCATATCTAATATACTATAAGATTGTATTTTGCCTATGTGCTATTTTATAATGTACTTTATTGTATGCATTATTACACATTTACAAACACCTAGGCTGCATAATTCTGTATAATTATATGTATGTCCGTAAAACCAAGAGTAATCTTTTTAATGGGTGATCAGAGTTCTCAAACAACAACATTAACTACATCCAATTAATGGCTTGTGAGTTCATTTAAAATCTGAACTCTGGGTAAGCTGTGACTTCACTGTTTTATTACACCTATTGTATGGACAAGGAAAGTAGACTAAACAGCTAAGTATCTCGTGTGAATATTTAGACACAATCACGGACAGATTGCAAAGTGGTCCTAAAGCTCTGTGAGAACAAATGTACCATGTCAACCACTACCCTCTACTGTCTTCTGAGAGCGGTTCATACTGATCAAGTACAGAACAAGAGAGTGAAATAAAACAGGACTTTAACATCTTATTTTTTGTTTTCAACTGGCAAACAATAAGACAGGGATGGGATTAGGGTCAAAATCAACCAAACTAAAATAGGAATAGTAAACTTTCTTGGATGATACATCTCAATTTGCTTTTCCACACTGGCAGAGAGATGTTCAGTGATGAGGTCGTCCTTCTAAAGGAGTTCTGAACCTTTGATCAGTAACAAAGCAGAATTGATTAAGACAGTAGTTGAGTAGCTCTCCTAGCCATCTTCAATTTCTGTCCAGAAGCCACCTTCCTTGTTTTTTCCAATTTCTAGGTTGCCATCTGCTTCTCTTCCTGTTGTAGCAGAGCACAAAACTGTCATATGAACTAGGTGAGAAATGGAGATAATAAAACCTAATCAACATAACAGAACAGTCTGCCTAGAATTGTAATGTTCCTTTAGAAGAGAAATCATGCCCAGGCTGCACTTCATGGAGCATGTGGAACTTTCCTGAGGTCTGTGGTCTCCCAGTGTCATAAACCCAGGAAAGTATTCACAGAATTGGTATTTCCAGAATTGGTCGATTAAGAAAGTTGTCTGCAGAAAGTTCCTCTATCACATCAATGAAAGGGGCAGTTCTGGAAGGAAACGAGTTGTATATTTGACAGTAAATAAGCTTTGGTCCTCAAATAGATCTTGGATCATGTCTTCCCAAACAGTCCTCTTGGGGCTTTGGTGTTTGAATAACAGTTAACCCCACCCCTTTTCAAAGTTCCAATGAAGCTCCCAGGCCCATGATACCTCTTTTGAAATAGTGCACCAAATACAGAAATGTGTGAATTACTCACGCTCTTCAGGCCCCAATATTGATGCCATTTTTATTTAGAAAAAGAAAAAACAGAGCTCAAATAAAACGAGAAGAGGTAATACAAGGAGAGAAGTAAAATTTATCATTAAGGAAAGAACAGACAAGGCTCCAAGTTTCCAAAGGACAAAAAACACTCACACTGTTATTTACTCATCAGGCACGTATTTCCTAGTGTCTACAAGGCCTGGGACGTCAGATACGGACTAAAATAGATTCTTGAATGCTTTTAATTTCCTTAAATCCATCTGTAGGTGCTCAGAAAAAAAAAGACAGAGGGCAATTGAGCACAATTTAAATAGTTTGGAATATTCCACCAATATGATACCAAATAAGCATATGTCCCCAGAGGTGTGAGATGAACGATAGGAATTTGCTGTATATTTGGAGAGAAAGGGTCTCTATTTTCTCTTGGTATGAAATCCTCTATTTCATTGAATAAAGATGCCTATCTGTCATTCAAATAATGACACAGCAATTGTTTTCATTGCCAAAGGTAAAACTTACTGTGCTGGACTTATTTAGGGTTGATAAAGGACAGAAATCTATGGGAGATTTCAGGAATTCTCAGGTGTCACTGGAAATGAGTTAGGTTTTACTGTAAGCGACTTTCACCTTAGAGATTAACTTCAGATTTTACTGAAGAGTGACTAATCCCCTGCTTCATAAAATTCAGAGCTAAATGGATGAAATAATAATTAAAAGAAAGAAGTAATTCTATTTACAATTTTTAAGGGATAAGAAGAAAAGAGAACTATGCATACATCTCCTAACCCTGCCCATTGAGAGGACCACGAGACAAAGACGACTCTAGCAATGAGTGCACCGAGTGCCCAATCTTGGTCTCTAAATGCCGCTCTCTGGTAAAAGAAACCATGAACCCCTGGAGAAATGGCTGATTCCAGAGCTATAGCAGGCCAAGTAAAAGATTATCCCAGAACATCTCATGGTATCAAAATAATGATGGGAACACATGAAAAGGACACAGAAGCTAACCTTAACAGACTCCCATATACCCAATCTCAAGTAATCTGAGCATCAAAATACTAGTATTAACAGACTGAGATCCGTTGAATAAAATACAAAACCGATGCGCCCATAATGGTAAAAAATAGAATCATAAGCTGAAATTTTGATGAAGAATGGAATTTTGGGAAGCAGAAAAATTGATCCCAAAGCCATCTACGCCTTAATCCCTGGAATCTGTGAATATGTTATGTTACTTAGCAAGGGTGATTTAAATTACAGATGGAATTAAGTTGCTAAACAGCTGACCTTAAAATAGGGAGATGACTCCAGATTACATGGTAGAATCCAGTGTAATCATAAGGTTCCCTAAAGTGGAATGAGGGAGGCAGAACAGTTAGTGTCAGTGTGATACAGTGGGAGAAAAACTTGACTGGCCATCACTGACTTTGAAAATGGAGGGGAGCCACAAGCCAAGGATACGTGGCAGTGTCCAGAAACTAGAAAAGGCAAGAGAAACCATTCTCCCCTAGAACTTCCAGAAAGAAGCACTGGCCAACCAACATCCTGGTTTTAGCCCAGTGACACCCATTTCAGACACTGACCTAAAATACGGTATTGTATAAATTTGTGTTGTTTGAAGTCGCTGCATTTGTGGTCATTTGGTATAGCAGGAGTAGGACGCTAATACAGAATACTTCTAAAGTTTCAGAATACTTCCCTATGAGATGCTCGTTAACTATGAACAGACAAATAGCGACATGATGGGGGGGAAACCTGGCAGACACCACTGTAGCTGAGGGATCAAAGGGAACGTCTCTGCTCATAAGACATGTTGGCGCCATGAACCTCCAGAAGTGAGGCCCTGAGACAGACACAGCTCCAGTCCTGTGGGATCCTCCCTGGTGCTGCTCAACACTGGTCTGATCAAGAGAAATCTTCAGACAAACCCAAATTGAGGGGCATTCTACAAAGACCCAAATCAGAAGAATCAAGGAGACAGAACAACTAAATGCAATGTGGGATCTTGGATTAGATCCTGAACCAGAAAGGGGGCATGAGTAAGACAGTTTGGAATTTCAAATAAGAACTGTAGGTTAGGACTAAATCCATTTTAATTTTTGGTTTAGGATATTAGACTATGTTTATGTAAGATGCTAGCATTTGGAGAATCTGGGTAAAGGTGTACCCTGGGAAATCTGTGTGCTATTTTTGTAATATTTTAAGTCAGGCTTTTTATAAATAAAAAGGTTTAAAAAAATGTGATAGCAATCTTGTGCTAAAAAGGTCTGGGTATTCCAACTACCTTTTAAAGAGCCCATTCATTTCTTTCTTTAGAGAAGTCACTTCAGTGGGATCTATGTGTCTACCTGACTTTAAGTTTTGGTGATCTCTTTCAACAAGTCATGCAGGACTCAGCAAAGGCTTCACAGGTTTTATGATAAAAAACAAATATTTGTAATATCTAGGTACTTTGCAGGTATCAAAGCAAAAAAGCAAATATTTGTAACATTAAAACTGAAGTCTTGGTTCTGGAGGGATTTCCCCTAAAGAACAAATAAATAAGAAACATTCAACCCAGGTTAAAAAAAAAAAAATTATTCTCCTACTCCTGCCCCCTTTTAGGTCATTCTTCTTATAAATTTTGAACACTCAAATTTTGTCCTATCACTCCCTTGGTTTAAAGCTTTGAGATTTTTCCCATGGAGCACAAGGGCCTGCGTGGCCCTCTCTGGTTGCTTCTCTGTCTCATTGTCTTGTCTTCTACATCCTCACGCACTAAGTCCCAACAAACTAGACTTCATTCAATCCGTTCAGTGGGTCAAGGTCTTTCCCACCTTCATACTCCACACATAGTTTCTTCCGCCTAGACTATTCTTCTTCTTGTCTTAACCTAAGTCAATAAATTGCCTAAGGGCAGACAGCTAATAAACAGCGAAGTCAGGATTCCAATGCTCCATTAATAAACCATGGCCTTTCCAAAGAAAGAAATATTCACTTTAAAAAGTATCAGGTAGGGGCACTTGAGTGGCTCAGTTGGTTAAGCATCTGCCTTCAGCTCAGGTCATGATCCCAGGTCCTGGAATCAAGCCCCAGGTTAGGCTCTCTTCTCAGCAGGGAGACTGCTTCGCCCTCTCCCTCTGCCTGCCACTCCCCCTGCTTGTGCTCTCTCTGTCAAATAAATATAGAAAATCTTGTGTAATAAACAAACAAAATCAGGTAGCTCTGTAAGTACTGATAAGGAACACAGTCTTCCACAAAGATTCCATAAGACATGCATATACAATCAAAACCTATTTTTCACATGTTGATTATATATTCACCTATTATATGCCAAAAATAAAAATAAAAGAAAGAAAGAAAACATCTGGGAAGATATATTCAATGGCATTAACCATGATTAATTTGGGGTGATTTTTAAATTTCAACTTAAGAAATATGGCGATGATTTTAAATGTGGCTAAAATGCCTTGTGAATTTTGAACTCAACCTGCCGTTGGATTTGACACCCCCTCCCCCGCCATCACCAGAAACAGCGGACTGCTCTCTGCTGAAGTGCTACAATGCTGTTTTCGTTTTGCGGGGGCCTCTCCTGCTTCATGCTTCCATAGCAATGAGAAATCCAGTCCATCAACCTGTCCTACTGAGGGAAACCCAGAACGCCGCATGGACACTTCAGAGAAGCTCGGTACAGGTTAGAGTGGATGGGATCCCCTTGAGGAAGGGCATCAGACTCATCTGAGTCTGAGATCTCAGGGCCATCGTGAATGTCCATTTGTCTCCCTAACACAGTGAGCTCTTCCTCACCAGCCTTTGCAGTGGTTGATCCGATCAAAATGTCTCGAACTTTACATATCTCTGCAGAGATGACTTTTCATCCTTCATCTTGCAGGTGAAATACTGCCCCCCAAGAAGATACGGTCCCCCACAAATCACTTCATTTCCTCTGGGAGCCCTCGATTGGTACATGCCTTCAACTTTCACCAAATGAAAGTTAATCTCTCAAAATGTAACTACTTAGCCCATTTTATTTGAGTATAATTCTTAGACTCTATGCCAGACACCAGTCAATACTTTGTCTGCTGTATAAGAAGCTATAACAATACATAACATAACTAATTACACATAAGACCCTTTTTTACTCCAAAATTGTATCTCAGAGGGAAGAGTGCCATGGAAGAAAGCCTCTCAGATTATGGGACACACTTTCAGGGGCTTGCACCAAACTTTTTTGTTCAAAATAAAGTAACCTTCCAAAATAGACTCTACCATCTTCTGCCCGGGAACTATCAGATCATTCCATGAAATTCCTCCTCAGCATTTATCATTGTTTGGAATTATCTTGTATTTGTATTTGTTTCTCTTTTTAAAATTTGCCACTGAGTAAATATGTCCTGGAGGGACAGAAGGAGAAGGAGGGAAAGGGAAGGGGAAGGGAAGGGAAGGGGAGGGGTGAAAGGGGAGGAGAGGGGAAGGGGAGGGAAGGGGAAGATGAAGGGAAGGGAGGAAAAGAAAGGGACAGGAGAAGGAAGGAAAGACTGAGGGAGGAAAGGATAGAAAGGGAATTACAAACTGTGTATACGTCCCAGTTAACAGCTACTGAAATTCAGCAGACCACCAGGTAAAAGAGGACAGTAGATACTGCCTTTCTTCTTTAATCTAGGAGCTCAAAATCGTTTCTTTTGCTCTTAAATACAAATCATTTACATCATCTTACATACATTTTAAAAACAGCTTTCACCTGGGAACCTTCAACAACAATTAATCCAACAGTTTCCCAAATCTTTTTAGCCATAGATTCCAATCTTAACACAAAAAAAACAATAGAAACCCAATCAATAAAACAGATGACCCACAGCTGCTTCAGATGAAGCCTGGGGTGAAGAGCTGGTGGGCAAGGCCGCCTGAGCACCCAAGCACTCAGCCGTCCCTGGGATCCTGAGTCCCGCCAGCCCCCAGACCCACCACTTGCATCCAGAGCACAGTCTGGAAATCACTGAAAACTGAAATTTAGAACTTTCCTTTCAAAATACAAAAGAGCTTTCGTTAAAATTGCTGTATCAGCAGTTCTACATTAAGCTTCCATTTTATTCCAAATGGTTATGATTTGATGATGAGCCCAGTCAATCGGGTGGCAAAGCTATGCTTTTTTATAATTAGATAACAGAAGGTCTGAACACCAACAATATTCATCTTCACCATCGGTTTCATGCAATCTTCCTAGGCGGCACCCTGATACCACGGATGTACTGACATTTTTTTTAACTTTTATGCAAATTGCATGTATAATAAATCCATGATATACTTTAGCATGAGTTGTTCCTCAATTTGAGGAAATGCTGATTTAAAACACAATTTAACAAATTATTCCGTGGAGCATAATAAGGACAAAATTCTCCCCCCCATAAAATTTTCAGACATTTGGACAAAGACAACAATAGTTTAGTGAGATTTGCTGAAAAACCTCTAGCTCACATATTGTTTTTTTTTTTCCCCAAGCAGACAATTACGAAGTACTGATGTCCAAGCAGAGACTGTCCATTAAAAAGCATCCATCTAATACAATCTTTAACAAACTTCTCTGGAGCTACAATGATGACCTCAAAACCCACAGCATGAATTTTTTAAAACAAATTTGATGCTATTTAAAAGGGACGGATTGACAGCCCTGGAGACTGAAGTCTTCTATTCAACCACAACCCCGGGTGAAACACAGACAGAGGCGATGAAAATCTTCCCTGCTTCTCCACTTCTGCTCCTCGAACTTCTAGAAGAGAGAGACACTTGTAGGCAAGAAAGGGGAGCTGTGTGGCTCATGCTGTTTAACCACGGCCATTTCACAGGCCATCTTTGCAAGGATGGACGTTCTAATCCACATGAGGGAAAAGGACTGGAGATTTCCTCACACTGACACTCTTTTGTGGACCAAATCAGAAACCAGCTGCTCAGAGGTCTGGGCCACTGGCCTCTCACCAAACACAAAGCAAGAACCTAGAACAGATGAGGATATGATGCATTGGTGTCATTCCTGAGGAAGGCAATGCTAGAAATGAACCCTCACAGTGACAGCAGAGCTCCGGGCTCCCCACAGAAACACCTGTGGTAATCCCAAGGACTTCAGATGATGAAGTCCTGTGAGTAAAGTCTCAAACTTACCCAACAGTTCAAGGTGCCACCTCCCCACAAGATTTCTCAATCTCGGCACCCATCGACACTGGGGACTGGGTCGTTCCCTGCTGGGGCAGGCAGACCTGTGTATGGGAGGATGCTCGAGTGCGTTGTAGGATGCCTGGCGGCGTTCCCTGGCCTCCTTCCCCCAGACGCCAACAGCACCTGCCGCACTGGGACAACCACAAGCATCTCCAGACTTTGCCGGGGATCCCCTAGCAGTCAAAATCCCCCCCAGTAGAAACTCTGCTCTGTATGTTCGGTATCCGTTCCACTTCTTCAACCCTAAGATCAGCACGGTTGTACAAATGTCTTTTTTATTTTCACATTCTCTTCTTTAACCCCAGCCCTGGAAGGATAGTTCTAAATACATCGTCTGACAGACATGTTATTATATACATGGCGCGGCTGGGCAGAATTTGGCGAAGAGCCTTGGGCCCTGGGCTGTCTTCTGCCCTTTGTCGGGAGTATCTTCCTGTTTTACAGTTGGGTGAGTTATGCTCGGGCTCCCAGGCAGAGCGGCTGGAGGAGATCTGACGAAAACCACATTGTTTGGTTCACGGAATGTGATTTACACCCCCTAGATACTGGATTTTAATTTGTTATATATGTCTATTAAACTCTGCCTTCCTCCTCCTCTTTCTTAGGATGAAAAGCAGATTATTTAGTGCACAATCTAAAAATCGGCCGGTTATTAAATTTTCCTTTTCGTTTAGTTTTGAAGCTTTTATGCCTCTAAAACTTATTTACATGCTGTATATATTAAATAAAGTGTAATCCATAGCACTCATAGGATTCAAAAAAATGATGAGGTACTCTTCCCAGGGTCTCAAAGCAGAGTCTACCTGACTCCTCAAAAGAGGGAGACATTTATGGCATTGATCTACAATTCAGGGATACGCTTCCCCCAAAGCGGCAACTTACACCCATATTAGGGAAGTACGCAAGATGCAGAAATAGAAATGGCCCATATCTTCTAAATCATCCATTGCCATATTGACCCCTCATGCCATAAAATATAGTCCTATGAGATGCTAATAAGCAAAATGCGAGTACTTATATGTTATTGTTTATATCATATATATATTTTATATTTTATTCAGCAGCATGCTTAGGAAACAAAAAAAAAATAAGACAGGGAAAGCCACAATATTACATTTTCAGTTAAATTTTCCTTGCAAAAATTAAGTCAACCTTTAGCATTCTTAAAAATAAAATGCATTAATTTGCATAATCATGAATAAAGCACAGGATAGCTCTCATAAATACGGCTTCCATATATTTAGCACCTACTACTATAGGAGGCATGTGACATGTTTATTTTTTTTTTAATTTAATGCTCACCATGCCTTGGTCATCTTTAATACCATTTTGCAGAGGAGAATAAGGAGTCAGAGAGGTTAAGTAATTTTCCTAAGGACACGTGGCTGGCAAGGAGCAGAGCTGGAATCTGAATCCAGTCTGGATGACCTTATTGTGCGTGCGCTGGACCCACCTCATTATCCTACCTTCTTCTCTAATCAGCTGTCTGAGGCATGAAGTTGCTTGAAATCAAGCCAGTATCTTGTGGGAAATACAGAGTCAACTGCATGCATAGGCTTTTGGTTAAAGTCCATCCAAACAGACTCATTAGCATTTTTTTAATGTTTGAAAAGGTCCTCTTCTCAGATTCATGGAAATTAATAGCTACATATACTATTTTGATTGGCAAAACAAAGCATTCCTGGTAGTCTTGTCCCTCTGCTGTCTTCTGGTCGCTCCTCTTTCCGTGGCCCCCTCTTGGAGCCCCATCCTAGTCCACAAGCATTACGACCCCACCCTCACCTCTCCCGATCCCAACCTCAAATTCCACGACGCAGCCTCCCTGACTTCCTTGCAGCTCCCATAACATCCTGGGCCTCTTTTAACGTCGATTATGTTCCTGTGCTCAGTGTTGAGCTTGTTTATCAGGTGTCCGCCCTGTTGTAGGGGCTGGGAAGACCGTGGTGAGACAAAGTTAGTGCCTTCATGAAGCTTACAGTCTACCTTGGGAGAGACATATAATGAGTGAATCGGAAGCATATTTAACAAGTAAGGTATCCAGCATGTCAGGAAATGATAAAGGCTTTGGTAGAAAAATAAAGCTAGATGGGGCGCCTGGGTCACTCAGTCGTTAAGCATCTGCCTTCGGCTCAGGTGATGATCCCAGGGTCCTGGGATCGAGCCCTACATCAGGCTCCCTGCTCAGAGGGAAGCCTGCTTCTCCCTCTTCCACTCCCCCCACTTGTGTATCTGCTCTCTCTCTCTCTCTCTCTCAAATAAATAAATACATAATCTTTAAAAAAGAAAAAAAAAGAAAAGAAAAAGGCTAGGAACAGCATTAGTGAGTGCTGGAAAGCAGAAAGTTCTTGCAAATTTAACAAGGAGAGCCAGGGAAAATTACCCTGACAAGGTGGCCTTTGAGCAAAAACTAGAAAGAGGTGAGGGAGTAGCACAGGCTTCAGTGGCAAGGGGGCCCACGTGACTTGCATGCAGTGAGTCAAGCTGAAAGCAGCAGACCCTGTGGTAAGGGCCGGAGGACAAGGTGTCATGTAAGGGTTGGGCGGTCTTAGGAGGGCTGTGACACTTATGAGTGGCATAAAGGATCTCTCCCTTTTTCGTGCCTTTGGTATCTTGGAAGCTATGTCCTATCATAGTATCTGGAACTATCCTAATGGTCATTGCTTTTAACATAGGGGTTGAAAACTTAGGGGGGCCAAGAAGCTGCTGGAAGTATGAAAGGGGAATAGAAAGGGATGCCTGGTCTAAATGAGGCTCCAAGGACGGCTGCCAAATAAAATATAGTCCTAGGCCTAAATATCACACAGCTGGGCCAGCTGAGCCCAGTGGGTCACCAGTGTGGCCTCTCTTGTCACTAATCATCTGTTTCGTGAACAGATAAGACACAACAGCGCAGCATTTTTAAGAACTATTGTGAACCTCAAGAGTAGTCTAGAAACTCAGTATCCACCCACATTAGGCCTTCTATGACAGACTGAAGGTCTGTGTCCCCTCAAACTTCCTATGTTGAAATCTAACGCCCAGTGGGACGGTATCCGGGGGTGGAGCCTTTGGGAGGTAATTGGGTCAGGGGCACTGTGCCCCCAGGAGTAGGATGAATGCCCTTAGGAGAAAAGCTGAGAGAGCTAACTCTGCTCTCTGCTCTCTGCTCCCTGCCAAGTGAGGATGCAATGAGAAGATGGCCATCTGGAGATCGGAAATCAGGCCCTCACCAGAACCAAATCTGCCAGTACCTTGACCTTGGACTCCTGGCCTCCAGAACTGTGACAAATAAATTGATAAAGGTCACCCAGTTCGTGGTTTTCTGTTACATCTGTCCAAACTGACTAAAACAGCTTCCATTTCATTGATGGATCCAAAGTTTAAGAGTGTTCTCTCTAATGCACTATCAAACCAGCCACATTTGGGAAAATGAAGCTTCCTACATCCTATTTGCCAGAGATCACTGCCGTGTCCTAAGGTTACTGAGACACTGCCTGCCTCCTCTGAAACACCTTCCCGGCTTCTTCTGCCAGAGCTGCTCATGTAATGGAGCAGGGGGGGCAGAGGGGACCTATACATGAAATTTACTTAATTGCCACTAGAAAGGATTGCTACCTTTTAATGCAGATGTAAACAAAAACAAAAAAAAAAAAAGGAACTTTGTTTAAAAATGGGCCAAGTTAAGCTTAAGTGTGGAGAAGATTTTCTGCTGGCTTTAACTGGGGAAATGCTGAATATGCAGTGATTTTTTTTACATTAATAATAATAGGAAACAGTAGATAGTGGCACCTCAGCACAATTCTAATTTAATGAGAAACAATAAAATAGTTTTCCAAAGGGGCCTATTTAGGTCCAAGAAAGGGAGATATTAAAGTTCCAAGATTTATTCTACTTTCGTTAAGGTATGCTGATACACATTTTCTAAGGCTATATTCTACTCACTGATTAGATCTCTCTCTTTATAATTTTCTTACTTGTAAGGGAATTAGATTGGTATTTTCCAGGCCAAATAACTTTTAGACAAAATATTTAAACTGAATCAATTCATTTCCGGCACAAGGAAGGTTGATCAAAATCCTATATCACTCAGACAGCTCTATGAGGCATACATTTAATATATTTAGATATCATTAAGTGCAAAACCATGGGAATCAACTATTACAAAGTGGATTTTAGAGAAAAACGGAATATACATAAAACTTCTGGCAAAGTACTATCTTTAAGAACCGCCCTCTCCCCCAGCCTTTTTCTGGTGTTTTTCCAATTAATTGCACCAGCTAACCAATAGGGATTAGTCATTGCAATGTTTAAGCAGTATGCTGTGTGAGGTCAGATGTGATGATGATGATGATGGTGGTAAGAAAGGTGACAGCTGACATTAATTGAGCCCTTCTTATGAAAAGCCCATTCTATCCCTTGCTTGCTACATTCTAACATTCACTCAGCTCAGATTTGTGTTAAATGTGTAAAGGATTTTCCAGTGCCTTGTAAGTTACACTGCACTGTGCTCTCATTGAGAGATGGGCCAACTGACACCAGGACAGGTTGAGCAACCAGGAATCACTGGACTGGCCTGGACAGTGCTCACCAACTCTGGGGCATGGCCTTAGAACAAACGGATCGGATGTGATTTCGAAAAACAGAGGCTCATGACACTGTGTACAGTCAAGATGTAAACTCATACGGCTTACGCAGAGACAGATGTCCAACCAAGTCCCTACCTTCCAGAAACACAAACTCTAACATCATTGCTGGGAGACGGGAGTGGCACAGAGGACGCACCCCAAGATGGGGACACAGAAAGCAGGCAGCCCTCCACTGGGGGAAAAAAAGACGCCAGCGCTCAGTCCTTTGTTGGGCTGAAGCAGAAAGAAAGTGCTGCTCCTCATTCAATAAGGAGCATGGCCATAGCTGCTCCTTAAAGAGTTCAAGTTAGAGCTATTCATTCAATAGCACTGAAGAGGACAGACAGCAGGTGTAGACATCCCATTGGAAGGCATCATGAAAACCCCAAGGACCCTGAACATAGAAATGGCAGCAAAAAAAGAGGCAACACAAAGAACAAAATTCAGAAGACCCAGGACCAGAGTCTAAAAAGGTGTGTGTTTTCCATAATAGATTTTAGGGTCAAAGTCAGAGGCTGGGGAAGGTCTGCAGAAAACAGGGTGAACCCCAGCTCTGCCACCACCTAGCCATGGGGACACAGCTGGGCAACTACTCAACCTGTCTGAGCATTTGTTTCTTCATCTGTAAAATAAAGGTAACTGTGTCCCCACCTCTTAGGGCTGCTATACAGTTTAACTGCGTACATAAAGCATTTGCATACCGCATAAATATGCAGCAAGCACTCAATAAATCCTACCTACTAATACCATCAATGTTCTTGCTTCTGCCAGCACAGATAAAAATATTTCTACATTCCTCTTGTGAAAAATCCCTGCTTACTGGGTAGCAAAGAAAGGAGGGAAAGAAATCAACAATAGCACAAAGGGAAAACCCACGAGGAATCTTCTTCTTCTCATTCCCTTGCACTTAAGATGTCCTATGTGAAGATGCCAGATGGAGTCCACTTTGGCGGCTGAACGGGAGTCCCTGATCAGAGGAAATGAATAAATGCACTACAGTTTAAGACCTAAACATGGCTGATAATCTGGCCAGCTCTCATCCCTGAGGGCTAAGTGTCAAGCTGATATCTATCTAACCTGAACTAAGTTCCAAAGCTGGAAACAGTGACTGGTTTGAACCAATCTTCAGCACCATGTTTAAGTTTGAGCTCTGCTGCCAGGCCCTCGTCTACAATACCACAGCTCTCTGACCCATCCAGGGCCAGTGACCTCTCCTGAGCCCCACGTCCGAAAACCCCAGTGCATCACCCACAAGAATGAGCATTCCTCCAGGGCTTACTGTGTGCCAGACTTTGTGCTAACTGGTTCACATACAGCGTTTTCTTTTTTTTTTTTTTTAAGTTTTTTTTTTTTTTTTTAATTTGACAGACAGATCACAAGTAGGCAGAGAGGCAGGCAGAGAGAGAGGAGGAGGAGGAGGCAGGCTCCCTGCTGAGCAGAGAGCCTGAATGCGGGACTTGATCCCAGGACCCTGGGATCATGACCTGAGCCGAAGGCAGAGGCTTTAACCACTGAGCCACCCAGGAGCCCCACATACAGCATTTTCTTTGAGCAAACAGAGGTACATCAAGACTTAAGCTGTAAAGTAAAAGTATATGATTTCTCTTTCTCCACCTCCTTCTGCTTTAGGAAAACCATTTACTGAATTCCTTCCATGAAACTTCGATATAGACTCTTACTAAATAGATAGGGTCAATCGCCTGCTCAAGCCTCAGAGGATGTCTCATGACATTTAGAATAGAACCTAAATGTATTTAAATGGTCCCAAAGTCCTACATGATTTAGATCACACCTGGCACTCTTATCTGCCAATGTTTTCAGTTTCTAAATCCTAGCCCTGTGGCATCCTCTCTTCCCCTGGAGGACATGTTAAGTTTGTGTCCACTTCAGGACCTTTGCACCTGCCACATACCCACTCTGCCTGGGGAGCTCTTCCCTAGGATCTTCCTTCCCATGGCTAGTTAAAATCGACTATGATAGAAGTATTTACACCAAAGAAATTGGCCAACAATCAAATCAGGGCTTTTGCCTCCCAGAGAACCACTTACTGAACATTTACCAGTATAGAACTACCTACTTCTATTCTCCTACTGTGACTGTGCAACACGAGACTACTCAGTTTCTTCTGACCATCCATCACTCTGAAATCATCTTTTCCCCGTGTTGTTTACTTTATTAACACTCTCTTGCAGCTATCATTTAAAGAGAGCAAAGACATTATCCAAATCGCTCGCTACCATATCCCTGATACTCAAAAGCACATGTACAAGAGCTTTAACTGTTTTTGTTGAAAGAATGAAATCAATTCCGTGCACTTTCTTTGCATTACTTGCCCCACTGTATCTAAGATTTCTGATTTTCCTCATGGGTTTTTCACGGCTAAGATTCTTTTAGAATTTTCTAGGAGCTACAGCTTCAAGAACAATCAAAACTGACAGTGTACGTATGCCTTACCAGTCACCAATTAAGGAATGGAATGATGATTTAAAACATCATTTACTAGTTTCCCTACTCTATAATATCTGTTTGGAAATTGTGAAGAGTTCACCATTGTCTCTTTTCATTCTAGAGTTCTATGTAGGAAAAATGTCTCCGTTTTGAAGGGCACTGACTGTATAATCCCTTTGTTAGGATAACAAGACCATCTGGCCCCATCCATCTTGCTGCAATTTGATCCTGGGTTAATTGTACCCTGTCACTAGCCAAGATTGACACTGTATGTTTTCTCTCTTCACTAAGTCTAGTTCATTATGGAGGCAGCTTTTTGAAGACTCAAATTCTTGAGGACTTTTTTACAGCAGGATGAATGGGACCAAGGACTTCTGGGGTTTTTCCAGTGGCCCACAGAATCAGTGCATCATCAAAAGTAGGATATGAGAGAGGAAGTTGGCCACAAGAGGAAAGAAGATATAAGTCCTTTGGAAGGTTGACAAGCAGTATCTAGTGGGCAAAGGAAGAGCGGAGAAATTAAGCGATCCCTCTAATTGATTATCTAAGCCGAATGACGTCAATGAGCAATACCACTTAACAAAAGTAATCGCATACTTGAAGTGTTTACATATAAGATCCCAAATTCAATTGCCTGTAGGAGCTAAGAAGGTAAAATAAATATTGAGGCAGTTGGGATATAAAATAATATTGGGGGTGGGGTGCCTGGGTGTTTAAGCAGCCAACTCTTGATTTCAACTCAGATCATGATCTCAGGGTTGTGGGATCGAGCCCCGTGTTGGGCTCCATGCTCAACACAGAGTCTGCACAAGGAACTTCTCTCTCCCTCCGCCTCTCCCCCTGCTTATTCTCCCTCTCAAATAAATATATCTTTAAAAAATAATAATAATATGACAAATTGAAGACTCCATGAACCCTCTAAAGGGAGCAAATGACACCAGCTCTAGCCAACTTCTGCCAAGAGGAAGTATGAAACCTACAATGTCAGGTTGTAATGGATACCGTTGACTGCTCGCAATTCCCATCCTCTCCTTCTTTGTGTCTCTCCCCCAAGATGACCCCTTCTCCCATTGCATCCTCCAGGTCTAGAACATTGGTCCAAGCCAGTTGAGAGAATTCTGTTTACCTTGTCAGTAATTAGCATAGGAGCACGTGTGTGACCCAGTTCTAGCCAAGGAGACATAAGGGAAGGCCAGTTCAAGGCTTGGAGTTCCAAAGAAATAAAAAAAGATCATCTTTCTTCCTCCGGACAGAGTTGTGTCTTGCTATAATGCCAGAAACTGCTGTTGCCATCTTGCCACACAGAGCCTGGGGCATCTGGACCAGATCCCTGGAACACCACATCTGGCCAGCCTCTGGAGCTTGTTTTATATAAGATAACAAATTCTTACAGCTTAAGCCAGTCTATGTAAGGTTTTACTTGCTACTTGCTGACAACAGTACCCCCACGTGATATACCAAGCTTCCAACTTTTCAAGAGAAATAGGAAATCCCATTTTTTTGCAATTCCATTTTCTTAAATTGTGGCCACTAATTTTTAACATTGTACAGGAGATTCCCTCTCTGATTAAAACAACACAAAACAGAACACACTTCAGGAGGATGGGGCATATGTTTTTAACTCATGGCCGAGCTTGACACCTTCGCTCCAGGCTCTTAGTGGAATCTATCCCAAATTGCACATCCTGGGGATGTTTTAACTTCCTGGAGCTTTCTGTGTCCCCTCGCCACTGATCAAGAGAATGCTCATCCCTGCCTGACTTTCAGAAATTCACTGTCTGCATAATTTAGATAGAATATCAATATCCAAACACACCATAGTGTGGTGCTCAGCAAAACTGATGTGGGGTTGTTGGGAGAGAAGACCTTCAAGAAATGAAAGGTTTGTTAATTAAGTTTCTTTGCCAGAAAAAGGTCATGGAAATGAGAAAATACTTACCTTATTAAAGTCCAGCAAAACCAATAAACTTGAATTACTATGTATATTAACATGGTTAATTCTGCAAATATGATCCATTCTTGTCTTCTGAGCTCTGCTCATAACTTGCTCCCTCTTGAAAAATACTCTCTCCTGTCTCCTTTGCCCATCCATGGTTTACCTAGATTTTAAGACCCAGTTCAAAGCCTACCTCTTCCAAGAAGCCACCCCAGATGGGAATTTCTCAAACTGTTTCTTTCTGTGTCGTTCACACATCAAATGTGGTTGCAGAGTCATCTGGGGCTGTCTGTCTGTTGAACAGAAGATTTCTGGCTCAGACCAGAGCAACTGGGTCTGAGCTTGGAAATCTACAAATTATATGCTCTTCAATTTCGTCTTCTACACACTATTCCAATGTACTCAGTAGAGTATCATTCTAATAGAGTTTTGAATCATTATCTGGGTTTATTTTCATATAATTCTTTCCAAGGAGGTCATATCTTCTCAATTATAAGCTCCTCAAAAGCAAGAACCTGCTTTTCTACTTCCATATTCTTACTTACACTGAGATCCAGATTCCTCATCGGAAAAAAAAAAAATGCAGATTTATAGTTCAGGGGTCCTTTTGAGGATTAAGTGAGGTAATAAAAATTTTCAAATAGGTTGAATCCTAAGTATATAGTAAGACAGGGTTCTAAACCTTAGGTATCTTGTCTCATCTCATCTTCCAAACAAACCTGTTAGGAGGTAGGAGCCTCCTCTCCGTGCGGAGCAGGAGACTGACCCCAGAAAAGGTGGGAAAGCTGGAAAAGTTCACAGAACCAGTAAAGGTGGAGCTGGATTTCAAAGCCGCATTCCTCTGATTCAAAAGTCTGTTTTTACTCCTATTCCGATGTCTGAGCAAATAACCATCACCGGCGATACACAAGTCCTGGGACACTGCAGAAGCCCGAAATGTACTAACACCCACCCAGCCCAGACCTGGGGGTGAAGAACAATTGCTTCCATCTTCCTGTATCAAGAATAACGGATCCTGGGAGCCTGGCTGGCTCGGTCACTGAACATCTGCCTCCCGCTCAGGTCGTGATCTTGGGGTCCTGGGATCAAGGCCCACATGGGGCTCCCTGCTCAGGGGGAAGCCGGCTCTTCCTCTCCCACTCGCCCTGCTTGTGTTCCCTCTCTCTGTCTCTGTCAAATAAGTAATCTTAGACAGAAATGTGTCCCACCTCAGAGGGCACTGGGCCCTCATAACAGAAACTCAGGGGAAGCAGCAGCTCCCGTTGGAAACCCCATCAGACTGGAAGCAACCCGTGATGTCACACCAGCAGCCTGGCCAGGAGGAACCTGTTGCCCTCTCACTCATCCATGGCGGTATTCTCAACCCCCACTGCATCTCAGAATCCCTGGGGACATTGTTTTTAAACTAATCCAGATGCCTCCGCCTCCGGCATGGAGATTTTGAATTATTCTGGGTGTGCCCAGGTGCCTTTGCCTTGCACCCAGCTGAGAAATCTGTCTGACAACAGACTTGGCCTCCTCAGCTCGGCCCCCATTGTGGCCTGCCCTGTGGACTTTGGTTCACCCTTTCTTTTTGCATCTTGAATGCAGCCCCAGAGGCACCTGCCACATAGCAGGCACTGAAGAAATATTTGTTGAAAAAACGGCCAGTGAATTTTGAAACTTGCTAACCTAAAAAAGGGCCTCACTTACCCTCTTCCTCTCCCCGAGGACTCTTCCACTCACCTCTGATGATCAATGGTCCTCTTGCCTCCCTCTGGATCTGAACAATCAGGAAAACAGGAACCGTGTTACTTAACCCGGCCCAGAACGACATCAACTCATAAAAGTGCTAATCGAGTTTGGGGTTCGCTAACTCAGTCTTCCTCGGGAAGCGGCTCTCCATGGGTTTCTCACGTTTCATGTTTCTGCACGTCCTGTGAGCAGAGGCCCTAACAGCTTTGGTTCTGGACTATCTTTTCCAGGATGTTCATACAGCAGGTGGCCTTGGAAGACAGAAATAGTAGCGCCCTCCGGGCAGAGGGCAGATTTGCTTCCCAGCCAGCCTAGCAAAGACGATGTCCTCCTCCAGGGCAAAAATGGAAGTCTGCTAGCAGCTCCCTTATGAAAGATCAAGTTTCCTAAGCTATGAGTTCCTTGGCTGTGCTGCAAACACTACGCATATAAATCCACCTGGGCCATTCGTCTTGGCCCCCATGGACCTTGAGGGCAAAGGGAACCGAAGCAGACACAAAGCTCACAGAGCCTGCTGTGCTGAGTAATGAAGCCCATTCTTTGTCTCTGACTCCGGAGACTTGAGTCTTCTGCCAGAGCCTCTGGAACCGTGATGGTCTCACTTGTTAGTCTGCAGGGAGGACAAGGCCAGACCCTCCCCACTCCTTGACAAACTCCTACAGGTCTGTCTTCCTCACTAGATCCAAAGCCGCCTGTCCCCATCTCCCTTCCCCATCGCGCTGACCTGAGTCTACCACCGTCTGCCTCCCTCCCTGCAGCCACACTAGCCTCCTAGCCTCAGAGCTTTGCCCCGGCTCTTCCTTCAGCCTGGAACGTTCTTTGTCCCAACCCCAGATGGCTCCCTCCTCCACCTCATTCAGATCTGTTTCCTTAGTTAAGCTCCACAAGGGGCTTGGTCGACTTTGCTCACCGTCATAACCTCAGTGCCAAGCACTGTTCCAGGAACAGAGTCCGACACAAATAGGTGCATGACACAGATGACACAGATTCACTGCACAGACAGATGAATTAAAGGGTAAAAACACCCAGCCTAACACTGCATATACTGCTATTCTGGAAAAGTAGTTTCCATCAACGTCACTGTGGTGGATATACAGATTTTAGTCAGTAACACCCAATACACAAAATGTGGTATTTTTTTTTCCCAAAAATAGAAGATATTTAATATTAACATATTTTCCTCTTTTTATATGTATTGTTTTTCACACAATAATGTATTAAGAATATCATATCTGGATGTTTATGCGTTATACTGTAATTACTACACAACTGAAATTTATAAACAATGATTTCTTATGGATATATAAAATTCTATCCTGTAGGTATTTCAAGATTTACTTATCCATTCTGTATAGGTGGGTATTTGAATATCCCACTTTATCCCTACAATGTAAAGCTTAAATCATCATCTTTGTGTGTGTGTGTGTGTGTGCATAAACAATGAATTCTGTTACACTGAAAAGAAATTTTAAAAAAAGACCTTGATCAGAGAAATAAATAAATATATATATATATAGTTGCCTTCTTTTTTTTTTTTAAGATTTATTTATTCATTTGAGAGAGAGAGAGTGCACGCACCCATGTGCAAGGGCAGGGTTCGGGGAGAGGGAGACAAGCAGACTCCCCGCTGAGCAGACAGCCCAACACAGGGTTCAGTCCCAGGACTCTGAGGTCATGACCTGAGCCAAAATCAAGTCATCAGATGTTTAACAAACTGAGTCACCCAGATGCCCCCCAAATGTGATGTTTCTGTATTTCTTGAGATGAAGCTTAATCTGCTTCAAGCCCCCTCTCCTGGGCTGGTGAGAAACTCAATCTTAGTTTCTGGGAGGGGCTCTCTAGGCCTCTCTGGGATCATGCAAGAACCCAAGGGGGTGGACGCAGCTCAGAACACTCAGAAAAGGGATTTTTGGTTTGGGGATAATAGTTGTCACTACCGATATATGTTGCGCCCCCCAAAATACACACACACACACACACACACACACACACACACTTCCTTCGAAAAAAATCGTATCTGTAGAGTGCCACAGATGTCCCCTCTAAGATTTAGCCACTGCCTGGGACATTGCAGTAGAGCATCTGACCCATCGGACCAGCAAAAAGCAAAAGCAAATCCCCTTTACCAGCTCCGAGGATGCTCCCCAACTTCTCTTCCTCTCCGTGGGCTCCTACCTCCACCTCCCGAAAGTTCTCATCTCTACCCACCCAATGCAATACCCTTCAAACGACTGTAGATTTTCCAAAACTTAAACTTGGAAAGTTTTGCCTTTGGCCCTATTGCACACAAGCTGCCGTAAAATGCTAAATGAGGCATTTAAACAGACTTGTTGAAATTCAACCAGGCAAACTCAAAGTCTCAGTTTCCCTCCTTCACATGGCAGGGGAAATACAGCAGAGAGAATAAAATACACAGTGATACCCAATAAATTACCTACCACATTAGAATTAGTCTGTGTGCGCGTGTCCCGGCATTTACCACAGTGCCTGGCACATGGGTATTGAATCATTGTTAGTGGAACTCATGACTGCATGAATGAATTTCATTTATCTCAAGTAAATGTACCTCAAGAAATGCCCCTTAGGGTGGACATTTCCCTAGAAATGCTTTGCTCCTCTAGATTCTCTCTCTACTCTTCTCCATCTTCTCTTGGGCTCCAGGAGGCTGACCTTCCGCCTTTGGATGGGTTTCCTTAAAGGGGTGTGTCCCCAGGACATCTCAGTGAGGGAGAAGAGTACGATCAAGGTATGAATTCTCCCCACCCCTGTTCAGTTTCAGTGGCATCACCAAGAACGGCGTTGCCTGTTCTGGTCAGTGTTTGTCATGGTCTGATCCCAAATTCTCAGGTGGAAACCCTAATCCCAGTGTGATGGTGTTTGGGGTAATTAGATCACAGGATGGCACCCTCATGAGTGGGATTAGTGTCCTTCAAAGAAGAGGCCATTGAGCGAGCTCACTCTCTTTCTGCCCTGTAAGGAGACAAGGAGAAGTGGACCGTCTGCCACCCAAGAGGGCTTTCACCGGAACCTGACTGGGCTGGCAGCTTGCCCTCAGAATTCCAGACTCCAGAACAGCAAGGAAAAAACTTCTGTTACTTAAAAACCACCCAACAGGGATACCTGGGTGGCTCAGTGGGTTAAGCCTCTGCCTTCAGCTCAGGTCATGATCTCAGGGTCCTGGGATGGAGGCCAACATTGGGCTCTCTGCTCAGCAGGGAGCCTGCTTCCCCCCTCCTCTCTCTGCCTCTCTGCCTACTTGTGATCTCTCTATCAAATAAATAAATTAAAAATCTTTAAAAAAGAAAACTCACTTTAAAGAAAAAAAAGACCACCCAATGTATGGTAGTTTGTTAAAGAAGAGAACCACTCAGAGAAATATATAAATGTGTGTGTGTGTGTGTGTGTATACACACACAGGTGTGAATGCACACAGGTACATCTGTATTTATTTCAGAGTCCTCACTGCCAGCACTCATGGGAGCAGGTGACATTATCAGTCCCCAAAGAGCTACTGTCTCTGTGTCAGTGCTGGAGCTCGAGGTCCATAGGGCAGGCAGTGAGGAGGAAGACGGATGGAAAGTGGGGAAGAGGGTGAAAAAACTAAAAGCCACCAAGATGATCTGGGGCTCATGCGGACAGACTGAAACCTGCCTCCGTTCCCATTGTCCCTAACCGCAGTGACAAGGCTGTCCGGGAGTGGCCAGGCCCTCCACCGCGGAGAGAACACGCACCGGGCCTGGAGTGCAGAGACTGAGAGAGCCCGCCACCGGGAGAAGGGGGAGCAGTGGCAGGCCCAGCCGCTGCCTCAGGCCAAGGAGGCAAGCCAGCAGGCAAGCCACAGAGCCCCCAGAACTCATACCGGATCCTCGGTGGCCCTCCGTAGAAGGCGACTCCGGGAGATGTGGTTCAGCCCGGCCATGCCAGCACACCCAAAGCCAGCAGCTCCCTCAAGGAAAGCTCGTAGCGAGCCAGGAGGCTCACCTCCCCGCCAGCGGTTCTCTCGCAGGGTCTCCTTCCACCCACCAGCCCCCGGACACTGCACTGTCCCCTGTGGTTTCCACCCACACTGCCCATGCTGCTGGCGATGCACCCCCCTCCACGCTCTCCCCAAACTTCGCAGCTGGAACCCTGCTGGGACCCTGACGAACTGTACAACCACCCTCGGTGTGGAGGAACAAAGAGAACATCAACTGGTAGATTTTATTGTTTTTCCCAGCTGGAGCTGGATTTGCTTAAAAATATTAATTGAGCAGCTACAAATGGAGACCCTACATGACACACAAATGCAGTAGGGGTCCAGAGGGGGCCAAGGGACGCGATCCCCCACCTCCCACGATGCTCACCCTCCAGCAGAGGGCGCGGGGCGTACCTACCTCTGCTTCCCGGCCTTGCGGCCTCACGGAGTAGACGCATAAACTGGGGATACTCATTAAGTGTCCAGAACCTTCCGAGGAAAGGTGGTTTATGAAACAGAGTTATTGTCCTACTGCATCTCCAAAGATACAGTTTATCTTGCCTCATTTTTAAGAATAAAAGAAAGGGGGATTTATCATGAACACAGGCAGAATGACTGACTCTGGACCAGACTCTCTCCGCAGAATATCTTGTTTCATTTTCATGCGATGTCACAAGATGCATGGCCAGAAATTATTATCTCCACTAGGTCAATGGAGCGACTAAAGCCAGGAGAGGTAAAATGGCCAGCCCAAGGTCACACAGCTAGCAAGGGAAGTAAATGGGATGCTTATTTTTGGTCTGGGCTCCCTACCTGGGAAGGAATTAGGCCAAATGTTCTATTTTTTAAAACCTTACAACAAGCCCAATAAGATAGGTTTGACTACTAGCCCTCCTGTCATGCCAGAGGAGGCTCCAGGGCAGAGAGGACGCACAGATACTGAGTGAAGGAGTCAGGAACTGGACCCAGCTCGGCCTGATCACAGAGCCCACCGTCTTGCTACTCACCAGAACCCATAAAACACAGCTGACATGGCATTTGTTCAGGCCATGTTTCATTCCTGAATATCTTTCTCCATAAATACACAGAGAGATCTACATATCAGTAGAGATAGAGCCCCACATATCCATTACATTCCATTCAACACATAATACCGATACTCCATCTAATGCTTCAAGCTGTTCTACTCCTAGTATTGAATTATTTGCTTCTCCCAACCTCCATTAACCAAGTTTGGGGAGAAAAGCTAGCTGCCACATAAGTCTTGATGAGAATAAAGTCTCTTTATTACTATTATTATTCCCCTAATGGTCTGTGCAGTATTGTACATAACTTTTTAGTCCTTCATAAAACCCCGTTGATAAACATTTGACAACTTGTTACGATTTTAAAACTTTCATTGCCAGATTTGAGCCAGCACCACCGGAATCTAACAATGTGATACGAAGGCAGTCGCAGTATCGGTGATGCAATAAAGGATTTTGCAGCCCCTCTCAGGGCCTAATTTATGACATGCGCACTGAAGAATGATCAAGATTCACTATTTGCCATTATAAGAAACAGGCCAACCAATTCATAATTTTCAGGAAAGCTGGTTTTAACAGCCCTATTAGTTTTACAATTCCGACTTTTGTAAGCTTCAATTTGTTATGTTTAAGTTATTTGCTCTGAGGAGTTGGAGTGCTCTTACTGGGGTCTTAAGGTCTATTTTTTTCCAAACAGAGTTTGCAGAGAAAGACAATAGCAGTGCTGAAAAGTTCAATTAAGATAAACTCTGAAAGTCAAAGGGAAAAGCTGTGGATATTCATTCAAGTTGAAAATACACAGAGCCTTTCTACCCCTCTTCTGTTTATTAAAAAATATACATAATAAGCTGGAGGGGATGTGTGTTGCCGTCTGTGAGGTGCATTAGAGTTTTTAGACATTTGCTAGACCAGATCTGATCTCCAGACTTCACGGTATTAATCCCTCTGTCTATTGAGGGATGGTTAAAATGTTAAAAGAGTGAGATACATATATTCAAAAAGCATATTTGATCTGGGTCCATATATAAGCTGCTCAAATATGGAAGCTAAAAAATAAGTTTTAATATGTACATATTAATATGTACTTAGCCCATACATGGTCATTCATTCATTCATGAAAGAAATGGTTTTTAAACACCACACAGTTGTTGGTAAACTATAACCTGCAGGCCTAATTCAGACCTTTGCCTATTTTTGTGCAGCCTAGAAGCTAGGAATGGTTTTCACATTGTTTTAGTCAAAAAGATCAATAATATTTCCTGACATGGGAAAATGATAGGAAATCCAAATTTCGGTGTCTGTAAATAAAGTTTTATTGGCACACGGTCACACTCATTTGTTCCCATGTTGCTGAGGTTGTTTTGACACTGCAGTGTTGGAAGTCAGTAGAGTCAACAGAGCCATGTGGCCCACAAAGCCTAAAATATTTACTACTTGGCCCTGATCCATTCTATTCCTGGTCCTGGAGTTAAGAGAAAGAAAGAAAGAAAGAAAGAAAGAAAGAAAGAAAGAAAGAAAGAGGAAGGAAGAAAGAAAATAGTAAAACAGAACCGGTCTTCCTTCATTAGGGACAGCAGTAAATATGTCAAATGATTTTAAGTGCTATGGAGAAGAGCAAATCAATAATAAGTAAATCAAATACAGACTGATAAGGTGGGTTGAATGTGTGACTCAAATATCAAGGTGCCACTGCCATCGGGGACATGACTTTTGAAACAGGGAATAATTCTTGGTGAATTTCCAAACAGAACAGAGTAAACTCTCCTTCCATTTATGCAGTGTATATTAAAACTATACAAAGAACACTTTGTGCTATATATAAAATGGAATTTGGTTCTAGGTCAAGATCATCGTAATCAGGGCTTTTCAACTACCCAACTTTCTGACATGACGCTAGAAAGTCAAGCAGGATGTGAAACAATCCTTCTTTGTGCTGCACTCTCTCTCAGATGGCAGGATGTTGAGTAACCCTGGCCCTCACCCACCAATTCAACACAGACATTAAAATCTCTGAGACTGTTGTCAGGCTTGGAGGGGGAAAAACAAGGTTGAGATCTGGGAGCCAAGTTTTCAACAGATGAGGAGGGTGGCCAGTAAGGAGGTAGATAATCTCAAAGAAGTGATCGTGGTATGCTGGTAAATGTTTAATAAGTCGCTCTGATTTGCCAATTTCCATGGTGTAAATACTCCCACAGTGGCCAGTTTCAAGCTACCAACACGACATCATTGAATACAGAAGGTGGAAGGAGGTGTATTCAACTAGCTCTCCAGAGCCAGTATGAGCCAGCCCCTGGGATGGATAGTGGTTGATACACGTAAAGGGCATGAACCTCCACCAAACAGAACACTTCACCCGAGCAAGCAGGAACAGCCATCTGAAAGATACATCAGTGAGTGACCTATCACCGACCTAACTTCCCAACCCAGAAGGATATGGAGGCAACAGAGATAAAGCTTTCCCTTCACTAAGCGGCGACCTCAGGGATTCAACTAAGGTGAGAAATGAAGAAGACAGTTTTTGAGGCTGATAAAGATTTAGCAGTGTGTTTACCGGGAAACAGAATTCTGGAAGAAAAAATATGGGGACATTTTGGAGACAAGTTAGCAGAGGGAGGCTGGGTAAGGAAGTTTCCAGGCCAGAATACATTCTGGGTATGACCAAGGGTAACAGAGAGCCTCTCCCCATTCCAAACCAAACCCGACAGCCATCGAAGAGGCAGTATTCCAGCAAATTCATCTTGCACACAGTCATCAAATTATTATAAGTTAGCTTCTGCAACTACAGTAGCTGCTCAAAAAACACATTACTACAGTAGAGCTCTGTGAAATATTTTGCACATACAGCAAACGTGGCAAATTTTGCCACTTCATTGACTCTGTAAAACTGAAAGATCTCCCCCTTTGTCTTGTATAGTTTCACTAATTACATCATTAGCAGAAGGCCATTGGACCAACATGAAGGAGATAAAAACTACTTTTTCTACATCTAAGTGGAAATGTAAGTTAAAATATAGAAATATCCATGCCTATATGGTACAAAATCCACAGGAGATAAGAGAGTCAAGTGATTAAGAGAGACGTCATCTTAAAAAAAATCAAAAGAATTGACATCTTTTATGTACAATTGCTGTGATCAGACAACCAATCTCAGTTGCTCAATCTTGCTAATACGGACACTCTTTGATGAAGACAGGAAGGCAGGGTGAATGCAAAAGTTTCAGCACAAGGAGTGTCTGGATAGAAAGGGATGAGTATAAGAGAACAAATAAATGAAACTGAAGTTCTTGAGACTGGCCAAGATAGAAGTGATGTCTCAACCCTTCCCAGAGGCACGTGGTCTCCAAAGGTGGGACATGCTGGCAGTCAATGGCAACACATAGGGCAGTGGGCCTGAGGACAGGAATGAATTTTAATTCTCTAGGAAGTGACACACACAATGAACCTGACTTCCCAAAACTTCACTCTACTACATACACAGGAACAAAGAGTAACATATGTGGCATAATGAAATCTTGTCTGGAAAACTTTATGCCTGTGGTTATAATTATGAGTATCTATGAGTCGGCTGAATTCTGTCCCAATTGAGGCTGTGAGCATTAGCATTCAGTTCTTGGAAATATGACTCAACCCGTGCCAGCCAACTCTATGGCGAAGTTCCCAATGGGGACTCAGCTCTGGAGAGTCATGTGGGTCATGCAGCAAGAAGGCACTGAAAGAACTTGAACAAGAGAACCCTGCGGGGAAGCACATGGACTTTGAAGTCAGCCCTGGGCTTGCAACCTGATATCTTACACGACCTCCTAGTGTGAGATTGGGCAAGTCAATTAAGCTTTCGAAGTTTCCTCATCAGTAAAATGGAGGTTGAATAGTATGTACATCCGAGAGCCAACAATAAAGGAACTAAATGAGACAGTGCATTGATGTGGTTAACGCAGTGACTGGGATCTATTTTGTCTGCAGTAAATGTTGGCCGGTGATACCAGTTATAATAGGAATAGACTGGCATGAGTGTTTCTGCTACAGAGAGACCAACCTTAAAGCAGCAGTTGTGAAGAACAGAGGATGGGTTGACCAACTGGAGGTCTAGAGTCCATTCTAAACATTTCTTTGCTTAAGTAAACTTTATCTGTCCCTGAAGTAAATGGGTCCAAAAAATGTAACTCAGGGGCTTACTATATGTCCCAGGCACTGACCTAGGTACTGGGAATACAGTGAATTCAAAAGATTAAAATCCCAGCCATTGTGCAGCCTATATGGCAGTGGGGAGAGACAGACAATAAATTTAAAAAAAAAAATCAACAGTACTGTATAAACAGTGACTCCCAAAGTGGGGCCCTTGGGTCAACAACGTCAACATCAACCTGGGAACTTTTTAGAAACACCCAACCTGGGGCTTCCCTCCAGTCCTGAAGGGAATGAATGAATCAGGAACTCAGAAGGTAAAGCCCAGAAATCTGTGGTCTAAGAAACCTTCCAGGGGATTCTAACACAAGCCAAAGTTTGAGAATCACTGAGAGTTTGCATTTCTGACAAGCTTCTAGGGGGCCCTGATGTGCTGATATGGCGACACACAGTTAGAATGACTGATATAAACAAGCCAGGGATAAGAGCTCACCGAGTAAATAAAACAGGCAAGGGGGTGTCTTAAGCCAAGTTCCTGCAGAAGCAGACCCTGAGATGAGAATTTGAAATGCCAGTGGTTTGTTGGGGAGATGAGAAGCCCAAGAAGGGAGTGAAAAAGTGAGACAGGCTAAGGGAAGGCAGCCAACATGGTTGTGAGCACATGGCTCATGGCCCACTGGGACCTCCAGGAACTGTACGGAATATGCCTCAGCTGTTCAGCCCAAGGAGTGAGGAAGCTGAGGTACTTACTTACCACTTCGTCAGCCACTGACTAAGGTCACACTCTGCGGGATGTCTGCCCTATCCCTCACAGAGGAGAAGAGAAAGCCCTCCGCACAAGAGAAACAGGTTCTTGCAGCAGAAAGCAGTTTCCAGGGGTAGGAGGAACGTGGGGTATGAGGGAAGGCAGAGAAGACGAGCTCGTGGAGAAAAAGTGGGAGTTGAACAAAGACCAGAGGACAAGAGGGAGCAAGTCCTGCCCATATCTGGAAACTTCCCAGGCGAAAGGAACAGAAAGAACAGATGCCCTGAGGTGGGAACACACCCAGCAGCCAGCGCATGGGTAGAACAGTGAAGAGGCCGCCAGTGTGTCTGGAGCAGCAAAGGGCGGGAAGGGGGAGGGCGTGGGGAGCTACAGCAAGGACTGCAGCGGGGGGGTGGGGGGTGAGAAGTGAGGTCACTGGAGGTTTTGAGTACAACACCTGACTTCAGTTCAAAAGGATGTGGAGGGAGAGAGGCTGTTGGTTGGATACAGAATATGAATATTCTGGTAGACAGAGGTACAGGGATAGAGAGATATGGAGACATGGACCCAGGAGAACGGGGACCCCTGTGAGGAGACCACTCTAAACTGGAGGCAGAAATGCTGGTGGCTTGGACCAAGGTACAAGGATACTTCAGTGACGTCATGAGCAGCCCGGTTTTCTCAGGTGAACCCCTCAGCTTTCCTCCGTATGGGCTTCAGAGGGCCAAGAGGAGGCCAAACCACGAGGAGCTGCTCCAGGATTACACACTCAATGTGCGAAGCCATCCTGGAAGTACAAGCAGTCTCTCCCCCACGAGTTGGAGCAAGGACCCAGGACCAAGCCTGGGTTGCCTGCGGGGCTGTAAACTACCCTTCGCAGCCATGGTCATGGGGCGCCTTGACGGACCGCGTGTGGTTCAGGCGCCCACGGCTGGAAACCAGAGGCAGGAATAGCCACACCCCAACCGTGTTCGGAGAGAGCTGGGGGGGGGATTTCTCCTGAAGACGTCTGATGGCGGTGGTACATGACGCTCTCCATCCTCCCTTCCATAATAATAGAGTTTTTAGCCCAACCCATGGCCACCTGAAGTCCACACTCCCCAGTCTTGCTCACAGATCGATGGGGCCACATGATGAAACAGTGGGCGAACAGAAGGGATAATACCCAGGGGCAGTGGATGGCTCAGTCGTTGAGCGTCCAACTCTTGGTTTTGGCTCAAGTCATGATCTCCGGGTCTTAGGATGGGGCCGCAGGTCAGGCCCCCATGTGGGGCCCTGAACTGGGCTCCAGGCTCAGTGTAGGGTCTGCTTGTCCCTCTCCCTCTGCTCCTCCCCCCGCACTCACACTCGCTCTCTCTCCGTCTCTCTCTCTCTAAAATAAGTAAATAAATCTTAAAAGAAGAAGGAGGACGAGGAGGAAGAGGAGGAGAAAAAGAGGAGGAGAAGGAAGAGAGGGAGAAGTGATAATGTACAACTTGCTATTTTGCCCTTAAAACAAAGTGGGTGCCATAGCCCTTCTCCTTCCCTCCTGATGGGAATGCAACTCCAGTGATGGCGATCCTGGGGTCCTGAGGACAATGGAAGCATCATAATAACAGAAAGCAATGGGACAAAAGGACCCAAGGTTCCTACCAGATTTTCAAAGCAGGATCACACTATCAGCTTGGATTTTGATTTCTGTGAAACCAAAATAAAATTCCAGTTTTTTTTTTTAAGTTACCATTTTGAAGGGCCCAGGCAAAGCAGACCAAAATCCTAACTTATACAGAGACTGGATTTTATTATCACAAGGAGGAGAGTTTTATTATCACAAGGGGAACTAAGGAGGCAAAAAAGGGAAAAAAGCAATGATAGTCTTCACTGTCACCATACAGTTAGTTCCCAATGATAGTCTTCACTGTCACCATACAGTTAGTTCCAGAACTTTAACAGCCACTGGTGTGGGGTTTTTTCACAGAAATTTCCTAGTTCTGTGAGAATTCTATCTCATCTAAGATCTATGGCTTCAATTTGTTCAAACAAAGCTTTGAACCTTTTTCATTTACAAATGTAACCAACCTTGCTAAATCTTGGCATTATGTCTTCACTACTGAGCTTGTCGGTGGGAGTCTTCGAGAACACCTCTGAGATCCAAAAAGACACCAAATCATCAAGTTAAGCGGGGCCTCTGCAGCTGGGGTGGAGCCCCAGATATCACCAGAATGGGGGTGAGGGAGGGGAATTTTAAAAATCTGATCACTGTATCTTCTCCTAAAAGACTTCATTTCAGGGCAAGAGTCAAGATTCTCACTGCTCTGACAGGAAAGAAAAATGCACACAGGCCACAAACAAATGTATTTTGTCCAGTGATCGAGGAGACAAAGACGGTCCTCAAACCCAGAAGAATAAAATTTTTACCAAATTATCTACAGTATCGATAAAACTACCCTTTCTCACTAACATTTCATCATCCCAGTGTGTTCCCACATAAAAGCAAATGAAGGCTCCATTTGTTTTTTTTTAATTATTTTTATTAACATTTAATGTATTATTTGCCCCAGGGTATAGGTCTGTGAATTATCAAGCTTACACATTTCACAGCACTCACCATAGCCCATATTACTTAATAGTATACTTTTCATTACATAGCATATGAAATAGTGTTATCATACGAATGGTAATTTTTATTAAGTGCCTACATGGACCTTCAATCCATCTTTTGCACCAAATCCTCAAACTACCTTGTTAGGTGGGTATAATTAACATCATCCTATGGATAAGAACACTGACCTACAAAGAAGACAAAGAACCAGCCAGGGTCACTCATTCAGGGAGTGGCAAGTCCAGAAATGGAAGCCAGAAAGTCAACCTCTAGAGACCACATCACTGAACATGACTCTCCCAGCCTCCTAGACAGAGTCATGGGCCACCCAGCTCTCCCTCCACAGACATCTGCTGCCCAACTTCAGGAATGTGGTCAGCACACGGCCAGAGAGCTGCTCCATCAAGGTCTACACGGGCAGCAGGCTGTGTCCTCAAGGCCATGCCCTATGAGGGAGGGACAGCCCACTGGCAGTGACCAAGCAAGGCGTGGCCATAAATTCCCACCATCTGGGGGCACGTACTGCCCCTCGGAGCATTCTGTGCTCCAGAGCTTCCCACAGGGTCGAACAGGACTTTGTAGACTGATACACCAACTCCTCCACTGCTTCTGTCCAAATGTGCTTCCCCCTGCTCGTCCCTCAGCAGATGTGGAGTCCAAAGAAACACCTCGAACCCCAATCTCCGTCTTGGTGCCTGCCTCTGTCACCTGTGCCACCATATTTACCAACAGAGATGTCTGTTGAAGGAATGAATGACCGTGTGACTATAAGAGGAATACGGAATACTCTATCTAAGCCTTGGTTTCTGCATAACAATCCATTCAACAAATAAATAACCTGACACTGTGTTCCAAGTGCCATCCTAAGCAAGAACAGAACACGCAAGGTCCCTTCCCTTAGATGCTGATGGCAATTATGGGACCTATGTCAGTGGCTCTCAATCTTTTTTTTAATTTTATTTATTTGAAAGAGAGAGAGAGAAAACACGCATGCACAAGTGGGAGGAGGGGCAGAGGGAGAAGCTGGGGCTCGATCCCAGGACCCTGGCATCATGACCTGAGCCAAAGGCAGATGCTTATCCCACTGAGCCACCCAGGGGCCCCAGTGGCTCTCAATCTTGATGGCTCATGAAAATCACCAAGTACTTTTTGGTGTTTTTGTTTGTCCATGCCCAAGGCCCACAGAATTGAGCTGAATAAGAGTAAAGTGAAGGCAGAGAACCAGAGAAAGGATTTATACCAGGCCTTCTCAAATTTTCCTGGGTATATGAATCCCCTGCAACTTTGGTTAACACCCAGATTCACCCAGTAGGTCTTTGGCAAGGCTGCCGGAGCTGGGGCTGATCCCAAACCACACTGGATTTAAGGGAAGAAAGATGCCGGGAAGCATCAGTAGAGGCATAGAGAGCCCCCAACTTATGACCTGCAATTATTTGATGATTTTACGTTATACCTTCAGACCCTGCACATTAAGATCTTACCAGTTTTGAGAAACTGCCAAACACCCCTCTATCCGTCTTGTTTCTTTAAAGATAAGAGCCCGGCTCAAGTGACTGTGAGTGTGAATATTGTAGAAGAATACAGAACACCAAACCACTTCTCCTTATACCATTGAAACATTCAAATAAAACTTTGCATAGTTTACATTTTGCATTTAGAGGTTAAACATGCAGACCGGTGTGTGTGTGTGCGCGCGCGCGCGCGCGTGTGTGTGCGTGTGTGTGTGTGCGCGCGCGCGTGTGTGTGTGAGAAAGAGAATTCCGAATGTATCAAGACTTTTCTTCTTTCTAAACACAGTCATCTTCACAAACAACTTTGACAATACACTTTCATTTTGTCAGAGTTGCCTGGGATGAAATTCGCTCAGCCATTAAAAGGTGGGAAAGTGTCCTGCTGCTGTGTATATAAGACAAGGCCACTGTTTTGTCATATGTCAGCTACCCATCAGTCGAAGCAGAGAAAGCGATTGGTACATGATGGGGTCGGTAAGAAGCCCTCCAAACCTTAATTATCAGAGTGCCCCCCAGTTTCGCTGGGCTTGTCAGTGACTCCTGACAAGCTCAGAGGCAGATGAAAAGACAGGGCATCACCAACTGGTTAATTAGCAGCCAGCACAAAGCAACCTAAATTACAAGCCCAAGAAAATATGCCACAGAGTTGTATTTTGTATGTGGGATTTAAGCAACACGTGCAAGGGAAAATGTGAATTTTTCATATTGCAAAACATATCTCAATTGTTCTTTGGGATCAGCTTGGGCAGACAGGAAGACAGGTCACTCTTTTATACCTCGAAGAGCTGTTGAGAACCTACTGGAGTCTGGTCCTGAGGCCAGGAAGAGGCATCTAGGGTGGCTGACCCATTCCTTCCTTCTTTCATGCATTCATTCAACAAATATGTATTGTTGTCTACAGTGACCCATAAGGATCCAAGCACTGAGCTAGATTCTACGTATGTGGTTATAAAAACAGGCATATTCTGACACAGGCTGCACTACGGATGGCCCCAGAAGGCATATGCTAAATGAAATAAGCCAATGGCAAAAGGACAAGTAGCCTGTGAGTCACTCCTACGTGGGACCTAGAGCAGTCGTATGCACAGGACGGGGAATAGGAGTGTGGTTGCCAGGGACTAGGGGGACGAGGGAATGGGAACTACTGTTTCATGGGGGCAGAGGCTCAGTTTGAGAAGATGAAAACACTCTGCGGGGCGCCTTAGTGGCAAGACGGTTGCACACTGGACTCTTGGTGGGATTGGGGGGTTATAAGATCGAGCCTCATGGCAGGCTCCACACTCAGCAGGGAATCTGCTTAAGATTCTCTCTCTCCCAGGGAAACCCTCCTACACTGTTGGTGGGGATACAAGCTGGTGCAGCCACTCTGGAAAAGAGTATGAAGGTTCTCAAAACGTTGAAAATGGAGCTACCCTACAACCCAGCAATTGCACAACTGGGTATTTACAACAAAGATACAAATGTAGTGATCCAAAAGGGCACATGCACCCCAATGTTTATAGCAGCAATGTCCACAATAGCCAAACTATGGAAAGAGCCCAAGTGTCTATCAACAGATGAATGGATAAAGAAGAAGTGGTGCACACATACGATGGAATATTATGCAGCCATCAAAAATGAAATCATGCCATTTGCAACGACATAAAAGGAACTACAGGGCATTATGCTTAGCGAAATAAGTCAATCAGAGAAAGACATTTATCATATAATCTCATGGATATGTGGAATTTAAGAAACAAGGTAGAGGATCACAGGGGGAGACAAGGAAAAATGAAACAAGATGAAACCAGAGAGGGAGAAAAACCACAAGAGACTCTTAATCATAGGAAACAAACTGGGGATTCTGGAGGGGAGAAGGATGGAGGGATGGGATAACTGGGTGATGGACACTGAGGAGGGTATGTGTTATAATGAGCACTGGGTATTATATGGGACTAATGAATCACAGACTTGTACCATTGAAACAAATAATATATGTTAATTAATTGATTTTAAATTTAAAAATTAAAAAAAAGATTCTCTCCCTCTCCCCCTGCCCCTCCCACTTGTGCCCGCTCTCAAACAAATAAATAAGTCTTTAAAAAAAGGAAAAAACCACTCTGCAGGGGGATGGTGGTGATGCTTGTACAATGTAAATGTGCTTAACACCACTGTACTATACACTTAAAAATGGTCGACATGATAAATTTTATGGTATGGATATTTTACCACAGTTTAAAAAAAAAATTTCTTTAAGGGAAAAAAAAAAACCACCACCCAAAGGCATGATTCCTGCTCTAAGAGAAATGACAGCCCAGTGGGAAGAGAGATGTGAAATAAACTGGAAAGTTAAGATTTAACTATACATAGAACCGCTGTAAAGGCAGGTCCCTCCCACCAGGGTCAATGTGACTAACTTGCAGAAACAACCTTAATATTATTTGCTTTAGAAACATTCCTCGCGGAGGGAGGAGTCAAGATGGCGGAGAAGTAGCAGCTGAGACTACTTCGGGTAGCGGGAGATCAGCTAAATAGCTTATCTAAAGATTGCAAACACCTACAAATCCAACGGGAGATCGAAGAGAAGAAGAACAGCAATTCTAGAAACAGAAAATCAACCACTCTCTGCAAGGTAGGACTGGCGGAGAAGTGAATCCAAAGCGACGGGAAGATAGACCGCGGGGGGAGGGGCCGGCTCCCGGCGAGCGGCGGAGCAACGGAGCAAAATCAGGACTTTTAAAAGTCTGTTCCGCTGAGGGACATCGCTCCAGAGGCTTAACCGGGGTGAAGCCCAGGCGGGGTCAGCGCGGCCTCAGGTCCCGCAGGGTCGCAGAAGGATCGGGGGTGTCTGAGTGTCGCAGAGCTTACCGGTATTAGAACGGGGAAGCCGGCTGCAGAGACAGAGCCGAGGAGTGACTCTCAGCTCGGGGTCGCCTTGAACCGGTCGCAGGCGCGGTCAGCTCGGAGCGCGGCCGGAGGCCAGAGTGACGGGAGTCATTGGGCGCTGTTCTCTGGGGGCGCACTGAGGAGTGGGGCCCCGGGCTCTCGGCTCCTCCGGGCCGGAGACCGGGAGGCCGCCATCTTCATTCCCGTCCTCCGGACTCTACGGAAAGCGCTCAGGGAACAAAAGCTCCCGAAAGCGAACCCGAGCGGATGACTCAGCGCGGCCCCGGGTAAGGGCGGTGCAACTCCGCCTGGGGCAAAGACGCTTGAGAATCACTACAACAGGCCCCTCCCCCAGAAGATCTACGGGAAACCCAGCCAGGACCAAGTTCACCTACCAAGGAGAACGGCGGAATTCCAGAGGAGGCGAAAGCAAAGCATGGAACTCATGGCTTTCTCCCCATGATTCTTTAGCCTTGCAGTTAATTTAATTTTTTATTTCTTTTTCAATTTTTTTTCTCTTCTTCTGCTAAATTTTTTTAACTTTTACCGTTTTCTTTTTTAGCGTTTTTTAAATAGTTTATCTAATATATATATATATATACATATATATATATTTTCCTTTTTATATTTTTTATCGGCTTTCTTTTTTTAATAGTTTCTTTTTTTTTTTTCTTTCTGAACCCCTTTTTATCCCCTTTCTCCCCCCTCATGATTTGGGATCTCTTCTGATTTGGCTAAAGCATATTTTCCTGGGGTTTTTGCCACCCTTTTAGTATTTTACTTGCTCCTTCATATACTCTTATCTGGACAAAGTGACAAGGCGGAAAAATTCACCACAAAAAAAAGAACAAGAGGCAGTACCAAAGGCTAGGGACCTAATCAATACAGACATTGGTAATATGTCAGATATAGAGTTCAGAATGATGATTCTCAAGGTCCTAGCCGGGCTTGAAAAAGGCATGGAAGATATTAAAGCAACCCTCTCGGGAGATATAAAAGCCCTTTCTGGAGAAATAAAAGAACTAAAATCTAACCAAGTTGAAATGAAAAAAGCTATTAATGAGGTGCAATCAAAAATGGAGGCTCTCACTGCTAGGATAAATGAGGCAGAAGAAAGAATTAGCGATATAGAAGACCAAATGACAGAGAATAAAGAAGCTGAGCAAAAGAGGGACAAACAGCTACTGGACCACGAGGAGAGAATTCGAGATAAGTGACACCATAAGACGAAACAACATTAGAATAATTGGGATTCCAGAAGGAGAGGACACAGAGAGGGGAGCAGAAGGTATGTTGGAGAGAATTATTGGAGAGAATTTCCCCAATATGGCAAAGGGAACAAGCATCAAAATCCAGGAGGTTCAGAGAACCCCCCTCAAAATCAATAAGAATGGGTCCACACCCCGTCACCTAATAGTAAAATTTACAAGTCTTAGTGACAAAGAAAAGATCCTGAAAGCAGCCCGGGAAAAGAAGTCTGTAACGTACAATGGTAAAAATATTAGATTGGCAGCAGACTTATCCACAGAGACCTGGCAGGCCAGAAAGAGCTGGCATGATATATTCAGAGTACTAAATGAGAAAAACATGCAGCCAAGAATACTATATCCAGCTAGGCTATCATTGAAAATAGAAGGAGAGATTAAAAGCTTCCAGGACAAACAAAAACTGAAAGAATTTGCAAATACCAAACCAGCTCTACAGGAAATATTGAAAGGGGTCCTCTAAGCAAAGAGAGACCCTAAAAGTAGTAGATCAGAAAGAAACAGAGACAATATACAATAACAGTCACCTTACAGGCAATACAATGGCACTAAATTCATATCTCTCAATACTTACCCTGAATGTTAATGGGCTAAATGCCCCAATCAAAAGACACAGGGTATCAGAATGGATCAAAAAACAAAACCCATCTATATGTTGCCTACAAGAAACTCATCTTAAACCCGAAGACACCTCCAGGTTTAAAGTGAGGGGGTGGAAAAGAATTTACCATGCTAATGGACATCAGAAGAAAGCAGAAGTGGCAATCCTTATATCAGATCAATTAGATTTTAAGCCAAAGACTATAATAAGAGATGAGGAAGGACACTATATCATACTCAAAGGAACTGTCCAACAAGAAGATCTAACAATTTTAAATATCTATGCCCCTAGCGTGGGAGCAGCCAACTATATAAACCAATTAATAACAAAATCAAAGAAACACATCGACAATAATACAATAATAGTAGGGGATTTTAACACTCCCCTCACTGAAATGGACAGATCATCCAAGCAAAAGATCAACAAGGAAATCAAGGCCTTAAATGACACACTGGACCAGATGGACATCACAAATATATTCAGAACATTTCATCCCAAAGCAATAGAATACACATTCTTCTCTAGTGCACATGGAACATTCTCCAGAGTAGATCACATTCTTGGTCCTAAATCAAGTCTCAACTGGTATCAAAAGATTGGGATCATTCCCTGCATATTTTCAGACCACAATGCTCTAAAGCTAGAACTCAATCACAAGAGGAAATTTGAAAGAACCCAAATACATGGAGACTAAACAGCATCCTTCTAAAGAATGAATGGGTCAACCAGGAAATCAAAGAAGAATTGAAAAAATTTATGGAAACAAATGATAATGAAAACACAACGGTTCAGAATCTGTGGGACACAACAAAGGCAGTCCTGAGAGGAAAATATATAGCGGTACAAGCCTTTCTCAAGAAACAAGAAAGGTCTCAGGTACACAACCTAACCCTACACCTAAAGGAGCTGGAGAAAGAACAAGAAAGAAACCATAAACCCAGCAGGAGAAGAGAAATCATAAAGATCAGAGCAGAAATCAATGAAATAGAAACCAAAAAAACAATAGAACAAATCAACGAAACTAGGAGCTGGTTCTTTGAAAGAATTAATAAGATTGATAAACCCCTGGCCAGACTTATCAAAAAGAGAAGAGAAAGGACCCAAATAAATAAAATCATGAATGAAAGAGGAGAGATCACAACGAACACCAAAGAAATACAGACAATTATAAGAACATACTATGAGCAACTCTACGCCAACAAATTTGACAATCTGGAAGAAATGGATGCATTCCTAGAGACCTATAAACTACCACAACTGAACCAAGAAGAAATGGAAAGCCTGAACAGACCCATAACCAGTAAGGAGATTGAAACAGTCATCAAAAATCTCCAAACAAACAAAAGCCCAGGGCCAGATGGCTTCCCGGGGGAATTCTACCAAACATTTAAAGAAGAACTAATTCCTATTCTCCTGAAACTGTTCCAAAAAATAGAAATAGAAGGAAAACTTCCAAACTCATTCTATGAGGCCAGCATCACCTTGATCCCAAAACCAGACAAGGATCCCATCAAAAAAGAGAACTACAGACCAATATCCTTGATGAACACAGATGCAAAAATTCTCGCCAAAATACTAGCCAATAGGATTCAACAGTACATTAAAAGGATTATTCACCACGACCAAGTGGGATTTATTCCAGGGCTGCAGGGCTGGTTCAACATCCGCAAATCAATCAATGTGATACAACACATTAATAAAAGAAAGAACAAGAACCATATGATACTCTCCATAGATGCTGAAAAAGCATTTGACAAAGTACAGCATCCCTTCCTGATCAAAACTCTTCAAAGTGTAGGGATAGACGGCACATACCTCAATATTATCAAAGCCATCTATGAAAAACCCACCGCAAATATCATTCTCAATGGAGAAAAACTGAAAGCTTTTCCGCTAAGGTCAGGAACACGGCAGGGATGTCTGTTATCACCACTGCTATTCAACATTGTACTAGAAGTCCTAGCCTCAGCAATCAGACAACAAAAGGAAATTAAAGGCATCCAAATCGGCAAAGAAGAAGTCAAACTATCACTCTTCGCAGATGATATGATACTATATGTGGAAAACCCAAAAGACTCCACTCCAAAACTGCTAGAACTTGTACAGGAATTCAGTAAAGTGTCAGGATATAAAATCAATGCACAGATGGGCACCTGGGTGGCTCAGTGGGTTAAGCCACTGCCTTCGGCTCAGGTCATGATCTCGGGGTCCTGGGATCGAGTCCCGCATCGCGCTCTCTGCTCAGCGGGGAGCCTGCTTCCCTCTCTCTCTCTCTCTCTCTCTGCCTGCCTCTCCGTCTACTTGTGATCTCTCTCTGTCAAATAAATAAATAAAATCTTTAAAAAAAATAAAATAAAATAAAATAAAATCAATGCACAGAAATCAGTTGCATTTCTCTACACCAACAACAAGACAGAAGAAAGAGAAATTAAGGAGTCCATCCCATTTACAATTGCACCCAAATCTATAAGATACCTAGGAATAAACCTAACCAAAGAGACTAAGAACCCATACACAGAAAACTATAAAGTACTCATGAAAGAAATTGAGGAAGACACAAAGAAATGGAAAAATGTTCCATGCTCCTGGATTGGAAGAATAAATATTGTGAAAATGTCTATGCTACCTAAAGCAATCTACACATTTAATGCAATTCCTATCAAAGTACCATCCATTTTTTTCAAAGAAATGGAACAAATAATCCTAAAATTTATATGGAACCAGAAAAGACCTCGAATAGCCAAAGGAATATTGAAAAAGAAAGCCAAAGTTGGTGGCATCACAATTCCGGACTTCAAGCTCTATTACAAAGCTGTCATCATCAAGACAGCATGGTACTGGCAAAAAAACAGACACATAGATCAATGGAACAGAATAGAGAACCCAGAAATAGACCCTCAACTCTATGGTCAACTCATCTTCGACAAAGCAGGAAAGAATGTCCAATGGAACAAAGACAGCCTCTTCAATAAATGGTGTTGGGAAAATTGGACAGCCACATGCAGAAAAATGAAATTGGATCATTTCCTTACACCACACACAAAAATAGACTCAAAATGGATGAAGGATCTCAATGTGAGAAAGGAACCCATCAAAATCCTTGAGGAGAACACAGGCAGCAACCTCTTCGACCTCAGCCGCAGCAACATCTTCCTAGGAATATCGCCAAAGGCAAGGGAAGCAAGGGCAAAAATGAACTATTGGGATTTTATCAAGATCAAAAGCTTTTGCACAGCAAAGGAAACAGTGAACAAAACCAAAAGACAACTGACAGAATGGGAGAAGATATTTGCAAATGACATATCAGATAAAGGGCTAGTGTCCAAAATCTATAAAGAACTTAGCAAACTCAACACCCAAAGAACAAATAATCCAATCAAGAAATGGGCAGAGGACATGAACAGACATTTCTGCAAAGAAGACATCCAGATGGCCAACAGACACATGAAAAAGTGCTCCATATCACTCGGCATCAGGGAAATACAAATCAAAACCACCATGAGATATCACCTCACACCAGTCAAAATGGCTAAAATTAACAAGTCAGGAAATGACAGATGCTGGCGAGGATGCGGAGAAAGGGGAACCCTCCTACACTGTTGGTGGGAATGCAAGCTGGTGCAACCACTCTGGAAAACAGCATGGAGGTTCCTCAAAATGTTGAAAATAGAACTACCCTATGACCCAGCAATTGCACTGCTGGGTATTTACCCTAAAGATACAAACGTAGTGATCCGAAGGGGCACGTGCACCCGAATGTTTATAGCAGCAATGTCTACAATAGCCAAACTATGGAAAGAACCTAGATGTCCATCAACAGACGAATGGATAAAGAAGATGTGGTATATATACACAATGGAATACTATGCAGCCATCAAAAGAAATGAAATCTTGCCATTTGCGACGACGTGGATGGAACTAGAGGGTATCATGCTTAGCGAAATAAGTCAATCGGAGAAAGACAACTATCATATGATCTCCCTGATATGAGGGAGAGGAGATGCAACATGGGGGGTTAAGGGGGTAGGAGAAGAATAAATGAAACAAGATGGGATTGGGAGGGAGATAAACCATAAGTGACTCTTAATCTCACAAAACAAACTGAGGGTTGATGGGGGGAGGGGGTTTGGGAGAGGGGGGGTGGGGTTATGGATATTGGGGAGGGTATGTGCTATGGTGAGTGCTGTGAAGTGTGTAAACCTGGCGATTCGCAGACCTGTACCCCTGGGGATAAAAATATGTGTTTATAAAAAATAAAATTAAAAAAAAAAAAAGAAACATTCCTCGCTCGCAAACAGATCTCTCTGATCATAGCACTCCTGAGTATGCTGGAGGTTTACAGATAAATCATTCACCACATAACTAAAACCTAAAGGCAGAGAATTGTCAAGATAAAGTGTTACGAGGCAGTGCTGATTGAAGATCAATCAGAAATTACAATACGCATCTTGGTAATTACAACAAAAAACCACCGGAAAAAATGATCTAACTCATAAAAGTTTACTAGAGACCCAGTCTTACACACTTATCCATATGAAATGATGCGATAGAAAAAAAATCCATAGGAGGATGTGTGGTTTGCATATCTAATAGACACAATTATTGCCTGTGAGCATTATATTCCATATTTAGTCATCCAAAATCCCCTCTCCTGCTGATTACTTGAGCACTGGTGTTTTTCAAAATATAAAAACAGCATGTCACTTCAATACACACTGCTCTTGTGCAAAGGGTTTAAACTTTTGTGCCTTTGTTTTAAAAAAAAAAATCCTTAGCAAAAGCTTCTCATTAAAATGTAGAGAAGATAAGCATCCAAAATTTTAACTTGGAACTTGCATTGAGGGAAGAAAAGGGAAAAACTACACAAAGCCTTTGGATTGAACACTGTGCTTTTATCCTCTGACAACATGGCAAACTTTCAGCATTTCCTGGAATATTTTCCAGCTCCTTTAAACACCTGAAGGGTTTCTTCTTGTATGTTGGGCTGGTTGGCAGAGAGGGTGTGAGTAAAGAGAAAATAGTGCAGAAGAAAGAAGGAAAGAAAAAGGCAGGGGGGGTAAGGGGACCTATTAGATTCACTCACCAAATAATCATATCCCTTAACAGTGACTTTATCGGGTCTAAAACAAAGAAAATGCTGCCAGGATAATTAACAATTCTGGTTTTAGAAAGCCGAAGTCGACTATCTAAAGGGCAGGCTGCTCTTTAAATTAAAGATGATATCAGAGGCATTTAGAGCTATGCATGTTATAGCCGCCAAGACCGCACATAAATATATACGTTGGGGTCCTCTCCCAACTGTCCAGAAGAGTCCCGGCAGGTGAAACAGTGGAGTGGAGCCGGCTGGGTAGGGGCAGAGATGAGCTAGAGAGACCATGCTCTTCGTCAAATGGGTAGATGTTTCTCTCCCAACCTTGGCCAGGCAGACATGGCCCTGTATGGACCGAGCGTGCAAATTCCAGAAGCCAGAAATTCTCATCTTCGCGTCACATTTTCCACTTTTTAAATATTGACACATGGGCAATTTTGTAAATATGTATAATTCTATAATTGCTATGCAAGCCAATTAAATATATCAGCAAGCTGAATTTACTGGGGGCCATGCACTTTGACTTATGTCCCGGTTGTTCTCAGTTCCCAAACATGGTGGTAGGAGACTATTTTGGCTGGCCGGCCCCACCAAAACCTTTGGAGGTGGGTCCCACCCAGAGAGCAGAAGCTCCTTGAGTCCCCGGGAGAGACTGGCTCACCATGCCAGGCCTTCAGGAATGCTCTGCTAGCAGATTTCATAACCTTGGCATTGGATGCCATGGGTGATATCAAGGAATCACCCTCCAGGGAGAAGCGTGGCCTTCAAGTCTTGGCTTGGAGACAGTCCAACAAGCATTCCCTAGACACAGACAGAACACACTCTGGGGTTTGCATAAATGCCTCTCCATTTCTTCCTTGTTCTCCCTGTACTAGAACCTAAACAATATGAAGGCTGCTTTCCAGAAGTCACAAACGGTTTTCTGCATGAAGATACGAGTCCATGAAAAGAGTAAGAGACAAAATCTCAAGATCCATATCTGGCAAAGAAATTAAGGTATTTCTTCCAGCTAGTTCTTGCCCCAGTTTCAAATGGTTGTCCATTCTTTTTTTCCCACCAATGAAGTACCTGGTAAAGGAGGGTAGGAGAGATATCTGATACACTACAGATACATTTCCTTAGAAAAACAAAATAAAACTTCCTTCTGATATGCCCAAATCTTCCAAGCTTTAGTACCAGATTCCCAAACTAGTAGGTTTGGGGGAGAATCTGACCTTGAAATGGTTATACTTGCCTTTTTTAATATTTTTTAATTTTTTAATTTTTTAAATATTTTTAATATTTGTAATTTTATCACTTGGGGATGTGCACTCTTGGGTTTGGCCACAGGCCCCAATCCCCCATGTGTCTTAAGCCCAACTTTTTTTTTTTTTTAAGAAAGAGGAAAAATGTGGACACTCCTCTGCCCACATAATGTTCGCTCATCAGTTGAGCTGCTTAGCAAAAACGAGAGGGATCCATAACAATATAAATAAAGAAGTGGAGTAAAATGAGAAGATGACGAGCAAACTCTCTACCTTTTTCCCACTAAATATGCCCATCCCCAGTCATTTCTGTCCCTTTCAATAAAGGGTAACTCCATCCTTCTCATTGTTCAGAATGGTGTGGCCATCCTTAGTTTCTCTTTGTCTCACACTTAACAGCCCAATCAACAGCAACTTCTGTTGGCTCTACTTTGAAAAATATCCCACATCTGCCCCCTTCTCACCATAGCCCCAGCCACAACCCTCCTCCCAGCCACCATGATATCCGGCCTGATTTGCCCCATCACCTCAACAGTCTACGATTTATCCAGTTTTCAGATAAACCATATTAAAACCAAATTCCTATCATGCCCTCCTCTTCTTTAGCACTTTATTTTTAATTCTTTTTTTTTTTTTTTAGATTTTATTTATTTGAGCGAATGAGCGAGTGAGAGGACATGAGGGGGGACAATGGGCAGAGAGCGAGGGAGAAGCAGACTCTTCTGAGCAGAGAGCCCGACACGGGGAGTCGATCCAAGGACTCTGGGATCATGACCTGAGCTGAAGGCAGACACTTAACCCACTGAGCCACCCAGGCACCCCTCTTCAGCACTTTCCAATGACTCCCATCTTGCTCAGAGGAAAAGCCTAAGTTCTTATAATAGGACACCAAGTTTCCTGTTCTTGCTCGGAATCCAGCACACTGATAACCTTGCTTCTCCTCCAATAGGCCACGCACGTGCCCACTTGCTGCTGGTTCTGCCTGGACTGCTCTTCAGGGAGAGCCCAAAGGCTTGTTCTCACGTCCTTCATCTCTGGACTCAGGGAAGTCCCTTCTCCCTGAGGCCTTTTCTAAAAATCCTATGTAACAGAGCAACGCCAGTCCCGTGGCTTCCCCTCCTAGCTTTACCCCAGTTCATCTTTCTACACAGCATGTCCCACAATCTGACAAACTATACAGTCAGTTCTCTACTGGAAGCGAGCCCCAGGAGGATAAGAATTTTATTCTGTCCACTCCTTTATCCTCAACTCCTGCAAAGTACAAGGCACATAGTTACGTACTCAATACATATTTTTTGAACAAATATTGGAATCAGACAGATGGACATGTGAACTCCAGCTCTGACACTTAGGAGCTGTGTGACCCTGGGCAGGTCACATTACCTCTCTGAACTTCCAGTTCATTAATGCCCTGTTAAATGTGATAATGATCTTCTCCCGGCAAGGTATAGAGGCAATGCATTTTAAATGCCCACACTGATCAAGGGTAGATGTTCTTACCATAGACACTGCTTACCTCCCCCCTCTCCAACATCCTGGTTCACCCTGTTCCAGCCACACAGGCCTGAGCACTCTTACCAAAACATATCAAGAGAGCTCCCACGAGACCACGGCACCTGCCGCTCCATTTGCCAGGAACACTGGTCCCAGCTCCGGGCATCACAAGCTTCTCATTCCTCACATTGTGACTATGACGGGGCCCCTCTGCAGAAGATGTCCCTCGCCACCCTGCCTCAAGCACCCTACCAGCCACATTCAGTTACATCATCGGTGTTTTTCCTGGATGGACTTAACACTTTGTTATTCATTTATTTGCTTGCCCTCTGCGTGGCTGTCCCCAGGAGAAGACAAGCTCCAGGAGGACACTCATCAGTCATGACCACCAGCACATCCACAATACCTGGCACGTAGGACACACATAATAAATGTCTATTATGTAGATAAGCAAAAGACTTCATGGCAGAAACACACATGGAGAACAACGTATATGCACAGTTACGTGTTTTCATGATCCGTCTGGTAGAATCTCGGTCCCTTATGGATTTAGAATCGAGCGAGGAAGGAACAGGGAAAGGCAGAATGGCAAGAGACTTTTGAAGGATTCTACAGCCCAAAGGAAGAGACCTGGAAAAAAAAAATTTTTTTTCAAAGAGAAAAGCGAGAGTGTAGTTTGGAAAAGGTACTCAAATAGAAAGATCATCAGTCTTATCCCGATGACACCAAAGACCTAGGAAAATAAGGAGCCTCTGGCCAGAATCACAGCACCAGATTCACAGAGGACAGCCCGTGGCGTGGAGGACACTAAGGACGCCGGCAGGATTCGTGTCTGAGCAGACACAACAAAGCTTGGGTGGTGGGAAGCAATTAGGGCCGGATCATTCCGGACCGGCTCATCTTCATTCCATGCCCGCGTGGAGACAGTGTCGCCCTTTGGGCATAGATATTGAAATGCCTCCTCCCCTTTGGGATTCAAAACAGAAATGAAAAACATCTCTGAAAGAAAGGTCACGACTCAGGTCTGGGAGATCTGCCAGTGCAACCCAGAACCAGATCAAAAAATAAAAATATTGCGTCAGTGTCTGCGATGGCTTGACACATCCCTGAGTGTCTAAATGGAGTCCGTAGCACAGTAAGACCGTGACGTGGCAAACCTGAGGGAAGAAGACACAGCCACACTCCGGCGCACAGAATTCAAGGAGCTGCTTTGATGTCTAAAGGTATTTTAAAGAAGTTACTGATCATCGTTTGGGAGAACGGGCATGGAAACATCAGTGTTTTGCGTATGGTCAGTTGAGTAAACATAGAGAATGCTAAGCAACCTGGCAAATTTTGTCTTTCCACTTGTGCAAATTCAAGGCTGATATTGAAGTAAATGTCCCATTCAGGACAATTAGTGAAAATTCATGTCTTTCTTTCCTTTAGCATTCCCTATAATTCACTCTCATCATGGTGTACAGGCAGCAAGAAATGCCTGTAAAGAAGGGCTTTTAAACTCTTAGTTGTTTGCAGAATATTAGTAACACTATAAAAAGTTTATGTTAATTAATGCTGCATTTTAATAGATTTCCTGGAAGTTTGTAACTGCATACTATAAAGGCTTTCAAGATAATGTATTATACTGTGGTTATCATAAACTCCAAAGCCGTTCAAATATTCCTTTTATGTCTCAATAACTTTCCCCCAAAAGTTACAGTATTTAGAAGATTCAAATGCAGAAATAAAAAGAAAAATTTTCCCCACCAAGGGATATTTTAAATTTTTATTTCTCTCATCACGATCAATCTCATTTCTCAGCAACACTGTACTTAAGCTCGCTTATTAAGTGCAAAGCCATCTGCATGTCCTATCAGCTGTATTAGAACAGACCGTCCCCCCTACCCCGGCTGTGGGGCTGGTGTCACAGAGGTCAGGCAGGTCGGATACCTCATGACATTCATATTCTTCTGTTCCAAGACATTTTACACACACACACACACACACACACACACACATATATATATGAACATCCCTTATCATTGTTCTCTCTCTAAATTTGGGCAAAAAGAATCATTTGCAGTTCAAAGAAGCACCATTTTTCATGTTCAGTAGGCAGACCAAAGGGGGAGTTTTATTGTAAAAGTTTCAAGAGAGATCAAATCCAAATTACACTTCCCCATTTGGATTTGGGATCCTCAACGTAAACCCCAAATGCAAGACCTTTGTAGATGTTTCAGGCAAAAGAAAGTCTTGTCTCTATTCCCGCTCTGAAGGCTTTGAACATCATGGTAATTCCAATACGAATCACCATTTCTTATGAAGGTAAACAATGGAGATTTTCTGGTGACTTTGAAAAATAGTGAGGGTTGCCAAAGACCAATTTTTTTTTTTAATGCAAAAAACCTGAAGAGTGGTCGCAATGGGCAAATTTAGAGCAGAATCTGAAATTAGTTACACAAATGAGGTTCCATTTCACTCTCTTGTAAGGCGAATGAGTTATAAATAAGGCCACTGTAAATCCAGATGGACCCTGTGAAAAATACACAATACTAATACACACACACATATCTCACCTTTCTCCTGCCAAATTATACATACAGCATTATGAGTGCTTTGCGGCTCTCAACGAAGGCCTTGGAAGCGATGTATCTCTTACTTTTCTCCATTCCCTAAGTCCCTGTTATAAAACATTTGTCATCTGGGCTCTGTATCCCACGGCATCTGCATTATATTATGTTTAATCTCAACTCCAGGAAAGGAACACATTTCCTGAACTTCTAAGCACTATTATGATTTTTCCATCAAAATTCTAAGCCCTCCCGGTGACCTTAATCAAAGATTCTTACTGGAATCTCAAACTGATCAAAATACATACATCTATGTATTTAAGTGTCTGGGTGTGAGCGCGCGTGCACACGCAGACGCACCAGCTTTCCTAGTTAATAAAGCCAATTAACAATCAATTAACAAGCCAATTAACAATCAAACAAGCCAATTAACAGTGAACAATCCAACGTTGCAAAACTTAAGAGAATTAACAATGGCCAAAAACTCATGTAATTTGCGTGGGAGCCATAGTCATCTGCCATGGGGTGACGGACACTTCCAGTTTGCCCAGGACGTTAGGATTCCCACGACGTGAGATTTCAGTCCAGAAACCAGGACAGTCCCGGGCGAACTGAACAGTCACTCTAAACACTGCACAATGAACTTGGCAATGGAGATCTTTTTTTTAAAGGTCAAAAAACTCCACATTCTTCTTAGAATCGATGATCTTTCCAGAGGAAGAAAAAAAGTATACTTTGCTCTTATTAATCCTTTATTATTATCATCCTGGAATGTGTATCTCCATTATAAACCCCCTTAGACCAATCAGTTTTCCTCCTTCCCTCCCTCTCTCCCCCACCTCTCCCACCTCCTCCCCCTTTTTTCTCTCCACTGCCCCACCCCACATATTTCTTGCAAAAAAGTCTAATTTTATAAATACCACTTCGAACGATACTTTCGAGACTTCCTCTAAATATTTGTCAATAACACTCTTCTCACCCCACAGTCCTGCCTCCCGCTCCCCAATAATGTAAATACCATTCATTAATTGAAAGCACATGGCACATTCTGTGTGTCCGCTAAGTGTCTCAGGGATGGGGGCCATACCGTGTGAGTCACTCATGCATGGTCTCAAGGAAGAGCCAGAAGATGGAAGGGAAATACAGCCTGAGGAAAAAGTCTATAAAGATTTCTCGCTTTCCTAATCCCTTTTCTCTAATGTTTCTTTGTAAATTTGTCAGATGGGAATGAAATTGGCTCATAACTCTCCAGACGTGAAGAGCATCTCTGAAGAAAATTACGTACTTGTCAAAGCAAGGGGGAATTTATGTTGGTGTTCCTGAGCTGTGATTTTATCCCATCTATTTCCTTTGTGCACATCAGAGCAACTAGAGAGACAAAAAAACAACTCGTTTATGGATATTTTTTCACTCTGGTGCATTTTTTGCTTCTACTTTTCCCTTTTGTTTTCTTATTCACCCCCCCTCCTTTCATCTACGTTTATTGCCAGTGACAGTAAACTTCCATACGACAATCCTGTGATGATAGCAGCAATGATTTCCACCAGTATGAGGCAGTTCAAACAGGCACAAAGATGATTTCCCCATGGACAGTCCCGGAAGGTGCCGGCTACATTTTTGAGTCCTACCTGAGGCTGGCCAGGGACAATCTGGGTACAAAAGACTTGTTAATGTTCCTTCTGAGCGGTGGCATACTTCCTGAAATTGAATTCTTCTCCCTGGACTGCATGTGATGGCTTGTACATCCTGACTTTTGTTTTTGAACTTAGAAGCTGCAGAGCCTTGCCGGCTTTGTGGGCCCTCTGTAAATGACATGTAAACTAGCTAGAAATGTCAAGGCAGGTGTGCCTGGGTTCAGATCCCAGCTCTTCAAGTAACCGGGGTGGGGGCAGGGCAAAAATGTTCGCTGCTTGTGAGCTCGTGAGCCTTTCCTACTTGTTCCGTAGGGACACCAACTTCATGGGACCATCACAGGGATAAAAGGAGAAAGCTTCGGGATGGGGAGAGGCTGTGTAGCTCTGCAGTACAAAGTCTAAGCCTTTGCCCAATGACTCAACCTCTCCATTGCCTCAGTTTCCCCACCTGCAAACTGGACATAACCCTACCTCCCAGAGCTGTGATGACGAGCACACAAATCAAAAGAACACCAGCGAGGGGCGACTGGGTGGCTCAGTGGGTTAAAGCCTCTGCCTTCGGCTCAGGTCATGATCCCAGGGTCCTGGGATCAAGCCCCGCATCGGGCTCTCCGCTCAGCGGGGAGCTTGCTTCCTCCTGTCTCTTTGCCTGCTTCTGATCTCTGTCAAGTAAATAAATAAAATCTTTAAAAAAAAAAAAAAGAACACTGACGAGACTGCCTTGCATTTTCTAGCTGTTTGCTATTTCATTACATTTGCCAAGGGCCCGGCGCAAAGTATTTGTTCAATAAATATTTTTCATGTCCTCCTTTCCATAAGCTCCTTACTTGAAAGCCTGTTTTCATTCACTGCATTTCTTCAACACCCTGCACGAGGCCTATCGCACCGCAGGTGTTTGAGAAATGGAGAATTCATTAACGTCTGGAGGCCCTGTTATTGATGATATCCTATATATTTTGTTCATTTCCCTATTTGCTTTGCAGGACCTTTTAAATATTGAGAATAAGGAAAACATTCTTCTTTTCATGTTGAAGCTTACCAAAAAATGGTTCACTGAAAATTTAAGTAAAATGTTTTAGGGGAAGGCGTGTACAAGATACAATGTGGCATATTTTCAAACAAGCCAGGATTCTACAGGGGAACCGTAAGGTATTTCGAACCTTTCTGGAAGTCGATTCTCACGTAATAAAAAATAAGGCAGATGCTGTATGGATGTTTTAGATGGATTAGTAAGATTTTTCCAGAGGAGTTCCTTGAGGAAACATTAACTGGGAATCGGGGCGATTACTTACCTTAGGTAGGGTGCGGCCAAAGAACTGGAAGCCGGACGACCAGCGCATCAGTCTTCTCCTCCAGGAGTAACCGCGCTCGCTGGGAGAAAAGGTACAGGCGAGCTCCTCCGCCTTCACAGCTGAAATTCAGCGGGAGCGCTGAGGTTGGAAATGTGCAAGAGAAAGTTCTCGCTGGGCCCCCGATCCTTCCAGCTGGAGAATCTTACCAGTAAGCGATTGTTATTCCACGTGCCGTAATTAACCTGGCCTACGTGAAATTCAGTAAATTTCAGAACGCAGCGAGCCTGGTTAAGTGTTTCAGGGAATAGTTCAATGCCTCCAAAATGCCAACTAAGGGGAAAGCCGGTCTCCCAAAGATTGGGACGCCAATGTAATTTTGTTTTCCTCCTGTTAGATAATGTTCAACCATTAAGGTAATTATAAGGCTTCAGGGAAGCCCTGCTTTCCCCCACCCCTCACCCAGGTCTATTTCCTCTGCTGTTCTGATCAGAACATATATTGTTTATTACCCCCTCGTTTACCAGCCCCCAAATATCATTACAATGTCTGTGCCATGATATATGTACGGTTGTTACCCTTTTAATGGATAAAAAAAGATTTAAGTACTTCATTCTGTTGCATTTTGACAGCTGTTAGCCATCATTTTTCTATTCACCTGCACTTAGCAATCCAATCCCATAAAGGAAGGCAATCTCCAAAGGAACACGCACCGGGCACTGCTAGGTGATAATTCTGGATCATTCTGCACTATAAATACTGGACAAGTTTCTGCTGAGTCAGCAGTCTGTGACGGAGTGGCAGCCGTGCCCTTTTATCTCTGTGAGTGTCTCCCAGCAATTGGACCACCAGCCCCTGCAGTGAAAATCCATAGTATCGATCAGGCCATTTCTCCACTGTAATTCTTTTGTAGGAAATCCCTGATGACAAATTTTATCTGCACCACTTTTTGATCGCTGCTTTGATGTAAAGGATCTCCAAGGGCAGAGTTAAGCACTGGGCCGTTCCACGTTATCAAGCAGCCGTTTTATTTACTGAAACTACAATTGTGGTCACATGCACGCACAAAGAGAGAGAGAGAACCGGGAGGAAAAAAAAAAAATTGAGCCAAATAATATTTCAAAGAGAACAGAAGGCACAAGGCATCAGGGGGAGGGGTCCATCAGCAACTTGATCAAACACGGGTCATCAAAGCTGTTCCCATTTGCAACCACGGGAATAGTGTAGATCGTGTTTTGATAATGATGCTGAGATGATTTAGGGCTGTGTATGGAAATCGAGTTGGTCTTTCCTGTCTGCCCTCAATGTGTTAGGAGAATCCCTTTATCTGAGGATGTTCATCAGAGATTAGGATCAGGTAGGAATCTGAGACCCAGATGAACTTCTGTAAAACACCCAAACCCCCGAAGAAAGAAGGGAAAGGTTACATAAGAACCTATATCCTCCCAGAATTGCTAGTCCCGCTATTTCTGGGCATGAGTACAAAATGCAAAGAAAAGAAAATGTCCCTCCTTAGAGACTGTCTGCTGACATTTCCCCAGCTATGAATTCGGAAGGAGTCCCCTCGAGCCCCAGGGGCCTGGGGTGTGTAGGGAAGGCTGTCCTCCTGAATTGTTTAGGCAGGCACACACTCATGCCTAGCCTGGTTTCTCAGCCTCCGGAGGGTGACTATCTGGAGCCATAAAATTCTTTGTTGTGGGGGGTTGTCCTGTCCGCATTGTAGGATATATGGGGCTGTCTGTGGCTTCTGCTCATCCAATTTGTGGCAACTGAAAATGTCCCTAGACATTGCTAAATGTCACCAGGGGTGGAAGTGGGACTACCCTCTGGGCTGCAAAGCCGTGGTCAGGGGGGCACTTGTGGGGGTCAGGGAGTGGGGATGAATAGAGAAAGAGAGAAATATCCAAAAATTGGGAGATGCACAGAGGTGAGACACACAATGATCAGTAGCAGAAACCAAACAGTGATGAAGCTCATCTTCCCATTTTGATAGGTGCAAACTAGATTCTCTTAACCCAAATTCTGCCCACAGAAGAGGTTCATTTGGCCAGCGAACTTCATAATTGCACTTGAACTCTAGGTGCCCCTCCCTACCCCCATGACCTTAAAACTTGAAACTTAACTCTCACAGTGAAGTTACTGCCTGGACTTTGGGGGCATCTACGCCCTAATCCATCCTTGTGGTGATATTTCTAGTACAGTGGTTTCAACTGGGAAAGAACCTGACTCTCAGGAGACATTATGCAATACGGGACACATTTTTGGGTTGTGACAGCTGTGGTGGATGGGGAGGGCCTGGCATCTAGGAGGTGGGGGTCAGGAGATGTACAGGATGAGCCCCCTGATGACAAAAAAAAATAATATCCAACCCCAAGAGTTAGTGGTGCCAAGGTGGAGACACCTGTTCGAGCTAATTCGCTCCTCTCCTGCCCAGGCTTGCCTGTTTGCATTTGCTGGAAGCTGGAGAGAGAAGAAAATCTTCAGTCAGCGTGCAGAACAGTCTTGTCACAGGTATCTACCTCTCTCTTCTGTCCAACAGAGACATAAACAGTTCTTTATTGAAAACCACCCGCCTCCTTGGCAGGGTCTCTCAAGCTGATGTGAGGAAAACCCCAGCATCCTTCCCGTCCTGGCCCTGCAAGATGGCTGCCGTTTCCACGGGGACCTTATCACGCCTGAGTCTCTATCTGAAACACCCCAACAGCATCGAGAGTGCTCTGGGTCTATCTACCTTCGCTCACACACTTACAGGCACTCACTTGGCACTCTGCCAGCAGCACTGAGATGATCTTAGATGGTTTTATTCCTCGAATGGCTCCCACCATGGCCATGCCAAGGGAGCAAAGGCCCCCAAACTTGTAGCCAGTTCATTAAACAGCCGAAAACTCTACTTCAGTGACCACACTTATGTGCAGCTTGTCAAATGTTACCTCTGCTTGGAATCTGAGCTCCCCTTCTGGAGTCACGCCTGGTCTGTGCTGATGCCTGCAGAGGTCAAGTGAAGCTCCTGCGGGGGGCAGGGAGTGGTTGCCCGATGAAACACAGGAGGCCCAGCTAAATTTGAATTTCAGATAAACAACAAATCATGTCTTAATATTTCAAGAAATTTTTAAATACTTTTTTTTTAGTATGCGTATGTCTCAAATATGGCATGGGACATACTTGAGCTAAACAATTATTCAGTTATCTGATATTCAAATTTAACTGGGTTTCGGTATTTTTATTTTCAAAATATGACAATCACGGTCTGGGATGAACTGGAGAGAATTCGTTTCCTCTCAAGAAATCTACTCGTCAGGCGCCTGGATGGCTCAGTGGGTTGAGCCTCTGCCTTGGGCTCAGGTCGTGATCTCAGGGTCCTGGGATCAAGTCCCGTATCGGGCCCTCTGCTCAGCAGGGAGCCTGCTTCCACCCCTCTCTCTGCCTGCCTCTCTGTCTACTTGTGATCTCTGTCAAATAAATAAATAAAATCTTTAAAAAAAAAAAAAAAAGAAAGAAAGAAATCTATTCGTCTGCAGATTTGGCCGTGAGGGAAGGTAGGTTGCCAGATCTGATTTTTGTAGGATTTTTCTTGGGTCTTTAACACAAGCCAAGCACTGGCTGTTAGAAGGGATCCACTATTGGGTGCCTGGGTGGCTCAGTGGGTTAAGCCGCTGCCTTCAGCTCAGGTCATGATCTCAGAGTCCTGGGATCGAGCCCCATATCGGGCTCTCTGCTCAGCAGGGAGCCTGCTTCCTCCTCTCTCTCTGCCTGCCTCTCTGCCTGCTTGTGATCTCTCTGTCAAATAAATAAATAAAATATTTAAAAAAAAAGAAGGGATCCACTATTATCTCACTAAGTCCTCCCATCAGTGGAAGGCATGAAGGATTATCATCATCTCCATGGAGAACATCAGGAAAGTGAGGCCCAGACAGCATAAGCATTTTGGCCATGTGGATGCCAGAAAGGGCATATTTGGGGGTTGAAACCAAGCAGTCTTCACCCTTTCAGGAGAAAACACCCAACAGGTAGCTTCCCAAAGGGCTTAATAAGAGTAATAAAGTTGGTTCTAGGTACCTCCTTCCAGACACCAATTATGTTTCCTCAGCCAGGACTTTATCAAGAACAGCACCATTCCTGGGCCATATTAGAACCTAAGGCTAAAAGGAAAATCTGCAGTACTGACCCTGCCCTTATTTAAAATGGATTTGGACTTTGGGCAATCATCCATATTTTTTTTCTTTTTTTTTTTAAGATTTTATTTATTTATTTGTTAGAGAGAGCACAATCAGAGGGAGCAGCAGGCAGAGGGACAGGGAGAAGCAGGCTTCCCACTAAGAAAGGAGCCCGATGAGGGTGTCGATCCCAGGACCCTGGGATCATGACCTGAACCAAAGGCAGATGCTCAATGACTGAGCCACCCAGGAGCCCCCGTTTACATTTCTTTCTAAATTTGCACTGAAATATTATTTTTTTCTCAGTAACTAAGATTTGGGGTGCCTCCAAAGCAAATGTCTTAACTGCCCCTTTTACAAAGTAATATTTCTGTTTCTTGATAATTTTTCAGAATTTTGATGTTTTATGGGGGGGGATGTCTCATACTCAAAGGTGTCCATTACCTCTTTATTTAAAACAATGAATTGGGGTGCCTGGGTGGCTCAGTGGGTTAAGCCTCTGCCTTCGGCTCAGGTCATGATCTCAGGGTCCTGAGATCGAGCCCCACATCAGGCTCTCTGCTCAGCAGGGAGCCTGCTTCCCTCTTCTCTCTCTCTGCCTACTTGTGATCTCTCTCTGTCAAATAAATAAATAAAATCTTAAAAAAAAAAACCAATGAAAAGTTAGCAATAACTGAAATGCTCAACAGACTAGAGTTGGTTAAAGTAATTACAGTATACCAAATAAAGAAGTAGTAGACACCATTAAAAGGATACTTCCAAGGAGATTTTGGAAAGTGTCGGGAAAGGTCATCAAAAAGACATGACCACCAGTTGATCCATGAGCTGAACCCGGGCACTTGCAGGCTCCTCACCCCCTCCCCTGTCCTTGGACTCTGGGTTCTGCACTCTGTCCCTACTCTCAGAGGCTGTTCAAGGTCATAACCTTGAGACAGTGATGTGCTGTTGAGAACCCATACACAGTATATGTGACCAAGCCCAGTTAGGCCCACTTTAGAAACTTTTAAGATTTGGCCAGCTGCTGCAGGGATCCATTTGTCCTGCTGTCACCTAAGACAAGCCTCTTACGTAAGTTCCCTCTCCTTTTTAAAACTGCCACCTACCAACCTGGAGTGGTCTGCCTCTCTCTTCGGTCTCTCCCAGCCCTCTGAAAATAAGGGCCACTTTCTCACTGCAGCTGGGAAGCTCCTGGGAGGGTCACCCACCAACAAAGGACACTAAAATAGTAATGGAAAGTGAAAAACAACAAGAAAACAAAATCATATTTGCAGTATGATCTCAGCTATGCTTGAAAAAATAGAAGGAAAACCAGAAAACCCTGGGGGAGGGAAAAAAAAAAAAAGCCACAGCAAAAGGTAACCACAGTTTTCCCTGAGGGAGATTGCAAGAGATTATTTTTTCTTTCTTCCTAAAGGTAGTGGAGTACCCAGAAAAAAATCAAATGGGAGTTTTGCAATCAGACAACTGTGTTTGAATCCTGCCTCCAACATATGCTTTGGGCAAGGTGTTTAACTTCTTTCTGCCTAAAACTAGCTACCTCAAAGATTTGTCATGAGTCTTTAGGATTGTGTGTGTGTGATGTGTAAATGCACACACACACACACACACACACACACAATGACTTCCACAGTGATGAATAAGAGACTCCATAAATAGTAGGTTGTCAAACATTATCCTTTTCCAGTAGCTGCCAAATTTTTGATAAGAAACAAATATAGCTATTATAATCAGAAGAAAATAAATAATGAAAATATTTGGGGAGCCCTTGATACAAGAAAATTCCCTTGGTAGCGTTAGGTATCATTTAACTTTTTCATAAGATACAGCTTCGGGAGAGAATGGGCTGCATTCAAGGAGTTTCCAGAGACCATGAAGAGAAGAATGTGTGGGATGAGAGAGAGAGCAGGAACCCAGCAAGCCTGCAGCCGGCTCTACTCCTCAGCTACGAGCAGGTATCTGCTTTTCCTTTTTTTTTTTTTTTAATTATTTATTGACTTTTGAGAGAGAGAGAGCACACACGAATGCAAGCAGAGGAAAGAGCAGAGAGCCCGATGTAGGACTCGATCCCAGGACCCTGAGATCATGACCTGAGCCAAAGGCAGATCCTCAACCAACCGAGCCACTCACCTGCTCTTCTTTACAAGAAACATCACCTTATTCTGTTTCACAAGAAGCAGGGGCTTTTCTCCCACCCCGCCAACCCTACAGGTACACACGTCAAATCTAGGTGGTGCCTCCCTTCTCTTGAATTCACCTTCTTATCTCACACCAGCTGCTCTTGGAGCGCCTAAGTCCCTGAACCACTAGAGGAAGGAAGACGGAGCATTTGGAAATTTAAAATGAGGATGGAAGGGTTACCTGGGTGGCTCGGTGGGTTAAGCCTCTGCCTTTGGCTCAGGTCATGATCTTAGGGCCCTGGGATTGAGCCCCGCATGGGGCTCTCTGCTAAGCGGCGAGCCTGCTTCCCTCTCTCTCTGCCTACTTGTGATCTTTGTCAAGCACATAAATAAAATCTTTTTAAAAAATAAATAAAAAATAAAATGAGGATGGAAAACAAGAAATCACCAGAAAATAACATTTTCCATTACTCCAGAGCTCTGCTACCCCCACCCCTGCCAATGAGGACCAAGGTGTCACAAACTACACCCGGACACCCAAGTCCAGCTCACTGCCTGTTCTTGTAAATAAAGTTTTATTGGAACACAGCCACGACCATTCACTTACCTCCTGCCTACAGTCGCTTTCCCTCTATGTTGGCAGAGCCAAGCCGTAGCAACAGAGACAGTCTGGCCCTCAAAGCCAAATATATTTACTCTCTGGCCCTTTATAGAAAATGTATGCTGACCCCTACACCACTGAATGAGCTAACAAAGCATACTGTAAATGCTTTCATTATTTGGTGGCTAAGCAATAAACTGAACACATCAAGAAGTCCATCCCTCCTGTAGAGTGGAGAGATCAAGAGGACATGAAGGACCAGAGGAGGGGGCGCTAACTGACAATGAGGAGGGAAGATTAATGAGAGAAAATGAGAATCCAGGTGTTAAATACCCCAATCTCAACATGTAAGACCCAACTGGTCCTAAGGAGAAAACTCTCCTAAACAATTTTTTTTTTTAAGGACTCCTAGGCCCTCATTAACTTAGACACATCTTTCATATAATCGTTCCCAGCTGATGAGACTGGGGAAAGCCAGCATTCAGATACACTTTTATGAGGATTCAGACAAACACTATAGATCATTCTCTATTCATCCTTCTCCCTTATGTCAATCACAAATTCATTTCTGCACTCACAATGTTCTTACTTTACTTGGAAGCATTCATAATATTTGTACGGTATCATTGTTGTTCTTATACTGAAAAACTCAATTTTCTGCCCCATATTTCAAACATTGCCTCCAAATGAACTACTTGCATTTTCTCAATGGTCAGCTAAAATCAAGCAACTTTTCCCCTTTTTCTGGACCCTGAGCTTGCCTTCTGAACCAAGGGTGTCAATGTCTCACTATGAAAGCTGAATTCTTTCAAGGTGGAATTTAGTCTTATTTCTTGGTGTTAAGAAGAAGAAATCTTATTAGGGCAAACTTATACATTCTGATGCAGGGGATAAGTATTTTGATATGTTAAGTGAGGTGTGTTTAATTCCTGGTAATTTATTCCCACCTCATGGCTTGTCTCCATTCAAAGTTTATTCTTTTTATAAATAAAAAGATTTAACTTGGCATATCTTGAGATACGCGTGGAGACTGGCAGCTTGCCCCCAGCTAGGTTTATCATAGAGGATCTGAAGGGCAAAGGTGTCAAAGTCTCCAGTTTCGAGTTTCAAAGTAAAGGTCCAGGAAAAAAAAAGTTTTTAAAAAGTTACAGAAGAATATAGGATTAGGCAGAGCAAGTTTTTCCCACCCAATTAGAGGTGGAAGAGAAAGAGCCATGGAAAACAGATTTAGATGCTTGTGAAACTGTAGGTTCCTAGAAAGGAGCCCCAAATCGTAGGCCCACATACAGATCCCAGAATTGCCCTAAAATGGAGGGAAGGGATAGAAACCACAGAGAATTTCAAGGATCCAAAAGGAGAGGGAGCTGGGATCTGCTCCCTTGGTGAAACTTGAAGGGTACAAGGTTTGTGGGGATCGTTCAGATGGTGTGAGAGCAGTGAGAAATGGGTAGGCAAATCCCCAGACTGTCAGATGGGTCTGGGAAAGCTCTGGAGTAAGCTTCTTCATGCAGGCGTGCCCAGGATGGTTTGTTTTTCCTCTGTATGGCCGGAATAATACAAACATAGCCAAAGTATGAGAAGATGAACCGGCCTTCTGGGTCAGGACTAGCACAAGGCAGGAGTATTACGTGTGCCCTGTATAACATTAGGTATCCCATCCACCGAGAGGATGCTAAAGATTAAAGTCAGTGTGCTGTCCCCATCCCAACTATCCACTGATTCTCTATCCTACTTAAGGGCCTTTAGAACATACATTTCTAGGATTTATGAGTGCAAATTCATGTGCTGAAGTCCCATCCCCCAGCCCCTCAGAATATGACTATCATTGGAAATACAGTCTCTAAAGTAGTCAATAAGTTAAAATGAGGTTGTTGGGTGGGCCTTAATCCACCACGATGAGTGTCTTTATAAGAAAAGGAATTTTGGACACACAGAGAGACACTGGGACAGACACACATAGGGAGAAACCCATATTGGGATACAGTGAGAAGGTGGCCATCTAAAACCTGAGGGGAGGGGCTTCAGAAGAAACCGAACCTGGTGACATCTTGATCTGGGACTTCCAACCTCCAGAACTATGGGAAAATTAAGAAACAAAAGTTTCTTTCTTGCTCTCGGCAAACCAACTATAGGTCCAGGCAACTCGGGACATGGGGGAGCCCAGCATTCAAAGCTACTTCAATCTTGGAGCATTTATGCAACAACATACCCTCCACCATTCAAGAAAGAGGAAGAAAGAACAGGGACAATTGAACACCAACTCCTAAATGCTTCCACCCAGAAGTGACCTGTTCCTGCTCACATTTCATTGGCCAAAACCAGTCCTCTGCTCACACCTAACTTCAAGGAGATGGGTCGGGGGGCACCATCCTTCTGTGCACTCAGAAGGTGAGAGCTAGAGTTGTGGTAAGAAGTAAGATCTGCCATAAACGTGTGGACATAGATTGCCGGGCAATAACTGAGAATTACATAACTCCCCACCTTATGATAGAACAGGGGCTCAGAAGAGGAAACACATTTAGTCAAGAAAAAACAAAGTAACGTCGCACTTACCCCTGAATTTGCTCTCTGTGAATTTGGGATTGCTAACAAGAGATCAAGATCAGAACTGTTAGAATTGCACAATTATGGAATTTCCATCTTGTACGGCTATTGCCATGGTGATTCTGTATAACAAAAAGCCACAAAACCCAGTAGCTTAAAGCTATACCCATTGATTTCAGCTCACACGACTGTAGGTTGGCTTAGTGTCTTCTGGATGGGCCAGGCCCACCTAATGACACCTGAGCTCACTTACGCATTTTGGTTAGCCAGCAGATGGCCTGGGGGCTGGGTGGTCTAGGACTGCCTCTGTAGCAATGACTTGGCTCTCTTCCACGTGGATTTTCATCCTCTGGCAATTTAGTCCAGGTGTGGGTCATGGTTGCGGCTAAGTTCTGAGAAATTGAAAAAAGAGACAAGAGAGGGAGAGAGAGAGAGAACCAGGTAGCTTGGAAATAGCATCCCATCATTCCTGCCACATTCCATTAGCCAAATCAAGACCCCCCAGTCAATATTCAAAATTTGAAGGACTGGACTCCACCTCCTAAGAGGAGGAGCTGGCAGAAGGCATGCATACAAACAGGGATGGAGCCTTGGGGATTGTTCCACACACGTGAAAGACCTCATCCAAGGTCTCGTAGTTCCCAAAGTTGAGTGTTTCTTTCAGAGAATGTCCTGGAGCAATTCAGGGTCTGGAGTGGGACCCAAGCACCTGCATTTCTAATTCATTCCCAATTCATTCCCAGGTCTATTTAATGCTGAAGCACTGGAAACACTGCCACAGGCTCACTTGCAAACTAAAGAAAAACAAAGACGTGCAAGCATTGCCTGGGTTACAGATCATGTTTGGGTTGAGGCGAGAACCAACGTTCCATCTCCAGCCTAGGCTTTCTTGCCATGACACCTTGCTCCACTCCTTGAGTCACCACCTTGCCTTTGTTCACCTCTGCCTTGACTATCATCATCATTTTTATTATCATCATTAGTAATGATTAAGAAGATTGAGGCATGACAAGGTGTTTAACATTCTGTCCAAGGCATATTAAAAGCTCTGGGCCCTGCCTGAGAGGCCGTAGTCTCCATCACAGCCAGACACTCAGCACCTTGGCTGAGAAGCCCCCACAATGTAACTCTGAAATTAAGCAGTCCCTGTCAACTAAACCATTAATCTACACAAGAGGTCAAATGTGTCCCTATGCATCACATGTTAGCTCAGTGTTCCCAGGCGAGAGCTCAGCCAGTCCATCCACATAGCCCCCAATCTAGACAGATGGTTTTTATTATGCCTCTTATTTGCTTCCACAAGGGACAATCTCTATGATAGTGACATGACATTCATTTCTCTATGTGACCATGCTACGTAGCAGATTTTCCTAATCATTCCCCCTACGTGTATGCCTTATTCTCATGCCATGGTACATTTCTGGAAACTTCTCACTGAGTTGCTTTAACGTTATAGCCTTGGTTATTCTTGAACAACGCTAACAAGGTATAATCCCATGCAAACTACCATTTATTACTATCTATTATTTATTTATTTATTTATTTATCAATATTTATTTATTTATTTATTACTATTTATTACTTAATTCATCTATCCCCCATGCTCTTATGTGAGATGCCTTTCCAAATTAAAGTTTATGAAATGTTTTGCATCTCCTGTGGATTGATGATACTTTGCTTTTTTTTCTAAACAAAGAGAATTATTAAACCAATTGGGCCACCCACACCTTTTTTCTTTGGTTACCGGGAAGCTCAGAGACCAATTTACAGTGCAGTTGTAGCTGAGCTTGGTAACACGCTCACTAAATTCTTCTTCTATGTGTTCTTGACTTTTTATTAGTTATTTCCCCTGATCCTAAATTTCTTTACTCTTTTATTATTTCCTTTTGTTTACTATACCTTGCATGCACATTACCACATATTCCTTTTAGGACAGAGCACGTTATAAAGAGTAAATAGTAAATTTTCCATATTCCCAAGGAAGTCAGGCATTGGTTAGATACAACCCAGCAAACTTAAATTCACAATTTAACTTCTTGGTATGTGGAGAAGCACTGAGGAAGGATTGTGGGAGGAAATAAGAGACCCCTCTGTTTGGGGGAAGGAAAAAAAAAAACTGTCAAAAAAAGTTTCATTTCAGAGGACTCAGAAATTTTAGAAAAGCAAGAAGTTGGCATCAGAAGGAAGTCTGTGCAACTTTGAAGCCACCCGCTGTGACAGAGAACTCTCCAGTGAGGCTGCAGAAACTCCAGTGCGTCCTGGCAGGCTTTGCCCCTGCCTTCCCCTGCACTGCCCCTCTCTGCCAGACCACTCAGTGCCAGATCACGCAGAAAACAAAATGTTCTGGTTAAAAAGCACCGTACAGTGTTATATTACCCAGATGCAAGATTTATGAAGTGCTCATGAGGTGAGTCGGGAACGGGCTCAGAGGAAAGAGGAAAGAAATAAAAAAGCAAACACCTTCCTTCTTTAATGAAATCCAAAGAAGAATGCGTTCTTTGGGTCAAAATAGTACTTTAGATAATTCTGCATGGGAAAAAAAAAATTGAGTATTTGAAGCACTGTGTATTCTTAGGAAGGTTCCCTTTTAGGTGAAAACAGTGACCACGTATCCACAAGGTCAAAAAGTCCATGAGTTGGGGCCATCTAAAAATACTTAGGTAATTCTTGGACCATTTAGTAACAAGCCTTTCGGGCATATTTCTTTCTAAACCACACTCTGCTGCAGTTTCCTGGAAGATGGGCAGATGATGACAGCCATGAAATGACGTCACTGGCACGGAGCATCTTGAAGGGCTTGGAAAGGAACACAGTAACTCCGAGCTGAGGGCAGGGGAGGGGTGCAGGGTTGGGGGGGGCAGTGCTGGGAAGCATCATTTCAGCAGGAAGAGAAAGTACACACAGGCCCAGGGGTGCTCAATAAACTTCTTCGTCATCACGATACAATCCCTGGGGCTCATCTCAACTCAGGGGATGCAGAATCACAGAACAAGAAGTGATCAGCTTTCCCTTTCTGATTCAAAAGTCATTTTTGAAGACTTTCATTAAGAAATGGTAGAGGAAAGGGGGGCGCCTGGGTGGCTCAGTGGGTTAAGCCGCTGCCTTCGGCTCAGGTCATGATCTCAGGGTCCTGGGATCGAGTCCCACATCGGGCTCTCTGCTCAGCAAGAAGCCTGCTTCCCTCTCTCTCTCTCTGCCTACCTCTCCGTCTACTTGTGATCTCTCTCTGTCAAATAAATAAATAAAAATCTTTAAAAAAAAAAAGAAATGGTAGAGGAAAAAGTCAACTCTTATTAAACGGGTTAGCAAGGGTTTGAGACATTCTTTTTCTATCAGCTTCTCATTACGAGCAAAGCTGCAGCCCGTGTCACTCAGACGTAAACCGAAAGGTCAGTTCCTCACCAAAGAGGCTTTGTAACAGGTTGGAAAACTTTGCAATGACTTTACCCACCGTGGTGTCCGGATCATCTCTAGGTTGGTCAGCAGCTTCTGCTGGTCTGCTCTAAGCAACAGAGTTGCCCTTCTTGGGACAGATGTTTCTCATTTCCCCATCCTTTCCTCTCTTCCTACACTTCATATCAAAAAAGGTTAATCCCATATCCCCCTGAACAGGAGATCCAGCCTCATCCAAGCCCCCACAGCACAGGCTGGCTCATTCCTAGAGGCTGTCTCCAAGCCCATCGTCACTTCCAGGGAACTTTCTCAAATGCTCTCTTCATCTCTCCCCCCAGGCTGCCAGGAGCCATTTCTCCCACTTCTGAGTTTTTAAACCCCAACTTTGCAACCCTCACTTGAAGTGCCATCTGTATATGGGTATGTAGACGAGGGAAGTGGGTGCAGGTAAGCAAGGGTGAAGGGGGGTGCCAGGCTTGCCTCAGGGTATTTATAATTTATAATGATATTTATTAATATAATATTGAGGATGCTAACACCTTCCTCACAGCTGAGGACACGTTCTTAGCCATACAAGGAGCCTGCTCTTGGAAGTTTATAAACTATCAGAGGGGATAGGCATTAAATCAAATACTCAATATATTCTTCGCAAGTATAAGAACTTGAAGGAGAACAGAATCCTTGAGAATGTGTCACAGCAGAACTTGATCTAGTCTCACGAGGAAGGTCAAAGCAGGCTCCCTAAGGAAGTATCAGATGAACAGGTAGGATGGTCAAGGGAGAGAAAGGAATGTTTGTGAGAGCAGCATGGAGATGGAATTTTTGTTTGTTTTGTTTTGTTTTGTTTTGTTTTAAGACTTCAAAGACCAGCAGTGCTGAAGCAAAGAGGAATTGGTAGAAGCTACATAGAGGCTCCCAATTCATGCAACACATTACTCAAAAACAATCAGGAGTCACAACGTTTTGATTTCTGATGTGATCTGATTACTGATAGGAAAATCAACTGTAGGATTTTAAATGGCATTTCTAAAATATGAAGAAACATGTAGGCCCAGGATCAGCTGGCCCCCGCTTAGCTTTCTGATCTCATCTCTCTACTCTCACTCACTGTTCTTTGAACAAACCAGGTCTTTGCACACACTGTTCCCTCTTCTCCCCAGGGAGCCATGTGGCTTCCTCACCCCCTCCCTTCATTCACATTTCTGCTCAAACATCCTCTCTTCAAACAGGTCTTCTATGAGGACCCAATACAAAGACCCAATTCCTATTCTTCGCCTTGTTTTATGTATCTCCAGAACACTCACCCCTCCCTGCTATTATGTATTCATTAGTTTGTCAGCTGTGTTTGTCTTACTGGAATCTGAGCCCCACCAAAGTGAGCCCCTTGTTTGTCTTACTCACTGCTTTAATGCCAGTGCCCCAAGTCATGGCCCCCAGTAGGCATTCATTGACGATGTGTGGAGAAATGAATTTTTCAGGCCAAATGGGGAACAGGTTGGATTCAGAACATGTATTCTGGAGATGATGTGTAAAAACTGAGTCAGAAAGGATATGATAAAGAAAAAAGAAGTAATTCATACAACAACAAACTTCAGTCTTACTTTACTCTGTGCCTAGTACCAGGCTAGGGGCTAGGGATAAAACAAATTAAAAATAATAAGAATAAGATTCCCATCACAGGAGTTTGCAACCTAGGCATTCATTATCTGACATAATAGGATAAGTGTTAGGAAACGGCAATTTCCATTAATTGAATACCTACCATATACCAGACACTGGGCTCACTGCCACGTACATTCACCCCTTTCACTTGATGCATATGTCAGCCGGATCCCCATTTTACAGGAGGAGAAACAAAGACACAGCAGGGAAGTCCTCTGAGTGATGGCAAGGGGACTTGGAGCTAGGGTCACATGGCTCTATATCCATGCTGGTGCCCACCACCTTTTCCTGCCTCCGTGATGCCATCACTAGAGTATCTAGTATTAACCAGGCAACTACTATCCTAGTGCTATCCTAAGAACTTCACGTGGATTATTTTCCATTTCTCATGTAATTTTCCCCAAAACCCCAATCCCAAAATGTGACCATTACTATATCAGTAAGGATTTTTTGGGGGGCGGGGGAGACAGATTTAGGGACTGAACTTCAATTTAAACTGGATTAGTGAAAAAAAAAAAAACTTAAGGAAATGCTTCAAAAATAACTTTTAAAGGCATGCCTGGGTGGCTCAGTCAGTTAAGCACTTGCCTCTGGGTCGGGTCATGATCCCTGGGTCCTGGGATTAAGCCCTGCATTAGGCTCCCTGCTCAGTGGGGAGCCTGCTTCTCCCTCTGCCTCTACGGCTCCCCCTGCTTTTGCTCTCTCTCTCTCTCTCTCTCTGTCAAATAAATAAATAAAATCTTTTTTAAAAACGACTTTTGAAGAGAAATTACTCATTTACAAAACTGGGAATTTCTCCACAGACTTCAGGCAGGGACAGTGGTAGAACCTCAAACCACCTCTTGGTCGGTCTTCAGCGACACTGGCTGGCTTCTTGGTCATGCTCTATCTACTTGGCACTCCATGTTGTTTTTGAGTCACATAAAGTCCATCCACTTCAGGTTCAGTGGAAATATAGGCCCCCTTTCTTCCTAATATTGGGATAAAATCTCAGAATTGCTTCCCACTGGCCCACCTTGATTCACACACACATGCACGCACATACACACACACACACATAAACTGGTCACTGTGCCTGGAGCAAATGGAACACTAGATTGGTCAGACCTGGACACTTGTGTTGACAACCCATAGCAGTGACCACAGGGGAGCCGACGGTCTGATCCCCAGGGCCCCAAGTTCCCTGGAACAGGGATGGAGTGAGTCCCAACCAAACCACACGGAGAAGGGAGGGCAGTTCCAAGAGATAATGGATTTTGTCACCAGCTGATGGGGAAAGATGTCCCTTGTACCTACTGTCCCATTTCATAAGTGAGGAACCCAGGACTCCTAGAGTTTGGGCAGTTTGCATAAGGCCACACAGGTAACAAGCAGACACAGAAACCCAAGAGGCCAAAGCCCAGATATAGGTCTCACTTCATCCTCTGTGTGTCTGTTTACCCAGGTATCTCTGTGTCCAGATTTGTGAGAATGAAAGTAATCTCTAAGATTGCTTACAAGCTCAGAAAATCACCAGATGTTAGAGCTAGCAATAATCTTTTAATGTACCTGATTTAGAGTTCAAAAGATGACAGAGGCCCAGAGGGGTTAAGTAATTTACTTAAGGACATTCTGCAACCTAGACTTGAACGCAGATTATATTTAAAATCATTTCTTCAGGGGCGCCTGGGTGGCTCAGTGGGTTAAGCCGCTGCCTTCGGCTCAGGTCATGATCTCAGGGTCCTGGGATCGAGTCCCGCATCAGGCTCTCTGCTCAGCAGGGAGCCTGCTTCCCTCTCTCTCTCTCTCTCTCTCTCTCTCTGCCTGCCTCTCCATCTACTCGTGATCTCTCTGTCAAATAAATAAATAAAATCTTTAAAAAAAAATCATTTCTTCAGCAAATAATGATTGTGCCCTTATTATTTCCCTTCAATGGGCTATGTGCTAGGGACACAAACTTAGGTAAAGCATCTTTGCTGTTAAAAAGTTTCCAATCTTGTAGGTCATCCAAACCTTCCATCAAAGCTCTTTTTTTAAAATATTTTATTTATTTATTTATTTGACAGAGACTCAGCGAGAGAGGGAACACAAGCAGGGGGAGTGGGAGAGGGAGAAGCAGGTTTCCCACTGAGCAGGGAGCCTGATGCAGGGCTTGATCCCAGGATCCTGGGATCACGACCTGAGCTGAAGGCAGACGCTTAACAACTGAGTCACCCAGGTGCCCCAACCAACCCATCAAAGCTCTTTAAATGTGACCTGGACGTCTCCCTTGAACTACAGTGGTCCTATTCCTATTAGCGACGATAAATAATAATAATAATAATTGCTTTATTTGTTGTGAATTTACTATGCCTCAAACACTGTCCTGAGTATATTGCATAAGTTAAGCAATTTGACTCCATTAGGATGCCTTTAAAGACCAAAAATTGAAACACAACATTTCTGGGCACAGCACTTTGGCACTGTATAAATTGAGAAACTGTTCTGAGAAACAAAGGCAAAAATAATATAGCATAAAGAAAAGGGGGCTTTTTTCCATGCAACAGCCCAAGCACCAGCATCCAGGCTGGCTATGGTCGCTCCATGGTAGGAACACAGGCTCCCCGTCTTGTTGACTGTCTTCCTCGACATGCAACTTCTCACGGGCTAAGATGGCCGATCCAGTTCCTACTACTTCCTTCGCACCCCAACCAGCAGGAAGGGAAAGAAAACCAGAGGAAATGCCCTCCCCCTTTAAAGATTTGATTACCACTTCTGCTCCCATTCCCTTGGCCAGCACCCAGCGCAAAGGAGGCTGGGAAATGTAGTCTTTAGCTAGACTGCCATGTTCCTTAACAAAAGAACTGGAATTGGGTGGTCCAGCAATAATGAAGCTGCTAGGACTTTTGGCCAAGGTCTGGCATTTGTGAGGACTTGATAAATGTCCATATAATATAATGCTATGTAATACAAAATTATATATGTATGTTATATTTTCTTTACATTTTCGTATTTCTTTATATTTTCTTCTATATGAATATGTGTGAAGATAGCAGAATATAATGATTCTATATGTATGATGTACAGATTTTAAAAACTGACCCTGCATGGTCACTGATCGGTCAAAGGGGATGAAAGGGATGAGTAGTATGGCCATAATGGCTTGTACTAATATTTATACACATGTTGGTACAGGCATACATGTAATAGTACATACATGCACACATGGTACATACCCATGGTGCATTCATAGTACATAGTATATACATGCACGTATGCATAAATTCACAAGTAAGTGTATACATGTGGGGAGGTAGTGGGAAAAAGAACAAGAGCCCAAGAAGACAGGCATGTTTAAGCTCTAATTTCTCAGGAACAAGGGAGTGAGACACGCACATACACCTCGTACGTACGGTTTTCCTTCTCAGACCAAGGCACCAAAGCATGACCCCACTGTGACAGGTTGCTGCGGCACTCCTCCTTGTTAGCCAGCCTGAAAGAGCAAAAACCATTCCTGTCGGCCAGATCTGTCCCACAAACGAGACTGATTTGGCCTGAACTGTGTTTTCCACTTGCCTTACATTTAAGAGTCATTACCATTATTTGAATAAGGAAATTTAACATGAAAATCCAGGCTTCAGGATTCTCTCAAAAAGAGAGGCCGGCTGGGCCTCAGAATCACCTGGGATGTTTTTCACAGGCTTTCGGAGCATCAGGCACATTTGGAAGCTATCCCTGGGCTGGGCATCTCGGACTCAAATGGACAGGAATCATCTGGGGGTCTTGTAAAAATGAAAAGTCTGAGTCAGCAGGTCTGGGGTCAACCACAACCAGCTACATGCTTCGTGAGGCTCAGTGCAAAATGAAAATGCAGGGCCCCTTGGACAAAAGAGGGGGGAAATGCTTCCTTTCTTCTCCTAGTCCCTCTTTCCATCTGTCAGGACAGTTTCTCATTGGCTTTTTAGCGTTCCCTTGAGCATGGGGATCAGAGCCAAGGGTGGCAGCTGTCGCTGGACAGTGCTAGGGGTGGCCTTCAAGAAGCCACTCAGGGAAGCGGACAGGCAGTAGAAGGGAGGATCCAGTGTGGACCAAGGCTCCAAGTCCCTGGCACAAATCATGTCCCATCGGACTTACAAAACAAAAATTTCAAGATATAATTAATGATTTCAAGATGGCAACTAAGAACATTCAACCCCAAGCATGGGTCTCCTTTTGAGGGCAGGATCCTGTGGCCCTGAACTGGTTGCATGCCCATGAAGTGACCCCAAACCATTAACATCCAGAAAGACAGAGTGTCCTCTTTTTTGGTTACTGACCCAATAAGGGACACTTTGAAAAATTAAAAATACTATCTTCTCTAAAGAGTCTTTAATAGGTACATGAAAGACATTGAAAGGCTGGAATGATTTTCTTACAAAGAAAATCACTATTTGCACTAAGACTGAGAGAGGCAGTAGAGAAAGCAGCTTACTGTACTGATTCTAGAGCCAGACATACTGGGTTCATGCCCTGTGTCTACCACTTATTAGCAGGATAACCTTGGCCAAATTACTTAATTTCCTGGTCCCTCGACTTCCTCATTCGTGAAGATGCATGATAATACTGTCAACACACCTACCATGTAAAATCCTTGTTAGGATTAGTAAATTAATTCCTGTAAGAAGTTGAGATCAAGGACTAAGTATAAGCTTTTTCAGAATAGAGATGGTAGAGCAAGGCTGGCAAACTATGGGCGTACGGCCCACCACCTGTTTTGTAAATAAAGTTTTATTGGAACACCACCATGCCTCTCTGTGTCCATTTTCATGCCACAATGAGAGAGTTGAATAGATGCAGGGCTAAAACAGGTATTCTCTGACCCTTTCCTTGAGAAATTTCCTGGTCCCAGTGAGAGAGTAGAGAACTATGCCTTTCAAGATCAGGTCTCCAGGAGTCAAGTTTTCCTACAGTGGGTTTAACCTTCATTGTGTTTAAAGTGCATCTAAGTCCTTGTAGAATTATAAAGAATAAACATGCTCTCTCCAGCATGTTGTAGATCCTCCTGTAACACTACTGAGGCCACCATCATTCTAATCCAAGCAACCAGATTAATTCACTTTTGGGCAGAGCTCAGAAGAAATCTTCTAATTCTGGGAACATATTTGATAAAATATCATTGTTTGAGAAGGCTGTAACTCTGTCCTGGTCTTTTTCAAAAGCTCTAGGCTGCACATCTCTACTCCTGTAAATTCACAGAAGCGAGTGCATGCGGACAGCACACACAGATGTCAGTAATGAAAGGCCAGGGGAAGGTCAGGTGTAGCTGTTCAGAGTGAGCATAAGGGAACAGGTAGCAAATCATTCGGAAGGAAGACATTACCCAATTATTGTAGCTAACGTGCCACCAACATGATAAAATAAATATTAACACAATTCTCATTTTATACATGAGGAAGCCAAAGGTCAGAGAGGTTATATCATTTGCCCAAGGTCACAGAACTGGGAAGTGGTAAAGCCAGAATCTGTATGGGCAGCCTGACTCCAGGGAAAATCCTCTAAACCCAGAATTGGCAAATGTTTTCTGTAAAGTCCACCCGATAGGAAATAGTTTCAGCTTTGCAGGCCATATGGTCTTTGTCACAATTACTCAACTCTGCTGTCATATCAGGAAGCAGTTATAGACTACATGTAAATAAATGAATGTGGCTGTATTCCAATAAAACTTTATTGACAACAACAGGTGTGGAGCAGGAATTGGCCCTTGGCTGTGGTATGACTCCTCCTCTTCTAAGCACTAGTTTTACTGCTTCTAATATATGTACCTGGTGCCTAAAATACGCCTGACCATCCAAGAGGAATGGAACAAATAATCATTAATATTATCGACTACCATTATGAAAATAAGCACAACTTTCTGACTATGCGTTAAACAGCCAGCTCAAGCTGCTCCCCCCTCCCAGAGCTATGTTCATTTCTGAGCTGAATGGCTTCTTTATGTCATTTCATCTTGCCGCCATCCAAGAGAGAGACCCTGCAACAGAATCCTCTTCCGGTGGGATTTAGTCAATCTCGACGACAATGCGGCTTGACCGCTGCTTTCAACAAGGGCTGGCTGGACATTGGCTCCTGCTCCCGGGTCACCGCTCAGCAAGCTGCTGCCATACGCCAAGACAGTCATCAGCCCATGGGTTTGCACCCGCCTCCTGGGGCTGGGGGTGCAGAAGTGTTCCCCCCAATTACCTGCCAGTAATTAGGAGCCCAGGATACAGGGATCAGGCTTGCTGAAGAGAGAGGCATTTTAAGGATCAGAAAGGCGGGCAGACCTCACACAGTGGTGGTCCTGAGGTGGGGTGGCAGAAAAGTGACTCCCAAAACATCAAATGGCAGAGTCCAATTCCCTTCATTATGCTGATGTGATGCACCCTCTGATAAAGGGGACCATATGGAACGGAAGCCGATGGGAATTGAGAAAAACTCCTTTTTAGAAGGAAAAGCAGTCATCAGTCTCGACAGGATCCGTTCTACTCTGTTCTACCGCCTGCATGTTCCCGAAGCCAGTGCCTGCCAGGAGTGTACTCACTCTCCTTCCCCCAAAGTTCAAAGGATGAGGTGTGAACACAGGCAGTAAAAAGCCCTGAATATCTGTGGCTTGTAGGGGTCGTAATTCTTCCCCACAAAGTTACCTTTCCTGTTTCTATGAATTACTCTTACATTCTTGTAAGAGATATGGTTTGAGGTATTTATAGTGCATTCAATTCTGCTATCATTGATTTATTGAACGAAACCAGCTCCAGGATATGATGGAAAGGCCCTAATTCCAAAAACTCTTACATCTCGGCACGGAGAACATTTTCTGCCCTGTTGGCCTCCCGCAGATGACCAGCGGAGATAAACAGAGGGCACTCCACTCTCTGTTGCAACGTGCGTGGTGATGTGAAGGAATCAATCAGACAAAAGCAGATTATTACAGTGTCTGAGAGAGATCAAACAGCCCTGGCATCCGCACCCACACATGCCTGATTTACAGGCGAGCTGATAAAGTGCTGCAGCTCACTGTCAGGAGAACATGACAACTCCTTGAGTTCTGTGGATAAATTATTGCTGAAGCCCATGATAACATTTCTCCACCTAGCAACCAAACATAACAGGATGTGGCTTTTAGTACTAGGAGCCAAATGATACAAAGACAAGACGCCTGGAGCTCCCGGGGCTCGGAAGGCATCGTCTATGGTGGACGGGCAGAACGGCAGCCTCGTGGAAACAGACATGAAATCTATGAGTAATTATAACTCTGCTGAGGATTGCCAGACCTTTCCTCTCCGTGAAGGGGCACAGAGGAATGTGTTCTCTTTGATGATGAATGCTGCTGTAGGCAAAAGTTACCTTCACTGAGCATTTGTTCCGTGCCAGGAACGGTTCTAAGTGCCTCGTGTCACATTAGAGGGGCGACTCCAAAGGTGGAACTTGGTGATGAATGAAGTCGACTTGGACAATAGAATTAAACAGCACTGAAACTCACGCTGGGAAAAGCTCTCTCTTTTCTGGTTCTTTATTGATTTTTCCCAATTGTGTCCAGGAGAAAGCCTTGGTGTGGTACTAGCCCATGCCAAGCACCTCGAACAGTTGAACATCTCTCTTTTTTTTTTTTTTAAGATTTTATTTATTTATTTCACACAGAGAGATCACAAATAGGCAGAGAGGCAGGCAGAGAGAGAGAGAGAGAGAGAGGAGGAAGCAGGTTCCCCGCTGAGCAGAGAGCCCGATGCGGGACTCGATCCCAGGACCCTGAGATCATGACCTGAGCCGAAGGCAGCGGCTTAACCCACTGAGCCACCCAGGCGCCCTGAACATCTCTCTTTTAAACAAAGGGCAGACCTATCTAGCTGGAGTCTGTGAGACCAATACTGCTTTGCTTTCACTATTTTCATTTTTTAAATTATTTTTTCCAGTGAGATTTGTTCTCAATTGACAGCAGGGATATCAAGTGGCTTTTGAACATTTTTTTATCCATTTTTTAAATTATTGTTTTTTCAAGTTATATTGGTTCTTAATTGACACAGGGAACATCAAGTGGCTTTTGAATATACATGTAAGACATGCCCTCCATGGGGGCCAAGAGTTTTGTCTCACTCGTTCACTGCTACATCCCCAGACTTCAATGATGCCAAGAGAAGTAGATGGTCGGCAAATATGTGGTTAATGAAATTCATTAAATAAAATGATTAAGGAGGTGAGAGGACCAGTGGTACCTAAATATGGCAAAATGTGTGGTAAGTGTGCATGAAGGTATGGAGATACAGCAAAATCTGTGTATGTCGTACCAAATAGCTAGGTTTGAGGAACATGGCAATCCACTGCAATCTACAAGGCAGGAACTGTTATTTAGTTTCTGGATGAGGAAAATGATGTTCAAAGATGTCAGATAACATTCAAAATTGCAAGCCTTTATGAGGGAGAACCTGAATTCAACCTGAGCACTGGGTCTCAAAAGTGAGCTCTGAGATATTCCATTCAACCTCTTCCCTCTTGCTTCAAAAACCACATTCTGAGGGGCGCCTGGGTGGCTCAGTGGGTTAAGCCGCTGCCTTCGGCTCAGGTCATGATCTCAGGGTCCTGGGATCGAGCCCCGCATCGGGCTCTCTGCTCGGCAGGGAGCCTGCTTCCTCCTCTCTCTCTGCCTGCTTGTGATCTCTCTGTCAAATAAATAAATAAAGTCTTTAAAAAAAAAAAAAGAAAAACCACATTCTGAGGTGGCTTCTCGTTATCCCCTTTTCACATGAAAAAAAAAATACTTTGATGAACGTACCCAGAGCCACAGAAGGATAGTGTAGCACAGCTGGGATTTGAACGCAGTCCTGCTCGGCTGACCACCCTCCCCAGTGTAACCCTACCTCCAAAGAAACTTGTTCTAAATGATCACGTAAACTGGCATGATCCAATGGTGGCGATCGGATTTTAAATCATAACTAATTAAAATTCTGTGTTGCACCTGTCCCGGACGCTCCAAATGTATTCCAGAAAATAGAGCCATCATTTTGTCAGTAAAACAGGAAATTAGCTCAGCACCAAAATGCACAAAAGACAACACTTGAAATCACCAAGGATGGTGTCCTAAAGTAAGAACAGTAGCCTCAACAGCATCTACTTTAGAAACATACAAAACACCACGTGCACAAATGGAAAAACTGGGTCCTTCCCTTACCCTTTTTCCTGCAGGTATCAAGGTAAGCAACTGTTAATGGTAATAAGGAAGGAATCATGTCATGCCTCCTTGGGAGGGGAAAAAATGAACCAAAGGGCTAAGAATCCTATTAAAGTTTAATTTTCAAAAAAGTTGAAAGCATGGCTTACATACAAATCTGGAATGAATACGTGTCAAAATTTTTATTCGACTCATTAATAAACAAGGGAACCAATATGACGACAAGAGAGATTCAGAGGAGAAGTCAGAATACAGATTTATAAGTCGGCCAAAAGGATGCTGAAATGAATTTACTAAGAGATTCGAAAGTGGGCAATGTCCTGTAGAGTCCCTAAATAGTAATAGTTTCGGTTTTTTTCTTCCCCAGATAAAAATCTACACGTTAACATATATAACTTATGTTATCTGATTTTAACCAAATAGGAAATAGTAAATTGAGGGCGCCTGGGTGGCTCAGTGGGTTAAGCCGCTGCCTTCGGCTCAGGTCATGATCTCAGGGTCCTGGGATCAAGTCCCGCATCGGGCTCTCTGCTCAGCCGGGAGCCTGCTTCCCTTCCTCTCTCTCTGCCTGCCTCTCTGCCTACTTGTGATCTCTGTCTGTCAAAGAAATAAATAAAATCTTTAAAAAAAAAAAAAAAGAAAATAGTAAATTGAATGCAGATGCATCCTCCTAGGTATTAAATATCTCTTGGTTCAATAGTCACAGTAAATCAAAACAAACAAAATATAGTCATCCTTAGCTCTCTTTGCAAGTTTTGGAGAATTTTTCTTAAAAATCTCATCAAACTGGGCTGCCTGGATGGCTCAGTGGGTTAAGCCTCTGCCTTCAGCTCAGGTCACAGGGTCCTGGGATCGAGTCCCATATCAGGCTCTCTGCTAGGCAGGGAGCCTGCTTCCTCCTCTCTCTCTCTCTCTCTCTCTACTTGTGATCTCTCTCTGTCAAATAAATAAAATCTTAAAAAAAAATAAAATCTCATCAAACTTACGATATTATTTCTGAGGTCTTTACGTGTGAGAGAATGCAGGTATCCCACTAAAATTTCAATTCAGTTATGTTTGCAGGAGGGTCTCACCATGTGTATTTTAAGAACCCGCCCAAACGGTTCTAGCATTGATAGGCTACAGTCATATACTAAGACATGACCGGTTTAGGTCATTTAAACCGTAGCTTGGGGGACGCGTTTCCATTAAAGACGCTTTTATGAAACTTTATGAAGAGTTACAGGGAAGCTGGTTCCAAGAATGGAGGACTTTTAACAAAAAAAAAGTTGAAAGGTAACGTGGGTTCCGGGGGGGGTTGATTCAGAAGCTCAATGATGTCTGTATTAGGGAAGGAGGACCTGTCCATCTCTCTTTTCTCTACTCCCCGGGGCTATGGACAAGATGACTCTAACAATGCCGCGTGTCACCTCCTTGCCCGTCGTAGAGAGCAACAAGAGAGACTGTGCTGTCTGTCAAGTATCTCTTCTCAGAGGTTTGGTACCCTTTCCCAGAAGCTCCACCCCTCCCACACCGGCAGACCGCCCTTCACAACTCATTGGCCAGAATTCTAGCAAGTGATCATGCCTGAGCCAATCACCGCCGAGTGGGAGTTGAATGGGAATACCTTACACCAATCAGGTGTAAAGCTGAACAATCGGGGCGGGGCTGGTTTCCCTTGGCAACTGATTAAGTGGGAAGGAGTGGATCCCGGAACAAAACTAAGATTCGATGAGCGGGGAAGTAGAGGTGGGAGTGGGGAGGAAATCCGATCGCAACTGACAAGGTCCGGCGTTAGGCGACTAAAAAAAAAAAAAAACAGGTTACAAGCAGCATCTTAAAATTAGGCAGCGTCAAAGATGTGCGGGAGATCACCTGAATGCAGTGGTAACCTCCAGGCGCATGACTAGATCCCAGAAGTCACAGAACAGAAGGGTTCACAGACCAAATTAAGATGCTATAGTCACAGTTTAATAAATCATATATTTATTATTAAATTTTTTATTATTAACACATATCAGGTTGGGAGAGTGGGGGGTAGAGGGATGAACAGGCAGAGCAGAGGGTTCTTAGGATCGTGAAGATGCTTTATATGATGCTGTAATGATGGGTATATGTCGTTGTACACTCGCCTAACCCCGCAGAGATGTAAACTGAGTTCTGGATGAAAACCGTGTGTCCGCACAGCCTCGTGACCTGTAACAAACACCCCCAGGCTAGTGGGGGATGTTGATAGTGGGCGGGGCTGTGCCTGTGTAGGGGCAAGGAGTATATGGAAATCTCTACACCTTCTTTTCAATTTTACTATGAGCCTGAAACTTCTCTGAAAAACTAAAGTCTTCAATTTTTTTTTAATTATAAAAGAAGAAGCAAAGAGAAAGTGATGGGGTTGATTAACACACTTAGGCTAGAGCCCAAGCAAGTGGAAGGATCACAGGACTTGAGTTGGGATGAGGAAACATGCATAGATCCTCTCCGGCCAGCACCTACTCCCCAGCCCTACAGAGAAGCTACAAGGAACAGAATTGAGGTTCGAGCAAGGAGACCACAGGTGGAAGATGCTTAGGACCAGTGACACACTCCTTGTTCCATCCAGGAAAATATGCATGTCCACAGCTATGGTTAGCCAATTAGCCCACTGAGCTGTTACGGGTTTTGTCTGCATTTCTTGGGTAGAGCACAGGCTAGGACAGAGCAGGACTATACTGGGTGACTTCAGCGGGGGCTGATTTAAGGATGACAGAGCTGTCAGCCGGAATGTCTCATGATCATTCATTCTGACTTGGACTCTGCATCTCCTTCTATTTATAAGACTCCGATTTGTCCCATCAAACATTCCATTTACTCTACTTTTATCATTCTTGTAGGTTACCAACTTACTCTCCATATTTATCTCATGAATTCCACCTATATCCATAAGGTTCTCCCTTACTCATTATTTATTCTTAACATCAACTGAGTTTCACTCTAAGCGACCGAGTTTCACATAAGCCACTAGCTCACTTACCATCAATGCTTAAAATTTCTTACGAGTTTCATCCATCCCATTTGCTTTCTTATCTTGTCTAGATTTAATATACTAGAATAATATGGCAAACTCATATTATAAGACACCCAAAATGTGGTGATGAACGTGGAGGAAAGAGGCAGGGATAACTAATAGATTTAAAGAAATTAAAGAGAAATATTAATCTGATACTTTTTTTAGAAACTATTTGAAACAATTGAGGGATATGAACTCTGGCTGGATATTTTGATGATATCAAGAAATTGTCATATATCTTAGATGCAAAAGTTATATTTTTCAGTGTGAAAAAATGAAGAGTTTTTATGTTTTTGAAATTCATACAGAAGTACTTATGGATAAAATTACAAGATGTCTGAAGTTTGCTTCAAAATAACCAGTGCTTTTCGATTCACATCAACAAATAGTTCTCAAGCTTACACTAGGTAGAATTTTATAAACAGAAAGTCGTGACTCATTAGGAGATAAATTGATTCAGGGGCTTTGGCCAGAACATGTTTAATGACAAATAGAGTAGAACAGACTAGAAAACATCAGAGTTCATGGCATTCTGTCACAGTAAATTTTGTTCCATGAAACTTCTGTTTCGCGTGTGTGTGTGTGTTATGAGCATATGTGGTAAATCATGGTGTAAAATGTAATTCGTATCTTGGTTGCAATTAAAGAAGTTTGAAGATCACGGTTGAAAGCAGAATCCTTATCACTGGTGAGCACAGCAGAGACGAGAAGACAGGGTCTCACTTTCCAGAAGAGAGGGACACCGACAGACAGTGCTATGGGCTCCAATAGTGAGATCCAAGGACTGTGAGAAAACAAAGGCGGTCCTAAGTCTGGCGTGAGCTTCACAGAATAGGTATTATGTGAAATGAGTGTCGAAGGATGGAAGGGCTGGACAAGTGTGAAAAGCCTTCTCTTGGGGAGGGAATAAAATGACACACACGTGGTATATGTAGGCAATGTAATCTGAGCCGGCTGAGGAATGATCATGGCTTAGAGTAGAGCGGTGGCCAAGGAGGTGGTCTTGGAGTGTTTCATTCTTCCTAAAAATCCAGTGGTTGTGACTCAGGTCCCCTCCCAAATTGTTTTTCTCTATTAATGAGACGCCCCTGTGTCACACCACAGGTCAGAGGACTCCAGTCACCTTGATGCCTTATTTTTGGTGGTAGACATTGTGGGCACTCCACACAGACGTCCTTGGGTCCCCCTCATCACTTCTATGAATCTGTCCTCTGGTTTAGAGGTGCTTTAGCTTTTAGACAGTCACCTGTACTCTCTTTGGAAGACCGCTCTCTGACTACAGAAAGCAGTTTGCGCTGCGATGTTACGTCCCAAACGGCAGCCCTGGGCCAGTGACTGGCTGGTTCAGGAGTAGGAAAACCCAGCTCCCTTGGCAAAAATGGGCATCAATTTGGAAGTATAACTTATATTCCAGGGTTCCCCTATAGGGTCAGACTTCAGCTACTCTCCGGGGAACTCTGCCCAAAATCACTCCTTTATTGATTTCTCCTGGGAGTACATCCCTAATAAATGACTTGTACATGAACTCTTGTCTCAGGGTTCTGCTTTGGTAGAAGTGCAACTAATATGTGTCCCATATACAAAGAACCACGAACTTCCTTTAACTCTCCAGTTTCTGATTATAGCAACTCATGGTGGATATAAACATATATAATTAATAAACTTTAATTTGTAGTTTCAAAACAGTGTTATTGATTATAATAATCAGTATTATATTTATTGATATAATAAGTTATATTATCATAATTAGTAATATAAATATTATTATTCTACGGTTATATATATTATATACTATCATCTCTACAATATTCCAGGCACTGCTACTCTCTACTTAAATTCATCTTCCATTAATTTGTCTTGAAACACCACTTTTATAAGGTCAAAACCTTCCAGAGGCTCCCAATCACCTAAAGAGCCTTTTCTAGTTTCCTTTATAAGGGAAAATATATACATATACGTGTGTGTGGGTGTGGGTGTGTGTGTATTCTCATGGACTCTCAGTATAATTTTTTAATTCATTATAATTTAATCCCAATATGTATAAACATAAAACTAGCTATAAACTCCTTATACTGGCAGCTTTGATATAACTATAAATCCAGAATAAATTTTCAAATTATATTCAACTACAACTACAAAACCAATAAAATTTAAATTCCCAACATTAATTTAATGCGACAGATGATGTTATTCGGCCAGAACAAAATTGCCGATATTTGGTTTAACAGACAGAGGATGTAATCTCAGGTTTGTTTATTTAATCTGTTTCCGTATTTCAACTTCAATCATACTAACACAAGGAATAACCTTCTCACAAGCGTGCTGTCTGAAACTGTACTAATCACTGCAAGTTTTAATTTCTAATTCAGGAGAGTCAGAACCAAAAGTCTGCTGAAGAGTAATCTTTGCATGCCAGTCATATGGAGGCATATATTAATAACTCCACAGAACTATTTTGCTCACTTAAAGATAATGTGCGCATTGTGTTGCAATGGAAATATTCATCAAATGAATATTTATTCCAAATGCTTTGGAATTAGGATCAGACTAGGTTCTCTCAAAAACAAACCTGAGACAGAGATATGGAGCAGGGGGTCAATAAGCCATGTGGGGAAGTGACTCAAAAGGAAGAGAGGCCAGTACACCACACACGGAGAAGCAGGGCACTGCTCTAGGTGACTGGAGCTCAGGGCCACTGGAACCAGAGAATTGACCCACCAAGAGCTAGAGAAGCCGGGGTATTTCTCCTCCAATTCTAATTTGTCATTGCTGGGGGCTCCTTCTCACGTTAATTCCCCAACACATCAGGTCTTCTCCAAGCACAAACCTGCCAAGAGAAACTTCTAGGGAGAGACTCAGGGGTGCCTGCAGCTGGAGGCCGAGGCACATGCGAGGAGAGTGAGTGCCATCCAGATGTGAGCAGGGCACCAACAGCATCTGTCTCTGGAGCCCGTAGCTGTATTGTCCAGTCTTGAAGGGTTTCAAGTTGGAAAGTTTCATAATGGGATCTGCTCCTCTGGGTAAGATGCCCGCTCCGTAGGGGAGATCTGGTAGGGTCGTTGTACTGGATGCTGGATGCAGATTCGTTTTCTACAACTTGTCTCAAGGCCAGCAATGGCAAGACCTTGCTGCATTCAGCTGTCGTGATGTTCTTTACCCTCCCTTTGGTGAGACCGTCACAAGACACTATGTACTTATAGCGGTGGTTTTCCATACTATGCTCATAATGTTTTATTATCATCAAAATTTAGAAAATGAAAAAAATGAACTATCATAGTGAACTTTTCACAACCCCTGAAAATAAGGGCTAGGAGCCCCAAGATGGTGGAGAGGGGAGGGGAAGGAGGATGGAAGGGTAGTCCGCTGACCCCAGGAAAAACCGAGGCACTGAATGAAAGTCTAGATAGCCCAAAATGTAAGACCTGTTGAAGTATAGCCCCAAGCTTCCTTCATAAACTTTTTGTAGTCAGTCTGATAGTGCCATGAGCACACCTTGTGCTTATCACCTGTGAAACTCACACTCTTCCGCCTTCCTAGAATTCATCTGGACCTGAGTCCTACACAAAGACCAGGCCTTTCCAGGTTGCCCAGTTTCAGGACAAACTTGCCAGTTAACCACATGCTGAGTTCTCATATCCTTGGGCTTGCGTGGCTTTTTAACATTTCACGGGTTCCTACTGCCTATCCCCAACGAGGGTGTGCCGTCTACAGTGAAACTGAGCCAACATGGTTCCATGGAAGAATGGAGATCCCACAGTGTACTCTCCTGCTCTTGGATGTGGGCTCAGGTATGTAAGTCATGACCTTGATCCTCTATCTCTCCATGTAAAGGAGAGACCTCAGGATTTCCCTCATGGTATTGTTGTGTGGGGAAATATACGAAAGCGTTGTGCAAAGTGCCTACAATCCAGCAAATGCCCGATAAACCACAGTTCCCTTTCTTACTTGGCAAACTTATTTTCGTTGCATGGTTCTTCCCAATGGCCCTGAGAAACTCCCAGTATCATTCTGAAGTTCTGGCCCTCATGATGAGTAGAGAGACCTTCAGTTCCACTGTGATTCGCTAATAATCTAAACAGCCTGAAAACACATTTTTACAAGACAGTATTCTGGGGACAGAACATCTGGATCTCTCTCATCTTTCTCTTAAAAATTATCCTGTCTGTGCCCACAGAAAGATAACGAATTGATAAGGAGATTCTCATGGCCATAGTTACATTTTGTTTATAAGAAATTTCTTTTTTTGGCTGAAGCAGATGTTCCACAGAGAAATCATTTCCAGTGCACACCCTCTCCCAGAAGCATGTTATTGATTTATACAGAGACACTGACCATGGAGCCAAGGACTGTGCAAACTTAGGTCTTTCCTCTTCATGGGAAAGCAGAACAAAGAAATTTGGTTTCCATGACCCTGATGACCAATGGCAATTAAAGATTCTACGAAGCGGACTCATGAATCTTTCATGCTTTTCCTGTTTTGTTTTCTTGTCTTATCTAACATAGACTGTTACATTTTGTCTCATATAGACAGTTTCGTCTTTGCTTTATTTCTACAAGTCTCAGCCCCAGGATGGTATCCCAAACAGTGCACTCTTCTACCCACGGGGGTGCACCGAAGGCACACATTTAAAAGTCATTTGTGTTGCTCAGAGGATCAATAATAAAACTACAAGTAATAGCAGGCAACTTTTAAAAGAAAGTTGCCCCTCACACCAATGAGTTTTTGAATCTGCAATACATGACATCGTTTCCTGGGTTTTTTGTGATGGCGACCAGAAACAGCAGGTATCTATGGTTCACTGAATATTTACATCATTTGAATTGCAAAAAAAAGAATGAAAAAAAATCCTTTTCAATAGGATGAGCCTTTGAAGCTGGGGTGATTAGGACTTACAGGTGAACTGCTTGTGTGATCAGCAATAGAAGTCCATTCATGAGGCACTAAGTACACGGAGTTATGTGAACACTGCCACTTCATCTTGGCCCGGCCACTGAAAAGCAGCTAAGCCCCAAACACTAGAGGTGGATTTTGTTTTAGAACAATGGCCTGGGTCCCCAGGGTTCCTTCTATTCTGGACTCTCTCCCAATATTCTCCCAAGCCCTTACAAAGAAGTTACAAGGATATGTACTTTGAAAATACGGGTCTTGCGTGGTCCACTTTGTTTACCAAGTTTGTCTTGTGATGGAGTTGGTTCCACTCTGTGGTAGCCTTTTCTTCCTTTTATTTCTAAAGAATGCCTGTGTATTTGTTAGAAAAGTGTTTGGCTGCAAGCCACAAAAAAACCTCAACACCAAAGTCTGGCTTTGGGTGGTGACAGAGATGCGGAGGTAGATGTTTCCAAGCTGCTGCTCCTATATGTGTGTACCAGACAGGGTCAAGGCTTCGTCTACACCTTGCTTCCTAATTCTTAGAATATGTACTTTATCCTCTTGCTCATAACATGGCTGCTGAATCTGCAGGCACCATGTCTGTGTTCCAGGGAGAGAACAGGGGCAAGAGGCCAAAAAGAAAGTGCTAGTCAAGTCTAAATCTTTTTGCAAAACCTCTCCCAGATACCCCGATGCTTCTGTCTCTTTAGATAAAACTGGTCAGTTGTACTCCCTACCTGCAAAGAAGTCTTGGATGTAAGTATCTTGGATACTTGGATGTAAGTGGACCTATTTCTTCCTCCAAAGAAAATCAGAGTTTTATGAGTACATAAGAAGATGCCTTAGGTAATATCCACACAACTAGCTGTGTCTGTCACATCAGGGTCTATGCTTAAGAGTCATCTCTTAACAGAAAATCACTTGCATTAAAAAGTACTAAAACTTCCCTTGTTTGGAGACATGTCTGCTCCCAAAAGGATCATAAGCAGAGTTAACCAAAACATCAAAACAGGAATATGAACCTGGTTGAATTGTTGAACCTCCAACATCACTGAAATTGAATGCACTGCCCTTCCTGGAGTTATAAATACATCTCTGAAAATACTTAATTTAAATTTTAATAGGTCTTTTCCATCATAGGACAAGTTCATCCCTAAAACCACTTGCATTAAAAGCAAGATCTTCTGTTACAGCTTATCACCACACACCATCTTCCTTTTAAAATTAGAACTCTACTCTTTTAAAATGAATGTTGCCTGCCTGAAATCACATCCACAAAAGCATCAAGTCACACTGTTTTACTTTTTTTTTTTTTTTCTATTTTTCCCCACTAGATTCTTCAATCCATTAGGGAAAGAACCACATCTACTTTGTTCACTGTGGTATCCCAGGCACTCAGCCCAGGATCTGAAGTGTAGAAGATAGTCAATACATATTTTATAAGGAAATTGATGTACTTAAGAAAAAAACTATTGTTTTTCTAAAAGCATCATTATTGGAGTTCAGAATAAATTTAAGATGCCAGTATAAACCAGAAAAGCATCATAATCTTAATCTTCTTAATCTGAAGGCAGTAGATAAAATTCAATGCTAATTTCTGAACGAACAACAATGACAAACTCTTAATAAACTTGAGGCCAAGGTTAACTTCTGAAACACAATGAAGAATATCTATCTCAAATCAACAGATAAGATCATGCTTAAAAAACACTAACAGCAGTCCCATTAAAATCAGAAGCAGGACAGAAAAATAAAAGAAGCCTTTCTCTTTGCCAATATCATTAAACATTTTTTTCAACCTGCCTAATAAAATTAGACTTGAAAACAATCATAAGTACAATTATTGGAAATGGTAAGACTAAAGTATTAGACCATTATACGACTGTTTTCTAGAAAAGTCAAGAGAGTCCATTGAAAAGCAATTAGAAATAAAAGTCCTATTAAGTTGGTAGTTATAGAATCGATGTTGAGACTATGCCAGCTTGAATCAGAAAATGTTTATGGTATAATGTTGATGAAAAATGCAGGCTTTAACACATAGGTACACACAGGTGACTATCTCAACATCGAAGTAAGAGTAGAAATGGATTTATGGAGACAGATGTTAAGTAAATTATTTCATCTCACTAATGTTAGACGAACAGCATTAAATTAAGAAATCCCTTCTGCTGTTCACCTGCGAGCATTTGCTAGAGTAGCCCATGTGAGAGATGTCATCAGTATAATCAGCACAGGGCAAAGGCAACAGCACGACTGAGACCTTCAGCCAGGGGCTCATATTGAAGCCACCGGTTTCCTTTGCCCACAGTATCTTAATGAGTATGCATCATTCTTAGTCTATACTCATGCACACACTCTACCTAAGTTTTACTTTTCCTAAACAATGACCAGCAGCTTTGTCAGGATGTCCAAAAGTGGATTTTTGTAAATGGCACATGCCCTGATTTTATGGAAGGTCATCCTAAACCCACTCTCTAAATCTGGTTTTATTTAATCCAGACCAAGAGTCAGAAAGTTAATTTTATTTTCATTGATATATCAAAGCTTGAGAGGAAATACACTAAAACATTTATAATGGGATCGGAACTTTTTTTATTTTTATGTTTTTATTATATTGTCAAATTTCCTACAATGAGCAGGTATTACTTTTAGAATTTTTTAAAAAATCTTGATCCATGGAAGAATAAACATTGTTAAAATATCTATACTGCCCAGGGGCGCCTGGGTGGCTCAGTGGGTTAAAGCCTCTGCCTTCGGCTCAGGTCATGATCCCAGGACCCTGGGATTGAGCCCCACATCAGGCTCTCTGCTCAGCGGGGAGCCTGCTTCCTCCTCTCTCTCTCCGCCTGCCTCTCTGCCTGCTTGTGATCTCTGTCTGTCGAATGAATAAAAATCTTAAAAAAAAAAAAATCTATACTGCCCAGAGCAATCTATACTTCTAATGACATTCTGATCAAAATTCCACCAGTATTTTTCCCAAAGAGCTGGAGCAAATAACCCTAAAATTTGTATGGAATCAGAAGAGACCCCGAATTGCTAAGGAAATGTTGAAAAAGAAAAACAAAACTGGGGGCATCACGTTGCCTGATTTCAAGCTTTACTACAAAGCTGTGACCACCAAGACGGCATGGTACTGGCATAAAAACAGACACATAGACCAGTGGAACAGAGTAGAGAGCCCAGACATGGGCCCTCAACTCTATGGTCAAATAATCTTCAACAAAGTAGGAAAAAATATACAGTGGAAAAAAGACAGTCTCTTCAATAAATCGTGCTGGGAAAATTGGACAGCTATATGTAGAAGAATGAAACTCGACCATTCTCTTACACCATACACAAAGATAAACAAAATGGATAAAAGACAGGAATCCATCAGAATCCTAGAGAAGAACATAGGCAGTAACCTATTCGATATCAGCCACAGCAACTTCTTTCAAGATATGTCTCCAAATGCAAAGGAAACAAAAGCGAAAATGAACTTTTGGGACTTCATCAAGATCAAAAACTTCTGCACAGCAAAAGAAACAATCAACAAAACAAAGAGGCAACCCACGGAATGGGAGAAGATATTTGCAAATGACAGTACAGACAAAAGGTTGATATCCAGGATCTATAAAGAACTTCTCAAACTCAACACACACAAAACAGATAATCATGTCAAAAAATGGGCAGAAGATATGAACAGACACTTCTCCAATGAAGACATACAAGTGGCTATCAGACACATGAAAAAATGTTCATCATCACTAGCCATCAGGGAGGTTCAAATTAAAACCACATGGAGATACCACCTTACACCAGTTAGAATGGCCAAAATTAGCAAGACAGGAAACAATGTGTGCTGCAGAGGATGTGGAGAAAGGGGAACCCTCTGACACTGTTGGTGGGAATGCAAATTGGTGCAGCCACTTTGGAGAACAGTGTGGAGGTTCCTTAAGAAATTAAAAATAGAGCTTCCCTATGACCCTGCAATTGCACTACTGGGTATTTGCCCCAAAGATACAGATGTAGTGAAAAGAAGGGCCATCTGTACCCCAATGTTTATAGCAGTAATGGCCACGGTCGCCAAACTGTGGAAAGAACCAAGATGCCCTTCAACGGATGAATGGATAAGGAAGATGTGGTCCATATACACTATGGAGTATTATGCCTCCATCAGAAAGGATGAATACCCAACTTTTATAGCAACATGGACGGGACTGGAAGAGATTATGTTGAGTGAAATAAGTCAAGCAGAGAGAGTCAATTATCATATGGTTTCACTTATTTGTGGAGCATAACAAATAACATGGAGGACATAGGGAGATGGAGAGGAGAAGGGAATTGAGGGAAATTGGAAGGGGAGGTGAACCATGAGAGACTATGGACTCTGAAAAACAATCTGAGGGTTTTGAAGAGGCCGGGGGTGGGAGATTGGGGGAGCCAGGTGGTAGGTATTATGGAGGGCATGTATTGCATGGAGCACTGGGTGTGGTGCATAAACAATGAATTCTGTTATGCTGAAAACAAATAAATTAAAAAAAAAATCTTGAGCCATCCCTTTCTCTCATCCTTTATTTCCTATCTCTCAGCTGGTCTTGACAGGGTGTATCTTAAATCCCAGGTATTCCAAATATACCTCCCATCTGGCCAGCTTTTCTCTGTGACCACCACCCTGGTCCAAGGCCCGGTCATATCCTTCCGGGGTAACTGCAATAAATTCTTGACTCATCTCCCAAGAAAACAGTTTTTCCTTCAACATAGGTCAAGGGAGACCTCATGAAGGACGTTGGCATGAACTACAGGAGGGAGGCATAGGGCGAGAATATAAGACAACCACGGGTAGAGGAAGGGCTATCAGTCTGGCCACAAGATAGACCACGAGACCAGGAGAATGGTCAAGACCTATTCAGTTCCACTGCCGAGCCACATTCATTGTCCTAAATAATTCTATCTTTTCTAGCTTAATTTCAGTACATCACTGAACCCAGTGAAAAGAGTCCAGAAGAAGAAAGCAATGAGCAAAGACCAGACGTTCTTGAAATAAAAAAGAAATAAGTGAACACAAAGACTAATATGTAGCAGTTTATTACTGACTCTGAATAGACATGCCATAAACAACTGTAACATCTATAAGAATTTAGCGTGCAATTAGGCAACATTTAAATCAGTGTGAAATTATAAACTACCCAATAAATGTGTCTGAGCAAATTGGGGAGAGGAGGCAATTTCAAGTTAAATCCATTCAATAAAACCAGTCTGAGATTTTTTTTTAACTTCCAATTTAATTAATTGTATTTATTTTTAAATGCATAATTGTCTGATTTAATTAATTAAAATTATGCATGTTAAAAATGCCGTAATTAAAAATAAAGACAGACTGCCACATAATAAGGGGCATAGCAGTAGATAGGATAATGGTTATGATCTTAATAGAAAGCATGCTCTTACTTATCATCAGCAAGAAAAAGAATGCCTTCCTTTGGAAAATGAGCAAAGAACATGAACAGACAATGTGTAAAAGAAAAAACACATGTGGCAAATGAACATGAAAAAGGCTCAACTTTACTGTAGTCAGTAATTGCTAAAATAAAAGAATGTGAATAAAATTGACAAATATGAACAAAAAGTTGATATTTATTACTGTTGAACATGCCACCAGGAGAAAAATATTCATGTTCCACTCATATAATTAAATATCATCACTCTTATAATGTATTAAAATATTTATATCCATTCCTAGAAACCTATGTGTGTCCAACACACACGAGGCCTTATTTACAAGGATATTTATTACTCATAATAGTGAGAACCTGGCAACAATCAACAAACTAGTTAATGAGAACATTTAAAATATTCTATTTAATAGCATTGAACATTATTGTGAATAATTTGCTAAATTTTAAAAACAGCTTACAAAATAACAAACTTAGTATGATGCCAATTTTATTAAATCTTGTGCATTTCTATGAAGATAGAAGAACACCTGGCTAGAAATAAGATATTAACAATGGCTATCTGGTGACATTATGAGTGTATATTACTGCATTCTTCCTATTTTTTTCTGTTTTTCTAATTTTTCACAAAACTAATATATGCTCATGGTAATCCAGAAAAAAAAACACTATAAACACACACATGTATGTATGTATGTAAGTGGGTGGGTGTGTGGATACGTTCTCCTAAAAACTAATAAAATGGATTATGAAGAACAGTTTCATAGAGAATAATAATGGTAAAGTTATTTTATTTATTTATTTATTTATTTATTTATTTATTTATTTATTTATTTTTAAATCCATGCCCAGTGTAGAGCCCAACGCAAGGCTTGAATTCACGACTCTGAGATCAAGACTTGAGCTGAGGTCAAAAGTTGGACATTTAACTGACAGAGCCACGCAGATGTCCCAATGGTAAGTTTTTTTAAAAAGCAACTTTGTTAAAACTCCCTCCGATACCCCTGCCCCCTCTCATTTTAAAATAAATTTTGTCCTTATTATTTCAATTATGGAAAGTCGTTCTGGGGTCATCTATCTGCATATTCCTGTTGTGTACTTCCTGGCACAGAATGGGTCCTCCATAAATATTTACAGTGGGATCGGATACATGCTACCTCACAAATGAGGACAAAGATCTTCCAACCCCAGAAAAAAAAAAAAGATCTTCCAACCCTTCAATGATCATTTTCTTGACACAATTTAGAATCCATCTAAATAAACTATTGGTCCTGCTGTTTAACTACTTTTAGAAATGTCTTAATAATAAGTACTCTAAAAACAAAAGTCATTATTTTTGACAGATGTTCTCTAAAATTTAATTGGTTTAACACCTATAATCCCATACAGCAAGTTAATTTACTTAGCTACTTGGGGGCACATTTTGCAATTAATTCTTTCCGGTGAGTTCACCATGATGCTCATTGCTTAAATCTAGATGATTCATAAGAGTGTCATTGAGATTTTCTACAACTGCACTGGGTGAGTGGAACACCTACGGTGAAATTTTTCCAAGACAAAATTACCTGGGACCTGCTCTATAAAGTGGGACTACCAGGAGTTAATTGATCAATCATTGCTTGGTAGAGACGGTATCAGAAATTATTTTTCTTTTATGGCTTCTGGATTAAAAACTTCAGCTCCCAAGCTAAGGTTAAAAAACAATAATTTATTAGTTCTTCCTTTCTTCCTTTTTTCTTTCTTCCTTCCTCCCCTCCTTCCTTTCCTTCTTACTTTCTTTCTTTTGAATTTAAATGTTTAGCTCATTTGTAATTTCTCTTGTTATGCAAATTTGAGATATGAATCCAATTAAATGTTTTCTTCAAAGCCCCCATACCATTTATCGAATAGTTTCTACTTCCTACTTCACTCCCATTCGAGATCACATCACTAACCTAGAATATCACCCCATTTCCCTGTAGCAGCTCTAAGGGCTAAATAAATGAACAGTAGTTATCAACTGCTTTTCAAGTATGGTTAGAATTTAACAAAGCTGCAACATGTGCTTTAGAAGAAGAACTGGCAAACCAGATGTGGCCCCCCACCTGTTTTATATATATATAAATATATATATATTTATATATATATATAAAAATAAAGTTTTATTGAAACACAGCCACACCCACTCATGTATGGCTTTCCTATGGCTGCTTTTACACTACGAAGGAAGAATTGAGTAGTTTCAACAGAGACCATACACCCTGCAAAGCCTCACAACACTTCCTACCTGGCCCTCATCAGAAAAAGTCCCAGCTCCTGCTTTGAAATTTGCAGAGGACTTTAACATGCATTAATTCCAGAAGAGAAATATTTTTTTAAAAAATTCAAAGTTAGAAAAACATGCATTAACTCCATGAAAGCCACAATCATCGGAGTGTCCTATCCCGATTTCAACCATAAGGAACACAGACTCGGGAGGGTAAGCAGCTGGTGAGTGATAGACCCAGGGTCCACCCCAAGCCCTGTGACCTCAGATGTTCCTTTCACCATTTATATCGTGCTTGGTGGTTTTCTGAGTCTTTTCACACACTTTCTGTGAAGGAAATATGAGTCCCCTTTTACAGATGAAAAACTGAATTGTAGAGAGGGTAAATGAAATTCTCAAGAGCTCACAGTGCATCACTGGTAGGTATCTGAACCTTGGTCTCCAGCAAAAACGATCTGCTGTCTCCATAATATCTCATTGCTGTTAATCTCAGTGCAAATCCTAGCTGCTCCTGCCCAGAATACTCCAAACATTCCAGATGCTTTTTAGCTAGTGTTAATGGAGCTATCTTTTTTTAAATGTGGATGATTTATCAAAAGAAAACAAAATTAAGCCCAGGAGAGGGAGAGAATAGTAGGAGGGACAGGAGAAACCTAAAAGTCAGATTTTAAATATAATTAAATTAAATATACACTTACTCTTCAAAGCAAATAAGAATCTTTTAAAAGGAAGAACTGGAAAAGTGGCCCCGAATTTCTTCCGGCTTGGGATGCCCACGAGAATGGATGTCAATCCCTCCCCAGTAACTTCTGGACAAATTACTCAAGAGTGTTATACCCATTTGCTGAATTCACTTTCCCAAGGCAATTTTTGTCTTTTGCAGGAACCAGGAGGGTTCACACTGAGAGCAGAAAGAGGTATATTAAGTGCATTTTTTAAAGCCATCTTTTTAATAAATTATATCCATAATATCTAAGCAATTCACACTATTCTCCCACAGACTTCATTTCTAGTCCACTAGCCCCACTGGCTCAATAAAGTCACATCTTTCTGTTATTAATAAGGAAGTTCACCTCAGGTACTTCTTTAATTTCCTGTATTTTTTTTCTAACTCAAACTTAATTTACTTTATCCCTTATCCCAAAAATGATAACAGGGTTTCTATAAAAGTGAACATCCATGATCAAAGAGAAACTTGTATTATAAACAAATGAGTGCAACTGGGCTTCCTTTGAAATACTTTAACTTAATTAAGCTCACACACTTTTGGCAAAGGCTTAAAAACTTGAGAGTAATTGAAGAGCCATTCCAGTTTGGCTGAATTTGTCTTTGAATGTGGGAGCAGGTTGGGGAGGGGAGTTTACATGGTTAGAGCCTACAATGTCACACTGGTATTATTTTTCAGCTGCTACTTTTTTTAAACCAAGGATGTTAGGCAAAACTGAATATGTTTGGGGAATGATGGGGTTGTTACATAACTTGATCACAGCCGCCGGGACAGGACAGTCTACAGTGGTAAAAACACACAGAGAACTGTGTCCTTCAGGAGTTGGATTTTCTGAGATAAGAAGTGACCAGGGAGAGAAGTAAACCATAAGACTCTTAATCTCAGGAAACAGACTAAGGGTTACTGGGGGGTGGGGGGGTAGAGGGTGGGGATAGGGTGGCTGGGTGATGGATATTGGGGAGGGTATTGCTATGGTGAGTGTTATGAATTGTGTAAGACTGACGATTCACAGACCTGTAGCCCTGGGGCAAATAATACATTATATGTTAATAAAAAATAAAAATTAAATTAAAATTTAAAAAAAAATTTTTTTTAAGTGTAGAATTTTCCTGTATGTAAATTACATCTCTGTCAACCTGACTTTCAAAATATTGGGCTCTGAACACTCAGCTGAGTTGAAAATTATCTCCAATGTTTTCTGAAGCATCATCGGTCATGACCAAGCCAGAAAAAAGTAACTCAGCTTCCATAAAAGTTGATCAGTAGAGAGTTTGGTGAATTAAAAAAAAAAAATGACTTCTATCTGTACATATTCATCTGAACACTCTAAAATATGGTTCAGTGGGAAAGAGAAACAAGCTGAAGAATAATGTCCTGGTAAAAGCTATATGAACAGCAACTGAAGTAAGGTATTATCTCATTTAACAAATAATTGTAGGTAAAGCCTGTGATTCTTGATCTCAGCTGTGAGCTCAAGCCCCATGTATTGTGTGTAGAGATTACTTAAAATAAAAATACCTTGATAGACAGGTAGATAGATAGATAGATTGATTGATTGTAGCTGGGGTCCAGGGGTAAAAACCAGATCTGGCCACTCACCACTGATGAAATTCAAAGGCAGAGAGACAGTGGTGTTGAAGCAAGAAAGGGATTTACTTCAGGGAAGCCAATGCCAGGAAGACCACAGACTACCCCTCCCCCCAAGTGCTGAAAAGACTTCCAGCTTCCAGATTTATAGAAGGAAAACGTGGGGGAAAGGTAGGTGGTATGGGCAGATACAAAGTGAAGATCAAATCAGTCACTGTCTTGGAGTAAATCACCTGGGGGCACTCGCTGGCTCAAGGCAGTCCTTCTTGCTTAAGGGGGTAGTTTGGCTTCCCATCAGGGGATGCTTTGCTCTCAGGGTCTCCCACTTGAGCCAAGAGACAAGTTGGAAAGAAGAAACCTAAGGAGAATGCTTGAGGCCAAAATGGAAGCATCCAAAGTCCTCTTGCATAAACAAAGGGGAAAATCTTGGTAAGACTGACAATAACTGAGGGGTGCCTGGGTGGTTCAGTGGGTTAAAGCCTCTGCCTTCAGCTCAGGTCATGATCCCAGGGTCCTGGGATGGAGCCCCACATAGGGCTCTCTGCTCAGCGGGGAGCCTGCTTCCTCTTCTCTTTCTGCCTCTATGCCTACTTATGATCTCTGTCTAACAAATAAATAAAATCTAAAAAAAAAAAAAAAAAACAAAAAGTTTGACAATAACTGATATTTATTGACCAATGATTCTAAGTATTTTCCAAGTACCATTTCATTTAATTATCACAAAAACTCTACGAAGTAGGTATGACAGGCCCACTATCTCTCAGTCAGGTTTTGTTTTTACCTGACTCTTCTGGGGCCAGAAGTGTTTTGGAAGTCAGATTACTTTAAGTTCGGGGCGGGGCGGGGTGGGGCGGGGCGGAATATGATGCTGTATTAGTTATCTATGGCTGTGTAACAAAATAGCCAAAACTTAGTGACTTTAAGACAGTACACTTAAGACTAACACTTGCTTTATCTCACAGTGTGTAAGGTTCAAGAATCAGAGTATGGATCAGTGGCTTAGCTGGTGTTTCTGTCTCTCGGTTACAATCGGGATGTCGGGGGCTCCTGGGTGGCTCAGTTAGTTAAGCGTCTGCCTTCGGCTCGGGGCATGATCTCGGGGTTCTGGGATCGAGCCCCGCATCGGGCTCCCGGCTCAGCGGGGAGTCTGTTCCCCCGACCAGCCCCGCTCCTCTGCCTGCTTGTGCTCACTCACTCACTCTCAAATAAATACATAAAATTCTTTTTAAAAATCAGGATACCGGCCAAGGCTGTAGTCTCGTCTGACGGCCTCACCAGAGCTAATGGCGAATCTGCCTCCAGTCCCACTGGCGCCGCTGTGGCTCACTCCAGAGCCTCATTTCCTCACAACATGGCCGCCAGCGTCCCCCAGGGCAGGGGATCCAGGAGAGAATGAGAATTAGAGCAAACAGCCAAGGCAGGAGTGAAATCCCATCTAACCTCATCGCAGATGTGGCATTCCATCACCTCTGCCATCTTCTGCTTATTGGAAGGAAATCAGTACGGTATTCAGCCCAGCCCACATTCAAGGGGAGAGTTTACAAAAAGGCATGAATCCTGGGACGTGGGGGTTCACAGGAGGCCATCTTGGAGTCTGTCTTCCCCAGAAACACATACCATGGATTACCGAATGCCCACAGTGAAGTCTGGAACTGTACTTTTTGATTAAAACACACACACACATGATATTTCTGCATCAAAATATTTGAATGCTCTTGCTAAATAGGATAAATAATGAATCACTAAGTTCATATCAGTTTAGGTTGGATTTTGCTGCCAATTAAGTTATAAAAACCTTTAGGTTTTCAGAGCCTTTTAGGCTCAGAATTATGGAAAAGAGATTGGAGATCAGTACGATTATCCTCTCCTTTAGAGATGATGATACCCAAGGCCCAGGGGGTTAAGTATGTCTGTCTGTCTGTCTCTCTCTCTCTATATATATATATCTTCATATAAGCCCAGACAGTGATAGACTCATATATATAAATCACTAGTGTTCTCAGAGCAAAAAGAATGAGGAGTACATGTCTCCCTGACTTTCCCTTTACAAAGTCACTACATAAAAACTCTTAGTTTTTTAATAAATAAAATATATTAATTTTTAGAAGAGTAAAATAATAATCCTCCCACAAGGCAAAGCGTTTACACGCTACAAGAGCCAAAGGTTTTATGCAATGTTATGCTGGTTTCTAACATGCTGGTCTGTGTGTAGCCTGTGATATCACAAAATGGAAGAATTAAAGAAAAAAAGTGGAATAAGGCAAACAAAAAGTGTAATAAATTAAATTTCCTCAGCTTACACATAGTCGGGAATAGTCAGGGGACAAAAATGATCCAGCAGTTAGTAGAAAATGCCTAGCTATGTATGCGAGTGTGTGGGGAAGAATTCTGATTTGTTGCGGTTTTGGTGAGAGTTAATGAAAACCCCTACATCATTTAAAGGTTGACCAACCTTGACTAGAACACAAATGCCGGTCAGGCTGAAACTTCATTTCTGCCTCTTAAGTTAGTCACTCTCCTGGTTTGCACTGATTCCTAATCGGAATTTTGAGCATATATTAAATATTGTAGGTGGGAGTGAGTTAGCCCTTTATTTCAGATTCTACTTTTTTTAGGACCTGTTTAAACAGATAAAAACTGACTTTAATAACTGCAAGCGATATTAGATATACTAAATGGCCCTACTTCTGATTCTGTATATGTTTAACAAATTAAGCATTTTGTCTTTATGACTAAAAGTAAAGTGCTTAGCAAGGCAAGCTGAGAAATTCATACGCTCTCCTTTAAGGGGGTACTAATAAGCCAAAACGTCACTGGCTTCTGTTGTAACGTTGTAACTTTAATTGTAACACCTCAATTCCAAATACATTCCTGTCAAAATCTGAAATGGCCTTGAGACTATGACATGGCAAACACCTTTTTAAAAAATCCATTTTAGGAGCTGAGATAGAAAAGGGAATCCACAGCAAATTCCAAAAGGGCCTCCAACACTGTCTTGTCATAACTCAGCCTCCCACGAGGTGGCGCTGCTTCTCAACTACTATTCGATTTTTTTTTTTTTTCTTTTTAAATAAAATAAAATGGGCTTCTCCTGACATTTATGATATGGCTGTTGTTGGCCTCAAAGAGCTCATTAGTTCTAACCACCATGAACCACCTCTTTTCCCAAAAGGAGAATACTCCCCAGTGTGCTCACTTTAGCAGTGTATTTTTTAAGGGTCACATGGGATGAGATTAATAGTAAGATAAGAGATGCTATGGGTATAGTGTGGGTATGGTGTGGTGATAAAGCCAAGTAGACTCTAGACCCAGACTTCCTGGGTTCAATTCCAGCTCTGCTACTAATGGCTGTGTTACCTAGGGCAAATTACTTGACTGCTCTGTGTCTCTGTTCCTTCATCTATAAAACAGATGCAGTCATAGTACCTAACTCGGAGGTCTGATGGGTTGATCTAAGTAAAGCCCTCAGAAGAGTGACTAGGACATAGTAAGCACAATTTAAGAGGCAACTATCAACTCTATGACTACCCCAAGAATGCTTGCTGGCATTGCACTGGCCGTATTTTTTTTTTAAATTTTTGTTTATTTATTTGACAGAGAAAGAGGCAACAAGAGAGGGAACACAAGCAGGGGGAGTGGGAGACGAGTAGCAGGCTTCCCACTGAGCAGGGAGCCCCATGCGGGGCTCCATCCCAGGACCCTGGGATCGTGACCTGAGCTGAAGGCAGAGCCCAATGACTGAGCCACCCAGGCACCCCCACTGGCCATATTTCACTAAATCCTGTCAACAATACTGAGAGTAGTTCGATCTACTAGATCCATTGTACAGACAAGGAAACCCATGCCAAATAAGTGAAATGAATTACCCAAGGTCTAGGTTAGTGGCAGGGTTAGAACCTCAACCCACAACTACCTAATTCTAAATCCATGCTCTTAACCACTAGAATATCATACAAGCCAAGTATTATAAGCAAAAAAAAGCAAGAAATCGATGGCTCAAATTAAGAGATAACAGCAATTGTTCTCCAAAAAACATGTGGTTTTCTCTTTGTTTTCCCCTCTACAACATAATTATATTTCCTTTCCTTTATGTGATTTGCCCCCCTAAATTCAACTTTAGTCTTAACATTTATTTCTAAACCAGCAGGCAGTATCTATAGCCTAAATCTTTAAAAATTCTTGAGATACGGTTCTGAGATGAACTTAAAAGATTGTCCACTAAAAAAGGTTAGATTATTTAAAAGTGGAGAAAAGATGATTCTACAATTCTGCACAAAGATAAAAATAGAATTCCAAGCTCTCTACCCAAAAAAAAAAAAAAAAAAAACTATACTACCTTCCAACTGCTGTTTTTTTTTCCCCCTGTCCATCCTTGAAATGACCTTGGTTTAATTACCTGCATCTCAATGAATGAATCTACATAGAAAGTGAAGGTTAATTAATGAAGGATCGTTTCTTTTGCTAAGCCCACCAGGCAGTGGCTGACAGCAAGAGCGGACCGTGCAGCATTATCCTCTATCTCATTAGAAATGGTCAGATTGATGTGCTCACTTTGGACCAGGGGAGGGAAAGACAGTAGTTTACTAACAATGGCCAGTCGCGGTACACAGTCGCAAATCTCCCTACCTAAGACCTCTACCCTTAAGTATCACCTGCTCTTGAACTCAAAGAATCCAAAATATTAGAAATGCAAAGATCACATTCTAACAAGGCTTTGAGATATGCATGTTGGTTGCACATTAATATTCACAGAACTTCTATACCATAATATTTTATTACCTTCCTTGTTTTCAAGTATTTTCTTTTTAAACTAGGTCATTCTAGAACAGGTTTCTGAAGCTCAGCATTAATAACATTTTGAACTGGATAAATTTTTGCTCTAAGCAGCTGTTCTCTGTTATGTAAAATATTTAGCAGCACTCCTGACTTCTACCCACTGGATACCAGTAACACCCTTCCCCCTCATTGTGACAACCAAGATCGTCTCCAGATATTGCCAACTGTCCCCTTGAATGCAAAACTGTCCCTTCTAGGAACCACTGATCAAGAAAAAATATAGTTTTAGAGTTTGAGACTTCTCATGTCTCAGACAGGGCACGGGGGGGGAAGTTGGAAAAATAATATATCTGTATTCTCTTTACCCAGATTCTTCAACAGTTTCCATTTTACACAACCATAGTCCAGTTACTAAAATCAGGAAATTAGGGGCTTCTGGGTGATGCAGTGGGTTAAGCATCCAACTCTTGGTTTCATCTGGGGCCGTGATCTCAGGGATCTCTGGGATCGAGCCCCGCGTCGGGCTCCATGCTCAGCACAGAGTCTGCTTAAGATTCTCTCTCTCTCTCCCTCTGCCCCTTCTGTTCATGTTCCCTCTCCCCCTAAAATGAATAAATCTTAAAAAAAAAATAAGCACAGAAAATTGATGTTGTTATAATATCATTAAGTAATTTATAGGTCTTAGTCAAATATCACCAGTTTCTCACCCATGTCCTTTTACTGGTCACATATTGCATGCAGTTGTCATGGTAACTATAGTTTCCTCCAACCTGTGAAGGTTGCTCCTTCTTTCTTTCATGACCTCAGTGTGTTGGAGGAACACTGACCAGTTAGATATTTCGTAAAACATTCCTCAGTGTAAGTTTGTCTGATGTTCTTTAATGATTAGACTGAAGTTATGTCTTTTTGCACGAATGCCACAGTAGTGCTGTGTCCTTCTCTGTACATGATATCACAAGGTACCTACCAGACATGCTATTAATTTTGATCATGTGGCTGAGAGAGCACCCATAGTTTCTCCACTGTCAGGTTATTAATTCTTCCTTTGTATATAGTAAGCATCTTGTGGGGGAAATTCCTTGAAACGATGTAAATATCCTCTTTCTCACCTTAATTTTATCCACTAATTTTAGCATCCAGCGATGCTTCTTGCTCGCAATAATTATTATTGTGGTGTTTGCCAAATGGTGACTTTCTATTTTTGTCATTCGACATTTATAATTGGAATTCTATTATACAGAGTAACTGTTCCGTTTTCTCCACTTTATAGTTAATTTTAAAGGAACTTTTGTCTTACTACCGCAAATGAAAAAACAGAATTAAAACAAATGTTTTAATGATAAAAAAATAATAACAGTACAAAATAAACTCAATGAAAACTATTTATATCAATTTCTATCTGGACACTATAGCATTTGAAGGCTCCCAGTCTGATGTCTTGTTTCGCTTTGTTAAAGAGATTAATAGGCATTAGGAAAGTATTACAAACATGCTAGAGACAACCTTTCTCCTTCGTGTATCATCAGAAGGATTGGAAGACAATTGGAAAAGCAATCACCGTGTGGTTCAATATTATTTGATGTTGGAGCTCCATAATATCTAAGATCTCATCTTTCTCCAGTGGTCTGTGGCCCATATTTTGAAAAACACTAACCAGCTTCTCCCATTTTATAGATGATGCGACCAAGACTCAGAAAAAGTAAATAACCTCCCTGATATTCACTAATAGAGGATCTTTGCGCAAAGGAACAGTAATATCTCAGACAAGCCTAAGAGTACAATGCTGGACGTGAGATGGGCTGGTAGGTGGAGATTTATAATCAGGGTGGCAGAGGGTCTCCTAAAACCCACGGGTAAGAATGCAGCTAGACCAGGAATGGACTGGAACCTGGAAAACAAGAGTGAGCAGATCCTGCTTCTCATTTCTCTTTTTCTCTGTACTGGTATTTTATTTTCTCTCCTTGTCTCCCTCTCTCACAGCTATCTCAGCTTCTCCATCCTGGCAGAAAAACGGAGCAGCCCTAGAACAACCAGGTCTATAGTCCAAACCATACTCAGAACGACACTGCGTCTCCCTGATCCCAATTCTAAACTCCTAAAAGGAGAATCTGATTAGCCCAGCTTAAGTGAGGGGCACACTCTTGATCCAATCAGCTGTGATGAGGGGCAGGACGGCATAATGCAAAAGGAGGGCTGGCCATCATCAGCTGAGCACTGATCCTAAGCAAATACCATCGAGCCAGCCTGTGTATCCAAAGGCCTAGAAAACTGGATTCTCAATGGCCAATCCGGGTCCTCAAAACAGTGGTCCCCGGCATCAGTCTTTAGTATACTAGCCATCCAAATACCACGTGAAGTATTTTTTCTTCACATTTCTTCTTTGAACTGATGTGAATTTTTTTTTTTCTTAAAAAATAGCATTGAGGGGTTCCTGGGTGGTTCAGTAAGTTGAGCATCCAACTCTTGATTTCGGTTCAGGTCATGATCTCATGGGTGGTGAGATCAAGCTTGCGATGGACTCCAAGAGTCTGCTTAAGGACTCTGTCCCTCTGCCTCTCTCTCGCTCTCTTTCAAAATAAATAAATAAATCTTTAAGAATAGCATTGAGTATAATATGAGCTTAACTAGGAAAATCAAATTGTTTTTTTCCTAATACTGATTTAAATCCATGCATGTTACTAAAACCAAGAATGGGGGCACCTGGGTGGCTCAACCTGTTAAGTGTCTGCCTTTGGCTGGGGTCATGATCGCTGGGGTCAGGGTCCTGGGATTAAGCCCTGCATCAGGCTCCCTACTCAGTGGGAGTCTCTTTCTCCCTCTGTCTCTCCCCCTACTTATGCTCTGTGTGTGTGTGTGTGTGTGTGTGTGTGTCAGATAAATAAATAAAATCTTATTAAAAATAAGTAAATAAATAAAAATAAAACCAAGAATGCACAACCTGGGCCATAGAAAAGCCCCAGTGTTATGTATCCCTTACTTCAGTAAGTACTAGGCACTCTAAGCTTTGGAGTCTCTTCCCTGTTTTCTCTGTCCCATGTAGCAGATCTTCTATGTTCAAATTGTTCAGACAGTTTTGAATCCATTCTTGTTTCATTCTTCCTAAAATTAAATTATTCTGACTTGAAAATTACATGTTGTTGAGAAATTGGCTTTTGATGTTTCTCTGAGCTCTTCACACCAACTTGTTAAAAATAAACCCTGCTCAGTTTTTTACTCATTTATTCTAGTATTGACTACAGTGGGAGACTCTTAAGGATGGATTTGGCTCATGTTTCAACCATGTTAAAACCTTGGTTTTAAAGGTCAATGCAGATAAATGCCTAATACATACTTCGGAAGGTCTTAAGTTCCGGGCATACAAAAAATGAAAAACCCTTGAGCCTGCCCTCAAGGAGCTCCTAGGATCTCAAAGGAGAACAGAAACCTCAATAAACAATGGCAGTGAACAGGATAAGCATCCTGTAGGGGTCCACCAGGCCCCCTGCGTCCCCCACTCCAGAAGATGCAGAGTAAAAGGTAAGGACAGGATGCTGAATCCATGAAGGGACTGGAAAATGAGACATGTGGCTACCTGGGAGGAACTATTCAAATCAGAGGAAAGAACAAGCACAAAAGTCTTGAGGCAAGAGCTTGCTGGGAAGATTCCGAGAAAGCTGGAGCTGTCTGTGGCTAGAACAGAGGGATCGAGGGGAAAAGCGATAGGAGGATGGAATCAGAGAAGCAGTTGGGGGATGGTCTGCAGGTCAGGTGGGACCTTATGGAGAACTTTGGCTTTTCCTTGGCCTGAGACGGGAGCTGCTGGGGTTTTTAGGCAGAGGAATGACCTATTTTAAAAGGCTTTCTTGGAAAGAGTGGGGGACTCAGAAAAGAGAAGATTATAGAAGTCAAAGGTGAAGACAGGAAGCTGTTAGATCCCTAGGAATTAACAAGCTGAGCCATAAGGGCGATTTGGACTCTGGAGCCATTCTAAAGGTAGCACCAACAGAATTGGAGAAGACGAGATGTGGGGCGTGAGCGAAGGTGTGAAGTCAAGGCCACATGTAAAGTTAGGACTTGAGTCACAGAGTGGATCAAGTTTCTAGCCACTGGAGCTGGTAGGTAGAAGGCTGCCACCAGGCTTTCGTTCTGGACGTGTCAAATGTTTGAGATGCCTGTGAAATGCATCCACACGGAGATAACAAGAGGGCAGTTGGACACAAGATGCTGGTGTTCAGGACAAGGCTCCACGCTGGATTAATTAAGCAGCACAGACCCTATTAGTTCAGGACCTGGCGTATAGTAGGCATTCAATGAACGGCAAATGCATGAATGCAATGATTTGCATCAGCCCAGATAATCCACATAGTGCTGGAAAGAGGGAGGCCTTCACACCCTACTCACGGGGGGTCAATAAGAGTTTCCCATGAGAAGAAAAGCGTTTTTTTTTTCCCTTATCCCAAATGATCGGCAAAATAAGATAGTGTGGTTTCACTTAGGTTGTTTTCTATCTCCAAGATAACATTAATAAACAAATTTGAAATCATACGAGTATGAACGTAAATTATTTACAGTGTACTTGAAGAGCTCAGAAGGGCTTTGTGAGGTAAATAATTTATAAACTCATAGAAAGAGTTTCTTTTTTCACTAATTAAGGGTGAAAATTTTACCAATAAATCATGAGAGGTTTCGGGAAATATGCAGAATGGAGATCAATTCGGTACAATAAACATTTACTGAAAAACTACTGTGTGCCAGACACTTGGCTGGAGATGAGTGGTTCAAAGACCTGTGTTGTGGCATTTCCACTTTAAAGGAGCTGCCCGTGCAGCAGGAGAAAGAGCGTCCTTAGGACCGAGTGACAAGACTAGAGCACACATTGGTGCTCCTCACCACTGAGTTTTGAAGCTCGGTTTTGCCGATGCAAGTGGGATGGTAATTCCCCGCCCCCTCAGGGCAAGTCCTGACCGTGTACCTTGCCTTAGCCAATGAAACATAAGCGAAAGCCAGCTGTGTTACTTCCAGGTGGCAGTTGTAAGAGGTAGTGAGTGATCTGCCATGGTAATGGGCTCAATGTTTGTATCCCCCAAAGTCATAGGTTGAAAGGTAATCTCCAAAGGGACGCCATAGTACATGGCGGAGCCGTTGGGAGGTGGTTAGGTCCTGGAGCTCGGACTTACAAACAGGATTAGTGCCTTTGTAAGAAGAAGCCAGAGAGCTAGCTCATTCTCTTTCTGCGATGTAAGGATATGATGAGAAGTCTGCAGTCTGCAACCCAGAAGACTGACTCTCACCAGAACTCAACCACGCTCGCCCTCTGATCCCAGACATCCAGCCTCCAGAACCATGGATTTAATAATTTAATAATTAAAACAATTTAATAATAAATTGTTATTATTTATAAGCCACTCAGTCTGTACCTGAACTGCAAGGAGAACAGTGTTCTGGTCTGCTGTCACAGTGACACAAAGGCATGTTAAGGGGTCGCTTCCTCCAACCCAGGCCCATCAGTGACTGCTGTGAGCCGAGTTTCCCCACCCCAAGGAAACGACCTGCTATATCTACAGCATGAACAGGAAATAACTGTGTGTGTGTGTGTGTGTGTGTGTGTGTGTGTGTGTGAGAGAGAGAGAGAGAGAAGCCACCGACACTTAGGGATTGTGAATTACTACAGAGTCTATCCCATCCTAAATGATACCAACCCTATTTTGATAAAGGATACATCCTTTGTGAATTTCCACATTTCGAATACCCCTGTAATCCCTCTTCCTTTTATTTATCTAGTCCTGTTTTAAAATATAATTTCTGCCCTGTGTTTCCCAAATCATGTTTCTATGTTCATAGAAACAAAGTCATGGATCCAAGCTGTCAGTTAAATACTTTCCTCCACTCTTCAATTTATTTAAAAATTCCACTTTCCAGGTAGAATCCTATCTTTCTGTCTTCAATTGCCCTTCTCCTATATACTTTTTTTGTGCAAGTCATAGCCTATACCAGAAGCAAATTTGTAGCTGTTAATTACACAAGCATTTCCTGGTGGGTGCAGGGTAGAGGCCAAGGGAATCATGTGAAACCTACATGGCAGCTGGCTAACAGACCGGATCTCAGCAGAGGTTATGAATACCTGACCAGACTCTTAACTCTAGGAAACAGACTGAGGGTGACTGGAGGGGTGGGGGGGTAGGAGGATGAGGTAACTGGGGGATGGGCATTAAGGAGGGCACGTGATGGAATGAGCACTGAGTGCTACATACAACTTATGAATCACTAAACTATATCCTGATACTAATACTACACTACATGTTAACTAAATTTAATTTTTTAAAATATTTATTTATGGGGGGGGAGCATGAGCAGGGGGAGGAACAGAGAGAGTCGCAGCCTCTCCACTGAGCAGGATGCCCAACGCAGCCCTTGATCCCAGGACCCTGAGATCAGGACCTGAGCCGAAGGCAGACACTTAACCCACTGAGCCACCCAGGTGCTCCAAGTAAATTAAATTTGAATACAAAATTTTGTTAAAAAGGTTACAAATGCCTGCCTATTCATGAAGGGCCCTCCAGGGACTCGCAAGTTAGCAAAACCATGGAAAGTATGCTGTTTCTCTGTGTTTTGTTGCCTGCCATCTTTCTAGTGCCTTGAAAATGTGTGCACAGAGTAGATGCTAAATGAACATTAGCAGGGAGGGAAAAGGGAAGGAAAAAAGAGGAGAAGGTCAAGAAGGAGAAACAAAGGAAGGCAGGAAGTGCACAGAGGCAGAAGGTGTGAAGGCTTCCTGGGGACGAGAATAAAACAAAGGCCATAAGATACTTTTCTTAAACAGTTCTGGGAAAGTTCCACCATCATTAATTTCAGAGCATAAGAAGAATTTCTGTGCAGGTCAGCAGTTCTTCTAATGGCTTGGAAAATCTACGCTGGATCAAGGGCAAATGCTACCTATAGCAAAAGTACTAAGTATTTCCTTAAGAGCAACCAAGTGCCATTTCAACTGTTATGGTACACTGAGTTGGGAAAGGTCAAGGCGAAGAGAAATAAGAGAAAATATGCTCATAGCAGTGGTGGGGCCAAGATGGGATGGTGTGAGAGGGGGCATCAAGGACTTGAGCCTGCCTCCAACCAGATAAAATCCATTATCCTCAAAAGTCAAGCCAAATAAGCAATAACAAGATATCTTTGTTTTTATTAATTGACATCTTCTTGATCTTAAGAAAATAGGACTACAAGCTACTTACTTTTCTAAACAGCAATTTTATTGATCCGTAACACAACCTGAACGGCAGTGTTCTTTGGGACAAACCCCATCAGCTCTACCAGGTTGCTCTAGGACTGAATTTTGGAGCAGACCTTGGCTAAGAGTGAATTATTTATTTCCAGCATCAGCACCAACAAATACAGGGGCCCCAGCCTCAGATGCCCACTGCCCTAGCTCCAACATGGGGGCTATTCTTAGATGCTGATTTCAGCCATTGGCTCGTGCGTGCACTTGTTGATTACAACACACAATATCAATTTTCACTTACCTACCTGGAGATGGAAGAAACCCAGACTCCACTAAGACGAGTTTTGACTCTAAGGATAAGAAATACAAAATCGCACTGAGGGAAATTTCTTAAGGCTGGCACTCAGAAGCACAGAGTGGGCACGGAGGCTAGAGGGTGGCAGGGTTCCAGGCTCCCCGGTCCTGTTTCTCCCCCATGCACAGTTCCCATTCCCATGATCACTTCTTGGTCCAAAACTGTTGCTGGAGCACCAGCTATTATAACCACATTCCAGCCATCAGGAAGGAATTAGATGGGGAGAGGGAGACAAAGAAGCACCCACTAACCTCTTTTTAAATACATTTCTCAGAAGTTATCACTTCTTCTTACAACTAATTAGACAAGAATTCGGGTTCATGGTCCCCCTTAAGAGCAAGGGAACCTGGGAAATCTTGCTCTGTTTGAGGCTTCTATGTGCCACTCAACAATTAAAGGTCAATTACTAGGGAAGAAAGGGGAATAGCACTGAGGGATAATTGGTACTTCCACCCACTCCAATATGGTTTATGCCAGATTTTAATTTGTCTTACTCTGCCTCTTCTCAAGTGCTAAGAAAAATAATGAGATATATAAAGTTTTCTGAAACCATGAAACCGAACTCATTTACCTTTATAATTTTCTATTAATCTACTACCAGAATTCATTTTACATTTAATTCCAGCCTCTAACACTTTAACGCCATCTCTTTAGTCTTTACACATTAGTGGTCTCAGCCTTGTCAGACTTCTTCATCTCCTTTATGTTCATTTATTTTAACTTTTAGTGGTTCTTCTAGCCAATCCTTTATCCTTTTTATTACAAGAGCATGAAATTTCATAATCCCCTAGAGCTTTGTTAGTCAGCTGCTACAAGGTTCTTAACCTTCACTAATTTATTCCCTCATTTTTGACTTTCAGATCTGAAGCATGCCTTAATATTTTGTTTTTGAATTCGAAAGTAACTTTTATTAAGTAGGTTTATTGCATTAATAGATTTTTATTTCAGTTTTTGCCATTATATTTAAGTTCTCTGCCAGTTATGCTGGTGATCGCTTTAATAACAATTTATAATGCTATGCAATATAATTTATATTATAATATAATAAAATGTACATAATATAATAAAGCAAAGAGTCATCTTATAAAACTTTACCTGGAAATTGCTTCAAAGAAGCATGCATTTTTTAACTCCCAAATACACCTTTTTATTGATATTTATTATAGTAGGAAATTCCTAAACCAGAATAGCTTCCCTTTTTAAGAAAAATAATAATAAAGACAGTGCCCCTTAAAATACCACATAGGTTTTGATTTTTTATTTGCCTCATCCTTCCTTCTGTTTTGGCTTCTCAAAGGCAGAGAGGGGATTGTTTTTCCTTCATCACACAATTACATGAATGATCAATACCCAGCTGCGACCATCTCTAATTCAGGTTACAACAGCAAGAACGATCGTGTTGGCATTAACTGAGATATATATGTGACAATAAAATAATACTAATAATTATAAAACACTCTTCCTCCTCCATTGAAAATCTGGCAGGGATTATAGAAAGACTGATCAAAATGCAAATATTAGACATATATTTGCGCAGCAGCGAAAAGAAAAACCAAAGCATGAACTTGAGGACTTTAAACCTTTTGGGCTTTAAAGTGATACCAATGCAAGGAAAATAATAACAAATAATAATAATAATAATAATAATAATAATAATAATAATAATGGTCACAAGAGGGCTGCACTCTGATAGTATTTCTCTTCAGTCAAGAACCTAGAACTACATCGAGGAATATGCGTTCTGCAACGCCCCTCCCCTGGGCTCCCCCAAAAAACTCAGTGGTTTAAAGCAAGAGCTTTCATTTAGTTCCTAAGTCTGCAAATTAGCAGTTGGGGTGGGGAGGTTCTGCTGATTCCAGGGAGGCCTATTTGATCTTATTTGACTGGGATTCACAGATGAGACCTGATTGGTTTCTGAGTGGGATGCAGGGGTGGGGGAGATGGTGGGAGGGGGATGGGGGGAATGGGGGTGCTGGCCGGTTGCTGTGCAGGGCCCCCCAACTCTGATCCACATGGTCTCTCACCCTCCAGGCCCATGGCTCGGGCTCGCTCAAATGGCAGTAGAAGCACCTGGGTGGCTCAGTGGGTTAAGCCGCTGCCTTCAGCTCAGGTCATGGTCCCAGGGTCCTGGGATCGGGGTCCACATGGGGCTCTCTGCTCAACAGGGAGCCTGCTTCCTCCTCTCTCTCTCTGCCTGCCTCTCTGCCTGCTTGTGATCTCTGTCTGTCAAATAAATAAATAAAATCTTAAAAACAAAAAATGGCAGCAGAGTTCGCAGAGCAGCAAAACGTCAAGCCCACTTGGGCAGTGCTTGCTGATGCCCTATTATCCAAAGCAGGTCAGGTTCCCAGCCCAGCCATAAGTGGGGAGTGGGGAAACAGACTTCTCTTCTTTATGGGCGGAGTGGACAATTGTGGGCATTTTATAATCATTTGATAAACACATCACACCCAGGGCATTCCTGATCTTTGCTATCATTTCCTGAATTCCCACAGCCCATTAAATATTCTATTCACTCCATGAATGAGTGCTCCTTTGTGCCATGCCCGGTTTTAGAAATATTGGACCAAACAAAAACTCTGGCCTCCTGAAGCTTACATTCTGGTGGGGGTATTTCCTAAACCAATATACTTTTTTTAAGGTTTATTTATTTACTTCAGAGAGAGAGAAAGCAAGAGGGGGGAGGAGCAGAGGGAGAGGGAGGCTCTCAAGCAGAGTCCTTGCTGAGCACAGAGCCCAAACCTCACCCCTCTGAGACCATGACCTGAGCAGAAATCAAGAGCCCCATGCTTAACTGACTGCATCACCCGGGTGCCTCCCAAACCAGTATATTTTTTAATTTATTTTATTTTAGTTCTTTATTTGTTTCTACCGCAGCCAATGTCTCTTCCTCCTGGAGCCAGTAATAGACCTCCACAGGTTTCCCCATTCCATGTCCTTTCCCTTCTCTTCGGGCAATAGCCTCCTCCCATTCTTTTTGAGAACCTCCCGTTCTGCCTCCCAGGGCGGTGGGGGCGGGGGGAGGGGGGTCAAACTTGAAGGCTCTCTTGCCACACCTGTGAGAGGGAGATCCAGTCTGGCCAATCAAATACCTCATCCTCGACACAGTTATTGGTCCAGAGTTGGCCCATTGAGCCAGGCAGGACCAATCAGAGACATTCTCAGGAAGAGAAAGGAAGCTGCTTGAGAAAATCTAGCCTTTACCCATAGATACAATGTGAGTTAGCGATGCCAGTAATCTTAGATGCCTCATGAGAATAAGTCCACAAGAGGAAGGAAAGAAGGAAAGAAGCAAAGAAGGAAGGAAGGAAGGAGAAAAGAAAGAAAGAGGAAGAAAGGAATGAGAAAAAATAAAGAGAGAAAGAATTCTGGTGATGTCATTTGACCTCCTGGAAACAACAATGCCTAAAGCCATTTCCACCACCCTCCTTGGATTTATAAAAAAAATTGCTTGTCAAGCATGAGTTGGGTTTTTGTCATCCACACCAAATGAGTTGTAAGTAATATGACCTTCCAGAATTTAACACTACCCTCCCAACCTCCCAAAGCCAGCTAGAGCCAGCTAGATGCACTATTTACAGAACACTGTAATACAGTGTAATACAGTGTAATACACACACACACACACACAATTCTACCATACAAACGAAGAGCAGATTTGGTAGAAAATAACTGCATGATACAACTACATTGTAACACCATAAATGTAACTTTTCTTTTTAAAAAATTTATTAATCTAAATAAGGACTACCATTTCCAATTTTTTTAATAATCATTTAATTCTTGTTCATCTGTGGGGTCCCTTATAGCTAGTACTCATAGATAGGCTCAAGAAAGATTTACAGGAAGGAAAATAAAATTGAACAAAATTGTATCTGATGGGTCATTTTTTCCTACAAAGTCAAAAAAGATTAGCTTCTCCCCAGGTCATAGAAAATTCCAAAACCCTTTGGACCATCGACTGAAACTTTTTTCTAAAGTAATATTAGAGATATTAAAATAACCATCCTAAAATCTACTCTTCTCTATCTCCCTTGCCAAGGAACACCCAGCTATTTGAAGCATTATTACCCAACCCCAGCCTTTCTCAAATGTATCCTATGGTCCTATGATACACACACACACACACACACACACACACACACACGCATGCACACAAACACATGTTAAAGACTCTGGAAAGGAACTTATTGAAATTTGTGTGAACTAGCATTTCCCAAACTTTTTTTTTAGCTTGTCACTCTTGTTAACATTCATAAAACCAGTTGTCCATATGTTATGCCCGAGTTTTCACATCTGAGAGACCACCAAGGAGCCAAGCACCATCACACGAGGGTTTATTTGACAAGCTTAAGCTTGGGCCCAAGTATACCCAACACAGCGGAGTAGGGACTTGGACCCTGAGCCAGATTATAGTCAGAGTTTTTAAAGGCAGAGTAGGGGTGGACTCGGCGGTGGGTGAGGACAAAGGGGGTTATGGATGATGTAAGTCTCTAAGGAATTTTGGAAGAGAGGTCTCCAGGAACTTGAGGGGCTAGCTGTTGTTTGAGGAAAAGGTTATTCATTACCAATAATAAAAATCTTCTTGTGAGACCCTTTAGATGTATATCAGTGGGTCATATACTTGGGAATGATTCTCGACACTATCTTGGAGGTTTAGAGATAAAGTTTCCTAAAGGAATTGTTAAAGTAGACTTACAGGATTCTGGTCAGACCTGTCGGGGTAGGGGGTCGGTCAGGCTAGGATTGTCCTTAGCAAAATCTCAAGGTGAGGGCAGTTAAGACCCCAGAGGAGAGCCACTCTGTCTGTTTCAAGGGCTTGCCAATAGGTGAGGAATTTTAATGATTTTCTTCTCCCTCTGTTTCCCACATCAGCTAAACTTGAAGTGGGATGGCCTTAATTTTCTCAGCCTCCACATTTCCCCCTGAACAATTTTGACCCCTAAATCTTTAAGGTTGTTGAAGGTGGAAGGTCTCATCTTCTGTAACTTCTTCCTGCTGAGTAGGGGCGTAGAGTTGTCCCTACCTACTTGGGTCAACATTGATCAGTTAAGGAATGTGTAGGGGAGTTATGAAAGACGGAGGCAGCTGAATCCAGGGGTTAAAATCAATCATTAAAGGAGAGAGAGACTGTTTAAAGTGCTAACCTGAGTAGGTCAGAACCCAGGAAATATTTCGTGATAATCTGGAACATCAAGATGGCTGCACTTATGTCAGGGCTAGACTTGGGATGGGTACAGCCTTGTCTTTCTTGGCCTCCACACATAGAGTAAATACTAGTCTACTACATAAATTGGGGTCAGCAGACTTTTCCTGTAAGCGGCCAAAGGAAAAATAGTGTAGGCTTTGTAGGCCATGCAGTGTCTGTCACAACTACTCAGCTTGGTCATTGTAGTGGGAAAGCAGCCATAGATGATATGGAAACTGTGGGCATGGCTATTTTCCAATAAAACTTTACACAAACATGGAGGACCAGATTGGGCCCGTGGGACATAGTTTGTTGGCCTCTGTCTAGCCAGACAGGAGATATCAAACCTAGAAGAGGAGAGTAAATAAGACCAGGGACTTAGAATCAATTTTGAGGTCCTACCTCCATGTACAGGCTTCATGGCCTTGAACCACTCACTGACCTTCTCGAAGCCCTTTTCCAAACTATAAAGTGAAGCATGTACTTTCAGACCTCTATTGAGTTTATATTTCTACATGATTTCTCCAAGGGGATGATGTGCAAATATATGTATATGCAATTTTTTAAAAAGTGGTCAGTTCAATACGTGGGCCAGCCCTAAGGTGAGACAGTGAAAATATTCATAAACCGAAGTCAGGCAGCAAACACAGCCCTCAGTTCCAAGGATGGGAGATTCAGAAACTAAGCCTCCGGGGAATTCATGAAGTTTGGGGAGACACTTCCAGTGTATGCAGGGAGGTTTGGGTCTATCTAGCCAATGCTCAAGGGCCAGAGAGACCTGGTTGACATCTTGTTCCCACGAAGCTACCAGAAGCTACATTTGGGTTCATGTTGAGTCTACAGAGACGCAGAACCCTGCCGTCCAACTTGCTCACAAACACCTATTTTTGCTAATCAGTCTTCACCTGGAGCCCCTGATGAGCAAGTAGACCACCAGAAGGTTCTGTTTGCCTTGTCTTGGTAGGACAAAATGAAGATGAAGCTATACAGAGTGCTGGGTTACAATCTGTGCTTTGGTTCTAAATGATTAGACTTTTTTTACCCAAATGTTTGCTTTCAGAAACTTTTCTTTACACTCATACTGGCAGAATTATATTTTTATTTCACCACACTAACTGTGTTCATAATTTCTATTTTTACTGCATAATGTAGCAAGATCTTTTTCATTCATTCTATTTTTTTTTAACATGAGGAAATGACAGAAGAAAAGAGATAAAATGCTCAGCTCCCTCCAGAGTTCCCCTTTTGCTCCATAGGGACCTAACATTTATCATGATTAATTTTTTTCTTAAAAAAAAAAAAGAAATGAATATTTCTTTGTCAGGTAGAAGCTTTTAGTCATCCTGACACCAGGATTTCACACAGCAAAAATATTACTAATACTATTTTCCCTCTGAAGTGCATTTGTTATCAATATGCACTTAAACTGGTGATCAAGTCTGCTAGGAGAGACACCTGCTCTGCATTTTCTATCTGTTTAATACCTTAGGGATACATCACTTAATAATTTAGTGCTAAACCATTTAGCATTTTAGCCCATCATCGCTTATATTACACACAGGATTTCAGTAATGTCTGATAAAATTATGTGTTAGCTGCCTTATGTGTGTGTAAAACTTAATAAGTCTTCTTTACCCCCTCAAGTTTAATAACTGATTTTCTTACATTTATGGATGTGAAATTTTATTGCTCATGGATATAGTTTGAACCTAAATCTTCATATCTTATAAATTGATTTTTAGTTTCCTTTTTGACCTTATGAATTTCAATCAGACATTGACCTCTTGTTGCTCATGAATCTGACTGATTTAATGCCTTATAACAATAATAGTGGAGAAAAGCATTATCATAAGAGCCCACAGGGTTTGCAGAAACCCATAACTAGATCTTGGAGGCCTCAAGCAATAATAATTCTTGACCTAAGACCATTCTCTAAAGCCGGCATTCTTTACTGTACTAGGATGGCCCATCCTTGTTGCAGCTTAACTAGGGTGAGCAATGGCAACATCTCCAAAGGAGGTTGGCTAAAATGGTTTCATAGAGACAGGCTTGAACATAAACCAGTAATAGGAAAGTTGCAAAAAACTAAATTGTATCTCAATTTTATCATGATTGGAAAGAAAAGGGAAACAATATATTGGAACTGTCTATTGGGGTGGAGCGAGGCATTGTAAACATTTTAACTTGATTTAAAAAAAATGAAAAATTAATATTAATTGTCTTAACAGACTGTGTTGTTACTACTCTGTCTCATATTGTGACTGCCGAGTCTTTAGTCTAAATGCAAGAGTTGAAGGATCGTTCCTTTGTTTCCCTGGCTATGCTAATTTAATCTAATTGGTTTACTGAATAACTGGGTGTTGATGTTCATTATTCCTTATTAAGAAAGACTCTTAAACCCAAAACAAAAGCTGCTCTTCTTCTTTTGTTCTCCCTTTTTATTATGAACACAGGGGTCCAACTTTTTCCTGCCTGGCGATCAACATTTCTCAAAAGATAAAACACCTAAGATGTGGCTTACCCAAGAGCTTCCCCTCCATGATTCATTCTCTCAAAAATCTAAAAATCCTCCAAATTGCTACAACAGAACACTGGCAGCGGAATGCTGACTAAAACAGAAAATTACTTGGGGAGAATAAATCTTTTCTGCCGAGAGAACTTAAGTAGATGCCCTATTTTAAACTCTTGCTTTGTAGGTAGCTGCTTAAAAAGAAAAGGCAAGCAGACCTTCCGCTGTCTTACTCTGAATGAGCCCCGCCTCGAATCCTATATGGAGTTTGACTATTGGGATTTCAAAGTACCCAAGACACTCACACTCACACCCCATTTCACGCACCATAATACGAGAGACTCAGAACTACGGTCCTTGATTCTGTTCACCAATATTTCTAATTCTCCTTCCAACCACAGGACAGGATTCCACTTGCCTACCCATGTGGCTGCTCTGGCCAATGAAATGTGAACAAATGCACCTAAAAGTCAATGCCCAGTCACTTCCCCAATGTCCTCTTCTACCTGGATTTCACATGAGCAAAAAGTTAATATTTAATCCCATGAGACCTTTGCATTGAAGCCTTTTGTGACCTGCTACACCTAACCCTTTCTCCAATCTTCATTTTTGGGAAAAGATAGCCTCTGCATAAGGAAAGTAGGGAGAGGGATAGATGACATCGAGGTAGAAATGACTACCTGATCCCAAACAGCCACCCTACTGGTGACGTATCTTTAAGCTAAAACATTGTTACGAAAGGATCCTACTGAAGTAAAATGCGAAGATAAATAATAATAATAATAAATAATATATATAATATATATTGTATATAATATATCATATATAACATATAAGAAATATTATATAATATATAAATATATAAATAATAAATATGTAATAATACTAAATTTAAAATAATAAAAATAAATAAGTATTTACAATCAGTAGTCATTAACCTATCAGAGTGCATTGACAAATCTTTTCACCTGAAAGGGTTGGGACCCAAGGGTAAAAAGAGCAAAGGAAGGTCATCAGTTCAGAAGCTGAGGAACCATATTTTTAAGAAAACCAAAGGAAATCAGAAGGAAAGCAAGACAGGATGGAAACAAAGAAAGGTGCTGTAGTCCACCTTTCATCCACCTAACTTTTGAACTGTTTTCCAGCGTCCTCTGCGGTGAACACAGGCTTAAGAGTTACAATACCCCCACTAAAAGAGCCCAAGCGGCCAATGGCTCATTTATCCCTTGAACAAATGTTTTTGTATGACTGAGGGCTGCACATTTTCACACCACACTGTCAGGGTCTCTCACACAGGTGCTGGCCTCCAGCCTCCTACTACGGAAATACCTCAGGTCGAGCAATTCACTCCTGAGTGTTAATAGCAATGTGGAACCTCATCCCAGGGTGTCTGGAATGATATGACTGAGTGTCCCGCACCTGGTCAGCCTTCACTGTGATCTGGCGGACCAGGAAACTCCGGGGTGACCCCGCTCCTCCAGAGGAAACTCCGATTAGGGGAAAAACAACTCCTTTCTAGAAAGGGGGATGGCCACAGCCTCCCAGAAACTATGAATGCCACTCTAGCCGCAAAACTACAAACACCAATAGTGATAAAAATGATTTCTTACTCCTACGTTTAACTTTTACTTTTTAATTGTCTAAATTTTCCAGAAACACACCCTGCCTTTGACATTACATAAAAACACAAAATCACATTATCCTCTTTCCACCCCGATTGTATTCATCACTAAGATTATATTCTAAGCTTAAATAAAAACCAAAAATCTCAAAATCAGAGACAGTCACATCAGCGGCTTGACATTTTGAAATCTGACCATCTGTTCCAAAATTATGTGACTGCCTCTGGCAATAATATCCTGCAGGGGGGGTGGAGGCAGGAGATTCAGTGACTTTTCTAAACTACATCAAATTATTTGCAGAAGATGGGACACAAATTATGAATAAGTCAATATTTGTTTCTCCTGGTCATTTAAGAGCCTTTTCTAGTTCTATTTTCTAGGGTTCATCAGAAATAGGTCTGTAGAGGAAGTCTCATGGTGTTTGGGATCTTTTCTTTTATTTCTTCATTTCCTTTCCTGGGAAGCCATATTACTCATGATAGCAGAGTGCTACCTGATGATATAAATCTGCCCCTCTCTGTTTGTCCTGCAGTTGTTGCCTATCAACATGAATAAGCCTGCTTTGCATTAGAGATTGGAAATTTAATTATAGGCGAGTCAATCCCTCTAGTTAAGGTAAACCAGAGCGGTGTATTCATACCCAAAGGAATGCACAGCCAGGATATCTCCCTCGGTGACAACTAAGCAACCTCAAAGTGGGAAGGAAAACATTTTCCAAAGTGCATTTATATGACCCATGAAGCCAGCCGGTTTTCTTAAATATAAAAACATCCACTTTTTAAACATCTTGCCTTATCACAATTGAGACTGTTCACAGTTAATTCTCACTGATGCTGTTAACATAACTAAAGAGAAAAACTCATTTCCTTCATAGCTTCCTCTACCACAGGGTCATAATCTTAAATGGAACTCAAATCGCTAAGAGATTCTCTCTTAAAATAGAGAAAGTACAGAAATAGATGACAGTGAGGATAGTACCAGTTAATCTCGAATGCCACGTCCATAGTTCCCAGAATACTTTACATTTATCCTGGGTTAATAGTAATAAATAACATTCAGTGCCTGTTATGAACTTTAAATGGCTAGGCCCTTGATAGACATGACCTTTTTTAATTCATACAACTCTAAGAGCTAGGCATTCTCCCACTCATTTTACAGATATCACAACTGAGATTCAATTAGATAATTTGCCAATTACAATTCACTAGTTTTTCCAAATATAAATTAAAAGACCTACAAAACTCTCATAACTTAAAAAAACACACATTTCATATGTGCGCTATATAAACGTTCTCTCTCCTACTACCTGTGACATGTGTACCCCAGTTTAGAAAACTCAAGGGGAAAGGAGAAGACGTTTGCTGAACACCTCAACATGCCAAACCCTGCATTTGTGCTTTCCAGATTGTCTCTTTCTTGAGTCTGCACAAACACAATCAGGCTGTGTTTCTACAACCAAGGCAGACCTGGGACTTGAGCTCAGGTCTCTCTGAGAAGGGCATATGGCTCTGAACTTGGCTGTGTAAGCTACAGTCTCAGCCCTACCACTCACTAGCCAGGTGACCTTAGACAAATCAGGAAATGAACCTGTTCACGTTTCTCACAGTCCCACCGTGTGCTGTTGCTCTTGCCCCGAATAATCCCATGAGATCAAGTGCACGGAGGTAGCGTCCAATGCAGAGCAAGTGCTTCTGGGAACTAGTCTCCGGGAGAGATACCCAGCGGTGCCAGGATCCCGGAGTCACCGGGAGGGGCGGGTGTGTTGTGGAAGTAATTGTGTGAGATTTCTGAAACTGGTCGCAAAAGGCTCTGTAGCTTCTGCCTTCGTCTCAGCTCACTCTGGGCAAAGCCATCCATCACGCAGTGGAGACACTCAGGCAGACTTCTGGAAGGGCCAGAGGGAGGACAGCTGATGAGTCAGCACCACTTTCCACTTCTTGGAAGAGGACCCTTGTGTCTGCTAGCATCAAGCCTTCGGGCTGCAGTCTCTGGAGGGATCTCGAGCCACATTGGCCTGTTACGCCACTTCTGAATTCCCAACCCGAAGAAACCGTGAGATAATAAATGGTTATTGTGATTTTTAAGCTACGGTCTGGAGCAGTTTGGTCTGCAGCTGGAGATCATTCATCCAGCGCTCCAAAAACCTTCAGCTCTTAGCAGGAACCGAAGTTCATGTTCATTCTGCTTCACCAAGGAACCTCCTTCCACAAAGGAAAGACTGACTCCTTTTGCAATACATTTCAAGCCGACTCGCACAGGCTGGGAGATACGCGTCAGGAGCCGAGGTTTTTAGGGAGGGGGGCTCTGGAGGGCCCTACTCAGGTGACCACAGGCCTCATTCACACGCACGCAGGATCATCGATGGAGAAGTTCAGAACCCCCTTATCACCACCACCAGCCGAGACACCAGCCCTAACACGATCACAAATCAGGAGGCTACTTTGCATTTTCAATATCCTTTTGCTCAGACCCCAGATACGCCGCCATCTGTCCCCACGGTTCCCGCTGTTCATTGCCTTGTTCCTTATCCTCTGATTCCTCCCAGCAACATGAAACAAGGAAAGAGACACACGCAAAGCAATATTTCTCTTAAAGAATCCTGTTTTCCTGTATGGTGTATCTTTCCCATCGGAGGCATGCGGGGAGCGGGAATGGGCTTAATATTTTTGTATTAACAAGACTCACAGTAGAAACATCCCTCTGTAGCCCTCACAGTCACAGCAAAATAAATCACCGTCTTATCAACCCATCAAAGCACGCCAGGTTCCGTCGTCCTGCACAACACTCCTCATCTATTGTTCCAGAAAAAGTTTCAGAACTACAACGAGAGTCCCTAGCTTTTCTCCCCCAGGTTCTAAAGATGAATAGATCGACTTCTCTGCTGTCCTGCTCAGAGGGTAAGGATACCTCTGTGAACAAGTGGTCCAAATCCTGACATCCTGACACCCTCCCGACAGCATTTCCTGTTGCCGGGCTCACAACTGGGCACGGCCATGTTAGTGCTGACTGAGGAACACGACGGTTTTGCATCAAGCACTAACCTAACACTGACTTTAGACCCTGGTGCATATGTTCGGTGTCATCTCACAAGGTAGAAGTTCAGAAGAGCGATACCAGGGGCAAAGGAAGAAAGGGAACGGAGCAGGAAATGCCAATGGAGGCACCAGGGGGCGGCCATTGTTGTTTAAAGACCAGACCACAATTTGAAGCAAATTGAAGCAATTGGCGAAGCAAATCCATGTTGAGCACCTTCAGTGTGCCAGGCTCTGTGCTGGGTTGCTTCTGCCTGCGTTATCATCCCCTCAGTCCCCAGAGCAAACCAATCTATTAGCACATGGTATGTTCACAGGACGGCAGAAACCAGAGGGCGAAAACCGCTGCCTACTTGCAGATGAATTGTGTTGGAATAGGGTCATGCTATGGACTGAGGTGTGTTCCTCCAAATTCTTCTGCTGTAGTCCTAACCCCGACTCTGACTGTATCAGGGAAAAATGCATTCAGGAGGTAATTAAGGTTAAATGAAGTCCTCAGATCAGGACCCTGATCTGACAGGACGATGGCCCTGTGAGAAGAGGACGAGGTCTTTCCCTCTCTGTCCTTCTCTGCCCCTAACCCCCATCCCCATTGTGAGGACCCAGTGAGAAGGCCCTCATCAGCAAGTCAGGAAGAGGGCACTTACCAGAACCTGACCATGCTGGCTCTCTGACCTCACACTCCCAGCCCCCACAGCTATGAGAAAATTAATTCCTATTGTTTAAACTGCCCCGTTCCCCATTCTATGGTATTTTGTTATGGCAGCCTGACCTGACTAATACAGCCCCAAAACCTAAAATATTTACTATGTAGCCCTTTATAGAGGAGGTTTAAAGACCTTAGAGATGTTCAAGGCCAGACAGAAAACCCCAAGAACCTTCTATCCACTGTCTACTCACCATAAGGAGACCTGTGTTTTTCTCCAAGTAGGATGGTTTGGTTTGAAGGCCCAGATAGGTGCTTATGCATTTTCTTTTTTTTTTTTTAAGATTTTATTTATTTATTTGACAGAGATCACAAGTAGGCAGAGAGGCAGGCAGAGAGAGAGAGAGGAGGAAGCAGGCTCCCCGCCGAGCAGAGAGCCTGATGTGGGGCTCAATCCCAGGACCCTGGGATCATGACCTGAGCCAAAGGCAGAGGCTTTAACCCACTGAGCCACCCAGGCGCCCGGTGCTTATGCATTTTCCTTCTGCTTCTGTCTTTAGTCCACAGCACTTCCAAAAATTTGGCGTGCAAAGCAGGAATCAGAAACATAACATGTCCCAAACTGAACTCCAGGTTCCTGACCCCTTCCCAAACCTGCTCTCCCACCTCAGCCAACTGCTTCTGCCATCTAGATTTCACACTGAAACCCTTGGTGCCTTCCCAGACTCCTCTTTCTCTCTCAAACTCCGACCACCCAAACCACCTGCAGCCAAGCCCCCCTTCGAAGTCAGTCCAGAATCCAAACCCTCTCCCACAGCCACTGCCACACTCTATCTCCACCTGTGCTCCCATCTCACCCTTGACCTTCTCAGTGGGTGCTTCACAGGGAGCTGGTCTTTTCTGTCAAACCAGAAGTCAGACTATTCCCCTGTTCTTCTCAAGACCTTCCACAGCTCTCAGGTCATGTTCCAAGTGAGAAGCCAGTGCCTGGCCCAAACTGCCCCCTCTGCTCCCCTTGTCATATCAAGCCATTTCTCCCTCACGCTCACTCTACTGACCTTCTGCTGTTCTGTAGACACGGGAGGCACCTGTCTTCTGTGAGAATGTTTGTCTCTCATGTGCCTCATGGCTCTCATCACGGCATCAAGTCTCCATCACTTCTGTGACTTCTCCCACGAGGACCCTGTTTACAGTCACAGACTCTCCAAAAAAGCCCATCATCCTGAACTGCTGAGGAAATGTGAGCAACTCGTCCAAGCTCTCAAACTCTCACCTATGAAATGAGAAAGCAGACAACAATAACACAGGGTTACTTTGGGAAAGAAACAAGATAATGCATGCACAGACACTCTGTCAGCTCGAAATCTCTAAACCAGGGATTGGCAAATGTCTTCTGCAAAGGGCCAGATAGTAAATATTTTAGGTTTCGAGGACCATACAGTTTGTCCCAACTATGCAATTCTTTCGGTGTAGTACAAAAACAGCCATAGACAATACCTACATAAATGGGTGTGGCTATGTACCAATAAATCTTTATTTACAAAAACAAGTGGTGGGCCAGCTTTGTCCCAGGTGCTGTAGAGTGCAGATCCTATTCCAAACCATTGCTTACTGTGATTATTGGTAATGATAAAGAAGATACATCAAGGTGGAAAATGCCCCAGGGTACAAGACATACTATATACATTTGTATTTTATTTCTTTGTTTGTTTTCTCCTGGTAGAACATAAGCTCCAGGGAGGCAAGGGATCTTTATTCGTTTTTTGTGGGCCTTGTATGCTGCACCATTTCTAGCAACAAGAATAGCATATTGCACATCATAGCCCTTCAATAAATATTTTTGAAGGAATGAATGACTCATATCTTATCAGTGATTTAATAGGTTCTTCAAGTGTATTTTTAGATCCTATGTGATTTTTGCCATAGACACTGATTTTAGAGCAGTGCTTTTCAACCAAGAGACATTTGACAATATCTGGAGATGTTTTTGCTTGTCAAAATTGGGCAGGGGTGGTGCTACCAGCATCTAGTGGGTAGAAGGCCAAGGATGCTGCTAAGTATCCTATAACACACAAGGTAGGCCCCCACACCATAAAATTACCATGCCCAAAATATCAAGAGTACTGAGGTTGAAAGACCCTGCCTAATGTTCCATGAAATCCAACTTCACAGTATGAACCAACATTTAAATGCACATACTCTATATCCATTAGAAGCTTAAACAAATCAGACATTTTTTTTTTCCTTCCCACATATACATGCCAGTGTTAGAGAGTCGAGGGCGGTTAAACATTCTATGTAATATTCTACAATGTCTCTTACTCAGACAACTGAGGACCTGTCACCTCACATTCCACAAGATGGCTGCACTACCTCTAGCATCACACCTCTGTTCTAAGAAAAAAAAGCAGGGGTGTTGTCAGGAGGCAAAGGCCACGATCCAGGTGAATGTGGCTGCCACTGGCTCCCACTCCTATGGAGCTCTATCCAATGACTTCCAATTACACCTTGTTGATCAAAACTCAGAGTTCACAGAATGCCTACACATGCATTTTTCCATCTGAGAAGTATGACTTTTAAACTAGGAATATTGATGCTACCAACAAACTGTTGTTCTGTCAGTAAAGAGAATGGAAAATGGACATTTTATCAGCATCTAGCATTCTCTGCCATGTCCTCAGATATAGAATTTTCACATCTTATAAGAACTTCTCATAGCACACAAAGACATGAGAATGATCATCACAACAGGTTAGTATAAAAAAAAAAAAAAGAAATCTGGCAACCACAAAAATATAGGGAGGCAACACTGTTGGAGTCCCACCCAGATCCTTTTAAGGGTCTGATAAACCTCCCTCCAAATAAAAGTAAAGATTTGCCACTAAACAACTCAAACTTGAATCTTCTCTGACGGATTGCCTGGGTTCCTCTCCACTGATAAATCATGTGTATACAAATGTTTACCTTAAGCACTGCTTCTAGGAAACCCAGGCTAAGACAACATTCATCAATAGAAGACTGATCATTTAGATTAAGATACACACATGTAATCATGAATGCCAGTCAGAATTAAGCAATGATACAATATCAACAAGATGTCTATGATTGTTCATCTAAAAAATAAATATCATTGTATCAATGTTGATACAGTGTATCATTGTATCATTGTTGATATCATTGTATCAATGATACAATGATATCAACAAGATGTCTATGATTGTTCATCAAAAAAAGCAAGTTGGAGAACATTATATATAATCTGCTCTGATTTTTCCAAAATAAAAAAAAAAGTATAGGCTTCAGTATGTTTAACTATTTAAATTTTTTCTATTAGGACACAAGATAAACTGTTAGCATTTGTTTTCTCCAGTATCTTTGTCATCTTTTATTCTTCTGTATGGTTTAAATCAAGAAAAATATGTTTTTCTCTTATGACTTGCAAAATTTTGCTAAAAACATCTCCATGATCCAACATGAGCAGAGGTTGAAATTTCTGGTTAGCATAGTCTTTGCCATGAAAAGATTTCAAACTTTAAAAGAATTAAATCAAGGTCTCTGGTTTTAGTCCTGCTCTGCTATTTACTAGTTAACTTAAGTAAGTCATTCCACCTCTCAGATGCTAACCTACAAAATAAAAGTGAAAATCAATACATTAACCCACAGCGTTATTTGAGGAACCAATGGAATAATGCATGTGTGGGCATCCTGTGAACTATGAGTCTTTAAAAGTTAGTTACCTTTGATATGGGTAATGATATTGAAAATGCGTGAACACTTCAAATGTTCATGGATACAAATTAAACACTCTACTACTACTCTGTAGTGCAATTGAGAAAAATCGACTATGGTTGATTCACATGGGAAAGGTGCCTGAGGAGCTCACAGAAACATGGAGGAAGGCCGGAGGAAAAGGCTTGTAAGGACGCAAGCATGAAAGGTGGTTTTCATCCAGGATTAGAGAAAACGCATGTGACAGCTTTCCTAATAGTCTGATGAGGATGTGCTGTGGCCACACATGGTGGGGACTACAACTTGTCAGGCCAGGACCACCGACCCTGCAGCTTCCAAGTCCTGGGGAGAGGCTGTTCCCATGAACTTGGCATTGCTGGCCCTGCTGTTCCAGAAACATGAAGTCCACTCTAGCATCACAAAAAGATATTCCTCTGTCACTGTTTCCTGACCATCACTGGCCACGAAGGTGAAGAAGGAGTTTTCCCGGGGAGAAGTCTGGGACATGCTAGCTGCAAGGGAGTCTGGGAAAGTTAGTTGTTGACATGCTCAGTTTTGAATGAAAAGTTCTGATTCTAGCCAAGATTTATATGATTGGAAATTCTTTTAGAAGGAAATTCAGACACAATAAACAAACGAGCAACATGATCTATGCTACCTATTTTGTATAGATAGATACAAAATACCTATTTTGTATAGACATAGATATCCTTGTGAGTAGCCAAAATCTGCATCATTTTTATTCCTATATTTACAAATATATTTTTATACAAATATATTTTTATAGATTGGGTTCCCGGGAAAGCTGACTCTGAGAAAGAAACCTGTATCTGGGTTTTCTTAGGAAGTGCTCTGGAAATCAACCTCTGGGCGGGAAGAGGAGGGTGGGAGGATGGGACAGAGGGAGAAGTTGTGCTGTGACATACTTTCAATGTGGGATTTGTAGTGTTTTGGTGACAAGAGAGCTGCCACAATCCCAATCATCAAAACCACATGCAAAGGCAGGAATTAGCGGTATAAAACACAGAAGAGACCAGGGGATTTTCCTCAAGTGGCTCTTTCCTTTCTCATATCCCATATTTTCCCCAGAAGTCCCTGGAAGATACACCTTACATCTCTTTGGCCCAACTAGGTCACATGGCAGGCCTTAGCTGAAAGAGAGGCTGGAAAGGTGAGCTCCCAGCCAAGATGAGAGAGTCCGCCATGTTTGAATTTGGCTCACTAACAAAATAACCAAACACAGTGCCCACATTCACATTGCTTACAACCTTGCAGAGCTCTCGGTGAGCACCTCCTGGTGCTAACCACTGAGCTAAGACTTTTATATTAAAAATCTCATCATCAGAAAGGATGAATACCCAATTTTGTATCAACATGGATGGGACTAGAGGAGATTATGCTGTGTGAAATAAGGCAAGCAGAGAGAGTCAATTATCATATGGTTTCACTTACTTGTGGAGCATAAGGAATAACACAGAGGACATTAGGAGAAGGAAAGGAAACGTGAATTGGGATAAATAGGAGGGGAAGATGAACCATGAGAGACTGTGGACTCTGAGAAACAAACTGAGGGTTTTGGAGGGGAGGAGGTGGAGGGATGGATGAGGCTGATAGTGGGCATTAAGGAGGGCATGGATTGCATGGAGCACTGGGTGTGGTCTGTAAACAATGAAATCTTGGAACACAGAAAAAATAAAATTAAAAAAAACAAATAACAGCAAAAAAAATCCATCTGAGTATCACAATAGACCTATTAGGTGAGTTCTATTATCATGCCCATTTTACAGATGAGAAAACTCAAGCTCCATGAAGTCATAGGTCCAAGGTCACACAACTAGCAAGTAGCAGAGCTTCAACTCAAACCCAAGCTCGCATGACCCCAGAGTCTATGTTCATAGCTGTTTCCCTATGCTGCTTCCCAGCATGTGACAACACGTGTGCCTATACTAGAAAAGTGGTAAAAGGATATATCCAAAGGACCCAAGAGACTAGAAAGATTTCATAGAGGTCTGGGACCTGGGTTGGACCATATATGGCAAAGAAGGGCAGACAGAAAGCATCACTTCTTGGAATCTGCTTTTGGACGCAAGGAGAAAATTAAGCTGAAATGAAAATATTTGACCCAAACCATCTAGTGCCTTGCTACTTGATGTGTGGTCCACAAGCCAGCAGCACAAACATCACTTGGGAACTTATTAGACGTGCAAAATCTCAGGCCCGTCCTAGATCTACGAGTCAAAATCCACACTTCAGCAAGGCCCTCAGGTGATTCTCAGGCACTTAAAAGCTTGAGAAGCACTGTTCTGGAAGTTCATTGACAGCTCAGGGTATGGAGTAAGCAGAGTAAGCCCTGAATTCTGATTTTGAAACTAACTCTCTCTGTAGAATGGACTGGACATTATAATAATAAGCCAATCACCATGCTTTATACAAATGATTTCATCCAGTCATCATGGACCATCAACAAAACTATGGGCTACCCACCATTATTATTGGCAGATGAGGAAATTTATCTGATTTAGTAACTCAAACCAATTTCACATAACTCATAACTAGGCAGAAATGAAGGTGGGAAGCCTCCACAGTTTGGTTCTCAAAGTTTCATTCTCCTGAACCACACAACCTCCCCTCATTACAGATGGCTGGAGGAGGGCATGAGCTCATCTTTGTAAAAAACTTAATACAATGCCTGGTGCTTAACATACATGAACAGTGAAGAGAAATCATCTGACTCACTTTAATGAGATTTGAGCCAGTGAACTCTCAATCACTTAAATGTAGCTATCTGTTGAAAACGTCTAATGCCAGCTTCTACCAACACCCAGAATACATTTCAACAACTTTCCTCTCCCACCAGTCCTTGGCTTTATCAAATGAACAGATATTTTCCTACTGGCCGAAAACAAAATGTAATTAGAAAGGTGAGTCTGCAGCCCTGAGTCAAACATGGACCCCCAAAGTCCCATGTAAATGATTTTGGGTTTTCCACTGTTTTGAATTATCCATGCTGCTGCTCTCCTTATTGGCACTGATAACTGAGTGTTAACTACATTACATGCAATTAAATTCAAAATATTTGTGCAGCAATAATATGGATTCATCAAACCTAATGGTGCAGTCACAATTTCGTGGGTACTCATCAGTACGGCTCAGGGAAAAAAAAAAATTGGCATATAGAAATATATTCCCACAAGCTGATAATTATAAAACAAACATTGTGTCTAATGTTCTTGTATGTGCTGGTATCTATCAATAGTAAACAAATTAGAAGATTCTAACAATATTGACCCTTCTTCTTGGAGTATTTTTATGCATTCTTCATTAGAAACCAGATACATCAAGAGGACATTTGTTCAGCTATCAGTGAATAAACCACACTTGCGTTTCCTCTTTTGTTTATAAGGTTATTTCTTTTCTTTCTTCTTCGGAGGTCTTCTCAGCCTCCCCTTTTTTGGTTATTAGCCTACAAACCCAATGTAGCAGACTTTAGGGATTCCCACCCCCATATCCACGCCCCATTCCAAGTTTACCGGAAACCAAGAGGGACATTCACTGCACCCAGCAACGGCTTTCACCTCAAGTGTCTATGATGCTTTTTCTCCCTGGGAGCTTTCTCTGATACCAGGAGAGCTCACTCAGGTGGGGAGTTAAGATCCCATAAGGGCAACCCTCCACCAGTGAGGAAGAAGAGTTGGTCCATCTTTCCCACCACTCGGTGGGGTAATCCCTCATTTCCCCACCTCTTCTCGTGGGCTTCCTGAGATCTTCTTCCAAATACATTCCCTGCACCCAAACTCTTAGAAAGGGGTCTGCATTGGGGAGAAACCCAGCCAACACAATCCCTTTTGTTTAGGGACTCGACCCTCTTATGAAACTTGGTGGTGGCGGAGACCCCATGGTAGAAGATGTCTTCTCACTTCCGTTGTGGTTAGGATGTGGAATATAGGTTCCAACAATCAAGTGAGTCTTTGGGAGTTTAGAGCACAAAGGAGCAGGGCTGGTGCATGATCTACTCTGGCAAAGACAGCAGCAGCTGTGGTTTGCAGAAATGGCAGTGGCAGCGGTTCCCGCGGAAGTTCCCATCTCCAGTGAGTGCCGCCATGGTGCAGGCGGCCACATCTGGACCCAGCAGCATTGGCAGCCTTGTCTGGGTGGTACCACTTCCTCCCACAGGCTGATTCTGGTCCTTTTCCTGGCTTCTATGGCCCTCTGGCCCTCTGGTGACCCTCTAATGAATTATTTTTCTACCTCAGTAAGCCAGAGTTCATTTTCGGTGGCTTGAAACTGAAAAGACAAACTGATATGGGTTATGTTCTTCTATAAAAAAATAACAAGGATATTCATCATGACATTGTCAGAGGCAAATACTGGAGACCACAGGAATGTCCATCAGTAGGAGACAGATCAATCATGAAGTATCAAGTCAATGGCTAAAAGCTAACAAGATATCTCCAAAAGTACATATGTGGAATTATTCCAGAATTAAGTTTTAAAGAAGTAGAACCACATATGTATGGTTTGCTACCTTTTCTGTTATAAATACATTTACATATAGACAGATACATGTATATACATGTATATGTGTGTCTGTATAGTCATATATTGTTGAGAGAGAGAGAAATTGTCCTATGTGCTAACACAAGTATTAAATGTCTGCAGAAGAATCTGGTAATAGGTTTTGCACCTTGGAGGGGAACAAGGATCCTGAAAATTAGATATGGGCCCAAGTTTTACATTTTCCTATATATCCTTTTAAATCTTCTGAGCTTATACTTAGGAACATAGATCATCTGCGCAAAAATAAGTAAAATTTCAGTGTAAAATAAACTCAACAATCTGAACAAGAAGAAAAAGACAGATTCCCAGATCCTGCCACACCTGGTCCTAGCAGAGGCCAAATACTTGGCATTCTTCGGAAATAGCTTGAGTGACTCCAACACCAGGACATGCTTCTAAACCCTGGCCTACATTCTCAGGGATCAGGAGTGATTTGTGCAAGGTGCTGCCCTTACTGTCCAGATCTCTGCCCTGAGTCCAAAGTAATATTGCATTTTTAAGTCAATAATTAAAAAAAAAAAAGAGTTCATACTAGAAAGAGCCACGTTCATTGACATCCAAAGATTTTACCACATGTGCGGAGGGAAGCATCAATATATTGACAACAAGCAGAGTCTCCTAGACTAGCACCAACTGCCCAAGGGCAGATGTTCTTATTTTTACCATCTTTCCCATCTTTCCTGGAATATTAAATAGAGGAGATCATATGTTCCTAATGTGCTTTTTATTTCTACATCAGTGTGTACACACACACACAGACACACACTCACTTACACAGTATATATTTGCACACTCAGCTTATCTCTCTAAAACCTTAAAGTTCTTGGAGTGTTTTCCACCAAAATGTGCCTTGAGCATGAGGACAAAGGTCAGTCTTTGAAAGAGGAAAGGTCACTATTCTCGTTGAATATTGTCATGGTCGCCCTTCTCAGGTAAAACTCCTCCTGCTTTTTCCCAAATTTGGTCTCTTTCCTACTTTTTCACTTTCTTTCTCTAGGCATGATGCCAAACATGTAAGGCGGTAACCCACTTTATCAATCTATTATAATCTTTTAAAGCCTCTGCCATTTCAGACCAATTTATTTTTATGTAGCATTTTCCCTAAAAATTATCTCAAAACACTTTGTTGAGACAAAGTAAAATTATGATAAAATGGTTTAAGGATTTTAAATTCTTGGTTGTGAGGATCAAGAGTTAAGCACATTTCAATAATTTCCTGTAAGTTCACACCTCTTAATGTAAGAGTTTTATTATTCTTAGCAATTCCTGTTTTAGAGAATAGTGACTGGCAAAAAAACTTACACTTAAGTCTAGATTATTCAGAGTCTAAGAAATGTGTAAGAGCTGAACTGGGAAAACACAACCGCATTCACTGCAGACCTGTGGCCATTGTGTTAGGCAGACATCCCACCCCACTCCCCTCACCCCATCATGGCTGTCCTCCTTAATTCCCTCTAGCTCTTTCCGTGGCATTTGGCTTTGGTCCCTTCTTATAACCCTTTCCTGCTCTGGCCTCTGTGACACTGAACCCTACAAGTTCTCCCAACACCTTGGCCATCTCTTTTCCCTCATTTTTTTCTGGAATCTCCCACCTGTCCTTCAGTTGTCCCCAAACTTTGTTTTGCGGGATTTGGGAGGGCTGTAAATTTACATCAATACTATTCCTTATTACCTGTTCTCTTCTTCTCTCATTTACTCCTTCAAGTTTGGGGGTGGGGGGGTCTCTTCCCCCAGTAGAGTCACTCATTCTGCTGACCAACATATGGTTAGTGGATCTTCTTTTGTTCTGCTCAGAATTTATTTTTTCCTATTTTGGTAATTGCCCCCAAAGATCTCTTTTGGAAAACAAGGCCCCTGTCAACTGTGGCCCCTGTGTTTTAAGTGGGATTTATCCAGGGTCCAGTTTGTAGAGGTGGGCACAAGATCCTGGCTGACCCAAACAGAGCTCTCCATTCCCCTGGCCACACCTGGTTCAAGGATGAGTATATAGCAGAAGTTTGTTTTGTATGGAATCCCAGGAAACACCAGTAGGGGGATGGGAACGTGAGATGGGAAAGGGGAGCAGCCCATACAGAGTTTGTTATCAATGCACTTACCATGTTGGGCACTTCTCAGCAACTTCGCCATCCAACGTAAAACAGGTTCCCATAGCCGAAGAAAGACTTTGACAAAAAATAGAGGCCTTGGCTATTGGGATGTGGACCAGGGAGCAACGAAGTGATGAGGGCAAGGGGTTACAGATAGAATAATGAACGTACAGCTGGTACAGCTCATAAGATGTAGTGACGACCTACCATGCTTCTTTGCCCGTCCCAAATATGAACCCTCTTCCATAAACCCGGATGAATTCCTACTACTGAGTCTTGATGAGAAATAGCAAACCACCTACAACTGAAAAGGCTGAAACCCTTTAAATTCATATTCCAAGCCTCCCTAGTAATGAGGGTACAAGCAGGTGACCCATCTCCAGTCAACTGAATGCACCCAAGCCAGATTTAAATAGTGAGCTATTGGCACTCAGCAGAAGAAATTTGTTTTGGCAAGGTTATCTAGGTCACAGTAAATGCTCAACAAATGTTAGCTGTTATTATGATTATAAGGAATATTTGCAAGTATTTTCTTATATTTTAAGTATAGGAGCCCTCCCTTTAACAACAACAACAGAGTAATATGCCCTCTAGAAATGTTATTTAATATTCAAAAGAAATTAAATATTCTGAAAAATGAACTAAAACAATGAAACGAAGCATGACACCGTTGGCAAGAAAACACACATAGCCCAATCCTTACTGATACACCTACCTCTGGAGACTCTCCCCCATTAAAAAGTAGAAGCATTTGAAAGACAACTTATTACGCAGACCAAAACATCTAATTGAGCCTCACCATGTCCTAAACTTTGCTGGTTGCTGGAGATAATGAGATGAAAGAGGAAATCTCTGCTTTTCAAAAGAACACAGATTAGGTGGGGAGAAGCACTGGTAGAATAATAATTAACCAACGTGTCACCACAAAAATTTTCGGGGGGGGGGGCATGGGAATACCAAAGGTGGGGCACACCCGTTGCTTCAGCTGCATCTTGAAATTCAGTAGGATTTAGCCAGAGAGAGAAAGGATGCAGAAATGTATTCCAGGAGGAGGAAATAGCATGAGCAAAGTCAAGGAGGTATAAGAGGGAGATGTAAGAATCTGCTTTCGACCAGAGGGCACGTGACTGTGGAGGTGTGCAGAACCGTCCAGGAAGGCCCTGTGCCCAGTCCTTTGTAGACAAATGCCACCATGGCTTTCTTCTTCTAGAAAGTAAAGGGAGGAAGGAAGGAAAGGAGGGAGGGAGCAATGTCAGAGAAAAGATCAAGGCTGTTGCTTGCTGGTCTCTTAAGAACAAACATTATTCAATACTAAACACTGCCTCTGAATCAACATGTATGGCCCACGTGAGCAAAAGGCGACTGAACTAATGGGTCCCATTCATCAGGAAGTAGAGGAAAATAGTGTGTGTGTGTGTGTGTATGTGTGTGTGTGTGTGTGTGTGTGTGTTTCTAAAGAAAGGTTCTTAGCGCCTGCGTGGCTCAGTCGGTTAACCATCCCACTCTTGTTTTTGACTTGGGTCGTGATCTCAGAGTCATGAGATCGAGCCCTGTGTGGGGCTCCACGCTCAGTGGGGAGTCTGCTTGAGATTCTCTCCCTCTCCCATAGCCCCTCCCCCATTAATGCTTGCTCTCTCTTTCTCTCTCACAAATAAATAAATAAAATCTTTTTTAAAAATGAAGTTCTTAATTGTAACTAATTTTTAAGGAAAACCAACATATAAATGTATAGATTTCAATGTTATTCTTCAAACTAGCCCATTACTTCACGAACAGAAACCATCATCATTAGAAATACAATATTCACCAAGATGACTTCAGCTTTTTAAGAAATACATAAGCACTACCCGGAGTCATACTTTATGCTAGTACGTGTGTAAGTGAGTTATTATTAAAGGGATGAGGTGACCATTTCCGTGTCATAGATGGGTCTTCCCTGCATCATATTCAGAACACAGCCGTTCACATGACTTCAACATTCTGAAGTCTGACCTTTACTCGCCTGCATCGGAAATTTAATTTTGGTCTTCACCGTAGTCACCAATATGAGATGCCAATTATTCATTTCTCTTCTCAATTTAAGTCAAATCAACAAGCCTTATTGAGTCCTGGTGCCTCGTACTGCACTTACCACTGAGAAACTTAATTTCCTTCCTGTCTTTTTGTATTTACCACTACTTTTTTAGCTATGAAATCCACTTGGGAGTAAAAAGGAATTCTATCCAATTTCTTATGATTTGAAGTAGGTAAATAATAAATGGATGTTTTAATTCTGAAATGCCCAGCATGATTCGGCAAATAGATCATATGCAGGATTCTGTTACTGAACACATTCTATTTGGAATCTACTTAGGATCCAAACTTACATGGCATATTTGGTTCAAAATCAGATTTGGCCAAAATATTCAAGCCAATACATAAACAAATTTAATAAACAGAAAAAATTTCATAAACAAAAAAATTAAAATGGAGTAGACGCCTCTGTAATAACCCTTGTTCTGAAACTAATTTAAAATCAGTCTTCTCCTTCCACACTTGCGTCACAATTTATTGGGATGAAAGTCTAATTTAAACTCCTAGATAATTTTGGGTTTGTTTGCAAGTGGGAAACCCAGATGTTAAGGGACTGAGTGATTCATCTGGGAGAGGTAGAATGGATGCTCCAGATGTCAAATACACAATCCACATTATTTCTACTATACGGACACAACGCTAGAAACTGTCAGAAACTTGGGATTTGCTGAGGTTATTGGAGCAGGAAGAGGTACAATGATGAAGTGGGAGGATGATTTGGCCTGGAAACTGCAGAAAATCTACAGGACCTTAAGAAGGGTGGCCTTTTACATGATTTTAGGATGACTCTTGTTTTCCTAGAGGGCAGTTTCACAATAGTCTTTCAAAGTTAAGATGTGCTTATTAGCCGGGTACAAGATGCCAACACAATGAAGTAGCCCCTGGCATGAGAGTTAGATTCTAAAGGCAGCACTAAAGGTACAAATTATATACAGTCAAATTATCCTTAAAAGGGTGTCGTGTCTATGCTTACACGCCGTCTACACCTATGCAAGCCCAACACAGACCGTTTTCCCCACACAATTAGAACAGATGGTGGCTGTTCTGGCTCAAGGTCATGTCAAATGACCAATGTGCCTCTTTAAACGCTAGAACCACGGCAAACTGTGGTGGAGCTGCCACTCTCTGAGCGAAACGCAGAAGCCAAAGGAGGCACCAATTCCCACTTCCCATCTCACAATCCACAAGGAGCATGAAGTGTTACGCAGACTGGTGACTAGACCCACCAGCTTTATTTAGATCACTTTGTTCACTTGTTCTCCTTTGTTTTGTATAGCTTTAAGTGGTATACCTCAGTGGTATACACGACAGACCACACACACTTATCTAAGACCGCCATGCGATTAAATGGCACAAGGAACACACAAGCAACACGGAGTACGTCCAGGACCATGGTCAGCTGGCATGCCCCAGCAAGGCAGTGCCCACCAGTTCGTTTCTGGCATCTATTCTGACTGGCCAGGCTTCTCTTCTGACTGGTCGGGGCCTCTGGTTTAGTGGTTTTCTTACTGCCACTGGGTACAGCTCCCTACAAAAATTCACACCATCGGCAGAATTTTCAGGAAACGTCTAAGTATGTTCCAGTCCAACCAGTATACAAACTATGGAAACCTAAAGAAGTCAGGGCTGGGAAAACAAAAGGGATTTTCTGTCCTGACTCTAAGGTGTGGCCAAGTGGGCCCCAGTTTCCCAGCTCTCCCCCCTCCCAGAAAGCCAACCTCTAAGGACACCTGCTGCTCATGAGGCAGGGCTGCCACAGGCCTTGTGACATGGCCTGATGAAGAGGGGTGTGGTGGGAACCTCCATCAGTGGGGAGGCACCCCTCACGTGCCGCCAACAGCCCCTTTGGCTGGGGAATGCATAAAGCAAATGTCACGTGCCAGGCGGAGGTCCCTCTCCTCCCATTGAAAGCTCAAGCCTACCTTTGGCAGCCACACAAAGGCAGCTGGGGAGGAAACAGACAGAAGAGAGCTCCAAAACTGAAAGAAAAAGGCTGGAATGAAATGAAAGAATAGAGAAAGGTACGGGAAAATAACACCAGATACCTTCCAACTGGTCCCATCAAATTTGGCAGGGAAATCAATGGGGCCATTATCTCAGGGGTTTCAAGCTGTGAGGAGCACACGTCACCCACGCATTTCTGATGTTTGGAGGAACAGACAGGTTTCTCCTTCTCCGTGGTCCTGCAGAGTCTTTGCCATTTCCAGAATGTTACAGACCTGGTCTGGGGATGGGGAGGCACAGGTTTGGTCTCCAGCCTCAATCTGAGCGTGGAGGGGGGAGGAGGCACTGCCATTATCATACTCAATGGGCTTCTGGTGCAATGGCTATCGTCTTCACTTGTCCTTGCTAATGAGAAATTATTAGCTGGCTTCCAGAGGGAGGCACGCACACATGATACCTTTGCATCTGTTGCACTGTCTGCGTCCCAGGCCGAATTGATTTAGAATCTAGGAACCAGCACCAGAAGTCATGAGACTCAAGAATACTTGAGTCTCAACTTGAGTTAACTTTTCTTCCCAACCACCAAACAAAATCGCCCTGCACGCTCTTCTCTGGGCGAAGAGGACAGTCCAGGGGAGCCTTCAGTGAGATTTCCTGACCACCACCCTCTCCACCTCACAGCCCAGTGAGGCCATCCTGGGGGATTCGTGGTAATGCCATGGCAGGAAGTCACAACCTACGTGCCTTAAACTCCTGCCCAATCAATGAAATGTGCTATGAGAGAGGGAGGGAAAGGTAGAAACCCATGCACTCTGGTGAGTCTGGTCCCTCTTTCCCTCCAGAAGTGTGTGCCCAGAAGATGTGGGAATGAGGTGGAAATCTGAGCCTCCCTCTGTCATTCATCCCCATGTCCTTCCCACAGGTAAGCATCTCACCTTGCTGAGCATAGATTTGGTACAAATTTTTCCCACAATGTAACCCCTAAATGTAAGGCAACTCTTTCCACTGGAGGCCCACCAGAGAGGCTGTGATCCATACTAACCCGGGCGAGAGCCCGGCTCGCTTGCACTTAATGAAATACGCCATGTTTTTATGTGATAGTTTGGAAATTTTTCAGGGGTAGTTTTGACTCTATGAGAATTTTCCCTCTGGTGAGGACTTTAGAACCCAATTCCTGTAGGAGATGAGAATCCTCCTAGTAGCTGAGGAGAATGTAAAGTGTGATGCCCAGGACCTCCATCAGTAACATCTCCCAAGCAGGACCCAGGACCCATCCCGTGCAGTCCTCCATCTGTGTCACAGTGAAAAGCAACATTTGAAAAAAAAAAAAAAAAAAAGTGAGGACCATGCCAGTCCCTTATTTGTATTTCTTAAGTACCCATTTGAATATTTGTCCTGCCCCCCCACCCACCCAGCTGCCTGGCGCAGCCCCGTTTCTCACTCCAACTCAAGGGCTCAAATGCCTGTTCTTACCTCCCTCCTTTTTCCCTCTTTATTCTCCACCACAAAGACCCAAGAGACACAAGACCCTCTTCGAAGGGCAGAAAAGGGGGAAAAGAGAGAAGCGAACCAAGCCAGAGTCCTTCTTGAGCAGGCAAGGAGCCTGTGGAAAGGATGAGGAACTTTCCAAAATTACTATCACATTTTCCTGTCACACATTTGTGGGCTCTTGAAAATTACGATTTTTTAGGCTCTGAAAACTGAAACCCTGACGGTGGAATGCCAGGTGGCGGAAGCTTCAACCTGGTGCCTCTTCGAGCTTTCACTACAGAAGCTACTGAATATTCCATCTCATCAATACAGTTGGTTTTTTTTTTAAGTCCCAGTCCCTTAGTGTGGCATGGAAGGCTCTACCCAGCTGACCTCATCAGCCTTCCCTCTCACTGTCCCTTCTATGCACTCTCATTCACCCCTGCAAAACCCCCGACTTGCTGTTTCCCACATACACTCATGCTCTCCTCCCACCACCTCTCAGCCTGTGCCGTTCCCTCCACCTAAATGCTCTTTCCCTCGTTCCCACGTGTTGAAAATCTGCCCAGTCTTCGCTGCTCCATCCAAATGCCACCTCCTTCATGAAGCCATTCTTGGACTCCCGTGGCCCTGTTCCTCCAGGTTTGCTGGCATTTACCACTGCTTGTCTTGTGGTTTTAGAGATTTATTATTACTGAATGAATATGGCTGAACCCCAGCACAGACCTAGACAATTAATGGGCATCTGTTCATTGGACAAAGAATATAGAAATAAATGAAAAGAGAGAAAATGAAACATGCACCCCACAAAGGCAACCAGAGAATGTATTTAAGCTATCACGATGCCATGCTTCTAAATTAGAGTTTGCCACCATATAACACATGGGCTGTCCTGTGCAACTCCTACCCCCATAACAGATATTAACAAGTCACGACTCAGGGACAGTACATATGCAGCACACGTGCCGGTTTGTGTAGATTCTACACTCATGGCAGACATCACCAATCAATCATGACTCCTTCTCCCTAAACCTTCACATAACCTCAGCACCCCTCCAACACAGAGTTCCCAACAGATGCTACAAAGTAATTTGGATTACCACGAGCTGAAACCGATGGCCCTCCCGGGTTTCCTTCTCTAGGTCAGAATCGCTTATTCCAATTGCTTTATCTAACATGCCATCCTTCCCTCCACCCTTACGGCTTGCAGAACTGTGCTCATCCCAGCCTCAACTTCCATACTTGGCACTGAGCGCGGTTTCCCACACAAGCTCAGCAAGACACTGACCACAGTTGTAGCTTCCCGGGGAAGCAAACAGCCTCAGGTAAGCTGATCTATGCATTCAACCCACTTGGGGGATCCTCGCCCCCTGTTTGGAACTGTTCCTGCCCTAGAGAGAAAAACTCCTCCTTTGTGCCTATCCCAGAAGCAGGAAATGCACACCTTCGTTCAGGAAGGCCACATACACAGCAACTACCCCTTCCCGTGTCCGTGGCAAACGTTGCTGATTGAGTAAGGCACTCTCTCGTGACTTGAGAGGCATCCTCAGAAGTTTTCTTGACACGGGACTCCAAACAACCACTAAAAAACCAATCTCAGTTTGCATTTGAGGTGAAATTTATTTGCCAGTCATGCCGCATGGACCATGAGTCTCCAGTTTCCAAATGATATAACCCTGTAGAGTGGGTTAGGCTGCAGAGGCCTCTCTTCATTTCCGTCTCAATCCAAGGAACATTTTGAGAATGAATACAGGATCCAAATGGACCATCCAGTGGCCACACAAACAGGACCAAGGCCTCCCCTGGAAACTGCTGCCCCATCCTATGAACGGTGGCACACCTCAGTGGCCAACTGAAACATGGCCAGGATTCTGAGGTCCTGGGCAGTGAAAATTCACTTCCTGTTTTACGTTGAGGAAATCTTACAAAAATAAAAATTACAACCTGTCACATTACATTACAACAAAGCATGATGTAACATCATAATTTTTTAAAAGCATTGGTTTTAATTTATGGTGTTGCATTATGCCACAGAAAGCTTGATTTTCCCCTGAGTACCAATAAATTTTGATAGTGATGGTTTAGCCCAAAACTTTAGCACACGAAAACACAATGAAGTTTGGCCAAATCAGGTGTTTAGCTGCTCCTGAAGAACTGCCGTGAGTTACCAGGATGCTATTCTGTCCCATGTCCTAAAGGCAATGTATAGTCCTGAGGGGTCCAACATAGCTGCCAGTAACCAAAATGGCGAGTGAGCATTTCACATGTGACTTACCCAACTGGAGGAGAACTTCGAGTATTGAATATACAGCGGATTTTCATACCAAAGCCTTAGTACCCAAAAAAGTGAATAAATCCCATTAATAACTTTTTATTCGATATTCGATTATATTCGATATTCTATTTTAGATCTGTTCAGTTAAATAAAATATATTCTTAAAATGAATTTCACTTTTTTCCTTTTACTCTTTAAATACAGCTGCTGGGAAATTTTAAATTTACATTTGTGGCTTGTGTTATATTGCCATTGGTAGTGCTGCTACGGAACATCCCACTGCCTCCCTGAGCAGAAAGACCCAACAGGTGAACATTTTAAACAGAAGGAACCTGAAATCCTCACTGTGGTTGAAGACAAGACAAGTCTGATTCCAGAGAGCGAAACTGTAAATATTTTATTTATGCATTCAACAAGCATTTACTGAACACCTACTGTATACCAGCCATTTTTCTAAGCACTGGGATAAGATAGCAGTAGAAAAAAGTTAGCTCCCTTCCCTCGCGGAACTCACATCCTAGGGGAGAGATAGAAAATAAAAATATATGACGAGAAATGCCATGAAGAATAATAAAGCAGGGTATGGGAATGGTGCACACCAGGACAAATGTTCTTGCTATCATGTAGACGGGTCAAAGAAGACATCTCTGAGGAGCAAGAGATGAACCTTAACACATGGAAAGGTGAGCCGTGGGGATGCCTGGGGAAGAGGTTTCCAAGCCAATGCAATACGAGTGCCAAGCCCTGAAACAGGTGTACGTTTGCCATGCCTGGGGAGCAGCAAAAGTCCTGAAGGGACAGAATGAATTAAGAGAAGGAGATGTAGAAGATACATCAGAAGTGGGGGAGACAGTATGTTTATATTGTGTAGGGCAAGGGGCCAGCAAACTAGACCGGTGGGCCATATCTGCCTCTCTTCATAAATAAAGGTTTATTGGAACACAGCTATGCCTGTTGGTTTATATGCTGTCCACAGCTGTTTTCAAAAGGCTGGGCTGAAAAAAATAAAAATAAAAAGGCAGGGCTGAGTAGTAGCAACAGAGATGCTATAGGACAGGAAGTTGGGTATTAGCAAATTAATTCCTGTTGCATTGATCTAGTTGTCAAGTCGTCAGGGTGATATCTTTCATCTTAAAGATGGAAGAATGGAAATTTGTGGGATTCTTTTTGGAGAGGATAGGGTTTCCTGCTTTTGTAATGTTTTATGTAAGGGGTAAACAGATCAGATCAAGCCCACTGCCTGTTCTTGTATAGTTCAGGAGCTAACAAAGCTTTGTATATTTTTAAAAGGCTGAAAATAATTAGAAAAGGAATAATAATTTATGATAGAATATAACATGAAATTCACCATCCATAGGTGAAGTTTGATGGGAAGGTGGTCGTGCCCATTTGTTTCTATCTTGTTTGAAACTGTAATAGCCGGGTTGAGGGGTAGCCACAGAGATCATATGGCCCTAAAGTAGAAAACACTTACTCTCCAGCCCCTCACAGACGAAGCCTGCCAGTCTCTGGGCAGGGCATCGTACAGACAATGGTGTTCATTCGGAGTGAAATAAGGAGCCAGTGCAGACCTGCAACGTGACCGGATGTGTGGTTTAAAGGGGGCTCCCAATAGAAGCAGGGAGTCCTGCTTGTCACGTGACATTTCTGGGCCTGCCCCCCCAACTGCAGTCATCTTGAGGACAAATTTCCTGTCTGATCAACCTCCAAGCCTCGGCAGGCCCTTGCCTTATTCAAGAGACATCCTCACTGTGGAACAACTGAGTGACTAAATGAGACTCTAGTCCCCCTACTATCCAGCAGACACCAGGAGCTGGGCTACCCTAGTGTGGCTTTTCCAACGACAGAAACACTCTGCATGTGTGCCTGTGGGGAAGGTTGTCCCACTTGTCACACAGCTGTCCCACACACCAGCCACCTGGACTTGCCTAGGGATTTAGTGTCACCTACACAAGAGTTAGCCTCCTGGTATTTGGTTCAAATGACTGTGTCCTCCTTCGCCACATCAGGCCTGGCCCATGACAAGAAATAGAAAGCAGCTCAGAATAAAGCCAACGCCCTTCAGGCTAACTCCTGATGCGAGTTTGGTTTTTTTGTTGTTTTTTTTTTAACCCCTGCTTTGTGTGGTCTTCTTCCTTCCTGCCTGTCTCTTGGATATTTCTGTCAAGATATGTCGCCTTTCAGTTCTTGCAAAGACTGGCCTTGGGCCTGAGCCTTCTAAGAATTGAGTTTCCAGGACCACTGACTGTCCCCAACCTGCTTCTTCCCCTAACTGCCCACCTCTGGGCACAGGGTTGTCCCTTTAAGCGCTTAGCCCCACGTAAGCCCATCTCACAAACTCTATGCATACAACTCCCACCCTCGGCCCCTCCAAGCAAATCATCTGTGGAATGTCTGAGGACAGGACATCTTCATAACCGTGAAACTTCAGATTCTGCGGTAGGAAAGAAAGGCGAATGTCTGATGCGGCATTGCATGGGGCTAGAAACCGTAAAGCAAGCTGCTTCTTCCTTGGCACTATGGAGACTGTGGGCCCGAACATTCTGTACCGGGGGGAATGGAGGGCTTTGCCCTGTGCATTGTGGGGTGTTCAGCAGCACCCTTGACTCCTACACAAGAGATGTCATTAGCACCATCCCCACTCGTGACAACAAAAAATGTCTCCAGACATCATCAAATAAATGTCCCCCTCAGGACAAAGTCAACCCTGGTTCAGAACTACGGCCATAGAACCACCCACCCAGAGTCTGTCATTTGCAGAAGATCCATCTGGAGGAAACTCCTTTCTGAGAGGAGGTTTCTGCCCTGGCTTCTCGGCTGACCCTGCCGTTCCAGACATGCTAGGATCTGGAGGGCCTGCATCTCGGGAACCGCAGCAAGGACCTGCCGCACATTCACAGCAGCACAAAACAGGGCTTTCCACCCCCGCTCGGTAAATCCCCCAAAATGCCCCCTCTTGCCAAGTCTGCTCGTATTTGCTTGGTCTCAGAACCTAACGCTTTTATTAGGAAGGAAAAAAAAATTCTGAATATGATAGATTTCCTGGATTATCATCTTCAGAGCCTAACACGCCATAAATAAAACTAGCTTCATCTTAGCTTCCTGTTGTCTGTTTCACCTTCCCTTCCTGGCTACCTCATTGTCTCTTTCCGGGCTTCCCAGACCTCCACACTATTGAAGATTTGGGGCCAAGTAATTCTTGGTCATGGGAGCTGTCCTGGGCCCTGCAGGCTCCTTAACAGCGTCCCTGGCCTCTATCTACTAGATGCCAACAGCATCCCCCAGTCATATAACCAAAAAGGTCTCCAAATGTCCCCCACGAGCGACACTGCCCCTGGTTGGGGACCCCTGGGTCATCCGCATTCCCCTTCCCAGCTATGCCGTCTGAATGGACGACGCCGGGCTTTACCCAGCCTGCAAGCCACCGTCCCAGGAGCCATTTAATTTTTAAGTCCATTAATGCACGCATGTTGTAGGTGTAGCTATAGTCTATTAATAAATCCAGACATTTCTTCTTGAAAAGCAGGAAATTGTCACAAAACCTCATCTTGGAGGACATCACAGGACACAGGGGGGGCTCCTTCCTGGAGCGTTCCGCAGCCCGTCCGGCCAGGAGCACGGCTCCCTCCCTACCACTGCAGCTGCACAGGCGGGCTGCAATGATCCGTCATTTCAGAAAAATACGGAAAGAACCTCGAATCCTTACTGCCCTCTAGAGAAATTCTGGCAGAAGAGCTCAATCTGTCGCAGTCAGCAGAAAAACAATGCTGCCAGCCACAGCCGTGCCCGGCAGTTGGAAAGCAAACAATTTATTTGCTGAATTTTTTGAAAGACAAGTCAACCAGACCCTTCCTTCACAGCCTCTCACCTGAACGGGGTTGGGGGGGGGGGGGGCAGGTTGGCTTCTGTGTTGACACAGTCATAATTTCACCAATTCCAAGTCCACTCCCAGACAGGATGATTTTATGCCCACAGATGAATCAAATTCTGATATCCTACAATGTAACAGGGGACCATATTTTATATTTTTTTAAGATTTTATTTATTCACTTGAGAGAGAGAGAGAGAGCCAAAGGAGAGGGGATTAGCAGAGGGAGGGAGAGAAGCAGGCTCCCCACTGAGCAGAGAGCCGGATGCGGGACTCAATCCCATGACCCCAAGATCAAGACCTGAGCCAAAGGCAGATGCTTAACCATCCAGGCGCCCCCAGGGGACCATATTTTAAATGCAAAAACTCAGGTTTGTACAAATGTGTTCTCTGGCCTTTGTTTACTGGCCTACCAACAGTCATCTATGCAGAGATTTCCTTTTTAGGCAACTCAGAAAAACCAGGCCTGGAAAGATAATCCACTAATTCCCCATCTTTGCATTAGGCTTTGTCAGGTCTTGGTAGAACCTTCCAGCACATTTTGGAGCTAGTCACCTTTTTTCTTTTTTTCTTTTTAAAAAAAATTTTTTTTCAACTTTAGATATTGTTTGGATAAAGACTTACCTATTGCTTAACCATCATCTACATTCCAATGAGAGCTTCAATGCCGACATTCAAGGGAGCTTTCCCTACCAAAGTCCTGAAAAAGTTATCCCAGGTCTAACTCGTGTCTCTTTACCACCCCTGGAAATTAAAAAAATTAAAATAATAGATTAAAAAAAAAACTTTGAAAAATATGTGCTTGAAGACATACACTAGACTGGAAATTTGCAGGTTTAATCAGAACTTTCAAGTCATTGTTTCCCTTATGACAGGCAACAGCAAAAAAAAAAAAAGAAGAAAAAGTGCTGCATGTTTATGCCTAATGGGTTTGCCCTTTGCCAGACAAATCCTTTTAGCTATAGCAGGGAAACATATAATTTTATGGGCTTTTGGAGAGAGTGCACACTGCCCTCTGATGGTTACATATGCTCATAATTTTGTGGGGTCCCTTAATCAGGTTCCAGAAGGCTGTGGAATGTTACTACCAAAGGTAGATCAATAATCCTATAGTTTAATGGGTGCCAATGGTTACCTTTACCTTTCCAGTTTTTTTCCCACCCTCTTGACAAGGAAGTAACCTATTTGATCCTTTCTTTTGTTATCAATAGCTGTGAGTACTACTTTGTCGAGACAGAAATATGTTAAAAAGTACTACTTAGAATGTCTGGACACCATCAGACACAAAGTAATATGCACATATATACCACAGACATGAAGCCCCAGCAAAATAATGGATTACTGCTGAACAAAGGAAGTTTTTTTCTGAATTTGAACTATCAGTAAGTGGGTCCCCTAAGGCATCAGAAATTCAGATTCCAAATTAGAACCCCCCAAAATAAGGAAGATTTTGGGGACTGGATAGTGCTTTAGCTGGAGTCTATGAAGGTATTTTTTCTGATAAATGAGACAGAAAATGAAGTACAAGATAAATTTTCCCCCAAGCCCTTTTGAAAGTCAAGATACTGCACAGTGACCTCTTTAGAAGTGTACAAATTAATCATATTCAACTATTTTCGCCTACCAAATTAGAGATGCCTCCTTATGTCACTAATTCCCAACAGCTAAGAAAGGGGAACAGGGAAAAATAAAAAGCCAGCATATTCACTGTCACACAAAGCTCTTGGAACTGTATCCAAACGGAGCTGTTGATCTATGGAAATGTAAATGTCACTTCTAAATATAGCATTAGGGAGCCAGAGAATCAGCATTTCTGTTGACGAAACACCTTTTCGGGAAGTAGCATGTGCAAGGCAACGCTTCTCCCCGACACATGGGAGCATCACGAATCTTCCGCCCAGCCCTCCATCCGGGAGGGGCCCTGAGCCGCTGGTTCGTGCGCAGAAGTGAGCACGTTCTCACCCATTTCCTTAACCTGCTACTGCACCAGATTGTGAATCAAAGCAAATAATTTCCTGTTCCTCTCTTCTTCTGTCTTAAAAATAAAAAGTGGAAATTCATTCTGCCTTATAGGGATTCCTTAGGGTTGCTTGCAAACTCAAAAGAGAAACCAAAAAATGGGTCCATGGGCTGAACCATGAACATGAGCTTACGCTGGGATGTGGGGTTGACGACAGGACACCAGCTGCAAGGACTGTTACGACCAACTACTCAGCTTTGACTCTCTCTGTTCATCCTTCTCTCAATCCTTCTCGAATGGTTTTGGGTTCTTGAACATGCCGTCCTCTGGCCCACCTTGGGTCCTTCGTGTAGGCTGTTCCCTTCGTTCCAAATTTTCTGCACGCTTTGCATTTCCAGCTCTTTCTCGTCTTTTCTACCCCAGATCATCACTTTCTGGTAGGAGGTCTTGTGACATCCTTAACCACCCCCAACCTTGATTTTTGTCTACAATGGGCAGACTGAGTGTGCATCTTTGCACAGAAGGGCTCTATACTGGTTTAACAAGGGAGAGCCCTGCATTTTCATCTCCCACTGCGCCCCACAAAGCATGTAAGATCACAAAGCCCTCAGTTTCCTGCATAAAACAGAATTTGCAATTTTTTATTTTTTTAGTTATGGAGGGGGACAGTAGGGGCTGATTGTTGATCTGTTTGCTCTGTGAGGGTGGAAATGGTGTCTGTTTCATTTATTGTCTAACCCAGTGCTGTCCAGTAGAACTGTGAATTAGCAAAATGAAGAGGCATCTGTGATTTGGTTGGTGAAAATAGTTGCATATGATGAATTTATAAACTTTTAAAAATTAAATTAAAATGAAATTGAAATCGCCTCGTGTGGCTGGTGGCTATTATACTGGGTGGGTCTAACCCCTAAGTCCTAGGACAGCTGGTAAATTTACCTAGGATATTATTGGAGCTTTCTCAAAGAAGCTCTATGGAAGTAACAAGGCACATTAGTAGAATGCATCAGAATCCCCTCAGGAGCTTGTCAAAAATACACGTATCACTGCTGCACCCTCTAAGACTCTGACTAAGCAAGTACGTAGAAGGTCTGAGCATCTGGTATACCCCCAAACTTGAAAAGCCCTATGTTGTAGTTTATGGAAGAAGCCTGTCTTTCCATCAACTATTTAAATCTCTTTAGTTCTTCCAGGTCAAATAATGTTAACACAAATACCATCTCTAGAAGAATTTTATTGCCCCAAAAATGTCCCAGCTGCAGCCAAGGTCTGTTTCAAGCAAGATCTAACCCAGTAAAATTTTCGTGGAGAAAACAGATGGACCATCCCTTCTGGTTTTGTTGCAATGAACTTGGACCTATTATTTTGACTTTCGGGGCCAGAAATGATGGGTAGTTTTTTTTTCAAGTCTCAAAAATTAAGTGTGTGTATAACACCCAGTATCAGGTGAGTGGTAGGACTTCATTAAGGGAATATGTAGATCTCAGTTAGGAATTATTCAAGGTGGGAAAATGGAAGGGGAAATAGCAAAATCTTTTCCCATAACAGAGAGGGTCTCCTTTTTTAATGAGTTGATCTAATTCTTCCTTCTCACACGCAGACACACAAAAATGCAAAAGGCTGTTAATGTCCAACCCTCTCTTTATGTACCTTTGTCTTTAACCGTTATTGTAATTCAGCTTTCTAACATGAGCGTTTTTTCCTCCACTGAGCTATCAAAGACACCTTCCTAATCAACATTACACACAGTAGCATAATAGATAGCACCACAGTGAACACAAGGATAAGCTGTAATTCACTCTGGGGCTCTGCTGATGTCATAAACGGCACAACCAGCTTTATGGAGAGTGGCTGAGCCCAGAAAGTGAATTCTGATCTCGGCTCACTCTGGGAGCCATCTGTTAAGGAAACAGATTTAAATGCCGACCTTTTCATCTCTGTCGTTTACAGAGATTTCAAACTTTTGCTGTAAAATTTAAACTTTTCAGCCATGAACAGATTAAAATTCCTTTCTGGAGTCACATTTGGTTTTGTGTTCCCTCTTTTAACTGACAAATAGATTAGTGGTCTTACTACCCATGGGTACGAAACGATGTTTAAAAAAGAAAAATGCATCCTACTGGTGTCAATGTTGTAGCTGTGCATGCCTATTCCCAATGCCAGACCCACCTCCCATTCCAGAGGCTGAAAACCAGTGACTCACCTTCCCAGCCTCCTTTGCAGGAAGTGCTAGCCATATGATCAATTGTAGCCAATGAGACATAAAGGGGTGCCTTCTGGGAATGATGTTTCCCTTGCTTCAAGGACAGGCGATGCTCTTCTTCCCCAGAACTTCAAACTTTGGATGCTCAGGTGAGGGTGCATTATTTGAAGCCACAGCAACCATCTTGCAATCATGAAGGGACATAAAAGAAGATGGAGAGCCACCTGTGAAGGAGGAAGGAATGGAAAGATAGAAAATTCTGGGTGCTTAGTGGCCTTGCTGAGATGAGGAGTTGTTCAGCCCTAACACTGTCTACCTCAAGGCTGCTCATTAAGTAAAGACAGTTGGTCACCTGGGTGGCTCAGTCAGTTAAGCATCTGCCTTCAACTCAGGTCATGATCTCAGGGTCCTGGGATTGAGTCAGGCTCTCTACTCAGTAGGGAGTCTGCTTCTCCCTTTCATTCTCCTTCCGTGCTTTTCCTCTCTCTCTGTCTCAAATAATAAATTAATAAATATATAAATATATAATTAATAATAACTTAAAAAATATGTAAATACAGTTGACCCTTGGATAATGCAGGTTTGAACTGTATGAGCCCAGTAATACTTGGGGTTTTTTTTGATAAATGCAATGCATCCTGTAAATGTATTTTCTATTATGATTTTCTTAATCACATTTTCTTTTGACTAGCTTACTTTATTGCAAGAATACAGTATACAATACATATAACTTCCCAAAAGCCTGTTAACCAACTGTTTATGTCATCGGTAAGGCTTCCTGTCAACAGGAGGCTATGAATACTTAAGTTTTGGGGAAGTCAAAAGTTATACATGGATTTTCAACTGTGTAGGGGTTTGGCATCCTTAGACCCCAAGCCATTCAAGGGTCAACCGTATTTTATACTGAGTTTCTCCAGGGCAAAGGCTGAGACAAGCATTGGGTGCAAATAATTTACATGGCAGGCAATCCCAGGAGGCACCAGCGGGGGAGTGGGAAGTGAGGCAGGCAAGGGAAGGAAAACAACTCAGAGTGTGCTAACGAACAGGGAACTCCTGTGGATGTCTGAGGCCCAGTGGAGAAAAGACCCTAGAGGCTGAGAACTTCTTTGAGTAACAAGCCAGTGGCCTGCACGAGAATGCTGTGTATGTGGGAGATTGGGGGGAAGGGATGATGTCACTTGGACGTCCAAAGCTCAACAGCACCTTCTACAGTCAACCATAAAGGACCTACATGTAGAATCACTACTTGTTGAGAGTCTGTTGCAGATGGTTTCCTAACTGACATCACTGTGGGACTGTTCCTTTAAATCACTTACACCCCCGAAATTTCTCTCTAATTCCATGCCAGTGAGATGACATAAATGTGAATTCGTTCATCAGGTTCCTACAGAGCACTGGCTCTCCAGCCAACACCAGCAGTGCAATGGTGAGCCCATTAGATGTGGTCCCTGACCATGTGGGTTTACTCTCCAACGGAGGAGATGGGCACCGGACAAATAAGCCTTCTTCTGCTTCCAACTGGAACATGACAGGTGGTTGTAAGTACTCTACAGAAAGAATGAAAGGGTACCGAGAGAGTCCCATGAGTTGAAAATGTGGAGTCAGGGAAGGGTTCATGAGTCAGAGCGGAGGGGTGAGCGGGAGACAGCCAGAAGGGGAGAGAGAAAGATTACTTCTAATCTTCGCACAAATGAGGGAAGAAGCACCACCAGCGAGGGCATTAGAAAGGCCCCAATAAGAAGGTTGTTTAAACATCATCTTTCATGGGAAAAGAAAATAAGAATTTGACCCTCACGCAAAACCTTGTCACTAGATTGGTTTGACTGAAAAGTAAATTGAATCATTACAAGAGCCATCACTTTCTCTTGAAACAAACAAGAAGTCACAGCCAAACTAAATAAATTCTGATCTTCCTGCTTCTTCCAGGCTAGAAGACAACTCCTGTGGGACCTTGCCCTTCCAGAAATAATAAGCAGTTATTCACAAAAACTCAGTTTTCCTGTGAAAAAGTATCACCACACTTTACCACACTTGGGCTTTTATACACATGCACCTACAAAGAATATCTGATTCCAGATATGTGGGTCTTACCATGTCGGTTCATGAACGCACCCACTGCCTGGGGTTAACCCTCCCTGTCCCCGCTTCTCATCCTCCCATCACCTCCTCAGACTTCATGCAACTCCATGGAAAGCCCAGGAGACTACAAAGCACCATTTAAAAATCACTTCTCTAAAAGTTCTTGTTTTACAAATCGTAAGTCAAGATATATGTATATTAAGATATGCTGATCATCTAAGTGGAGGCGGCAACAAACCATGGCCCTGGGCCAAATTGGACCCACCACCTTTATTCTAAATAGAACCTTCACGGAATGTAGCCACCCCCACTCGTCTGCATGTTGTCCACGCTGGCTTCTAATGACAGAGTTGAGTGGCTGTGACAGAGACTTGCAAAGCCTGTGAAGCTTACAGTATTTACTCCTGGCCCTTTATGGAAACTGTTAGCCAACCGCATTGCAAGAAAAAAGCATAAGATATTGATTCAAACTCGAATGCTAGTCCATGATAACAATCGGATTGAATGAAGAGAAAGCATGAAAGGGAAGAAGGAGCGAAAGGAAACCACCAGGGGAGCCCAAGACCTCTGGGAAGGAAAGGTAGAAAAAGCTACCAAGTTCACCTGGAGGCCAACAGCCACGCCTTCCATCTGAGCAAGGGTACCAGGGCCCTAGCCCAGCCTCAGGGCATGCCCCCCATCACTGGGCCCTCTGGCAAGCTCAGGAATCACCTCCGTTCCTGGTCCTCACTTCTCAGGTTTGCACATGGAACCCCCTTAGCCTGCAACCCACGTCCCTCCCACTCTGCGCCAGCTCAGCCTGCCTCCTTCCACTGCCACCTTCAAGGTCACATCCCCTGGGCATCTTCCTGAGCCCCCAAGCCTGGCCAGCTTCCCTCATCTCCATTTCCACCTTGCTTTCTCTTTTCCTGCACTCCCACCCCTCACCATGTTAAACCAGGGGATTACTTACCCAACGCCTTCACTGAATATAAGTTGAATATATGCTCCGTGAGGGCTATACCTGTCTAATTTGCTGTTTCATTATTGCCAGATTTTAAAACAGACCCTGGCGCATGGTAATACCTATTTGTTTGTTAAGTGAATTATTTCGTATGAAGCTTTTTAGATGAAATCATGACCGTGTGATGCATATGTGTCAGGAAGAATTACACATGGCCAGTCTTAGGCATTGATCCCTGACCTTATCTTATTAACAATTTCCATGGAATAAACTGTGAGTGGGAGACGGCCAGACAGAGAAGCCAGCAGGTGCAAAAGAGCTGAGGCAGGGAGAAGCATGGGGCATTGGAGGCATGGAAACCAGCCCAGCAGGGCTGGAGCAGAGAGAGAGCCAGAGCGGAAGAGAGTCAGACCATACAAGTCCTATACATCATGGTAAGAATTTTTTTTTTTTATCTTATCCTAAAAGCAATGGAAGAACCGCAGAAGGTTTTTGCTAAGGCAGTGGATGACTTAATCTGCACCACCAGCTGCAGAAGTTATGAATTCACAAGGAGTAGATCTACTTCATTGAGTGCCTACCATTGCACTAGATGTTAGGAATAAGATGTTTAAGGAATCACTGTCCCAGAACTCGAGATATTTCATATCTTAACTACAGTTTGATAGGGCTTCAACAGAGGTAAGCTTAGAGGGCCATGGGCAAGCCTCTAAGAGAAGCCTCTACATTTTGGTCAGATGCAGGAAAAGAGTGGGTTCCTAGAGGGGACCTTGAGTGTTGCTCTTTACTTACTTGGGACAGACTAGTAAAACCAACCCTTTGGAAGTATTCTTTGGCCAAAATATTTAGTAATAAATATGAAGAATCTGAAAACATGAAATTGTTCATAAGAAAGCATTAAATGAAAAAATATAATTCCTATCCTAATATATACCAGAGGATGCCAAAGTGTTTCTCTAAAGACCCAGATAGTAAATATTTTTATGTTTCATAGACCATATGGTCTCTATCACAACTACTGAACTGTCTGTTGTAGCATGAAAACAGCCATAGACAATATGTGAGTGAATGGACATGGCTGTGTGCCAATAAAACTTTATTTACAACAATAGGCAAAGGGCCAAATTTGGCCCCGGGCTATAGTTTGCTGCTGCCTGAGCTATTCTATATTATAATTATAATCAAATAAAAGTGTAATGTTTATGACCATAGACAAAAGGGAACACAGAAGAATGGAAGGGCTCTTTGTGTTTGGGGAATGGAATTTTCAGTTTGGTGGTTTTCAGTTATTTTTGACTACTCGGCACTTACTTATCCTTCTGGGAACAACACCCTGACTTGGGGGTGGAAGAAAGAGAGAGAATTGCATTTCTGTCATCTTTAATCCATATGGTCCCTGGAGTTAACCCACTCCAACATCCAAAGTAAGACACCATCCCTAGACCTGGCCCCTACCAGTCATTTCATTGCCTTGGCCATGGTAATTCATTCAGAGAGAAACATGAGCCCACACAGACCAATGAGAATCACTCCCTCGGATTTTTTTTTTTTTTAATGTTAAGAAAGAGAAGACCTCCTACTGCTGAGGTTGCTAAAAGTATGGTGTAGGAGGGCTGGATTTGCTCGTGACCATCTCTCCCCTCCAAGGCTTGGTCCTTCTCAAGAATGATGCCCACACATTGCACAACAGAACTACAAAATGAAGAAATATGATGCCAGATGGACATTATGTGAGTCTCTGGATAGAGCCTTATCTGAAACTAGCCCTATTCCTAGATTTTTCTGTGACTTAATCCCATATGTTCTTTCTCCATCTCTGCTTATATCAATTCAGTTTTTGTTCTGTCAACCAAAAATCCTGAATGAGGTCATTGCTAGCGGGTTTTTTTCCCTTATTTTATAAAGTCCTTTAACATCCTCATACTATCACTTTAGCAACAAACAAAACTGAGGGAAGATGGATGAGAAAGCACCATATTTTAAAAAATCTTTCCTCAAATGAAAGTTATGCTCCATTTTTGCAGTTTTCCTTATCAGTTGAGTGACTTGAACCAGTTGCTGATCTTAAATTTGACCAAGAGACTCTAAGTCCTCTCTCCAAAAATTGACTGGAAGCCTATTTTGAAGAAAATATATAAAGACAGGGCCATAGTCAAGATCACAAATGATGACAATAGAAAATAATTCAGGAAAGACCATCTTTCTCTGCAGAAATATAGTGACATATGTAGGGCAGCTAAGAGTCTCCATGAGAGGATGAAAATGATCCGTGACCATCACGTGACCACAACCTCTAGAAAAAAGACTTTGGAAGAAAACACAAATCTGACAGTGTCCCTGCTGGGCTTAAAACTCAGCAATGATTCCCAGTTGCCTACTTGAACCCAAACTCCCATAGTGGATACGATTTTCACAGAACACAAATCTGAGTGTGCAAGAAACATAATTATCTTTTATTTTTCTATAACTCAATTTAATTTCTTTTTCTCTCCAGTCCCCAATCTACCTACTAGCGGAAAATATAGTCATTTCCAGTTAAATGCCATCATTTTGAGTTAAACACAATGAATTCAAGATTCGGCACACATGCGCACGCACGCGCGCACACACACACACACACACACACTTCCTTCCCCCTTGGGCAACCTCTAAGGATGCAGATATTTTGGAGTATAACCACATCAGGAAGGAGAATCTGGTCTGTCACTATGCACCACTCTCTGTTAGTGTCTGGTAATATTTTCTGGTCTTTGGTGATGTTGGCATTTATTGCCCCAGCATGTACTGAGATGCCCTGTGTCACCCTGTGTTTCTGGTTATCAGATCTACCAAGGTAAACACATGACTTCCATGTCCAGGTCCAAGAGTCACTCTACTGCCAAACCCCACAACCATATTTAGCAAGCAAGCGACCAGTGGCCTCTCTGGGTAAAGATGCTTCCAAATAGTGGCGAACAGCACTTCTACTCGCATCCCATTGGCCGGAAATTGATGGAGGGGGGTCACACAAAGCCACAAAAAATGCTGGGAGGTCTCATTGTGATCCTCAGCGACACACGCCTGGATAACCTTTGGGGGTCTAGTTCCTAAGAAAGAAGGGGAAAAAGAAACCTAACACTTGCTGTCTCGGGTGTTGAAGACACAGCTCAAAATGGTTCAAGAAACAAAGACAATCACAGAGAAGCCATTCAGATATACTGAGAACAAAGCACAATGGAACAAAGGAAGACAACAAAAATTAAGAGTGAAGTTGACATTCATCATCATTAAGTGAAGGTTTTAAGATTCAATATGGCCAAAAGCTGAAACAGGAAGGCAAAAGCATTGTCAGTAGCCAGGGATGGGGGAAGGGGGAGGGAGGCCGCAGATTCCAGCGAACAGAAGCATAAGAATTGAGGCCACCTCCAAACGTGAACAAACTTTTCACAGTCATTTTCTTGATCTTTAAGGGAAATAAACTGAGCGTGAAGCAGAGAAGGTGAGAAAAACACAGCTTATAAATGGAAACGCACCAAACAAAGTGGAAAATTCACATCAAGCCTGCAGATAAGGCTCAGAACAAAGGGAAAGTTTTTTCAGGTCAAAAAAGGGAAAATGAGTCTCTCACATAAGAAAATGTGACTATGTGTGCAGGAGGTGAGTTTCGGGAAGAAGCCAAGCAGATGCTCCCACCTAAAGCTGACCCACGGGTTAGGAAAACCAAAAACATTTGGTTTTTGTAAAATAGAAAATGGCATGCGAGCTTTGATACCTTGCATTTTTCATTCGCTGCCTTTGTGTGGTTCTGATTCTCAGGAAGAGAGAGAAGAACCTGCCTGCTTTAAACAACACACAAGTTAAGGTGTGACTTTTGGCTCCATTTTTTATTATATATAGAGATCATCTGCTCTGGAATAAGCTGGATTTCTTCCACTGAGTTCATATCTCCTTCTGTCTTTTTTTTTTTTTAAATGCATATTAAAGCTTCACGTTTCTTCTGGAAAATCTACCATAATGTAACAACAGATTTTAAAGCTTAATGTATATTAATCATGATGCCAACAACCACTATCTAATATAGTCCTTACCTTTTACTGACAATGTGAATTTTAATTAAGTGTATAATGCATCATTAAGATCTGAAATGCAGAATATATTTTTGGTCCTGTTTACTGTGTCTAAGAAACGCTAACATGGAAGGAAGTTAGCTTTCCTGCTGCAAAGATTTAACGTTTTACAAATTAAATGAATGATGGCTACAATTGGGTTCTCGAAGACATTTTGATGACTCATACAAGATGGCTGACAGAAATGCGAAATAGGTTTCTATTTATCAGTGTAACAGGGAATGATCACAGGATGGATTGTACATCCATACCATGGTATATATGCTTTCCTCAAAATAACAAAAGAGCCTTATAGGCACTGATGAGGAAAAAAATCTCCAAGATATATACATAGTATGACTTCATGTAGCTAGAAATACATATGTGTGTGTATACATGTGTCCCTGTGTGTGCAAATATATGCACATACATGTGGATGTTGGTGTGTAGAAATGTGTTTGTGTAATTGCAGGCATACATGCTCAGACATACTCAAAAACATGAAAAGATCCTGAAATAAGAGACAAAATATAAACACTGATTAGCTCTAGGGCAGGAATTGGCAAACATTCTGGTAAAAGGACAGATAGCAAACAGTTGCAATTTTGTGCACAATAGCCCATACAAAGAGCCTTAGACAATCCAGAGTGAAGGGTTGCGGCCGGGTCCCCATAAAATATATTCCCCAAAGCAGGCAGGGTCGGGGGCCGTTGGAGTCACGGGTGGATCAGAGTTGGCCAAGCCTGACTCTGGAGAATGAGTCACCAGGGCAGGCGTCAACAGGGGGATGAAGACAGACTTCCACTAATACTTCTGTACATGTCTGATTTGTCTTGTAAGCCCTCTTGCTTAGAAAACACTTTTTCTTTAATTGAAAGACTTAATACCATGCGTTAAAATTGGGTAAATTTAAGTTTAAATTTTTAGATTTTTAAATTTAAGTTTGAATAAATTTAGACCCATTACAAGATGAATAAATAAGTAAACAAACTGTTTTGTGTCCTCTCCCAGGCTGACACTTCAATTTTTTTCCTCCTCAAGGGGGAATTTGTATCATGGTGGATGTCATAGAATGCCCCTGACTGCCTATCACCCAGGTCTTTGAGTGAGAGAGAATATACCTTAGTCAAGTCTTGTGAAAATGGGATAATCGCAGTAAAATGAGGATAGTAATAGATTTGCACTAGTTAGAGAAATTCTAGCTGATGGTATGAATTGAACCAAACAAGAAAAAATGGCTCAAACGTAATTGAATATACACCACATCTCATGGATAGACCAGTGTTGAGTGGTTCCAGATTGGTGTGTCTGTATTTGGGAGAGGAAGGCTCTCACCCCCATGCTCTCATTCAGGGCCAGGATGAGCGAGTGCTATCACTGTCCAGAAGTGACCTCCAGCTTACTGTGATCATTCTCACCCAAAAGGAAGAACCATGGAAAATTACATGGAAGAGATTTTTATGGGCCAGACCCAGAGATGGCCCAAATTACTTCTCCTCACAGGCCCTTGGGCTAGAACTGTCATCTAGGCATACCCCACAACAAGAGATGTGAGGAAATGTAGTGGGGGCATTGCCCTGGAGTGGTTTTGAACAGTTAGCTATCTCTGCTACAAGTGCCCCATAAGCACCCAGAAGGCAAAGGGTTTTCCCACCACTGTTTTTCCAGTATCTAGAATAGGGGTCATCAAACTCTTCTCTATAAAAGACTAGATGGTAAACATTTCGATGTGTGGGCCACATTTGTGACACAAATATGTCACAAGTTGTGACACAGTCTCTGTCATAATGACTCAACTTTGTGGTGTAGCATGAAAGCAACTATAGATAACATGTAAACAAAGTAGCATGGTTGAGTCCCAATAAAACTTTATTTACAAAAACAGGTGGAGGGCCACATTAGATCCATGGGACCTAGATTGCTGATCCTGATTTAAAACAGTGTCTGACACAATGGTAGGCACTGAGTAAATGTTTGCTAAGTGAATGGTAAGGAATGAATCATACAGTAATATCTCACAGGTTTGGCCTGAGGAATAAAAAAAAAAAATGCTGCATGAAAAGAATTTGCAAAATTTGAGGCATCTGGGTGGCTCAGTTGTTGAGCATCTGCCTTCAGCTCAGGTCATGATTCCTAGGTCCTGGCATCGAGCCCTGCATCGGGCTTCCAGCTCAGCAGGGAGCCTGCTTCTCCCTCTCCCACTGTCCGTGCTTGTGTTCCCTCTCTCGCTGTCTCTCTCTCTCTCTCTCTCTGTCAAATAAATAAATAAATAAATACTCATTTAAAAAAAAAAAAGAATTGGCTGCTCCATTGGACAACTTTAAAAAAAAAAGAAAGAAAGAAAGAATTAGCAAAAATGCCTGATGTATGGGAAGTGCTCAATAAATCCCAGATACTCATTATTTGAAGATATAAAATATAAACAAAATATATTCCTCAAGGAGCAACCAACATGATAGAGGAGAGAAATATTACAAGAATATAATTAAAATAGTTCTCTTGTGGGGCACCTGGATGGGTCAGTCGGTTAAGGGGCCGACTCTTGGTTTTGGCTTGGGTCATGATCTCAGGGTCTTGGAATAGAGCCCAGAGTTGGGCTTCTCATGGAGAAGTCTGCTTGAGATTCTCTCTCTCCCTCTGCCTCTGCCTCTGCCTCTCTCTCTCACCCCCATTTGTGTGCTCTCTCTTTCCTGCTCTCTTAAATAGATTGATAGATAGATAGATATTTAAAATTGCATTCTTGAGAAGTGTGTGGAAGCGTGTCCAGGGCTCAGATACCATACAGGGTGGTTAATTCTGGGAAAAGAGTAGAGGCCAAGAAGTCACAGAGCAGGTGAAATCCACAAGAGGGCCTGAAGACAAAAATCGAATCTTCACAGACATTCTAAGAAGTTGAAGTTTTTTTCACCTTTCTGAGCCAAAAACTCATTAAAGGAAAGCTGATGACAGACATCAGAGTCTGGAGAGATGTTCCATCTGCCTGTAACTGGCTTCCCTTCCCATCCTTCCACCTTTAGTTTCTGCTGCCTTCCAAGTATCAGCTTCAAACATCCCCTCCTCAGGGAAACTACTTCTACCACCATTCTTGGGCCCAAGCCTCAAAACCACAAGCTCTTTAGCATTTTTCTCTTGTAAAATTCTACTCTGTATATGTGTGTGTGTGTGTGTGTGTGTACAGTGTCAGTTCCCCTTAAGGATAGAAGCAAGACTGCTGTAACCCCGGTTCTTAACTCCACAAAAGGTACATAGAAAGCCCTCAATCATTTGTGGAAGGAAAAAACGCATTTTGCATTGTGTTCTATGACAGGGCCTTTAATGTAGCTAATCGGAGCCTCTAATTGGGGTCAGATCTACACTCACTTAAGAAGCTAGATGAGCTGGTGATAAAGTTTACGTAATTTGGTAAAATCTCAGAGTCCAAAGACAGCAAAATTCAGTAGTTCATTGGTAGCTCACACTATCTCTACAACTTTTCCGTAAATCTAAAAATATTCCAAAATGAAAGCTTATCTTTTTTAAATGTCAAGGCCTAAAGCCGATCATCAGGACTGCATTCTTGGCCCTGCCAAGTGTTTACTCAACACCATTGGGTGTTCACACGTGTCTGTCTCCTCATCCATCAACTGGGGATGGCAGGAACAGAAGCTCCAGCTCCAAGGTGGGTAAGGGAATGCGCAGGGAAGCACTCGCACATAGGGAGTTCTTAGTAACTGTTAACTTCTCATGTTATCGCCTCTTTTCCCCTCCTACTACTTTGAGAGTTAAAGAGAAGAGCAGTTCCCCAACCTGCCAGAGGTGAACTGCAGCCAGTAATGTAGGTGAGAGAACACAGGGCAAAGAAGACTCGGTTCAGAGTCATCATCTCGTTGTCTTCTCCAGATGTGACTATGCCTTCCTTTCCTTGAGAAGCTTTGCAGATGTTCAAACACCGAGGTGGGGAATGAAACTACTCAGGATAAAATTAGGTCAATATTGATCAAGAAGGCCAAAGGGCACTCAGACACACTGCCACGCACATCCATTAAGTTGCGATACGTGTGACATTCCAAAAGACTTTGGGCACAGGGATGAGAACATGACTCACAGATATCATGTGTATATGCATTTGTTGACCAATTCTGTGTTACCTAGAGATGCGCACCGGCCATGAATCAATCACTTGATAATTCAAGATTAGATGCACATATAGGCTCACAAGTCAACAATACCACTTCTATTTAAATAAAATGTGAGTGTGTATGTGTGTGTGTGTGCACGCGCACGCATGTGCGCCAGTGTTTTGTAATGAAAGCTTACATTGATCAAATGCTTTACCATGTTCCAAGCATTGGACTAAGCATTTTATATACAGTAAGTCTATTTACTAAATATCAGTTGGATTTTATTATCATGTCCACTTTGCATATGGAGAAATTGATGAGAAGTAAAGCATCTCACGCCAAACAACATAGCCAGAAGAGGTAGAGCAGAGAATTCCAGCTCTTGGAAACATGCAGCACTATCTAATACTAGCTACTACTGGTGTTGCTGTTAGCAGCTGGTGTATACAAAGGAAAGACCAATGAATATAATAGTAAAAAATAAAGTAAATGTTCAGTGTCCAGATACTACAGCTAGCATGATTCCAAAGAGTAAAATTCAGCTCCATCTGCTATGAAGATCCATTTACCTGATCTGTGAAATGAATTCTAGCCCATGAGATCCAGGCCTAGATGGCTCACAGCATCTTGACTGAAAAAAAGGAATATTTCTAGTCTATTAGAGACTCTGTGAGTTCCTGAATGGAGCTTATAAAAATACTACAGAAATAAAAGAGGTTCAACAAAAGACTAAGTTCTAATTAAAGTAAATAGAAACACAATAGCAAAGACAAGAAAAAAATTGGGGGAATAAAACCTGTATGATTTCATCTTCTTATCATCATCATGTGTAAATAAAGAAACCATGATGAATGAATGTGAAGATTATCTACTGAAGGTGAAGGGAGGTAGACAAGAAAATATCCTTTTGATGACTTGAAATATTTGCCCCAAGATAGTTCAAGAAAAATAACCAAACACTACTCTTGGCAAAGCATAGATTTGTATTCACATTTTCTTCCAGTATTTTCTAGACATTGAGACAGAAAGATGGGTGATAAGAAGTTTCTTGAGTCAAAGCCTTTGTTGGACTGGAACACGTGAGTCTCCCCCTGATAAGGAAGTGGAGTGGGCAGCCTGGTGGCATCTATCCCTGCCACTGTCAAGGCTAGATCCTTATCACCTGATGAATGATCCTGACATCAAAGCCAGTGGCACTTGCATTTACTTGTATGAGGGATTTCTCTGACCTCTGGAGACCAGCTGGCCATTTCCATGGTAGATCAGAAGTACCAGCAATTAGCCCACTCCTCTGGGAGCAGCCCTCAACCAACAACTGACAGTATTGGTGTATAAATACCTCAACTCCCTCCTTCCCTAGGGGAACAACCATGAGACATTTTCTACACTGGTTTCCAGAGATTTCCAAGAAACATTATGCCTATGGTGGCAGCTGTCTTGACACAACTTCCCTTCCCTGTCTCACTCCTATCCCTTTCTCAGGATTTCCTGGTACCATCTTTGCAATGAACAACTTGCACTCGAAACTTTACCTCAAGTTCTGTTCTGGGAGAACTCTACATAAGACAGGATCTGTGCACACATTGAAGAGGAGGAAATTTTCAAGGACCCAATTGAGTTCAGATCTCTAATGGAAACTGAGGAAGATGGAAATTAGAAGGAACAACTGTTGATTTCTCACCCCCACATCCTCTTGTCTAAACCCTCATGGGTATAGTTCCCACCAACAGAAGCTGGTTGAATAGCGCCCCCATAGTTTGTACACAAATAGGAGGCTCCCCTCATGGACTCTCAGAAACACTTAAGGGACAGGGGGTTGCAGGAGTTGCAGGGCCATATTGCGATACAGGTGACTGATCAGCATTCAATCACTCGCTCTGCTTGCTGAAGCCTGGGAAAGCAGGAATCCAGGGCGGTTGGGAAAGCCAAGGCTGACAATTGTCCTAAACACACAGACACACTTAAAGTGCCATATTCTAAGCAACATTTTTAAAGTTCTCAAATCCTTTCCATAACAGATGGTAAACTTCTGGAAATCACGTCCCAAAAGGTAACAGTGCTTATAAATGTAAGTAGTTATGAGCTTTTTTTTAACTCTTGGACAATATATACATAGGGAGTGTTTTTTAAGCAACACCATAAGAAGGTCAATATCAAGAGCAAAACACTTTACCCCTCAGCATGACAGCCTCAGGTACATATTTTGACACATATTTAAATGTACTTTCAGGGCTTCTGGGTGGCTCAGTTGGTTAAGCGTCTGCCTTCAGCTCAGGTCATGATCCGAAGCTCCTGGGATTGAGTCCCACATCAGGTTCCTCCCTCAGCAGAGAGTCTGCTTCTTCCTCTCCTTCTCTGCCCCCCTCCCACTCATGCTCTCTCCCTCTCTCTCAAATAAAATTTTTAAAAATTTTTAAATGTATTTTTTAACTTTCTAAAGCTTCTAAAAGTATTTTCTTTATTTTCTGCTTTCTAAAAAAAAAAAAAAATTCTGTTTTTCAGATGGTGATAAGCCTGGTCTCTAGAAACAGAGCTCAAATGGAGAGTCTGGATTGAAACCTGGTTCCACCACTTACTGGTTCTAAAACCTTGGGCAAGTACCTACTTTCATTAAATTTCAATGTTTTCATCTGTATGATGGGAATTTTTTTTTAAGATTTTATTTAATTATTTGAGAGAGAGAGAGCATTAGAGAGAGCATGAGAGAGAGGATGAGAGGAGAGAGGTCAGTGGGAGAAGCAGACTCCCTGCTGAGCAGGGAGCCTGATGTGGGACTCGATCCCGGGACTCCAGAATCATGACCTGAGCTGAAGGCAGTTGCCTAACCAACTGAGCCACCCAGGCACCCCCTGTATGATGGGAATTTTATAGGATTATTTATCTCAAAGGGTTGTTGTGACCTTTGGCAACTTATCCAACCTCCCTGAGTTATTCCATTGTGTTATTTGAGGAAGAATGTGATCCCAATCTAAGATGTTCATTGGAGTTATTTACCACTCACTACCGCATTTCCCCAGTGCTCTTTTCACTTAGGACATGGATTCCACAAATGCACATCTACTGAGGCAAATAGTTAAATGGACAGGGTTAAGTGCTTTGGAACCAGATGATACGTGTCCTCTGAGACTAAACCTCTCACTCTCCCAATATTCTGTGAGAAGCCAGCATTCTCGTAAGAAATCGAGGCTTTGTCTAAGCTAACCAGAGTGAGTTTCTCTCATTTACAACAAGAGCACTCTAACTGATCAGATGTTTCATTCCATTACCGGGCTGAAGTCAAGTCTCTCTTAGGGCAGCTTCTTTGCCTTCACCACCTGTATGACCAAGGACTGAGCTGTCACCAGGGGCAGAGTCCCAGAACCTGGACTGTGTGCTTGTGTGTGTGCGCACACATCAGTGTTGAGGTGGAGAGAATATAGATGAAATGCAGTTTGAAATAAACATATCAAGTTCACTTCAAACTTTCATAATAGAGCTTTACGTTTGTAGAATAAACAATAATTTTTGTATCATGCAAACCAGAGCAAACAAAGCTCTACAAAGCTTCCCGGCTCTTCAGACTCCAGAGAAATCTACAGGGAAATGCGAGGTTGGGGAGAGGGTAAGAGCTCAAAAGCAAGAATGAGACGGACATAAATCCCAATCCAAGCCCTACTGCTTGCAAACTAGAGGATGATGGGTAATTTACCTCTACGGTCCTTGGCTTTCCCACGGGCAGAAGGCAGATAATCATTGTTCCCACTGGCCAAGGCTGTGGGGAGGATTCAATGAATAATGGATTGCCTTGCGTGCAGGAAGTGTAGACCCATAGCGATGAAGGGGACAGAGACAGTGATAGTGTCTGGTACACAGGAGACAAAGCCTACACACAGCCAGTTTACCTGCAGGTCTGAAGTAGAAGCTGGAAGAAAACTCATCCCAGAGGAATGGGCATCCAAATACATTGCAACTGACCTCATACAAAAGCCATGCCTGACAGAAGGCATGATTCTGAAAAGGACACGGTTTGGGGTTCTTGGGTTTGTCTCCTGGCCCAAGACCCCACTGGACTCCTGTCCTCACGTCTGATGGGGAACTGGGAAGATACAAGCCGTGCAGGAACCCAAGGCAGAAGGAAACATCAGGTTACTGACCCTGCCTTCATTTCAAACTCTGATACTTTGTTCATTGTGGATTTTGTTTTTGTGCTTTTTGGTATTTTTTAAGTTCTATTAAAATCTTTATCTTGATTACTGCGTTTTGGGGTGCGCCCTTAAATTCTGTGAGCAAGAGGTGTGCCTCATTTGCTTCTTCCTGGAGGGGGCCCAGAATTACTCACCATGGGGGAGACAGGGAAAGCACTTGACAGCGGAGACGGGAGGCAGGAAAATGTGGGCTATGCCTGTCCCTGTGGACCACCCCACCACCACCACCACCATTCACCTTCACCACCACAAATGAGCATACCCACGTAGAAACCAGTTCAGAACCCCCGATATTTGGATAGGAAGTTGAAGATCGACCTTGAAGTTCAAATTTGCTCTTCCGTGTTCAGGACCTGGTTCCCTGCCCTGCCCTGGGCTGCCCGCCCCCCTCCCCCCACCCCCTGCCACGAGACACACGCAGGAAGTTTGTCAGCAGCTAATCTGAGCCCATCTTCGGCTCCTTTGTCAGTAATGGCACCTCTCTACGTGGGGACACAGCGCTGCATACGAAATAGGGCCTGCTCGCTCGCGCTTCGGGAGGCCGAGGTTGGCGCCGGCAGACAAAGGCTAGTTGGCAGGCTCCGGCAGTCAGTTTCTGATGACACAGTAGAAATAATAAACGACAGAGATGGGAACAAAGAAAGTTTAGAGGGAATAATAAAGGAAATATCCATAGCGTGAACGTTTGCCAGCGAAGGGAGAGGGCACTTTGAGACAGAGGGGCGACCTGCTCTTGGTAAGCAAGAAGGAACAAGAAACACAGAGAGAGATGCCTTCCTTGATACATCGCGTTAGACTCCATCAGCGCTTGGACAGATCCATACATCGACAGAAACGCAGATGAAATAGATAATCTGGCATTTTCCACTCCGAGCCCTGCCATGTGCTAAAGAACTCGGCGAGAGAGACACGCACTGGCATATACAAGTTAAGTTTAGTAATAAACAGGGAGTTCGAATTACAAAGTCAAATAGTGGAGTCACTGAAAGGAATGGCTACAATGTATGTTTGTATAGCCCCGGATGCCCCAGAGTGTTTGGAAGTATTTTTATCTTCTCATTTGTTACTCCGCCAGTTATTAAATTCGATACAATAAGAAAAAATAGAAATCCCACAAACATCCGGAAGGAAAGGAAAGGGGGTAAAACACACACACACACACAAATAACCACGTTCTTCAAAGAGGCCAACGCTGTCTTGAGGGAAACGAAGCAGTTGATTGCCTTCTTGCAAGAAAACCAATTTAGGGTTTCTGCTTAAATTAATGTGATTAAAAATTTTAAACTGCTTGAATTTAGCACTTTTGTCAGACTTGGTTTTATTATATCAAACTGTGTGTTGTGTTTCGGGAGAAGCAGGTTTATCTTTGGCAGGAAAATGATAAACTTTTTACTGCTTTTGTTTCAGAGAATTTCCCTGTCCAAGGAAATGACCTACTTTGTGGCTTCTCTGCATTCAGAGTGTGTTACCAATAGGCACACAAAGACAAAACCTATATAGCAACAATGGGAAATAGCCTTGGGATTTTTTTTTTTTTTTAAGTAATCACAAGCCCACTTTTATGTATGGAAAATACTCCAGAGTTCTCTGACCAAAATTCAACTCACTTCACCTCTATCTGCCCATCTCCTGCAAACAAGCCACAGTGTAAACCCTAAAGGGAAAGCAGAGGTTGCAACCTGGTGGCCTGGGGGCCAAACTGGTTACAGATGTGTTCTAGCTGACCGTCCTGTTGTAGCACCACAGAAGATACTAAATGGTCTTTTTTATTTAGCTGCGAACATGTAAAAATTAGGAGATTTCATATACCATTTTAGAGTTTTGGCTTCACCTTCCCAGCCTACGAATCTGATGACAGAAGGTCTGCATTCCTGTATGACCACCACTGGCCTGAGTAGTGGAGGCCCCCTGGCAGATAGGGCCAGTGCTCCAGTTTTGCCTCAGTCCCCACCATGCCCTAATGTCCCCTGAGACAGAAGCTGAGTCTCCAGTACCATTTATCATCACACTCATCTTACTGTTCTCCTCAAGGTAAATTTCGGAAACCTGCAAAATATTCCTTGTACCCATATCTCTATCAAAAGTGGGGAAAGTAAAGTCAGATGAAGCTATTTTGTGCTTCTGGGGAAAAAAAAGGTTCTTAATTTCAGCTTGCTTGATTTGCTTACCTAGTAGATTCCCATACACACAGTAGCTAACCCTTACAGCTGGTACTATGTGTCAGGCAACTTCCGAAGCCCTTCACATATTTCAACTCATTTAATCTGTTCATCTACCCAAAAAGTAGGTATTATGATGACCCAGTTTCACAGATAAGAAAACAGAGGCTCAGAGAGACTGAGTGAGTTACTCAAGGTCCATCGCCAGCATTTGGCAGGCATTCGAAAGTGCATCCCTTGGCACACATACATGACACCAGCATGAAGTAAGAATAGCTAATATGTATTGCCTACCTAGTATATTCCAGGCACCAGAAGAGGTCCTTAAAATATAAATGTGTAGGGGCGCTTGGGTGGCTCAGTGGGTTAAAGCCTCTGCCTTTGGCTCAGGTCATGATTCCAGGATCCTGGGGTCTAGCCCCATATTGGGCTCTCTGCTCAGTGGGGAGCCTGCTTCCCCCTCTCTATATGCCTGCCTCTCTGCCTACTTGTGATCTCTCTGTCAAATAAAAAATTTAAAAAAATGTTTAATCTTTAAAATACAGATCCGTATAGAAAGAAACTTATCATGGGTTGCAAAAAGGACTTCAAAAGTTGGAGAAAGAAAACTCTTATATTAAGGGCACAGAAGCAGCCTGGGAGTTTTCACTGAGGAAGTAAAAAATTGCAATAGACCCTGAGGGGTAAGGAATAAAATACAACACAGATGTGATTTGGGACACAGTGGTTCTTAGCCAGAGGGAACTGAAGAAATGGCGGATGGTCAGTGAGAAAATACAGGACATGTCCCAGGAACAACAAGGGCAAGACAAAGGCAAATCTGGATTCTACTTCTTCATGTTTCTTGATACTTCCCAAAGTGCCAGCAACATGTGGTGCATTCTGGAAGAGACATGGATGAACAGAGCTTGGACGGTGCCCTCAAAGAGTTTACAGTCTGGTCAAGAAGAATAAAGTGTGTGCAAGCATCTGTAATTTAAGAAGAAGTCAAAGGTGACCTTGCAGAGCCACCAACTGCCTGATGCACATCTTCACCACATTGTCCTGCAGGCCTACACCCCAGCATGGGACAGTGAGAACACCACCTCCCACCATGCCTTCTCTGTCCAGCTCATGAAGGGTGCCCTCCTCCCAAAAGGACAACTTAGACCTTTGGGTCTTTCATCTCTTTTCCCTCTTCCTCACTCCCAAAATTCCCAGTCACCAAGTCCTGGCAACCCTCTTTCTTACACGTCTCCAAAACCCAACCTCTTCTCTCCTTGCCCTCTACCCCAACCCTAGTCCAGGAGACCACCTTCTCTTGCCTAGACTGTTCCCACCACTTTGTCTCTGGATGCTCCCTTTCCACAGTCTTGTCATTTTCCCCCGAGCTTACTCTACATATTTTAATTCATCCATGGCGTATTTTTCTCCGCTGGAGTCCACTTGATCTTGTGAATAGGCATATTAATGAGGATATACAAACTGACAAGTTCTCAACATAGAAAATCTATTTATTGCAAACAATAGCAATTCAGATAACATAATAGGCTGCTAATTATGTCTACAGTGAGTGGCGTAATGGTTAAGTCAAGTTTTGGGACTCTAACAGGACTGAGTTACTAGTAGGTGTGTGACCCCGGGGCATGCTAGTTCCTTGGCATCCCCTTCTATAAAGTGGGGCTAATAATAGTACCGGGCTCCCAGACGGTTGTGAGGACTAGATTAAACAGTCATAATGCTAAGGACCTGACGCAAAGAGCAAGTGCTCAGAAGTTGTACTGTTTATTACAAAGGTCATTATTATTGTTATTAGGTTGTCAAAAATGTTGGCTGTTAAACAGGCCAGGCCAGAGTACTGACATAGAATCTAGGACTCCAGCTCACCTAGAGGTCCTTGGGAGCTGGGAAAGCAACCAGTGTGCTTTGCCTCAATTAAGAACAGAGAAATGGTTTCTTTTCTGTGTTGTGATTTTAAGTAATATCTATGTTTCATAAAACTTATTAGTATAGGTCTAGGTGGAACAAAAAATGAGATAGCACACTGAGAAATTAATTTTAAACAAATCACATGTAAAATGCAAGGATTCATAATATTGTTTCCAAAGCAGTCTAATCTTAATATCATATATTTTATTTTATGAAGCTCCCAGCTTTAGATTAATCATATTGTTTTTTATTTACTACTCCATATAATAATTGGCTTATCTGTGATATTAATATGCATGAATTTTTTTGTTTGCTTCTTCAAGAAAGCATTCATCCTGATGTTTATAATATGTTGATTTTAATATGCAATGGATGTGTTTATATGCAGATTAAATTGGATTGCATTTATACTAAACAAGAAAACCAAAATGCAGAGAGGTGCTGGGACCTGAGTAACTCTCATTAAAGTATAAGAATCCATGACACAATTTTCAAATCATTCCCTTCTGCTAGCATCACCATAGATCAAAATTTACCCTGTCTACCTAAATATGATACTTACATGTATTTTTAGGAAGATGGAGGGGGATTTAACTCTAGGTTTCTCCCATAGCAATGGTTCTCAATGAGAGAAAGGGGAAGGATTTTTACCCCCAGAGGACACTTTGGCAATGACAGGAGATATTTTTTGTTGTCATAATGGGCGGAGCATGGGGAGGGAGGACATTACTGCATCAAATTGGTGGAGGCCAGGGATGCTATTAAACATCATACAATGCACAGAACAGCTTTCAAAACAACTTATCCATCCCACATTTCAATAATTCTGAGGCCAAGAAACCCTGTCCTATAAGAAGATTTCAAAAGAACGACTGAAAATCTCTGAGCTTCAATAAGTTGGGGCTACAGAACCTCAAATATTTTCTACCACTGAACCTTGAACACACAAAAGCAAAATGGCTGCCCACGTATAAGCAGATGATTTCTATAGATTTATTCATTTGCTCAACCGATATTTACTGAGTTCCTACGGTGTCAGACTATTCTAGGCAAAGTCTTCACAGACTTTGTATTTGTAGACTGAGATAGGGAGATGACAGATCGGTGGTTGATAAACAGATGACAGATACATGGATGATGGATGATGGATGATGGATTGATGGGTAGATAGAGACAGACATGATATAATGTAGTGAGTAAGAGCTATGAAAAAACACAAAGCAGGTTAAGGAGATGGGGACTTCTGGAAAGGCCTTTCTGAAGTCATGACATTTCAAAGAGACCTCAGTGAAGGGGAGAGGGGACCCATGCCAGTACCTGGAGTTCACAGAGAACAGCACGTGTGAGAACTGTGAAGCAGAAATGCACCTGGCCCAAAGGAGCAAGGAGGATATGGACAAGAGGAAGAGAGGAGACAATGAGGGGCTGGATCCTGGAGGGTCGGAGAGCCCTGCTGAGTACTTTGGGTGTTATTTTATGTGTGACATCTTCATAGTGCGTGTGTGTGTGTGTGCGCGCGCGCATGCACATGCGCATACAAGGGGGTTTCCTGGTTCACATACTCATTGTTTAAAGTGTATATACACATATATATACATGTACATATGTATATATTAGACACTGCAAATATAATACTTGAAAATATACCAAAACACTAAATTTAGTGTCTATACCTCCAAATACTTCTCCATGGATATACTAACACCACCACATGTACTCTTTATTTATATATTCATTCATTTATTACAAGTAAATATACAAATATATATACTTGTTGGCAACTTTTTTTTTTTCCCATTTATGTCTACAGCTCAAGTGGTTTGGTCTTGTTCTGGTTTTAAGTTTTCCAGCTCCTCACTGAAAATCAACAAAGGGGCAGGGAACATTTAAAGAAGTTTAATTTAAGTGCCTCACATTTCCACATCTAGGAGAAAAGCAATCAAGACCAAAAATAGACAAGATAATCAAACCAACGAATAACATAGCTGTTGGGATAGGCATCCAAGGGCTTTAAGATGCCAGATCTCCCAGGGCACCTGGATGGTTCAGTCGGTTGAGCGTCCGACTCTTGAATTCAGCTCAGGTCATGATCTCAGCATGGTGCTCCATGCTCAGCAGGGAGTCTGCTTAAGATTATCTCTCCCTCTCCCTCTGCCCTTCCCCCCACCCAAAAAAAGATGCCAGATCTATTTTTCAAGTGCCTATTTTATCCCTTTCCCTAATGCTCTGTAGCTTTCTCCACAGATAACTCGCACACATTTTGTTAGTTGTTTCCTAGGTGGCACTGCCTCTCTAGAATACATCACTTCCCTGTTTAAAGCCTTCGGAAGTGAATTTGTGGAGAGCTGGGGAAAGGGCAAGCTCCTTAGCTTGACAGCCAAGATCTTCTTCATTAAGGATCTTCCCAACCACGATTTCCAAAGCTGCAACCATTTTCACACCCATTTTATCCACTTCCAGACCCCTTTCCTTTGGTGTCTTCCTGTCAAGAATATCTTTTTTCTTTATTTTACCTCAGAGACATACTCATCCTTCAGAACAAGCTAAAAATAAATAAATAAAAATATAAATAAATAAATAAACAAGCAAAAAAGAAAATACCTCTTAGAAAAACCTGTAATGACCCTTCAATGACCACATCAAGGTCTGTGGCAGAGTAGACCTGGAGCCATTTTGCTGGGTTATTTCAGCTGAACTCACCCACCCAGTCCTCTCTCTCTCTGGTGTTTTCTCCTAAATCAAAAACAAAGATTCACAGAAGCCACAAGACTAACTCTGAGGCAGAAAAAACTGGATACCTGTTTATAGGGGGGAATTTAGGGCTCCTGCTGATGAGGGGTCAGACTTGGGATATAGGAAAGGAGGAGTGGAACCAGACAAGTGACTCAGGCTGGGGAAGAAGTAAAGAAACTGAAATCCTAAAGCTGCAAGAGAGAATTCATTACCAATGGGGTTTTGTCTCCAAGAGCACAGAGCAGAAGGCAAGAGATCCAGCGCCCAGTGTCCCTGTGCAGCTAATGCCACCCAATAATCTGAGACACCTGTAAACCCTCTGAGCACAGAGGGAGGGACCTCTCTATCTTGAGGAGGGAGCAGGACATCAACGGAAGTCCTTGGCCCTTGAGCAGGATGGAACAGAAGAAAAACAGAAATGTCCTGATGCAAGTTTCCCAACAATGGAATCTCCAAAAAACCTTGGCTTACCCAACTGCTAGGTCCAGAGGCTTTGGAAGCATAGCCCAGCAGTTATCAGTAGAGTGGAAACTTTCCTGCTAGCCCAACCTCTCCTCCAACCACATTTCCTTTGAGCAAACTTGTAGACACTGAGTGATGGGGAAAAGAAGGTGGCTTCATCCCTACCAAAGAGGTAGGCTTTCCTGGAAAGCGTGTCTAAGAGGAGGAAAAATCTCATTTTAAGTCAACTGCAGAGGCTGGCATATTATATGGTGCAAAACATCCCAATCTCTGAACTAAGACTGTGTTTAGTAACCTAATGTAACTGCTGAAATTTCTATTAAAATGAGCGATCCAAAAAAATCATCAAGGGTCAGAGGAAAAACCCTCTCAGTTTAATAAAGTTTTAAGTGACAGTGGGAGATAAAATTGTTTTATGTTTACACCCCATTATCCCTAACTTGTTTAATGTTCTATTATATACATAAAGCCTCTGCTTAGCATAATGTCTTACACATGGTAAATTCTTAATAAATGTCCTTGAAAGAACAAAAACATCCTTGAAAATCACCATGTTAAGAAAAGAAAGCGCAAGAGGACAAAATCCCCATAGGTAACTTCTAGCCCACTTAAATTTAAAATGACCTTAAAATTATTATTCCATTAATTCCTGGGCACCTAAATTTTTTTCCTCCACACCCATTCTTAATATAATCAGTGAATAAATGAGGTTGACAGGAACCCAGAGTTTCAGGGATGTGAGGGCTTCAGAAATGGATCTTTTCCTTGGAGGAAAGCCGTGGGGACCTACCTAGAATCTCAGAAGCTTGACCAGTTCTTCCACCAAAACACAAGCCTCCAGAAAAGAAGGACTTTCTCTGTATGAATGTCCTCAAATAGCCAAACTATTTGCTAAAACATTTACCCAAATACTATCTATGCCACCAGTGTAGACTCCCTCCCTCCACGTATACTTGGAGCATAGTTAGGATCTGGTCTCCAAGAACAGGGAAACGAGGGACATTTTAGGCAAAGAAAATGTGCACAGAGATCTGAAAGCATGAAAGATAATCAACTCATATTAGCTGGTTTGGTTCCACGGGAACATAGGTTTTGTAGAGCGGGACGAGAAATCCTTGTACAGAGGTGAGGTCAGTACAGTAGACCAAAACAATGCCAGGTGGCTTAGAATCCATTCTGCCAGGAAAGCAGCTTTGGTTCATACAGTAAGACATTTTATTACTACCCTGTGGAAAATATTTATCTACTGTCTTCCTCATTTTTCAATAAGTAGTAAGATCTGCATTTGGTAGCTCAGGACAGAACACAAATTTTTCTCAAGGTTTTTTTGGCTAATAGTTTTCCAAAATCCTGGGACTAGTAAATGTAACTTTTAAAAGAGGGAGAGAGAGAAGTTTGCAAACAAACCCAAACTGTATAGGACAAACTAGGTAAAAAAAAGGTTTTCCCTGGAATAGGAGAATCCTCCCAAATGGGAGATGAATTTAAACAAAGAGAGAAGGAAGGCGGTCTTCCAAAGGCATGATGGCATAGGAAGTCTAGGCAGTGGGGCCATAAGCAGCTACCCCCAAATCCCTTCATGCCAAACATGGCAGGGAGGTAGCAGAAAGTCACTGGATTTGTTGGGCAAATGGTGCCATGAACATGTTTGTAGGATCCATGTAGTCTAAAGCCAGTAGATCAAGTGACCCACCTCTGAGGTCTGGGCCCAGTGCTAAGGTCCCAATACTGTGGCACAAAACAAGAAGGATCGGGCTTCCTGGTTGCAAGCAACAGAAACAAATATTGATTAATTTCAGCAGGGAAAAAAAATGTATTAAAGGATTCTTTATAGTTAGCAGAATCTCCCAGGAGCTCCAAAGAACAAGGTTTGGAGGCTTTGAGGTTGGAAGGATGACTAAAATTGAGCTGTAACAATGGTCCCATAAAGCCATCACCCCAGCCAGGGCCAGGCACAAACACTGTCGTCTCTACTGGATGTAGTTAGGCCAACAACCCTGGACATCAGACGCTGATGTCAGAACAATGTCTGCCTCTACCGGGTGTGACCCCTGCAACCGCTACAAGCCATTGCCAGGACGGATTTTCTGGGATCCTTGGTTTTTCCCATCCCATGCTTCTTGGAATATGAAACTTTCAAAGAAACCAGGCAAGTATGTTTCTGGTGTTTCCATCTTCAGTACCGGAGGTGAGTTCAGCCTTGGAAACTTGAGGGTTCCTCAGACTGGAGAAGGGAACTCAGATGATCAGCAGTCAAACACAGCAACAGGGGCACCAGGGTGGCTCAGATGGTTAAGTGTCTGCCTTCGGCTCAGGTCACAATCCCCAGGTCCTGGGATCGAGCCCCATGTTGGGCTCTCAACTCAGTGGGGAGTCTGCTTCTCCCTCTCCCTCTCCCCCTGCTTGTGCTCTCCCACTCTGTCTCTGTATCTCTCTCAAGTGAATAAAAATTTTAAAATAAAAATAAATTTTAAAAAAAGTGACAAAAGTCTACCACAGGAAGGGACCTCCAGCAAGAATTTAGTTATATTTTTGTACCAATTCAACAGAATGGGAGCTCTGAGTTAGCCATTAAGTTGAGATCTAGAGAATCAAGTTCTATCATGCATCTTAGTTTGTGATATAAAATTTATACTCACTTCAGCAAGATGGTACATCATTTTCAATGAGCTACAGGTTTTGTGTTAGTTATAATCAAGCATCTAGCATAGCAGTAAAAAAGCTGAGAGTCTCCATTTCCAGCCCCACTACTGAGCAACTGGGGGCCTTAACTGTTTACTTAATTACCTTATGGGTTTATTTTTTTCCATTGCAGAATAGGAATTGTAATCGTACCTACCTAATATCATCATGGTCAGGGTTAATGAGCTATATAGTGGATTGAGCACCTCGATCCTTCCCTGTCCCTGTCTACACCCCTTGCCCGTCTTTCTCACTGAAGCAGTAGCGTCCTTATATCTTGGGACTTGTTTTGGCTGCTAGGATGCCATGGAAATGACAGTGTACCAGTCTTGAATCTAGGTCTCAAGGGTCTCAGCCACTGTCATTGTGAATGTGCCCAGGTTAGCCCACCGGAGATTGGGAGACATGATGAACAGTGACCAGACACCCACCACCCAGTGACCCCCACTGATGCCTAGATATATAAGCAATCCAGACAGAGGCCACTTGGCTAACCACCAGCAAACGGGGTCAGTCAATGCTTATGCAGCATGTCATGGAGCTTTCACAGCTTTTGTTATGCAGCAATAGCTTAATGCTACAGAATAGTTAAAAACCCGCCTTGCAGAGCACCTGGGTGGCTCAGTCAGTTAAGTGTCTGCCTCTAGTTCAGGTCATGATCCGGGAGTCCTGGGATCGAGCCCTTGGTTGAGCTCCCAGAGAGAGTCTACTTCTCCCTCTCCCTCTGCCCCCCCACCCAAAGCTCATGCTCACTCTCTCAAACAAATAAATGAAGTCTGTTAAAAAGGGGAGGAGGGGAGAGTTCACCAAATAAACAAAGAAAAATTAAAAACTAAGCACGTGGTAAGAAGACCATCAACATTAACGAGCATACCGAAAGGAAGGCCCTGCCAAGCCAGACACTTCTCAGCTGTGGCGGGCCCGCCTGAAGGGTGTCATCGCCTGGTCTGACAAATACCCCACAAAGTCCAGTTCCGGCCCCTCAAAGGCTCCAAGGCCCTAACAGGCACACTGCGGGGCTGAGCCAGCACAGAGGAGAGAACACGCCGCCTGGGACAGCCAGCCTGGCAAAGGGCACTTGGGAAGGTTCTACTGTACCAATCCTGTGTGCCCGGTTCTAAACCAGCACACGGAACAGGAGCAGGCATCTTACCAAACACTAGCAGCTGTGTGTTTTGACAGAGCAAGGGCTGATGATTCCATACAAAATTATCAACGAGATTCATCAGCCAAGGGCACCGTCCAGGCATAAATATTCTTAATGTCACAGGTAGAAAATGTCAGCCCTCTCCCTAAAACACGGATCTGGGTGAAGGTTAAAAAATAAAGAACTCGCGGACCCTGGCTGTCAAGATTTGAGGTCTGCTAGAAGCATGTTTGGCCTTGCTGACTCAACACATAAGTTACATGTGATAAAACAGACCGTTGCAGCTCAAAGTCCTATTTAAGCCCCAGATCAATGGTTTAAATTCTATCTCAGGACAGGTAGACACCGCTACGTGATGGAAATGTTGTTTGGAAAAAATGATTTTTAGTGGTATAAACCAAGACAACCACATCTGTTTTTACTGGTTTAATGTCAAACCAACACTTCAAGAGGCAAGTTCAGGATGCATGTGAGTATATTGTGATACAAGCAGATAGTTTTAATTCTCTACGACTCTACGTCTTATCTGGCCCCATCCATCCCATTAAAACTTAAGCCTTCCCCAAAAATCACTCTCGTAATCACAAAACAGCTTTCCTTTGCAAATCTACTGAGATTATCAGAAACTCTTTTCCCTGTGCTTCCAAAGTAGGTGGTGCATAATGAATTCAAAAATTCAGTAAATAGAGCTCGGTGGGCCTACTTTTTTCTCCTGACTCCTATGATTATCATAATTTGATTTTATAGTTTTCTGTCCTAAGCTACCAGCAAGGGAATAATCTTTACTGAGTCATGAACTTTCCCATCATTAAATGTCTGCACCTATTTTCAACATGTCAGAAGTGTCCAATAACTACATTTTATCTGCTTTGAATAAAGTCGAGTGGAGACCCTGGGAAGCATACATATAATAGTTTCCTTTATGCTTTAGCAAAGTCCTTGTGGTTTGGAGTTCCAGCTTTGTCTTTGACTCCTTTTCTGGAAGCATAAAGATTGTAAAACACATCTTCCATAGAGACCAGGACATATGTTTACAAGGACAGAAATCTGAGTAATTTCCCACTGGTCCAAAGGGAATATTAAACTCTTCTGTCATTCTGTAGTATATTATTTATGGTCCCTTTTTTGTTGGCTTTTTTTTTTTCATTTGTAAGTTCAACTCCATGTCCTGAGAGAAGGTGATAAAATGCTCAATATGTTAAAAAATCTTATCACTAAATCAGGAACAAAACTATAAATTTTGGCCTTTGAAATCAAACTGACTGGTGAGGATCATTTTGCTCCTGAAATATTACAGTAGTGATCAATTTGCTGTAAAACTAAGCAGTTTAGCTCAGCAATCTACAGTTGGAAAGCAAGTTGTTCAAGAGGAAAGTTTATGCCCGGCCCAAGGGATAAATTAAATTTTATGGGGAAAATATGCATTATTACATGCTTATCTGTTTAACATATTATTCTTTTCCACATCAGTATAATAAATATTTTTAATCGTATATTTTATCTCACATACATATAGTGATGTGGTTATTTTATTCCTCCTGTATTGGCCCAAACATGTTCAATTAATCACAGAATAGAGAAGAGCTGTCAAATCTTTTTTTAAAAAATTCTGATGTGCTTAGCAAACGTACGTTCCCAGTGAAATAGTTTGTAATAGTTTGAAATAGTTTGAAATAGTTTGCAGTGAGATAGTTTGCAATGGGAGAATTGTTCAAATTTTATTTCCTCAAAGGGTGAAGATGAACTGGTCTGCTTTATCCTTTCTCCCAAGTTCAAACCCTTTCTCCTCACCTTTCAACTAGAAATGCTTTGACCTTACTTGATTCCATTCATAAGGAGTGATTCCACATTGAAGATTTTGCCTCAGAGTACAGGTTGGTTATAAGAAATCAAACTTGGAGAATAAGAATTCAGGACCTGTGCCTAAAGAATTAATAAAACATGAGCTAGGCCTCAGTATTCGTCAGCCCACCTTGCATCATTCTACATAATGCTCACAAAATTTCTACTGGGTAGGACTGTTGCTATGTCCATTTCAGAGATACGAAAACTGGGCTTCACGGGGCTAGCTAAGCAGTGACTGGGGCAGAAGGGGAGAAGCACTCGGGAAACCTTTGCTATCATCCCCAGGGGAGAAAAATGGCAGCCTAAAACAAGATGGCAGCCATGGAGGTGGAGATGAATGGATGAATTCAAGAAATATTTGGGAGATGGAATCAACAGGACTTGAGGATTTGGTAGCTGGTGCCATTCCCAAAGAAATACAATTTTAAATGTTTGCCAGCACATTCCATGCATGTGTGAGAATAATCTCGTACAGAAAAACCTGGACATGTTTCTACATTTTCTCTTCTTCCATCTATCCTGCATGTAAATGAGTATACAAGGGAATGTTACCTCATACTTCAAAGGGTAGAAAGGAGGTTGAGTTTAAAGCTCACCTTAGTAGTATTAACAGTTCAGTGCATCATAGTGACTCTATACAACTCTCCATAACATTTCTATAAGGCTTGACGGTCTTTGTCCCAGACTATCTTTTCAAGGGTGTTTGTATAGCATGTAGCCTTGAAGAATGGAGGTAGTATCTCCCTCCAGGCAGAAAGCAGATTTGTCTCCTGACTGGGGTAGTAAAGGTAATGCTTCCCTCTAAGGCAAAGGTAGGGCGGTTTGACCAGTAGCCCTTTTATAATATTGAAGGCTTGTTAAGTTCAAAGATCCTCAGCTGTAACATAAGCCTTCTGGGTGTGCAAAATCTACCCCAGGTCACTCTACATTGCCCACTTGGGACTTGACAGCAAGGGGAAGAGACACAAATAGGAAGTTCATGCCGCCGGCTGTGCTGTGAGTAATAAACTCGTTTGTCTCTGACCCAGCAGTCTTGTGTCTTCTGCCAGCATCCATGAACCTGTTGCAGTCTCACTTGTTAGCTTGCAAGCAAAGTGAAATCTTAGACCTTCCACAATTTTTGACAGTGACATTGCCTATTGCCTAGTGATTTTTTTAAATAAAAATCATGATTTACTTTTAAATAAAAATAATTTATTTTTAATATTTAATTTAGTATTTTTAGATATTTTATAGATCTTTAAATATTTAATTTAATATTTAATATAAATAAAAATGATTTATTTTTAAATAAAACAGTACTACTCCTGCATCACCTGCATAGGATCCAGAATAGGCCATTAATTGGTATTGCTCAAATTCTACCATTTCACATTTCTACTTCCTCTCCCTATTTGTCAGCTGATAGGACTACATGGCAAGTCAGTATTATCACAACTCAGAAGTATGAATTATCACATCGATCTACAGTTGTACGTGTCTTAACACCACTCTGAATCACCAGCTCCACACAAATTAACATAAGCACTCCATTCATCAACAAAATATTTACTAAGAGACTTCTGGGTGCCAGACACTGCACATGTAATAGTGGGGGGAAAAGACACAATCCTTGCCCTCAGAGAGCTTTGAGTCCAAATAAGAATGCAGATCACTGAGGAAGCAATTACAGCAGAAGGGATGTAAACACGTTGGAGAGATGATATCTGCCACGGAAGGGAGCTAATCTGTAAACTGATATTTGACAGCATTCATGCATAGGTGCTGACCAGGAAAAGGTGAAGAGGGCTCTGGAAAGGCGACTCAGCCTCTGGAAACAGCTTATGCCAAGTCCTACAGGTTAGCAAATGCCTCATGCATTTAGAAAGTAAGAGTAGGGGGCGTCGGGCTGGCTCAGTCGGTAGAGTGTGTAAATCTTGATCTCAGGGTTGTGAGTTTGAGCCCCACATTGGGCGTAGAGATTACTTAAAAACAAAGTCCAGGGGCACCTGGGTGGCTCAGTGGGTTAAAGCCTCTGCCTTCAGCTCAGGTCATGATCTCAGGGTCCTGGGATCAAGCCCCGCATTGGGCTCTCTGCTCAGCGGGGAGCCTGCTTCCCTCTCTCTCCCTGCCTTCTGCTCTGCCTACTTGTGATCTCTCTCTCTCTCTCTCTCTCTCTGTCAAATAAATAAATAAATAAATCTTAAAAAAAAAAAATCCAAAGGGAAGAAAGGAAGGGAGGGAGGGAGGGAGGAAGAGGAAAGAGAAAAGAAAGAGAAAAGGAAAGGAATAAAGGGAGAAGGAAGGAAGGAAAGGAAAGGATGACCAAAGAGATGAGGGGAAAGATAAGCAAGAAACAGGCACGGGGGGTTTGTAATCATGGATAAGGACTCAGAACTTACCCAGCAAGCCCTGAGAACACAATACGGGTCTGAAGCAAGGAAGCAACATGATCAGATGTAATTTCTGAAAGTACAAAACCACTCTGGCTGCCCAACTGAGAGCCCACAGGAGGGAATGACCCCAGCGGCTTCTCAGTCATGGCACTATTGACTGACATTCGGGGATGCAGAGTTCTGGTGATGACGACTACAACAAAAATCCCCTGGGGAGCAAAATCAGCCCATTTGAAAACCCTGGAGTTCAGGAGACCAGGTTGGGAAGCCATAAGCCAGGAGAGAGAGAAAAGCTGCCTGGACCAGAGGGATGACTGAAAAGAGATGAATTCAAGAGAAACGGAGAAGCCTCCCTTACAGTTCTCATGAATCTGTTAAAACGCCTGAGAAGGGTGTGCTGGAAGGACCCACCACTTGACTCGTGTAAGGAAATGAATCTTAAAATTTGCTTCTGCTTCTTTCTTGAAGCAAAACCTACTGTTTTTATTTTTTCAAGATTTTATTTATTTATTTGACAGAGAGAGAAATCACAAGTAGGCAGAGAGGCAGGCAGAGAGAGAGGGGGAAGCAGGCTCCCTGCTGAGCAGAGAGCCAGATGCGGGGCTCGATCCCAGGACCCTGAGAACATGACCTGAGCCAGAGGCAGAGGCTTAACCCAGGCGCCCCAAAGCAAAACCTACTGTTGTGCTCGGCTCTCTCGTCGCCGCTAAGTTGTATACTTTCATACATATGTATGTATACGTTAAGTTTTTGCAAGCATAATTTAGACTTTTCAAAACAGTGGCACAGTAACAAAGAAAAATTGAGACACGCATGCATTTTGAATATTGATTCCAGTTTCTCACAAGCTACCCCCGACGTTCTCCACACTGCTTTGTTTTTCTGCATTTGTTTTTTTCGGCTTTTCCCATGTCTTCCCCAGCTTTAAAGGAATCTGCAGCTAACAGGCAATTAGGCCCACTATTACCTCTGGAATGCAGATACTCCCCCAAACCAACCCACCAGAAATATCTGCGGGTTACTAAGGAGGACCTTCATAGGCGAAGAGACAACTTAAATCACAATATTTTCATAATATTTTGGTGGAGATGGAAATCATGTTTCTGGGAGGTGAACTGTGTGCCCGGAGCTTTGCAAATATTCCCTCAAATGTGAAATCTTCAAAAGTACCGTGGGGAGCAATTATTTATCCCCATTTTGCATTTGCAAAATCCAAGATTCAGAGAAGTTAGTAAAGAAACTTATCTACGGCCACCCAACTAAGAAGTTACAAAGCTGGAATAAAAAGGCAGTAGGGGGCGCCTGGGTGGCTCAGTGGGTTAAAGCCTCTGCCTTCGGCTCAGGTCATGATCCCAGGGTCCTGGAATAGAGCCCCGCATCGGGCTCTCTGCTCAGCAGGGAGCCTGCTTCCCTCTTCTCTCTCTCTCTGCCTGCCTCTCTGCCTACTCGTGATCTCTGTCTGTCAAATAAACAAAATCTTTAAAAAGGAGGGGGCAGTAGAACAGGACTCAGCAAACTGCAAAGGTTTGCAAACATTTTTGGCTTTGCAGGCCATCCCGTCTCTGCGGTAAGGACTCAACTCTGCCACTGTAGCAGGAAAGCGCCCCAGACATATGTAAATGTATGGGCGGAGCTGTGTGCCAATAAAACTTTATTTGTGGACAGTGGCATTTCAATCGCACATCATTTTCACGTCGGAAAATACAATTCTTTTATTATTATTATTTTTGAGCACTTAAAAAGGTAAAAACAATTCGTAGCCCACTGTCAGATAGAAACAGGCAGGGAGCCAAATTTGGCCCACAGGCCTAGTTCCCCAAAGTGAGTGTCAGAATGTAGGTAAGACTACACACTCTAGAGGCTGACTCCCTTGGTGAGAATTTCTGATCTCCCATCATACCTTCAATGTATTAACTCAATGAATTGTGGAACCCACATGTCAATGCCTCCACATTTCAGATTGGGCTCTCCCAAAACAGATCCTGAGATAGGTTTTGAGTGGAAGTAGCTTATTTGGGAGATCATCCCAAGAAGCACAGGTTGGGCTGTAAGAAGCCAGACAGGGAAGGGAGGGAGCCCAGTGTGGAAAGCACTAAGGAGCTGTTACTCAGTAGGAGCAAAGGGACTCCTTCCTGCTGGGGGCCTCCAGAAGATGACTGCAAGGAGACTGGGAGATTTATCTTAGTCAGTGGGGGAAGGCTACCCCCAGGGCATTCACACAGCAGAACTTCTTTAACCACTCGGTTGACAGAACATTCTCTGGGGACAAGCAAAGGCCCTGGGGCTGAGAGTCACAGAGGTCAGCAATAAGCCTTTGGCAGACCAGGGAATGCCTAAGGACTGGGTCGGGGCACCCAAAGGTGCTACGACTCAACTTCCTCATTGGCAAAACACACATAAGAAGGCCTTCCTCTGAGTGTATTGAAAGATTACATGAATAAGATGTAGTACCTTAAAGCTGGAACTAGGTGAGGCAGGCAAAGCACTTGCCTTAGGCAAATATGAGGGGATGCCAAAAAGCTGAGCCATCAACATAAATCATATTTTGATCAATAGTTTTAAAAAAATCAAAATTAAAAGAAAAGATCCATGATGAACAAAATTCCAAAATTCTACATAAAATAGCATGAGGAACAGTGCTGTGTGAGTCCATATTGGAGCTGGAAGCAAAAGAGAAAATGTGTGTTTCCATAGGCCTCCTCGTATGTATTTTTTAATTGTTAAATTTTCTTCCCAAATTAGATTTTCAAAACCCTATTGATTATTTTGCTTCCATTAAAGGCAAAAAAGTGAAATTATGATCAATTGGTTTGGGGTAAAAATAAAATAAAATAAAATTTTATAAATAAATATAAACGTATTTATTAATAAAAATAATAAATATAAATATATGAATATATTTATATATAATAAATATATAAAATAAAAACAATAAATAAAATAAATATAATTTAAACTTAATGTTATGAGTTTTATTGTACCCACGAGTCAATTTGCATTTTTTTTCCAACTTTTTTAATGTTCTGAGGGAAGAAACTAACCATTAAAAAAATACATAAAAGCAGGCATATGGAAATGCCCATTTTCCCTTTCAACTCCGGCTACAATATGGATTCACACAGCACTGTTTGCGATCTTGCTTTTATTTAAAATTTTGATATTTTGTTCATTATGGACTTTTATGTTAATTTTGATTTTTTAAAATATTTCATTGAAATACGGTTTATGCCAATTACAATTTTTTAAATGCCCTTCCCCCCGCCAAATTTTGTACCCACAGTAGCTGCTTCACTTCCATCACCCAGTCCTGGTTAGTGTATGCCTGGCACACAGTCAGCCAAGTGCTTAATTAATGTAGTTAATTTTTGTAGTTCATCTTCGAACGCAGTTTCGACACTATCGCGGTTGTTCTGCCTTACACCCCCACACCGCATCCTTGGTCCATCCGGATAACCCCACATTCACATCTTCACAGGCAACCAGTCACCGCCATAAATTATATCTTTTTTTTTTTTCTACCATAGCATGTGGGAAAAAATGCAGCCTTTTATTGAATATTTCTGAGACATATGTGTTGATAACTATTCACATAACCTGTTATGGAAGGGGGGGAAAGTTAGCAAAGCCAAGGCAATTATGGCTGGATAATTTGAAGGGCCCACTTTTTCTTGACAACAAATTAATTGATGTTATAATGGGTATGTCACCCTGTCATCCATCAACATTCATTGAGTTCTGACAATGTGCTGGGTTACACGTGAAAAGGAATGCGTGCACGCACACGCGCACACACACACACCAAAATTCCAACTTATTCCTTCCCAAGTGTGGATCCACTGATGAAACCATTTGTAATATACTTTTTCTATGTAAAAGGAAAATAATATTGCCTGTACCCACTGTTTCTTAGTCTCTCTCTCCCTTACTCCCTCTTTCCTCCCCCCTCTCTCCAGACCATCCCCCCAGCCCATATTTATCTTAACCCAGTGGCTCTGGTCTGCTTTGCAAATGAGTTGTAATCAAGTTCTGCAATGGAATGAAGAGAATCTGGTTTGTGGGAAGAAGTAGATTTGTCCGGTAGATAATCTGAATCGCTCCTCTTTATTAATGACCAGGCTTTCTAGAACCACGTTCAGGAACTGAAACTGTGATCAGCCCCTGCTTCGGTCTCACGATCAATCCCTATAAAAGCAATGAAAAGAATCCAGGGAACTAACTAGCTAACCCCACTACGCTCGCTGGGCCTGTTAACAGGAGGGTGCTGGGGTCTGGAGAAGTAAATAAACAACAGCTTTGTTGAAAGTGCTCCTGGGGGGAACAAAAGAAAAAGAAAAAAACCTGAGTCCCAAAAAAAAAAAAAAAAAATCACAAAATAATTTAAAAAGAAACTTCATTTTTCCCATTGCTGAATTCGACATTAAAGTATTGCAGTAAGAAAAAAATCCAACAGGAAAAAAAAAGGCTATATAATTTTTTGAGTTCTGTTAGAAATTAAAGGAAAGGACTCTCTGGAATGAATTTATGACTTTGTCCATAACTCCACATTACCATTTACTCACTTATTTACTTATTTGTGTCCTTGTATCTGCATTCGGCAACACATCCCAGGATTAGATCAAGACCTACGGTAGTGAAACTTCATCCTTAACCCCACATTTCCTCTAGTGCGGCAGCTCTAGTTACAACCTAATGTTATTTTAACAGTTTTTCTTTAATTTAACGATATTTAATTTGCATTCGCTCAAGTGACATACAATAGATCATGCTATTACCATGATTTATATCAGATGAACTGGCATAAATTCAACATTATAAATTGCGCCTGTAAATGAAACTATTATTTTACAGGAATTACTGTAGCAGAAAGGGTAAGGACCCTCCAGTCAACCTTAGTCAAACCCACTCTTTAGAGTTTTATATTTTATGCCCGCAATAAATGCTTTTGTGAAAGCCCATAACCCACAAAAAAGTCATTCGAAGTACATTAATTACGATAATACTATCCAAAAAGCTGCAAGGGCCTATATTTGTGACATCATTCTCTGATTTCTTGCTGCCTTAAATTATCCCTTTGATGGCTGCGGAGATTAACAGTCATGCTTTTGTCATTAAATATAAGGCATTTTAAAGCTTAATTCACCTAAGTTCTAATTGATACTGCTTTCAGTTGGCAGATAGCGACCTGATTTATAATTTAAATATGCGGCATTCTATGCATCTCTTCAGTATAATGAAAAAGCGGAGTTCCTCTCATCTTTCTCGGCAATGTTAACATCAAGGGAAAGTCGCTTTCCTTCTCCCTTTTATATCCTAAGCCTAATTGAAAACTGTTCCTTGAATTTCAACATGATAGAAAAGTCTTTTTATCTCTCAATTTGTCCATTAGCGATTATAATTGAAGTATCTGCTACACAGCTGAACTGATATTGTTCTTGCTTAAATTCTGAATTTCTCTAAATCTTTCAGAAGACATCCAGAACTGGGTACGTGTGTATAGATGCGCGCGCACACACATATGTGGCTCGGGCGATCCCAGCTAAGGGCTTTGCTTAAACGGAACGTCAGACTCCCTGACTCTCCACGTGGGTAGGGCCACACAAAGAAGGAAGTCGTCTGATTTTGCTGGGGAGCGTGTCGCATAATAATCTTACCGGCATGACCATACGGTTTGCTAATTGCCACATCTGCTTAACAGCTGTCAGAGGCTTCCCACATGCGGCCATCAATATTACAGCACAGTACATTACCAGGAGTTTTATTGTTTTCAACGGTTATTTATTTGTCATAGACATTACTACAGCTAATGACGTCTATTTATGAGAATCCGCTAATTATTTTTCGGGCTGTTTTTTTAGTTCTGTTTTGTTTTTTTTAGAAACCTCTATTCAATCGAGTTTCCTAGTTTGAAGGATGCCCTTCTTCCCTGCCCACCCCCGCCGCAACATGCTGACCCTCAGTTTCCTGTACCCTCCTTGACAACTCCTTCCTCTTGATGAAACTAATTTCTCTTCGTCCTCAGCTATAAATATCCTAATAGGTTTGTAGAAGGGGGGAAAAAAAGGAAGTTTGCAAAATGTCTTCATTCCTTAATGGCACTGCTGAATTCTTCCCCTAAATCTCCAAGCTGAGTTCATGTTAGTTATGATAAATGAACAAATATATCACTGTTTAGGCTGCCTTTGTGAGGGCAGAGTTAGTCTTGCTGATTTTTTTTGTAATTACTTTTATATTTCACCTGGTTCCTCACTACACTGCTTTTTTTTTTTTTTAAGCAGAGCAAACCACAGCATCTGTTGACTAGAAAGCAGAGATTGACAAATTGCAGACTGAGCGAAATATGCATGACCTGATTTAAAAATGAATTGATAGGTGTCACTGATCCCTATTATACATAGAATGTGTGAATTCCATATGATGTATTATTTATCCGTATTAGTTGCCTTTTTGTTTCATTAATAAACCTGTGTATCAGAGATACACAGTGCTGATGATTAGTTTGAGGCAGAGCAAAACGGCGTGGTATTTGCCTGCCATTGCTCAATTATTTTCCCCATTTTTCCCTGGCGTCTTCGCATGAATTATTAAGATCTGGGCTGTTTATTTAAGAATCTAATTTTAGTGCATGTGTCCAGCTGAATTCTGTTTTCTCCTCTAATGAAATGAAAATAGTGTGAGAATTTCCGATCCTGGTCTCAAATTTTAGATTCGCAATGCCCCATGGTCCGAGTTGTAAAGGTCACTCTGCTTTTGAACCAAATAGCATCGACGTTTGATGAGCCTAAAAATCCATTTGGGTTACGCATCACATCATGCTGACAAATTAAAGTAGAGCTGCTTGGTTAAGTCAAACACAATTTGGATGTGCTTAGAGAAAAATAGATTAAAGGAGCAAGGCTCCAATTGAGGAACCCTACAGAACATATCTTATCCAAAATGAAGGAAGGTTACTGGAGACAACTTCTGGAAGTTGTCATGAGGGACCGCCATTAGTATTGGGTTGTCCAACATTGCCTTTCCTCATCACCAGACTCAGGTTTCTTTAGTTCTCAGGTCTAGTAATGCATATTCATTTATAATCCAATCATGCCACCACCTGCATACAGTTCTTTGAAAAGGCTTATTATTGAGATCGTGGATAGAGATGACCTTATACATAAAATTTTCTTTGCTTTTCTAAATATGGAGCAAAGGATAACATTTTACTATGGATGAAAAGTGATTTAGGATGATATGTAGATATATAGTTTGGGGATTTTCTTAGATTTTTTTTTCCTTAAATGACTTCCCCAAAGAGAGGTCTGAGACAAAGATTCTCTAGCCTGTTTGTTCAGGATCTGGTGGAAGGAAAATGATAAGGTATCAATGCACACATTGCTTTGAGAAAGTAGTAAGTGCTGTGGGGTCTGATAAGAAATCTCAGAAGGCATGAATCGAGCAGCATCTGGAAGCCTACAGTCCTGCAATAGCCACATTTAAATTAACTAGGGAAATGGTAGGGGGGAAAAAAGGTAATATGGCAAAATGAAAGAAAACCACAGCACAGTCAAAAGCTCCTTTTTTCAGAGCCAGGCACAGTCTGCCACTGGTGGGAGTATAAATAAGTTCAAACTTTTTTAGGGTAATATGGCAATAGCTTCAAAATGTATAATGCCTTTCCATGTGACCCCCATGTTCTCCTTGTAGGAATATATACAGTCTAAATATTCTTGCACAGAGGTACAAAACTAAATGTATAAAATCAATTTTGAAAAGTTGTCTGTACAATAAAAAATTTTTAATAGAAAGCTGGAAACACTTCAAGGTCGATCAATAGGAGAATATTTGAACAAATCATGCTTGATCCATTGTTTGTAATAGCAGAATATTGGAAATAACCTAAATGATCATTATTAGGAGAGTAGTGAATGACACATTCATATAATGAAATGTCACACAACCATTAAAAATAATAGAGAAGATCTATGATGCTAATACGGAAAGATGTACCAGATGACAATGGGGGGTAAGGAGCTTACAGAACATCGTGTATACTATGGTCTCCGTGTGTGTGTATATGGTTGTGTGTCTTTGTGTATGTGCACGTGTTGAATGTTTAAAGTTTAGTACATTCACTAGAATGTACATCCTCATGCGGGAAGAAATTTGGCCTGTCCTGTTCACCAACATGCTGCTACATCTGTACATCATGTAATAGAGACACAAAAGCCATGATGAATAAATGAATGATTATGTGTTAGTACAAGCATAATTAAAGAGGTGTAGAGGAATACACACCAAATTCATAACAGGTAGGCATAGGAGTAGAGGACAAAGAGACTAAGAAAGTGTATGTCGACCTTCTACAATGTTGGAATATTTTTAGAATATTTTTCAAAAGATTTTGTCAGGAAAAAATTAAAATATTTTCAAACTACATAAAACTGCAAAATGAAAAGCCATGTTGTGACTCCCACTTGCATTTGTTTTAAGACTGCAGAATCTGTCACAAAGATCCACATAGCCTTTTCCATCCTGCCCTGTTTCCCTCTTCTCCCAGCTCCCATTGGAAAAGAGTGAGAGGAGGAGGAGCTGAGCAGTCACAAGGAACCAGCTTCTCTTCCAAAGCTGGTGCTACTGTGCACTTGGTGGGGCTAACCTTAGCACTCTTGAATTCTGACCTTGTGAAATACTCACCAGGAAAAGACTCACAAGACATCATCAAGGACAGCTCAATGAAGGTGCCCAAAGAGTCTGAAGCAGCAGTGACGAGGGAGGCAAGAGGGATGGACACATTAAAAATGAATAGAAAGTATATTGAGGGACTTCCGGCATAAAATGGTGGGTTGAATTCACCTGTTTGTCTTCTCTCTTTCTCAAAACCCCACGAAAATGACAGTACAGGGATTAAAGAATTATAAACTCACAAGGACAAAGAGAGTGGGAGAATAGAAAATGACAGGAGGGAAATGTCAGCCAAATTTTGAGAAATGGAAGGGAATGGGATAAATAAGTGACAAGTGGTTGAGGTTCCACCACTTTCCCATCAGCCAGAGACTGGGTGGAGGGATGTCAGTGGGAAGCCAATTAAAGCTCCAGGATCCTGGAGAGCCTCAAGACAAGTAGGCACCAGACAGACTTGGAGTGAAATCAGGAAAATTTTAAGGCATTCCTCCCCCCTCCACCTTCCTCCTGCAGGAGAGAAAGACTACAGGCACAAGTTTAAAGGCTCTAGACTGGACAAAACCTGTCACAAAAGAAAGTGAAAGTGAGGGCCCTTTAGGATACAAGCAAACACACTGACAAGTCCTTTCTCTGCTCAGCTCCCAGTCTGGGCTCCTGCTCAATACTCCTCTCCTTTCCAAGTGAGAGATTCACTGTTTCCATTTGGCGGGGTGTGGGGGTCGGGGGGGAACTGCTCTGTCCAAGAGGGGGGAAAAAAAAACCTACAGATACTGACATTTTGTGATCCTTCATTGAAACAGGCAAATCATTGCCCATTGTCCCCGCTCAGAGCCTCACCAGTCAACATGATCAATCCCAGACATAAAGGATGGAGTCTGCTTTGAGTGCCTCATTTTGAAACAAAAGGGATATCCAAGCATCACCATATATTTGATCAAAACCTCTAAGATGAAATTCAGAGATAAAAACAAATAGAGGAAAGAAGGAAATGTGAGAAAACAAAGACTAGATATAATGTGCAAGAAAAAAATTAGAGGGGCTTACGTGGCTCAGTCGGTTGAGAGTCTGACTCTTGATTTCATCTCAGGTCATGATCTCAGTGTGGTGAGATCAAGTCCCAAGTCAGGTTCCACGGGGTTCAGCACAGAGTCTGCTTTTCCCCCTCCCTCTGCTCCAGCCCCTGCTGTCTCTCTCTCTCTCTCTCTCTCTCTCTCTCTCTCAAATAAATAAATAAATAAAATCTTTTTTTTTAATGTCCAAAATACTGAAATATCTTCAGAAAGATATGGTGTGCATTACTACAATGCCTAAAAAGGAGAACCCAGGGGAGAATAAATAGTTCTGGAAATTAAAAGATACAGTGCCACAATGAAAAATTGAGATCGTTTGGAAGATGATGATGAGAAAGCTCCCAGAAAAGAGAATTTTTTTAAAAAAAGATAGACAATGGAGAGAGAAAATATTAAGAAGAAAATTGAAGATTCCAAATAATAGGAGTTTTAGGAAACAATAATAACAAAAACTTAAAAGAGAAAAGGAGAAATAACATAAGAAATTAATCAAGAAAATTTCCCCAAATGGAAGAACACCAGTTTCGAGGGCCCATCAGTTATCCACCTCTGTAACTGAGAAAAGTCCCACATCAAATTATACCATCATAAAATTTCAAACCCCAACAACTTTCCAGAGAGAGATTTTTAAGAAGGTGTAAGAAAAGCACCATCACAGTTTGCTATTCTGCAAACTAAAAGACAACACATTTCTTCAAAATGCAAGGGTATTTCTTTCCAACTGAGAATTCCATAACCAGCCAAATTATTATTTTGTTGTGAACAATAGAAAAACATGTATTTTCAAACTTGCAATATGTCAGAACTTGAAATCTCAGATCACCTTTAACCAGAAAAAGGGGAGTTCTTTTCTTTTCTTTTCTTTTCTTTTTCCCCCTCTCTGGGCATGAATCAACCTGGAGACAAGCAGAGAGAGCAGGGGGAGGGAAGATGGCATCCCAGAAGTCAGAAGTCAGGGCTGCACCACCACCGTCTTTGGTTCACTCTGGCAAATGCAGCCTCTACTAGTTAAAGCCCATCTCACTCTGCTTCTTGAAGTATTTTTTTAGTTGTGCCAACCAATATTGGTCTTTCTCTTTCCTGACCACTCATGTTTTAGTTTATAATATTAAATCAATGACTTACTTTTTTTTCTAAGTCCTCGTTTCTTTGGCATGTAAGCTTTACATTTCTCTCCTGTGCTTCCCAGTGGGTTAAAACTACTCTTGAACCAGAACAGTAAGCATTCTTGTGAATTCGTCTCTCCCTCACACCCCCATCGGCCACCATGTTGATTCCATCCCCCCTCCTTGCTCCTCCCACCTTCTCTCACCTGGATTCCTACGGATCTTGTTTTCAGTTTCCTTCCTCCGGAATCAGTTCTCCACACAGCTGCTTCAGAGACCATTCCAAAACACCAATTGATCATGACCCTTTTGCCTGCTTGACATACCTTCATTTCTCTCTCAATACCAGCAGCATAAAATCTGAAGTCCTTAACATATCACGCAAGATTCCGCCCGACTATCTCCCTCCCATGCCCCACCTGAATCCACCTGAAATCACTTAGAGCTATTTCATACCCTACGTCCCACCCCACCTGGTTCCATTAGTCTGACAAATGCCCATTCATCCTTCTAGAACCGGCACTAGTAAGTCCTGCTCTGTGAAACTCCACAAATACTTCTCTTCTGCCAGAGCATTTCCTATATGTTTTACAACCTCTTGTTATGTGCCAGCTTCCCACATTAAATGATGAGTTTATTTCTGTATCGCAAAATTAAGGTAGGCTTTGTCCTTAGTAGATAATAAATATTTGTTGAAGGATCAATGAGTTCTCTTCTAGAACCTAATTCCTAGTACTTTTGTGAAAATAGACCTCAACAGATATTTAACAAAATAAATAGAAGGTTCTCTATTACCCATTACTCCAGTGTGGGTAGTATAATAGGACTATTTTCCTTGAGGAAATTACCTCTCTGGCTCATGAAGGTTGACTGTTAAATTGTTAGCAACTTCCTAAACTGTGTAAGATTATGCAGATAGTTTAAAATCAACCGTGCTGGGAGTATTTACACATGAAAATGTCCCCTGCCCCCACCCCGGGAGCCATTTGCTAAGTATTTACCAGCTCACCCACTGTCTTAGCCCATGTGGTTTGACAGGAGTTGACCTCCTACCTGTAACCAGCTCAGCCTGGCCGCTCAGGGTAGTCCAAGTTTTCCAGGGCCACAGTGATTGGTTCACAGGTGAGCACGCTACTTTTGCCTAACCATAGAGACTCCCCTAGGACTGTTGCTGCAGCCACTGAAGGCTTCCAGGCTCCCTGCCCTATGCAGAACTCGATCCCAGGACCCTGGGATCATGATCAGAGCCACCCAGGCATCCCTGTTGTTTTATTGTCACTTACAGTTGTACGTATCCTGCCTTATAGGCTGTCTTCTCCAGTTCCTGAGCATTTTCCTGTAATGTGGAAGGCACTTCTTCAGAGGATTACCTTGCTCAAATCAATGAGCCTGGCTTGGGGACTGCCTCTAGACATGGACCAAGGTCCCCAGCAGCTGCATGGACTCCATGATCTGCCCTTCTTGATCACAGCTGAACCTCGTCCTCCCCTATATTTGCAAGTTTCAACTGGAGATGTTGGTGCTAAGCCACATTACTGGGAACACTTGAGAGAGAAGAGCCATAATCCTAAGTCCCTATCTACCCAATGGCTGCTGTGCCCAAGGCTGCTTCCTTGATTTTATGAAAAACCCCAATGAGGGCACCTGGGTGGCTCAGTGGGTTAGGCCGCTGCCTTCGGCTCAGGTCATGATCTCGGAGTCCTGGGATCGAGCCCCGCATCGGGCTCTCTGCTCTCTCGGGGAGCCTGCTTCCTCCTCTCTCTCTGCCGGCCTCTCTGCCTGCTTGTGATCTCTCTGTCAAAAAAAAAAAAAAAAAGAAAAACCCCAATGAATGCCTTATTTTGGCTTAAGTTATTCAGATCTGCCTTCTTCTCACTGCACTAAGAGAATCATAACTGAGACTTTCCCAAAGGGTAACATGGGAGCCAGTGGGAGTCAAGACAGTTTCCAGTGGTATAGGAATGTCTTCCTTCTAACAATCATGTATTTATTTTTCACATCTATTCAGAAAAATGTACCTAACACATCTAAAAGGATCATGGATATCGTCACTTGAGATGAAACCAAAACAGGTACTTTTTCTTTCAATCTGTCAATTTCAAGAAAAACATCCAATAACTGTTGGTGGGCAAGCAACGGGAGCCACATCTGGTTTACTTGGGAGCCATGCAATTCTTGGCAGGAAATCAGGAAGTCCCCCAAACTGAGAGAAAATCTAGAGAAAAGGGCTGGAAAAATAAATAAATAAATAAGCAGGAGCCAAGGGAAGCTGTGTCTGAGGAATTAGAGAGACTTTCTCATGAAGACATTACCTCCAAGTACCAGGATCACGGCTGCTACTAGACTTTGCTGCCACTGGTTTCACAACGCTGTCCAATGACTTTGCCACAAATTCTTTCAAAATGAAGTATTTCTATGTGCTCAAGGTTTGGAGAACAACAGGGCATGATGTGACCTGAGCCAAGAGGCCACACCTGTACCACAGTGAGAAAGGAGAGAGAACACTTAACCACTTACCGGCGGGTCCCAACATGGCTGCCCATGGCAAGCACCTGCCAGGCTTTAAAACACGCAGCTTCCTGCCCCCACCCCCAGGGGTTCGGATTGTATTGGTCTGAAGGACAGGCTGGCCATCAGGAGCTTTTAAAGGTGTCCAGAGGATTTTATCGCGCAGCCTAGGTGGGAAACCTGTGGGCTAGTTCATCGGGCTTCCATAGTGGGCAATTTTATTCCTCAAAAGGAGCTTGGCTTTATCTGAACGCCCTCCTTGCCTGCATTCCACGATTGATTTCCTTGCTCTCCTTACATGCTCTAGAGCTAATGCTGTTTTCAGCTCTTTCAATTATGCGATTTCCTTATCTTTATACTATTGAGAATACCTTACAAGATTTCTTAAACGGCAACTAAATTTATCTGCCTGTCATTTTGTTTTCATTATCCATGATAGCAATCTCTCGCATAGCTTATGAGAACATATCAACTGATTGGTTTTAAACAAACAAACAAAATTCCGCCCAGTCAACATTTGTCCCAAGGTGGAGAGGCGGCTCGTTGCCTCCGTGGTTTGCACACGATATGCATCCGATTCGAGGGTTCGCTCCAGCCCACAAAGACTTCTCTCCTGAATCTATGGATGTTTGTTCTTATCTACTGTTCCCTCCTTATCACCAGTAACGGTGTGCTGTTTTCTGGAATATGACGTGGTAACCCAAGTTTTGCTCCGTAATGAAAGCAATAATTCTGAAAGCATGCCAAAGGAATAAAGATGCATGGTAATTGTCAAAAGTTCTTCATTTTGAAGGCGAAGAGGCATTTGCTCATCATGGTTGACAGTTGATGGCTTTCAGCTGTAGAATGTCTGTAAAAATAACAAGAATTTTAACAACGTAACTTCTGTCTTGCTTTCAGATGAGATGATCAACAAAAGGAGGTCTGGATCTATGGAATGCATGAGGAGATCAACCTCAAAGTCATGTCGAACCGTAGCTATGAGTACTGGCGATTAGCCATGTGGGTTCCAGCCTGCCACCTGCCCCAGAGTCAAAATCTGATGAGGCAGTTCGTCTGTCTTTGTGACTTCTAGAACCCAGGGTTTCCCCCACCTCGGTTCTACTGACATTTGGAGCTAGATCATTCTTTGCTGCGGGGGGCCGCCCTAGGCACCAGAGGATGCTTAGCAGTATCTCTCCACGCAAGAAGCCAGCAGCATACATGCCTCCCCTCCAAGTGGTGACTTTGACAAATACACCCACAAGGCAACATCACTCCCAGCTGAAAAGCCATGTCCCAGCCCCCATCCCTATTAGAATCACCTGGAGAGCTCAAATGCCTTGGCCTCTGATCCCAGTAGACTCAGAATCTCTGCCACGAAGCCCAGGCACCAGCACCCGAAAAGCCGCTCAGAGGTTCTCAAGCACAGCTCTGGGTTGAGACTCTCCATCCTCGCTCAACTCGCCATGGCGTTTCTTCGAGTCCTTCTCCAACACTTTCATAATCCGGCCCTCCACTTAGCAACACATGAGCAACTACTATGTAGAAACAATATTAGCTATCATGTCGAGTACCATCTCGTGGAATTTGCAATTTAATGAGGTCATGAGAGTGCAAGGGAAATAAATTGTTTTTCATATGTGAGGACATGTGGGAAAATACCTAGAAAGGAGACTTCAAAGGAGTAAGAGGAAATGAGTGCTGATCTGGAAAAGGAGAGCAAGGGAAGTTAATGGACAGGTGGGAGCCCCGAGAGCCCAGCAGGGGCGAATGTGCCCCCCACCTCTGAGAGAACACGAGAGGCCGGGGACACTTTGATTTTTTTGAAGCTCCTGGTATATTTTTAAATGTAAGGGGTTACAAAAATTACCGTGTATGTTTAGCATTTACCTTTTCTTTAAATAACTACTTTATTATAATTCATATCATAAAAATCCACCGTTTCAAAGTATACAGTCCAGTAACTCTGAGTATATGCTCAGAGTTGTGCTATCATCACCACTGTCAAATTTCAGAATATCTTCATCACCCCAAAAAGAAATCCCCACCTATTAGCAGTCACACCCCTCCCCATTCTTGCAAGCCCCCAGCCCCTGGCAACCAATAATTTGCTTTTCATCTCTATAGATTTGCCCATTCCGGACATTTCCTACCAACAGGATCCTGCAGTATAGGGCCCTTGTGTTTCACTACCTGGACAGTGACTCAAAACAGAACAAAACTAAGTAAGAAGGAGAACAGAGCCATCCTCCCAAGACACAATGAAACTTGGTGCCTAAGAGATTTTGGCATCAGACAAAATTCCATCCACGTTAATTCCTGTACCTCTAGCTGGATGATCTGGAGCAGACACCCAAAAGCATCCCCAACAACCTACCCACTGCCCAGATCTTATACACGAGCCTGGAAAGGCTAAATGGGCATTGTCCTAGGCCCTACAGCTTTGCTAAAAAGAGAACATGGAAGGTCTCAGAGAACTCTTAGGAAAGGTATTTCCTTCTGTGATCACAGAGAGGTGCTTATAGAAAACACTCTGCCCCTTGTCCTCCACCCCTTTCTTCCCTTGAAGAAAGTGTGATGGCAGGAACCTTGGACACATGGCTTCCATATTGTGACCATGAGGGAAAAGCCAAGAAGATCATAGACATGTCAGCCCAAATTCTGACACCGTTGAGCTACTGAACAGGTATTAGTAACTGCCTTCTCACAGATTGGTATGCCCAAAAAAACAAGCTTTGTGTGTCTAAGCTACTACTTCTTGGATTTTGGTTACTTGAAGCACCAAGTATCCTTGACTGAGACAGAAAGTTTTTTCACTTCTATGCAGCAGTTCATGTGTTGGTGGGTAGAGCTCCCTCACCTGTGAATCAAGAATCCCTTACCATGCTTGAACATAGAAAGCAGCTTCCTTTTGGGAGTGTCTCTTTCCTTTCAGTGCAAGCTCATGGGACTAGTGTCTTGTTCCCTTTTAGCCAAGATATGGGCATGTTAGCCATCCTATACTCATCAGAAACCCCTCCCTGGAATTTGATTATTGAAATGAAAAGTTACTGGAGTTCATTCCTTCTGGTGAAAGAGAGCTGACTAGTTCCCAGCACAGGGCTGTTCCCATGTCACCCATACGTGCATTCGTTCCTTCACTCCAAAAAAATATTAGGGAGGAACTAATATATGCAGATGTGAGGATGTGAAATTGAAGAAAAGAGACGAATTTAAGTAACTTGTATCCAAGGAAAGGGAGTTAGATTGTAAACAGGTTGGTGTCTTATATAATAGAGGTGGTGATGTGGCCCCAAAGAAAAATAACATGGGATAAAAGGGATAGATAGTGACAGGAAGTGGGGAAAGGTGGCTCCTGTTCTGGAGGGTGAGCAGAGAAGACTTCACCGACAAAGCTGTATTTAAGTAAAGAGGCTCTGGGAAGAGTGTTCCATGTGGAAGGTAGAGCACATGCAAAGGCCCTGGGGCACAAGCATGCTTGGTGTACTAAAGCAACAATGAGGGGGAGGTGAGTGTGGCTGGAACAGAAGGATGGAGGGGAAAGACGATGGATGAGAAAGCGGAGAGGTGACAGGGACTGGATCAGTCAGATCAAACCATTTACTAAAACATGAGAAACTTTAGAAGGAATGATGTGATCTGGCTTAGTTTTCAACATTATCCCTCCAGACCACCAGGGAGGAGAAGGAAGGCAGTAAAGCCACTGAGAGAGTGATGACAAGGTTTTAGGTGAGAAATGATACAGCTAGACCAGGCTATACCTGTGGGGTATATGTAGGGCAAATGTAGGTCCTATTTGCCAGGGCAGAGAATCCTGAGAAGGACGTTAAGATGGCGGTCATCACTGTGGGTCCCGCTTTGTAGCCCTCTGGGGAAAGTCGGTTCCTTCAACCTTCCCTTTGATTCAGACCTCCCAATATTCTTCTAGTAAACTCCCTTTGGCTTAAATCAACCACAGTTCATTGTTCTCTCATTAGCAACCAAAGCCTCTTAAATGATAAAACAGGCTAAATCAGCTTTTCTGTGTCTGCCCAGGACATGAAACGCCCTTCTGACCATGTCCTGAGCAACAAGCCACACATTCACAAATGAACTTTTGGACGCCACCTATTTCTCCATTCGAGGCTGATTTTTCCTCTCATGGCATCTCTCCTCAGAGAGACAGTTTCTGCCAGTACAAGGTGGGGAAGTGTCAAATACTATTAAAACTTGATTGCTAATTCAAATGCTATTGTGCTTGATATGCTTGTCATGTACAAGTGCACAATGTAGCTTAATAAAATTGATAGAACTCCCTTTGAAGATATTTTTGTCACAGAGGCACTCAATAAAACTGTTTCCATCAGGCTCTTCTGCCTCTTCGATATTTTGTTAGTGACACATTTTCATGAACTAGTCCGGGGCCTAGCAAGGCGTGTTTTGCAAAGACTGTTGGAGGGCGAAGGAGGAGTGCTCAGATTTTTCTCTTTATTTCTTGTAATTAGGAAGACCTCCACCAACTGCCTAATGATGCGGTTCGTCTGGGTCACCGGGAAACCGAATCAAAGCTATTTTTCTTCAGAGTCACGTGCGATCAAATAAATATGCCACAGAGGTTGCTGTAACTAACTTGAAAATAGCTCATTGTAAATACCAAGTCCAAAAATTAATCTGTTAGAGGAAATGTTCCTTTTCTTCTTGCCTCCATCCAACCAGTGTTTTCAGCCTGGGACTCCAGGGAACTGCAGGTTCACCTTCAGTACCAAGATGGCGGCGCTTGGCTCCCACCTTTGGCCATAGTCAGCATGGAATAGAGCTAGGTAAGGGATGTCTTCATGGTGATACTGACCAGCCTTGGAGGGATACCGACCTGAGTTCAAAGCCGGGTGGTTTGGGGAAATCGCATTATCCTGAAGCTCAGATCCCATACCTATAAACTGGGGACAAGATACTATTACTACTATGAGATTAAGTACTCTTTTGACTGTAAGTGACAGAAAATTTAATTCAAAGAGACTTAAGAAGGAAAAAAGACATTAATTGACTCAAATACTTGAAAGTGTTCAAGATCGGGATGCCTGGGTGGCTCAGTTGGTTAAGCAGCTGCCTTCGGCTCGGGTCATGATCCCGGGGTCCTGGGATCGAGCCCCACATCGGGCTCCCTGATCAGCAGAGAGCCTGCTTCTCCTTCTCCCTCTGTCTGCCGCTCTGCCTACTTGTGCTCTCTCTGTGTGTGTCAAATAAATAAATAAAAATCTTAGAAAGAAAGAAAGGAAGGAAGGAAAGAAAATGCTGAAGATCAAGCTGGCTTCTAACCCAGACTGATTTGGGGGCTCAGAAACCTCTTCAGGACCTGGTAGCCATGTTTCTTGGCTCCGACTGCCCCCTACGTCAGCTACACTCTCAGGATGACCGGCTCCCTATGATGGCAGGATGGTGGCCAGCTGTTCTTGCTTTACGTATTTTCTTTCTTTTTTTTTTTTTTAGTTTATTTATTTATTTGACAGACAGAGATCACAAGCAGGCAGAGAGGCAGGCAGAGAGAGAGGAGGAAGCAGGCTCCCTGCAGAGCAGAGAGCTGGACGTGGGGCTCCATCCCAGGACCCTGGGATCATGACCTGAGCCGAAGGCAGAGGCTTAAACCACTGAGCCACCCAGGCGCCCCACCTTACGTATTTTCGAATGAAAAATAGAACACCTCTCCCCAGCCATGTGAACGATGGCAAAAACTGTGTCAGGTGCCCATCCTTAAACCCACCCCCAAATCAGAGGACACACACATAATGGAGCTATACATGGTGTCACATCACTCAGGTCACACGGCTTTGGGGTTCTGCCAGAAGCAAGAAGAGAGAGCGGGTGTCAGAGCACTATCTCCCGTGTGCCCTCAGCAAGGCAGGACCTCAGCGGACGGCAGGGGAGCTAGAAGGAGCAGGTTTTGATGTTGAAAATTCTGATAACAAAAGATACAGCCCTTCTCGTCCTTGTCTCTTAAAGCTCACTGATGTTTCAGGTGTGGATTTAAGTCAGTTTGGTTTTAGTCTTAAATGCAGAGTGATTCAACAGGGGAGAAATAAAAAGATAAGTGAAAGAGACCAGTAATCTTCTTAAGCAATCACTTGCCTTTTTGCTTTTCTTATCTTTTCGGGGACTTTTGTTTTTGTTTTTGTTTTGTTTTTGTTTTTGTTTTCACTTTAATGTAGCTGGATTGCGTCTGAAACAGCCCCTCACTCCAGCAAAATCTGAGATTCAGGCTTACCAGATTTCAGATTTACTGCCTTCAAGTCCCCCCAAAGGATAATTATTTGTAAACGGCTTTATTTTTCAGTTCTGATACCTACCTGTAACTCATGCGTTTGCCTGTAAATTAACGCACTGAGAATGACTTCTCATTCAAGGCACAATGAAAACATGAGAAATGGGTTTTAATAAGCAGGGTTTGAAAGGGGATCCGAGGGAGAGAAGAGGGGCCCTCGGTTCACATCAGAGCACTGAAAGGACACAGGAATCTCAGTAATTACTCCGTCATGGATTGTCCATGTTTAGCTAACTAGAAAAGTCTTGCTGCATGATGAAATGTCACTTACGTAAAGTATGAATCACACACAATAGGAACGGAAACTTCATTTTCTCCTAGAAATATATTTCAGGTTTTTGTCTCACAAAAAAAAAATAATGATGGTTTATTTTCCAGAGTCAAGTAATAGAGAAAACCTGAAAAACTCTCCCAAAGCCTCAACCTAGGGGGAAAACTACTTATCACATCCCTCTCGGGCTGATTTTTGTATCTATTTACGCAAGCATACACACAGTTTTCAAACAAACATGGCATCGCATGATAATGCTAGGGGCCGGGAACATTTATTCTCTCCTCGCCATGTTTCCCTGCAGAGGAGCCACTATCGTTGTAACACCCTTGCTCCAGCCTGCAGAGGAGGGCACTCACGGATGGGCGGGTGACAGTCATTGGTCCGCATTGCTCACTTGTGGGAGGAAACGGATTAAAAAGCTACGTGCAGTTTGCTCCCTTTCTTCTCTGCCTCAGCACCACGCCACCTCTGAGTCAGCAATCTCTGCTAAGTGTTAACTATTCCCCGGGTAGGCTGAACCCAGGTGGACCCACTTCTAAGCTCCATCCCCCCCAAAAAAGTCTCATCAGCAATAAAGCTGTGTCATCTCCATCCATCTGACTTTCTGCCTGTCCAATTACTTCCCCAGATAAATTCCTGGAAGCTGTTAGATCAAGGCACATGCATATATAAGGTTAATACACACACACACACACACACACACACACACACGGTACCAGCTGTCCTTCCAGAAAGTCTGTGTCATGGATCCTCAAGGGTCCACTTTCCCACACGTTTAAAAACACGGAGCATTTCCTTGTTACCGTTTCCCATCTCTCTCTGAGATTAAAAATATCTGATTGTGTTTGCAATTTTGTTAATCCTGAAGCTATCTCATTTTTCAGAAGCTTAATGTATTCTTTCATGAATTGTCTGAGGAATTAAACTGTATTACAGTCAAAGTTCTGATGGGCACATGCTCGATGTCAAGTTACATCACGAATACCTCGCCCGCCTCTTCTCCTTCCATTCCTCAGGTGGACTCGTCCCAAAAATCAGGACTCAGCGTTGCGACAGAAGCTATCTCTGGCTATCTGGGGTAGAAAAGGAATTTAATAAAGGGCATTTCGGAGAATCCTCACAAGGGACAGAGAACTTGGACTTGGAGGCAGCTCAGCCAGGAAGAATGCCCACAGCGGCCTGCAGAACCGCTCTGGGGTACCACCACTATCCCCCTCAAGACCCAGACACTGTAGCTTATGGCACCTGTATCACCATGTGGGCTTGGGACACTGTCCTGAAGCCCTTGTAGCTGCTGCCTCCCGAGCCCAGACGGGGCTCCCGCTCCACCCACCAGAGTGGCCTCTTGCAGCGTCTGCTTGCCTCACCAGGAGGGATCCCAGCATCTGCTGTGGATGCCGGACTGTGGCTGTCCTCGAGCGGCCAGAGAGGCTAGGAGGATGAGCCTTCTGTGGTAGATGACAGACACTTACAACATGGAGAATCCCTCATGTCCAGAAAGGATGGGAAAAGGGTTTGAGCAGCCAGAAGAAATGCCAGGTGTCCCCCGTGAGGCTTGGGGATGGGAACCTCATACCTTTGGATCTTCTGAAACTTTCATGTTCTCTCCAATGCAGGCAACTGAGTCCCTCCTCACCCCCCAATACCCCCAGGGTTCCACATGCAAAACTTCCCTCTGAGATGCTCCTCTCTCTTCTGCCTGTCAAAACCCTGCTGGTCCCAGGCGACACCCCGTTAAAAGTCATGCTTAAAATATATCCCAGATTCTGAAGTTTCAAACTGTCTTTGGTAAGAAAACATCAACTTGCCTTCTGCTTCTTTCTTGCTAGATTTAGAAGGAGACATTTGGCCCGTTCTCCTGGGAAGGATGACTTTCACCAGGACGGAAGACAAATATCCTAAAACAGACGCAATCGCTGTCTTCCTGGTGCTTAGAATCTTGAGAAAATGTTTGCTTCGGGAATGAATAGAAACTTCTTCCTTAACCGAGAATTCTTCCAGCCGGCCCTCGCTACTTTTCCTGCACCTGAGTGATGGAGCCCTGTGGAGAAAAATCGCCTAATGGTGTTGATTGATGTCTTGACAAGTGTAGAAAGATGTGAACATGTTTTGATAGGCACACTCAACTTGTTCGACTTTGTCTTTGCTACCCTGGGTGGCGCCTCCCAGAAATGGTGATCAGACGGTTGTGTATCCCAGGAACGGAGCTGGAGGAGGGAAGACGTCATTTCCTAGCGTTGGCAATTGCCAAGTCCTTCCAACAGGCGGTGGAGCCCCACCTCAAGGCAGGGAGGGAGGGGCTTCTGCTTCTACTCTTCTCGGTTGATCCAATCACCCTGAAAACTTCCAAAACTGGCATGAGTGGTCCCCTCCATTACAAAATATACCCTGGAAAAAATAACCAAAAGAAATGTGTCAACACTTATTAGTGGTTGCCCTTGGGAGGCCGGATTCACGGGCTATCGTAAGTGCTTTGTGTTTTTAAAATTTTTCTGTCCCTCGCTTGTCCCACCTGGGATTACATTTAGTTAATGTTTTACCTTATTACACCCTGCCAGGGCCACCCATGGTTGTGCGCCCGTCCTCTGTTGAACTCCCTTATTTCAAGCCGTGACCGGCCAGCTGCTCACACAGGTTAGGTACTCAACCAATGTTCACAGAATTGAATTCTCATTTTTTGTTTTCTTTAACCAAGGAAGACTTACCTCATCAGAATAATGGTCTCCACTTGTCGCTAGGAAATTAAATCAGTTTGGACTTGGCATATCCTTGAGGAAATAGAGGCCGAAATTTTTCATGAACTCCACCCCTGGAGGCCCCCATTCTCACAAGCTTCGGGGATCCTCGCAGAAACTTCCGTGACCCTCTTCCAGATCAGAGTTTTATTAGGTGATAACTGGGGGTGAGAAGTGGGAGAATATGATTCTGACAGTAGAAATGCTGACTATAAAAAAAATATATAAGCTTGCTCTATGACCCAGAGACCCCCTAGAGATGCATTCTACGGATCTGCCCACATGGGCACCAAGGATACATAAGCAAAGGTGTCTTCTGCAAGGTTGCTTCAAAGACTTTAAAAACTGGATACAACCTCATTCTCTGGATAAATAAAGGAAAGTACATCCATGTAAACAATGGAACATTCTCCAGTGGTTATAAAGAATGAGGTAGATCTATAGGTATTGAAATGGAAAGATCACTATGGCAATTGCTAACTGGAAAAAGCAACATATCAATACATCGATTATGATTCCATTAGGTAAAAGTAATAAAAGCTAACGGTTTCTTTTTAAATTTCCCATGTACATAGGAAATGTCTAAAGTATACACATTTACATGTGAACAGTGGTGACTTCTGGAGAAGGAAGAGGATTTTCTAGAAGGGATAAAAAGGGACATAATGTTTACCTCCACGTTACAAATTAAATCACGAAATATTTGTTGTTTGAATCCTTATTAAAGCCTACATTTCTATGTTAATGTGTCATTTTAAACATTTTTTTAAAAGAATTGTAATTTCAGCGCAACATTAGAATTCACAAACATGTTTCGATGAAGACTTCTGGAGAACACCATGAAAATCCATTTATTAAACTTGAAATAACGAAATTTTGCATGTCTGCTTTATGTCAATATCTTATTAAACTATAGCCTTAAACTGTAGCAGCTTAAGGAAAATGTAATGCAGTGAAATAAATTGAGAAACCCCTATTGATTGATTTACTTTTCTTTTCTGAAAACAGGGGAAAGTCATAATTTATTTCTAAAGGTGGCATCCCCTCGTTACAAAAACAGCAGCGTTTCATACAGGGTAGTGTGAGAAGCCCAGATCCAAGGAGAAAGGTAAAGGATCTGGGAGAACAGGAATCAAAGAAAAAGCAGGCCATGGTTTCCTGGATGTAAGACAAAACGATCTAAACAGACTGAAATCCTGAAAAGCAAATTAAAAGAACGTCCTGATAGATAACGAAAATCGCTCCAGAAAAGCCAGCAGAATATCTCCCCTCGCCCACCTAGACCACACTGTCTCCCTTAGTCACTCCACAAAAGATCTAAGCAGACGGTATTAATATTTACAATAAATTTTCTTTGTGCAGTAACATATAGAGAGAAACAAAAGCCAAGATACCTATGGGATTACAATAATTTAAACTTACGTCTTTTGCTTCTATTGTACCATAATACTGCGGGGATTTTATACATATTGAAAGATTCAGAATCATGTTATACTTCTTAAAGTGGAATTTCACACATATAAGCCGAAAATAAAACAATGTCTGGGAGAAAATTTCATAACATGCTCAACAAGACTTGTATCAGAATTCATAGCCCTACACTCATTTTTTTTTTATTATTTTTACAAAAAGGAGGGCAATGTTAAATATGCGGCTAAAGAGCGCCCTCTAGTGGGACACAATGGGAACTCAGAATTTGACCTATTTCCCGGAAATGTTGCCTCTCAGAGTTGCGAAGGATAAAATAGACTGCTTGGAACCACAGCATTCTTTATTAAAGCCACTGCATTATTTTATTTTTCTGTTTTTCAGCTATTAAATTAAATGCAGTTGATTAGTCTTGAAGATAGCTTTTTCTTCTCGCAGCACATCAAGGCTTGAAACGGCAATCAATTTTTCTGATCAAAATGCCCTTCTTTAAGAATCTTTGAATGCAAACATGACTGCAAATGACTAGGAAATGGGGACACACCTGTCCTTTTAAAAACTTCTCTTCTTTGGCCTCCAGCACAAATCCGCTGATGCCTCCTTGTGGCTTGATACAGACAATGATAGAGACCAAATTAAAATCCCTCTTAAGGCAGAAGCCAGAGGTGCTGAGGAAACCTGGCACAGCAGATTCCAGAAAAGTGCCCAGGACCAGCGATCTCTATACAACCATTAATCACAGTTCATCTCTATTTGGTGCCACTCAAGTGAAAGGGGAAGGACTTCAGAAGCCTGGCGCACTAAGCAGTTTAACGATCAAAAAGGTTGACAAGAGGAGTTTCCCTAAAACAACAAGGTTCTCAAAGAAATCCAGGAACAATGAACTTGTGAAGCAACAGAGAGTTTCGAGGTTATTTCACACAATCTATCACCTTCATTTTTACCATATTAACAACCTATCTGTCCTTTACTTAAGGTTTATCTTTTAGGAGGACTTTTATTTAAAGGACGATGAAGATCACACACTACATTTAGAAACTAACCACGAAAGTAAATAAAATTTTTAAAAAGAGTATTATTGGGGCACCTGGGTGGTTCCATCAGTTAAGCGTCTGCCTTCGGCTCAGGTCATGATCCCAGAGCCCTGGGATCGAGCCCCGTGTCTCTCTTTCTCTCTCTCTCTCTCAAATAAATAAATAAAATCTTTTAAAATAAATAAATACATAATTTAAAGCAGTATTATTACATTCTAGGCACTGGGGTTTGTACTCAGGCTGAGACCTGCTCAATTTTGTTTAAAAAGGAAAGGTTGCAAAGTATCAGAGATGTTCAGGAGAAAGTTGTACCCAGGAGAGACTTTCTTGTCCATGTTTCTGGAAGAACTGGACAGGAATCGGAAACCACCTTCTTACTGTGATTCAGTGTCCTTTGAAATTAGTGTCCAGCTAATTTAGTCAGAATAGCTAAAATTAACAACTCAGAAAACAACAGATGTTGGCGAGGATGTGGAGAAAGGGGAAGCCTCTTACACTGTTGGTGGGAATGCAAGCTGGTGCAGCCACTCTGGAAAACAGTATGAAGGTTTCTCCAAAAAGTTAAAGATAGAGCTACCCTATGACCTAGCAATTGTGCTACTGGGTATTTACCCAAAGGATGCAAACATAGTGACTCGAAGGGGCATGTGCACCCCAATGTTGATAGCAACAATGTCCACAATAGCCAAACTATGGAAAGAGCCCAGATGTCCATCAACAGATGAGTAGATAAAGAAGATGTGGTATATAGATACAATGGAATATTACTCAGCCATCAAAAAGAATGAAATCTTACCATTTGCAACAACGTGGATGGAACTAGAGTGTATTACACTAAGTGAAATATGTCAGTCAGAGAAAGAAAAATGCCATATGACTTCACTCATATGTGGAAATTAAGAAACAAATCAGATGAACACAGGGGAAGGGAAGGAAAAATATAATAAGATAAAAACAGAGAGGGAAGTAAATCATGACTAGACTGGTTGCTGGAGGGGAGGTGGGTATGGGGAAAAGGTAACTGGGGGATGGGCATTAAGGAGCACACTTGAGGGAATGAGAATGGGGTGTCAACTAAATCGAATTTAAATTTTTAAAAAATTTTCTTAAGATGCTTTCAAAAGAAAGAAAGAAAGAAGGAAGGAAGGAATCTAGTGTTTGTTTACAGTTTGGGAAGTCCTGACCAAACCCCAGCTTCTCACAAGATTGGAGACAATAAAACTCAAGAAGGGAAAGTGCCTACCCAGGGCTATTGCAGGTGACGTGGCTGGGTCTGCCCTCAGCCCCTCAGGTGTTTCCACGTCTGTGTCTCCAGGGAAGCTCCCATCTCTTGGCTTGCAGGCTCTTTCTGGTGGTGGGAATCCACTCAACTGCTCCACTCAGAGTACGCCAGGTCCTGGAGAATTCACATCCCCGGGAGCAGTTCTCAGCCAAGGACAGATGATAATTGGTGTATAAATACCTCAGCTTCCTCTCCCCAACCCCAGGGAGGAGGCCCGTGTCCGTCCTGGGTCCCGGGGTTCACATAAGAGATGAGGCTGCAGGTGCTCACAATGGTAACTGGCGTGATAGTGCATTTTCGGTTGACTGTTCTCAATCCTAATCTCAGCGCTTCCTTCCTTTACGGGTGTCTCCCGGAGTCGCTTCTTGAATAATCTTCCTCACTCGAATCTGCATCTGAGGACCTGTGACTTGGAGAAACCCCAAATTAGGACAATTAAGTACCTAATGAGCCATTGAGTCCATTTCTCAAACCCAATTTTCCTACCTCCATGTCTTGGATGGTTTTTATCTGTCTCCTCCTCCCCAAGGTAACCTAGTCCTAAGGTCTTAGGACCAACGGAGTTGTCTCTAGAAAGTTACAAGGGTGCTGTCTAGAGGAAGACCAATCATTCTGGTTTGCCCAAGACTGAGGGGGTTCCCAGGAGGTGGGACTTGTAGGGAAAAGTCTAGAGCAAAGGGGGACCATTTGGCCATCCAAGCCAGATACCATCTTTCCTCTGTGGAGGGGGCCACACAGCTCTGAGTACAGAGACCATGACCTCTGTAACAAACAGGTACACTCTGTAAGACATCACTCCAACAGTGAAGCATCTGGGGTTCCCCAAACTGTGCTACGTAGTCAAAGGGCATAAAGGACAAGTCTCTATACCACTGGTTACACATTTACTGTGTGTGAGGGAAAGTTTAGCACAGCAAATCTGCTTTTATAGATGTTTGAGTCCAAGAGGATGCTAGGGCATTTTAGCTTCTTTTCTTTTTTTTTTTTTCTTAAAGATTTTATTTATTTATTTGACAGAGAGAGAGATCACAAGTAGGCAGAGAGGCAGGCAGAGGGGGGGAGCAGGCTCCCTGCTGAGCAGAGACCCCCGCCCCAACTCGGGGCTCAATCCCAGGACCCTGGGATCATAACCTGAGCAGAAGGCAGAGCCTTAACACACTGAGCCACCCAGGTGCCCCTCAGCTTAGTTTCTTAAATGAGTTCATTTAATAAAAATAAATAAATAATGGCACACATTTTCTATATCCATGGCAACATCTTGTAATTTGGGAGAAACTGAGCTATATGGACAATACTAGAAATCGTATATTTCTAGTTTTTTAGGTAAATTAAATGCAGTGATTTAATCTGCTAAATAGATCTCTAACTAACTGTCCTTCAGTAACTATTCTCCTTAACCTATCAAAGGTCAGAATTCCTATTTGATTGGATAGCCGACAGAAGGATCCAAGAATCTCCATTAGGTGGCATATAACAGAAAGCACAATGCAACTACCCTATTTGGGAGGCCCTTGGTACAGGGGGATGAAAATATTAAATTCCCTTGTCGCTGCTGGTTGCGGGACACTGAACAATCAGAGAATTGTGCCAAGTTCACCATCTGGGGCTGAATCCAACGGTGAGAACGGTGAGACACAACCCCTGCCCTTGGGGGGCTTAGAGTCAAGAAGGTGAGACAGAGAGGAATTGAATAATCACACAAATAAATATGTAATTACTGTAAGTGAGGTAAAACATATATTTTAGCACATTATGTTCAGACATGTGGGAAAATGTACCTTTATTTTCTACAACTGATTGAGTCCTCCTCTCCAAACCCTGAGTCAATCCTGCCTGTGGGTAAGGAGAGCGCAAAGAAATGGAACTTAAAACTAGCGAACTATGGCATCTCAGTCCTTTCTGATTTAGACCCAGGCTCTTTTGGTTTCAAGCAGTAGGCTTCCATCTCTTCTGGCTAAACGTTGCTTTCTTCTGGGTGTTTCCCACACCTGCCCTAGAAGATCGATTTCCTCTCTGTAAAGGGGTTTGGATCTTTAAGAAATTAACAACCCAGGAAGGAAACCTGTGTTAGTCTCTCCAGGCTGCTATAACAAATAACCATAGGTTGGGGAGCTTAAACAAGACACGTGTATTTCTCACAGTTCTGGAGGATGGGATATCCAAGATCAAGGTGCCAATAGATCTGGTGTCTGGGAAGAACCTGCTTCCTGGCTTGCTGCCTTCTCCATGGGTCCTCCCGTGGCTAAGAGAGAGAAAAGAAGCAAGCTCTCTCCTGTGTCTTCTAGAAGGGTACTAACCCCATCCTGAGAGCTCCACCTCATGACCTAAAGACCTCCCAAAGCCACTGTCTCCAAATACCAGCTTACTGGGGTTTAGGATTGTGGGAGGACACAAACCCTCAGTCTATAGCAGACCTTAATGATTACTCTGCCTGGCCCTTCATTTCTTGTTTTTGGGGACTACCCTCGATCTTTCTCTATTCATCATCACTGTGCCAGGCTCCTG